>NW_027507903.1:186184863-186834863 GCF_037356315.1 Lithobates pipiens
GGTCCCTGTTGGGTCCCGCAAGCCAGCACGTTCACCTAAGGTGTTCCCGTATCTGACTTATTTTGACAAGTTAATTTACAAGGAATGGGGTCGCCCGCAACGGACCTTTTCGGTCCCCAAATATATGGCGGTGCGTTACCCTTTTGAGGAGAGCCTTTTCAGAAAATGGTCGGCTCCTCCGGTCATGGACCTCCTAGTATCCAGGTTAAATATAGTAACCACGATCCCAGTTGAGAGGACTCCTGCATTCAAGGATCCCACGGACAGGAAGGCTGAGGCAGTGACTCGTTCCTTGTTTACGGTTGTGGGGTCAGCCGTGCGACCAGTACTGGCATCCACACATGTGTCGCAGACACTGACTGAGTGGGCAAAATGTTTGCACAGTGAATTGGGAGAGCATCAGGCTTCTCCTGTCTGCGTGGAACTAGCAGACCAACTAGTGCAAGGCCTTAAGTATGTCTGTGACACTGTCCTGGATACTCTCCCTCTGTTATCCAGGGCTTCAGTGTCAGCCGTGGCGCTGAGGCGTCTGATTTGGCTAAAATGCTGGTCTGCTGACCAGGCATCCAAAAAATCCCTGGCGGATCTTCCCTTCCTTGGCGACCAGCTCTTTGGAGCCTGCTTGGATGACATTATTAAAAATAGCACTGGTGGTAAGAGTACCCTACTCCCACAAGCCAGGAAGGGTAAGGAGCCACCCCATAGGCAAGGGCCCTCTTTTTCCGCTCACAAACGTCTTTTTTTTTGTCCACCCGGAGCTTTGACAAAACGTCCCCAGCCCAACAGGACGACCACGGCCGGTCAAAAACGTCCCTGGAACTGCAAGCCTAACAAGCCCGCGAAGGTTTGCCCCACTCATGTCTCGGGTGGGGGGGTCGCCTTCGGGAGTTTGCAGCCTGGTGGTCCTCTCGGTTATCCAACCAATGGGTCTGCGATCTGATTTCCTCCGGCTACAAGAGTTTCTCTCTTGGCCACCAAACAGATTCTTCCCCTCCAGCATACCCGTATCTCCGGCTCGCCGAGAGGCCCTCCTGGGGGCAGTAAGGGACCTGCTAAATCACGGGGTGTTTGTTCCGGAATCGGAACGCTGCCAGGGATTCTACTCAAATCTGTAGTTCCCAAAAAGGAAGGGGTACCTCCAATCTTGGACCTAAAAGCCCTCAATCGCTTTGTAAAAGTGCAGAGGTTCAGAATGGAATTATTTTGCTCAGTAGTCACTGCACTCCATCAAGGGGACTCCCTGGCATCCTTGGACATCCAGGATGTGCACCTGCACATACCCATATGCCCTTGTCATCAAAAATGTCTGCGGTTTGCTGTCGGTCAAGCCCACTACCAGTTTGTGGCTCTCCCTTTTGGTCTGGCATCAGCCCCCCGAGTCTTTACCAAGGTATTGGCTTCAGTTTTAGGGATTGTGATCGTGGGATACCTAGACGACCTCCTCCTGAGGGCATCTTCTGCCTCAGAATTGGAGGAGGACGTGGCGATCACCATGCAGACCCTGCAAGAATTTGGGTGGCTGTTGAACCTAAGGAAGCCGGTGATTGTACCGACCCAGCATCTGGAGTACCTAGGCTTGCTGCTGGACTCCATGGAAGCTACAGTTTTTCTCCCTTCAGGCAAACGCTCAGATCTGCGGTGAAACTGCTTATGAGCCGCAAGTGGTCGTCGCTTCGCTTTTGCATGCGAGTCCTGGGTCTCATGGTAGCCTCCTTCGAGGCAGTACCCTATGCCCAGCTCCACACCAGAGTCCTGCAGGAGATTTTGACAAAATGGGTCAAGTCTCAGTTGTCCCTGGATCGTCCGATCCAGGTGAGTGATTCAGTCAGAGACTCACTGATCTGGTGGCTGAGGTCCCCGGTGATTCAGTCCGGGAAATCGCTCCTACCTCTGAAGTGGACAGTGATCACAACGGATGCCAGACTATCCGGCTGGGGTGGAGTGATGGGGGTTCAGTCGGCTCAGGGCCTCTGGTCGACTGAAGAATCCAATTTGCCGATCAATCTGCTCGAGTTGAGAGCGATCAGGCTATGCCTCTCCACTTGGTCGATGAGAATTCAGGGGCGTCCGATCAGGATCCAGTCAGACAATCATCAAGGGGGAACAAGAAGCTCAGCCGCTGCACGGGAGGTCGCTCACATATTTCGGTGGGCAGAGCGACACGTACCGGCCCTGTCGGCCATTTACATCCCGAGAGTGAAAAACTGGCAGGCGGACTATCTGAGTCCACAGATGCTCGACCCAGGAGAATGGGTATTGCATCCAGAGATATTCAGGTTACTGTGCCTAAAGTGGGGCACACCAGACGTGGATCTTCTGGCCTCCCATCTCAATCGGAAGGTGCCAAGATAAGAGATCCGTGGGCAGACACGTCGGATGCGCTGGTGGGATCAGTACCAGCCTTGGCTGTCTTTTTTTTTTTTCAGCGACCCCTGTCGTCTCACTCATTAGTGAGTACCTTCGTTCAGAGGGTACGACATGTAGTCCCTCTGGGGCGTCCACCGTTACCCCCATGGGATTTGAACCTGGTGTTGTCGGCGCTTCAAAAACCTCAGTTTGAAAATATCAGGGAGATTCCCCTGTTGTCTCTTTCCCAGAACGTGTTTTTTTTTCTAGTGGCCATCACATCACCCAGGAGGGTTTCGGAACTGGCGGCCTTGTCTTGCAAGTCACCTATCTGGTTATCCACAAAGATAAGGTGGTGTTGCGTCCGCAACCGTCTTTTCTACCGAAGGCGGTCTTGGCTTTTCATATCAATGAGGACATTGTATTACCATTTCTGTGTCCTAAGCCCAAACACCCTAAGGAGGTGGCCCTTCATGCTCTGGACGTGGTTTGGGCTCTGAAGGTGTATTTGTCTGCCACTGCTCCCTTTCGGAAGTCAGGCTCACTGTTTCCATGGCTGGTCCCAAAAAAGGCATGGCGCTCTCGTCGGCCACCATTTGCAGGTGGATCAGACAGGTTTTAGTACAAGCCTACGCCTTGAAGGGGCAGCTGCCCCCCTTTCCGATCACGACCCACTCCACAAGGGCAATTGTGGACACCAAGCATCTGTCGCTCACGTGTGTAAGGCGGCGACCTGGTCATCTGTCCACATGTTTACCAAGTTCTACAAGGTAGATGTCAGTGCATCGGCTGATGCCT
Source organism: Lithobates pipiens (assembly GCF_037356315.1). Taxonomy (NCBI): domain Eukaryota; kingdom Metazoa; phylum Chordata; class Amphibia; order Anura; family Ranidae; genus Lithobates; species Lithobates pipiens. The sequence goes on from NW_027507903.1 coordinate 186,188,008, forward strand.
GTTTTGGCCGCAAAGTTTTGCAAGTGGCAGTATAGTTGCAATCGAATATGCAATATATATTTCCTTTTTTCCTGGTTTTTCGATAAAAACACAGTACCGTTATGTTAATGCACTGTTGCATTACATTCCACAGTTTTGGTGCGGCTATGGGTAGTCACTCCTGAATAAGAATATTGCATATGAGACTTATGAGGCAGTGGCTGACTCCTCTCTCTCTCCTTTTCCTTGTTTGGGGCTTTGTACCCAAAGACATTGTGTGTAAGCCGCCTTTTGGATGACACCAGGCACACCACTTTACTTAAGAGCACTTCTCCACCTGATCTCTGTCCACAGTCAAGGGAATAAGATCCTGAGGAAGCATTGCCGTGAAATATCTTTGACCTAGTAGTAACAGAGATCTATTATGATATCAAACAAGTAGCTTTAATAATGGGAGCTCTGGTTTCTTTCTTGTTTTTATAGTGTACACACATCTTTTTAACCAATTAACTATTTGTAAAATATTTTTTTGTGATAGAGATTTGGTTGTATTATGTAATGTTGGTCCTTTTCTGGTACCTGTAAAGTCCACTCAATCTGTCCAATTCTCGCTATGGCTTGGACATATATCAGCACCAAGTAAATTTTTTTTTAAATCCTCTGTGCTGTTGAATTGAGAGGTTGCTTGAAGAAAAACTAAACAAGTCCCATAGGAGTTGATTTACTAAAACCAGAGAATGCAACATCTGGTGCAGCTGTACATGGTAGCCAATTAGCTTCTATCTTCAGGTTGTTCAATTAAACTTTGACAAAAAAAAAACGTCAAACAAAAAAAGAAATTTCAATATAAAATGACAGGCCTCTAACTTTAGTACAAACAATAGTTACATACCAGTGACATAGTCAATAAGGTACTCCCTGCGTAAGGTACAATCAAAAGATGTTGTTGCGTTGCCATGTTTGTGTAAGGTAATTTAGGTGCCTATAGACATCCCGAAGTTATTAGACATTCAGGGCCTCTGGCAAGGTTCCTGATCTGATTTCTGTTTATTCTGCATAGTGTGAGACGAGTGGGAGAAGGAGCCTACTACTAAATTGGCCCATTATCCCAGAATCTCTGCCTGCTAGGACTTAGTTGGGGGGGGGGGGGGGGGGGTAAAGAAGAAAGAAAGATTAGGGAAGGAGGGGTGCATTGAAAGGCTAATGCGAGGAGAGGGGGTGGGATAACCACCAGCTACCCTCTCCATCTACTTCTGGTAGTGTTGTATGTTGTATAAGAACCTACAATTCCTTCCGATTGTATCTACAAAGAGACTAACTGTAAAACACCGGCTGTACATTGCCTTTTGTCAGGTCTTGAGATCTTTGAGAGTTTCGATATTTAAACCAGGCTTCCCATATATTCGAGAAACTGAATATCCTATCTTGGGTGGTATCAGCTCCTAAATCGCTGCAATATGATTGATGCATGACGCCCATTCTTAAATTGAAGGGGCCGATGTGGACCTCCAATGAACCGGCAAGCTTAATCTAGCAGCGTTAATCATATGCATAACCACCTACTTATAGTATCTTTTCTTGGGTATTTTGGGAAGATGGAGGTACTGTGCTGGTGAAAACTCCAGTGAGAGCAAGGTAATCACAGTTGTCGCGTCACGCACCTTACACCAGTATGGCTGAATCGGTGGGCATGTCCACCATATGTGGAGAAAACTGCCGAAGTCCTGTCCACATCTCCAGCACTGAACTTAGACTATCAGGATGAATTTATGAACCAGTTCCGGTGTCTTGCACCACCACATTTTAATTTTATACCCATTTTCCTAGGTGTTCACGTTCATTGAACCTTTGTGAATATACAAGTGGATCTGATCCCAGCTAGTTTCCTCTATGACTGTGTCTAGTTCGGTCTCCTAAAATGCATGCTCTGTGTGCAAAAAAATATAAGGTTCCCAGAACATTGAGGCATAAAGCACTGAGATCACATTATTCTGGGGAGATTAGCTAGAGCACAGTGATTCAAAGACAGTAGGGGTTTTTTGTGAAGCTTTCTCTGTTCGCTGAGTTATTGAGAATGTTTTAATTGTAGATGGACCCAAAAAGGGAAGGACTTAGTCAGAGATAGTGCTGTGAGCTCTCTCTGGCAGAGGAACCTGCCCCTGTAAAAAAATGTTTAGCTTGCATCTCTGCGTAGGGCCACTAAGCTGATAAGTAGGCCTCAGCCATACCTGGGTCACCCTTAATAGGAATGATTATACAGTCTTTGGCTGAGAGGGCGTGCACTTTACAAGCCCTTTAAAAGGCATGAAGAGTTGCCCCAATATGATGGTGTGATTGGATGTCGGGTATTATGTGCTTTTTAGAGAACCAGGGGACTGAGCGGAGATCAACTTCTGCGATCAATTGCTCAAAGAGTAACCATCCCTTACGTTGGGTATGTATCTGTCAATCCTCTACCCAAGCCAGATGGACAGTCCAATAACATATCTGCAGTGAGGGAGGCCAATGCCACCACCAGACTTTGGTAACACCAGCTTCGCCCAACCAATTTGTGCTGCCTTGGTTCTCCATAGGAAAACCCTGCACATTCTTTTATATGCTGCAAAGAAGGAAGGTGGCAAACTGATCAGGATAGTCTGCAGTTTATACAGAATGCAGAGAAGAACTGAGGCTCATCCAAACCAGAAGACGGTGGGCACATCCCACCTAAGGAAGTCCTGCTGTATAATTTTCAGTTCTGACAAAAACTATTTTTGTCATATAGGCCCGTTAGCTTACCAGGTAGTTTGATATCTAAATAGGTGATGGTATCTGTCTTCCAGCGGAAGGGGAAATTTGTCTGACATAGATGTACTAGCTTAGGGGGTAAAGAGATGTTCAGTGCAAAAGATTTTGAATAATTAATTTTTTGAGTTTGAAATAAGTTGGAATTGTTCTAGGACTTGCATCAGGTTGGGTAAGGAAGTCAATGGGGATGAGAGGAAAATCAGGATATCATCCACAAAGGCAGCAAGCTTGTATTCCTGATGATGAACCTCAGTACGTTTTATGTTCAGATTTGCCCAGATGCAAAGCAAGAGAGGTTCAAAAGTAAGGATATATAGTGTCTGGTTCCACTCTGGATGGAGAAGGCATCAGACAAGTGGCCACTGACCCGAAACTTTAGCTCTTTGATTGGAGTATAGTGCCCCAGTGAAGGCCCGCATACAGCTCCCCAGTCCTAGGGCTTCAAAAACTGCATCCGTATAGTCCCAGGCCACTTGGTCCAAGGCCTTCTCCACACCCATTGCAAGGAAAAAGCCTTCATGTTGGGTGGAGGTAAGCAAGTGGTATAGGTTTAGAGCTTTAATGGTATTTTCCCTAGCTTCTCTGCCAGGGACAAAGCCAACTTGGTCGAGGCCCACCCAGGCAGGCACATGGTAAGACAAATGGGTTGCAAGGATCTTCTAGCAGAAGTGTTGTGTGTCAACTAAGTCGGTTGCTATCTTAATAGCCAGTGAACATTTGTGCTGCGCTTCCAGTTTAGAGATTTCTTCTGACAGTGCTCGGACCAAAGTTTGGTGTTCCTTCTTTTTCCCTGCCACAATGGCTAACAGGTGGCCTCTAACAACACACCTATGTACCTCCCATTGAGTCATGTGGGACACATCTGGCATGTCATTGTGGTGGAAGTAATTGGCAATAGTCTGATGGTGGACATATCACCAGGATCGGTAAGAAGGGAGGCATCCATTCACCAGATCTTGGAGTCAGAAAAAAATGTATAATCTTTCCCTTGTGAGTTCCGAGTGTGCCAGGTATTATGGCGCTTGAGAGAGGCCAGTTGAAGTTTCACTTGTCGTAACAAGAAAAAGGGAGTGAGAAGGTTCCCATGGATGTGTCAAGAAGCAAGTCTACAGCCATGCTGAAGCACTCTTTAGTTTTAGTAAATCAACCCCATAGTGTCAGACCAAAATTAGTTTCTTGAAGTCCAGTTCAGGGTGTCTTTACTGGGTGCAGGCTTGTATAACAAGCACTTTCCTCACATGTCTGTATGCATGGAGCCTTTTAGTCACCTGTTTTGGAATACCAACAGTGACACTTCCTTTCACAAGCTGACTGCTGTCAAACATTCAAACATACTACAGCACTGAAAAGTGGTAATTAACTCTGTACCTGTTGCTGCAGTGAGATTAAGTTAATAACAGGAGCCTACCAAAGCATTGTCAGTTTTTGTTCTACTTTAAATATGTGGTTTTAAGCTTTTACTGGAATTAGGTTTAGCATTGATTTTGCTCCGTATTTGACAGATGTGCTTTTTAGATTGTTTGTTTGAGCATGTTATCATGGACAATTGATTGGCAAGGCTCACATTGATAATCTAAAGATATTCTTCACCGCCTGAATATTGATTACTTGTTTCAAGTGCACTATAAGAAAGAAAAACATAGATGCTATAATTAATTACAGCTTCTGTAAAAAGAAAAAAATATATATCTGATTGCAATTTTGGCCATGTTTTACAGGGTGTTTCTTTTCAGGCAAAGTCTATTTTGTTTTATGTTTATTGTTTAAATGGTAAACATGTTTAGATTTTGTCATTAAATATGTCATCGGTTGTATCAAGTTAGCCTCTTGAATTGCCAAAATACATTTTGGCTGCTTCTTTTTTTGACAGATTTCAACAGATGGATGTTTATAAACAGAATACCAATCCCTAGCCAACTTGTTTTGCTTTTCACATATTTCATTTTGATGGGGTTTGGTTTTTATTTTAACTGTTAAATTGTGGATTCAGTTTTCGTTTTATTGACTCCTGCTTATGTAGTCCACATCCATATCAGTTTATTCTAATATCTGATATACTATAAATAAAATAAGTTGAGCTAAATCTATGCATCCCCAACCAGGAATTTTTATGCTGGTATTCTGTTAAAAAATTGAAACTTGGCATAAGGTATGCAATCTGTAGTTTCTCTAAAGGTCTTACGGTTAATATTAGATTGTGTAAAAATGTTATATATAGAGAGGGAAATACCACATTTCTTAAAAAAATTATAGAACTGCTACAAAGCCATTTTTAAATGTAATATTGCTAGTAATGATCATACCATTTCAATTTGCAGCCGACTATAGTTTTTCTAAAACTGACAAATTCAGATATTGTTACTTGGGACTATGGAAAGCATGACAGCGGTGAGAGTAGTCTATATACTACTTGTATACTGAACCCCTCCTGAAATGTCATTTCACTGCTCATCTGGTTGACTATTTTTTTATTATTACAATACTGGGACTTATTTGTCAGTAGCAGCTGAGCAGCTGGACCCTTCCACTCAGCATGCAGGAACTAGGAAGAGACTGCAGTAGGTGATATCCATGTCTGCAAAGAAGTTTTAAGCTTAAATAACCTTTGTATTACTTATTACTGACTAAGATTGTGAGTTTTTTACTTTTTTTTGAAGTGATAACACCCACATGCAAGCTGGTAATATTGGTTAATAAATGGTTAATAAAGCTGGTTTCTCATGCACCCTGCTAAACCGGGGGAGGGGGGTGGTCTATGGGGGTAAGGGTGCTTGGAGAGACGGCATAGATTTTTATATAGCCCTAAACGCCTGCAGATAGGGCAGTGTGCTGTCAATTTGTAGGGACGTGAGTGTAGCTAGACACAACTGTTCACTAATAGGGCTATCAGTGGTAGCAAGTAATGTCTGATCTGCTATGTATTTTGGGGGAATTCTGGAGTCTATATGTCATTTTTTCTTAAAAAAAAAAAAAAAAAAGAATCCAGGAGGGCAGTGTTGATTGCAGACAATTTAAAAAATGTTTTCTTTGTAAATGTGATTTAAATATATCACTGCTTCTGCCGACATTAATTTTTTATCAAAAAAAAAAAATGTTTGCTTTGGTACATGCTCTCCTGAGCAGTACCCACCCTTTATGCTATTTTAGACATTATCCCAGAAAGGGCTTTTTTTTTTTTCTTCCAAACAAATTTTATTGAAAATATAATAGTGCAAAATTACAAATGTTCTTTTCCATCATACAAACATTCAAAGATCATGGAACAGTCAGTAAATATCAGCTATCAAACCAGTGTATCAAGGATTAGGTAATGACAAAAAGTCGCTAGTGTAAACGGAACAGTGCGCACATGGTGTCTCGTTACTCCGTCAGGCGGAGAAGAGAATAAAACCTAAACTTTAAAGTGTCTGTTTATGAAGCTCAAAGTTGTTAAGCATTTTCCTGATCTGGCTTTTGGAACTGCTGTTGAAAAGGGAGTCCCAGGTGGTAGGTATATGTTGTGGTGTGTTTGCATGGGAAATCAGTAATTACGGGGTCAGATGTTACTGACTGTGCCCTCTTTTGCGAGGGCTCCAGCAGTAACTGGTTTGCAGGCGGGTCCTTAATAGGCACTGAAAAAGAGAGGAAGAAGAAATAAATAAATAAAAAAAAATAAAAAAGGGGGGGGGGTGAGGAGGGGGGGGGGGGGTACACGGGGGGTGGAAAAAAGAGGGGGATGGAGGGGGGGAAGTATGAGTTGGGTCGTGGGTAGATGTTTATCTCCTCAGTCTCCGCCGAGAATCATGTGGGTGTGGTGTGGGAGTGCGTTAGGGTGGGTCTGATTAGGTGCGGGCGGCGTTGAATGTCCGGGAGAAACGCAGCTGTATCAATGACATGTGGTCTCCCAATCACTTCCCCTAGTCGGGGTTGGGAGATCCAAGTCCTTAGAGGTGGGGGGAGAAAAAAAGAAAGAAGGGGGGAAACGTTTGGGAAGACAAAGTGGTGTCAATCTGTTGAGATCAGCATGAGTGTAGAAGTCAGGAAGGGGTCAGAAAGGGCTTTTTAATTTGTCAGATTTGGTTCCCATTGAATTAGATTTGGGTTTGGCATCCAAACTTATTTAACGTTCGCTGAACCCTGCCTTGACCGAAGCCAAGGCAGATTGTCCTCACATTGAAGAGTGAAACCTCAGCACTTGAGTGCCTCTCTTTCATCCTTGGAAGGAATTATCCATTGCTGTGGGGTCCTGTCTTCACCTGGATAGTCAGCAGGCAAGACAAGCTGGAACTGTATTGAAGATTCCCCTGAAGAGGGGTAGTGTAGACCTAGAGCTCTTTGTGAGACCTATAATGAACAGTAGAAAGGTTTTCTTTCAGTGACAGACCTGCTGTCTTCTAGGGATTTCGATTATTTTCTCTCTTCTATTCTCTGTCAGGAGACTGGTTCTAATAATAGCAGTAGGTTTCCTTCCCCTGGCACTTCAGCAGAGAATATTGCACTTTTCAGGTGTAACCTCTGTGATTCTTGAACCATGTAGTTGGTAAGTGGTTAGGCAAGTTGCAATGTGAATGTCACACCACAGGAAAATCTCTGGGTGTTGGGGGAGCCTTTCCTCCTGTGTTCTTCAATACCAGTTTGGATTACAATATAATCTTGGTCTTGCCTCCTCCTTTTTTTGCAGGTGTTATTGATTGCCCTACCCTCTCATTCATAAACTTACAAGGTTATTATCCTGTAGTTTTTTCTATCTATACATTTATAGTTTATGCTGTGTGAGCTCATGGCTAGATTAGTTGTCTAACATTCTTCCTTATTATAGATCTCCTTTTCTCTAAAGGTAATGGTTAGAAGTGGTAAGCTTAAGCCCCATGTTTTGACCAGCTGATCTTTGTTTTGGACATATTCTGAACATATAACGTCATTTCCCTGAAGTCAAAAGTTAGATATGCTAGGCATAAGCCTTTTTCTGCAGATGGCCAAATAATCTTTCTGTTGAACATGGTATGTATGTTCAAACTTCCCTTTAGGGATCTGTTTTTCTTTTTGACTTGGCCCAGAAAACATTTCTTCTTCTTGACCATATTAGTTGTTGCTGTGGTTTTGTCCTAACATTTTTTTTCTACCTGTTTGTGATGGATAGTTGGTTGGTAGTCTACTTTGGCTGATTAATCATCGTCCTTATTGCTCCCTCGGGTAGTAATTTCCCCTTAATGATGATTATCTCTCTTGGTCTGGAGTACCTGGTTGATATTTAGTTCCCACCCCTTGGTCATATCAGTTTACCTATTTTACTTAGCCCTTTCCTTATCTAGCCATGATTCAGACTTAGTTTATTTAGACACTCTTTTGTGGCACAATCTCCACATCTGTTGGACCTCTCAGTGGCTGTTGTCGAAAAAAAGGAGTTGATGTCCACTATATATATATATATATATATAATCTATAATGCCAAAATAAGCCCACTTCCCTATAATCATAGAAACAAAAAAACACTCAAAAAGGATGAGTGTATAACCTCTATGGGAATTGAAATAGGGTTGCTGACGTTATATTAGTAGATAAGAAAGATTTTTGGTATTTGAAATAATTATTTATTCAACAAAAGAGAAAAAAGCCACTAAAAACAAGTAGCGTTACATATAAAAAATTGGATGTATACTAGAAGTACGTAACATATATACATAGAACAATGAATGACCAGGTCTATTGCAAGAGATGATCTTTACAAAAAGTAACCCAAAGTTTTGAGGTATATATAAACAGTTGACCTCTTCTTTTGGGGTAATTCATGGTAAAATCAAGTAGATCTGTAGTAAGGACAAAAAAAAAAACATTGTAAGTTCTCATGTCAGTTATGTACATAGATACCCATAAGCAAAATACAATTTTAATAGCTAATCATGTGTACATTTCAATATAATACACTGACGCAATCATATTTCACATAACAAATGCATATAAATATATACACATTACTAACCATATGTGTAGATGGTGAACTTCATATAACATCCAACAAGAAGGTTGATCTACCCCAGCTCCACCGAGGTCAGAAGGCCCAAGGGATGAAGGGAAATCAAAATATGTAACCAGGACAGGGAGGTTATTGGGGAGAACACGTACACCCCCCCCCCCCAGCACCATAGATCTTGTGTTCCTTTCAATCAATCTGGAATCCCAGCCACCATATGGTGTCACATAGGGCACCACCACACGGGCCCGCCATGCTCCAAATTGGGTATCCAAACTGGCTAGGTTGAAAAACACATACAAACATGTATCATATAAGTACCTCCCCAAACATCCCCGTAAACTTTGGGATAATATAAAAAAAATCTGTGATTACATACAGACTGAGCTGCAAAGACCTGCTGTTGCAAGATATATTAGACCACAGGTTTGAATCCTCTCATGGGGACCAGGCTTGAGAAATCCCTCTATAGGGGCAGGGCTCCATTATCACCACTCTGAAAAAGTGTCCTGTGCCCTAAATCTGGGGGCATAAAGTATAGACAGGCAAATTAATTACTCCATCCTAGTGTCAAACATGCCTCTAACAGCCACAGCATATTGTGTATATATATCCATGTAGCTTACCAGATAATCTGTCTGTCCCAAGAACCTGTGATCGGCTGCAGGCAGGAGAGAGCACTTGTGATCAGCCTGTTAAATACAGGTGTCACTTGGTGCTCTTGATTAGGCCAATTAAGCCCAGCTGTGTCTCCTAGATTGGAGAGCCACTGGAGCATAGGCGTATCCCCGCTGAGTTGAGTGCCCCCGCGTGACGCCCCCCCGCAATTGCGCACGCCACCCCATCGGCAATCTCCGCCGAGATATTGCGGAGCCGCGCCCATGCCACGGAGCTCCGCACACGGCGGAACCCCACGGCACATGCGCGAGGCTGGCCTGCATCACCCTCCCGCGATGTAGATCCGGCATGGTCACTCGCATAACGCGAGCAGACCGCCAGGATGAAGGAAGGGCAGGCACCGGCCTCCCCTGCGCCAAGTGACACCATCGGTGAAAAGGAAAGGCCCGGAAATTAAAGAAATTAAACTGTAAAAATGAAAATGTATGTGTTTTTCAACCTAGCCAGTTTGCATACTCAATTTGGAGTGTGGCGGGCCCGTGTGGTGGTGCCCTCTGTGATGCCATATGGTGGCTGGGATTCCAGATTGATTGAAAGGAACACGAGATCCATGGTGCTGGGGGGGGGGGGGGGTGTACGTGTTCTCCCCAATAACCTCCCTGTCCTGGTTACATATTTTGATTTCCCTTCATCCCTTGGGCCTTCTGACCTCGGTGGAGCTGGGGTAGATCAACCTTCTTGTTGGATGTTATATGAAGTTCACCATCTACACATATGGTTAGTAATGTGTATATATTTATATGCATTTGTTGTTATGTGAAATATGATTGCGTCAGTGTATTATATTGAAATGTACACATGATTAGATATTAAAATTGTATTTTGCTTATGGTTATCTATGTACGTGACTGACATGATAACTTGCAATGTATTTTTTTTTTTTTTTCTTACTACAGATCTACTTGATTTGACCACGAATTACCCCTGAAGAAAAGGTCAACTGTTTATATATACCTCGAAACGTTGGGTTACTTTTTGTAAAGATCATCTCTTGCAATAGACCTGGTCATTCATTGTTCTATGTATATATGTTATGTACTTCTAGTATACATCCAATTTGTTATGTGTAATGCTACTTGTTTTTAGTGGCTTTTTCTCTTTTGTTGATTAAATAATTATTTCAAATACCAAAAATCTTTCTTATCTACTAATATAATGCGAGCAACCCAATTTAAATTTCCATAGAGGTTATACACTCATCCTTTGAGTGTTTTTTTTTTTGTTTTAGTGGCTGTTGTCCACCCATCAGTTGGACTGCTTTTGGATATCCTGACATGTTCCTGTTTCCCTCAATAGGAGATATAGAAAATACAATTCTCATACTTACCATCATATCTTATTTTTTGTTTGTTTTGTTTTAAGCCAATTGAGAGACACAGGTTCTGCTCCTCTGTGTTATTGGCACTACGTGCAGGTTGCTCATAAAATGATGATTAGAGGTAGAATTATATGGGGCTGTCTTCAACATATTTTTCTTTGCCCGTGTCCCAACCTCTTGTAAGGGACAGTATAACCCAACTGTTTAAGAATTCCTGAAGAAAAATATATTTAACCGTATGTACTAAAATTTTATTTTTACTATATATTTGTTTTTAGCATTGGCCCTAGCATAAAAAATATATATATATATATTTTTGTATGTGTGATATATTTGCCATTCCTTCACTTTTTAAGATAGTGACATATTGTGATATTGTTATATGGAGGAATACCTTTTTTAGCAAGTGAGCGGCATAGGAAGAAAGGATGACATACATCTTTCATGCCTTTAGATCAGTGTATCTTCAAAGCGCTGAGCATGGCACTGAGAAGCAGAGTTTATTACTGTATGCAGTGTTTTTTTTTTTAAACTCATATTTCTCATTCGTTCTTTGACAGACACAGCACTTATTCAAAACCATAGGGCTATATTGCCCCCTATAGGAGTAGGACCCTAGGCAGGAAAAAAAAGACTTGGCTACACCCATGGGCAGTCCTAGGTGATATACACCCCCTCTCTGCTATAGGCCACAGGAGGGAATTGTAAATATCTTCCACAGTCTGAAATGGGGAAAGGGGCCTCGTATTGGATGCTGTCCTTCTCGGCATGCAATGGACCTGGTCTAGCGAGCCGAGAGCGGGGCTCCCTAGACCCACGGACAGGACCCCTTGAGCATGAAGGCGTGCCCTCACCTATGTCCTAGTGTTCTGGCCTTGAACCCCGAAAAAGTTTTTTTTCCTTACAGTTGGCCTCTGTCACCGGACTGTTGGCAGTTCTCCTTGGGGCTGTGCAAGCCCTGTTGATTCAGGGTGTGCTTGTGACAGACCTAGCCGGGACACAGGCTTTTTGAGAGGACAGAGTGCGAGCCTCTTGCCGATCGATTATGGGCCCTGGATTTTAAGGGGCACAGGGTGAATGAGAACCCCACTATAATCTGTGCTAGTCAGATTCAATGCTCTATATATGATGTGTGTTGTCTCATGCTGTTGGGACACACTGTCAGATGCTAATGTCATTAACTCCAGACACCTGTCTCTTGTGTAAATGAGTCTAGCTTGTAAGGACATTCCAAACGTTGTTGTTTGTGCTAATTAACCCTTTGTTTATGTTTATAGTAATGTTTATTGAATTTGGCAGGAGACAAAAAGTCTTATCCCTCAGTCAACTAATCTGAGTGTTGATTTAGATAATTGGCTCATGCTAATTAGGTTAGGTTTTAGTCACCCCGCTGTATATATTTTGTGTGAGATCTCAAATAAAGGTGATTCCTGATGTACTCCTAAGCCTGGTGTCGTCTAGTGCTTGGGGGTTCCTATAGCCAGATCCTTTGGACTTGTGTTCCAGGACTTAGGAAGCGGTATATAGACGGAAGCACTCGATCGGTGTGGGATCGGTTCCGTCACAGTGCTTGTCCCAATTTCAGTGGGTACAGAATGAAATCCATCTGCACAGAGGTGGTGTCTCTTCATCATGGGGATCTCCGGGCTTCTGTCGACATCACTGATGCTTATTTACGCACTCCAATATGTGACCAACACTTCCTCCATTTTACTGTGGGAAAAGAGCATTTTCAGCTTGCGGTGTTGACTTTTTGTCTCGCCTCTACACCTCGCGTACTCACAAAGGTGCTGGCCGCAGTTCTGGCATGGTTACGTAAGCGAGGAATTGCGGTCCTGGGTTGCTTGGATGTTCATCTTCTGCAAGCAGAGTCCTCGGCTACCCTGAGAAGCGACATAGCTCACTATACAAATGTCAGTTTTCAGTTGGCTTCTATACTACCTTAAGTGTGCTCCGGCTCCTTCCAGAAAATTGGATTATCTAGGCCTTACTCTGGTTTTATCTCTGCCCAGGGTTTTTCTTCCTCTGGACAAACTCCAGAAGTTACATGCTGCGTTTCAGCAACTGTTGTCTCACAAGTAGGCCTCCCTGCGTTCCTGCAGGTGGGTGTTGGGCCTGATGGTATCTACCTTTTGAGGTGGTTCCATTTGCGCAGTTCCATACAAGCACCTTTCAAGTGAGATCCTGGCATAAAGTGCCTGAGGTCTCTGGGCTATCAGCTTCGGCTGAGCCTGAAAACAGGGGGTCCCTGGTGTCTGGTGGCTTCACTCTCTGGGATTTCGGCAGGGCACTTCCTTTCTTTCAGTCTGTCCAGGTGAAGAGGTGTCCTGGGACTGGGTTCTGCTCAGGCTTGTTGGACACTGGAGGAATCCGGACTGCCGATCGATATCCTGGGACTCTGTGTGATAAGACTATGTATGGATCCTGCAGGTTGACTTTGGGGGCTCCGGGTACGGATCCAGTCGGACAATGCCATGGCTGTGGTCTATGTCAATCACCAGGGCAGAATGTAGAGTGTGGCAGCCCTGACAGTAACCAGCATCCTCCTGTGGGCAGAATACCTTGTTTCGGCCCTTTCCGCAGTATGTATTTTAGGAGAGGAAAAATGGCAGGCAGTTGCCTCAGTTGGCTAGTGTTGGTCCACAAGGTGGTCCCTTTTACAGGACATGTTTCATCAGATATGTCTCCAATGGGGCACTCCTGAGGTAGACCTGTTGGCGTCCCAGCTTAACAGAACGGTTAACTGAGGTTTCTGGTGAGGCCATGGGCTCCTCTGGTGGACACTGCAGACGCTCTTGTGGCCCCATTGGGCCAGTATAGTCGAATCTACACCTCTCCTCCTTTCAAGATTCTTCCGCAAATTTTGCGTAGGATCGAGGCCGAAGGGATTCCGGTCATTCTAGTGGGCCCAGATGGTCTTGTCGGTCTTGGTATGCCGACCAGGTGTGCTTGGTCGCTGATGTCCCTTGAGAGGTTCTACTGTCCAAAGGGCAGATCTTCTATCCTGCTTCAGTTGTTGTTTTTTGAAGACCTGGATGTTATGAGCCAGGTGCTGAAGTTACGACGCTGCTGAAGGCTAGGAAGCCTTCCTATGTGAAGATTTACCATGAGCAAAAAAGCAGGACAAAACTCTGGAAAGCCGCACACTGAAAAAAGACTTGAAATCCCATCTTTAATTGAAACAACGTGGGTCACATCAAAACAAAATCAAAAAATCCACAGCAAAAGAATAACAGGGTACAGGAAAATGCAGACCCATTTCGCACCGTAATCAGTGCTTACTCCTATCTGGGAAGATTTACCACTGGACATGGATAGCATACATATCCTGACGTGAGGGGCTTGCCATTTACCCTCGTTCTTGGTGGCTTGAATTTTGCCCTTCCTTCACAGGGGGGTTGAGCAGAACTTGGCCTTGAGTACCATCAAGGGCCACTTGTCGGCCTTGGCAGTTTTCTTCGACATCCCCTGGTCTTACACTCCCTGGTGCATACTCTTAATCAAAGGGTTTGACACCTGCCTCCAACGTTACGATCGCTTCTACCACCATGGGATCTACTCTTGGTGTGTTTAGTTCTACAAGAGCCTCCCTTGGAAAATATTCATAAGGTTCTTCTGCTTGCTCTGTCCCAGAAGGTGGCTTTTTTGGTTGATATGCTCGCAGAGTGTCAGAACTGTAGGCATTACCATGTCATACTTCTTACTTGGTGATCCACAAAGGTGAAGTGTGTAGTACAGGTATCTGCACCCACTTCCGGGATAGCTCTCTGCGGAAAGGAGCGTAGATTACGCCCCTTTCCGCAAGTGCCCGCCCCTTTCCGCAAGTGCCCCGCTGCCTGCTGGGAAAGCCACAGATCCCAGAGGCAGCGGGGACCGTCCTTATTGCGCAGCGCGACTCGCGCATGCGCAGTAGGGAACCGGGAAATGAAGCCGAAAGGCTCCATTTCCTGATTCCCATACCCAAGATGGCGGCGGCAGCACCCGAGAGACGATCTAGAGATCGGCTTCGGGTGCCGACATTGCGGGCGCGCTGGACAGGTAAGTGTCACTATTTTAAAAGTCAGCAACTGCAGTATTTGTAGCTGCTGGCTTTAAAAAAAAAAAAAAAAAAACGCGGAGTCCCGGCGGACTCCCGCTTTAAGGACGTTGTATTGCTTTCCCTGTGTCCCAGGTCAAAATATCCCAAGGGATTTACCTTGCATGCCCTGGATGTGTCCAGGCGGTTCGGGTGTATTTGGCAGTCACAGGGCCTTTCCTGAGATCAGACTCGCTGTGATCACGGACGGGCCAAAAAGGGGGCTGTCTTTTGCGACCTTTTGAGATGGTTCCGACAGGCGATGACTCTGGTCTATTCTATGAGGGGTTTGGTTCCTCCTTTCCCTTTTACAGCACATTCTACTAGGCTGCTTATTGCTTCTGGGGCCTTCCATCATCTGGCATCAGCTGCATTGGTTTGCAAGGCAGCCACTTGTCGGTGTACACTTTCACAAAATTCTACAACGTGGCTGTGCTGGCATCTGAGGATTCTTCTCTTGGCTGCAAGGTGTGTTTAGAGGGTATATTCCCTCTTGAAGAGGTATTGTTCAGGTTGGGCTCCAGTTTGTTTCTGTGTTGAGCTCCTGGTTGGCTCTTGTGTTAGCCTTGGGATTTTTCTTTGTCCCACCCCTCATGTTTGGCACTGCTTTGAGACGTCCCTATGATTCTCAATAAGGGAGCGATATGTCTGTCAATGAACAAATGAGAAAATATAATTTTTTTGCTTCTGACACTGCTTGGGACAAAACTGAAGGCCTATAGCAGAGAGGGAGTTGTATATCACCTAGGACTGCCCATGATCATAGCCAAGTTTTTTTTTTCTGCCTAGTCTCCTATCCTGTAGGGGGTAATATAACCCTATGGTTCTGAATAAGGAAGCACTGTGTCTGTCAATGGTAAGTCAAACATCCTATTATTTTATTCTTATTTTATGCAAATCTGTATTACGAGTGCCTACCTGTCTTTGGCTTTAATAATTTTTATGTTACTGACCAGGACCAAGCAAGCAGATTAGAATGGATTAGCATGACATCCAGGTAAGTAGGATTTTTAGAAGCAGAAGTAAGCAACAGCTGCCTCTGTTATGTCATTGCTGGTTTAATGGCTGGTGTCTATATATACTAGGCCAGGTGGCCCTGTTTCCTCCAGGTGAATGTGATAGATGTGTCCCTCTTCAGTGACAAATTGTGCTGTACTGCATCCCTCTACCTTCCTCAATAATCTGGGGATCCTATAATATGTTGGTGGTCAGTGAAAGAAATATGTGTCTCTTCATTGATGGCAATTGAAAAAAAAAAAATGCCTTGAAGTTAGTGTTAGTAAAAAAAATTCTGTTATCAGTGTTAGTGGCAAAAAATACTGTTAGTGGTCAGAGGCCACTAGAGTGGCGTCACAAGGGTGCTCAGAGTATCACTTTTGTGTGGGACCCCATGTTGAGAAATGGCATTTGGCCACAATACCACAGCTTTCTTTTTTCTCCAAGTGTCTGTTACCATCACTTTTTTGTGTGTCACCTTTCACGCAGGATTGTGAGGATGTGGATCATTAGGCCTTTTCTGAAGTCTAGAGGAAGGATTTGTGGCCATTAGGTTTCTCCCTCCCTTACCTTTTAGGGGATATCTCCTAGGTAGAGCCACCCAGTACTCGTTGGTCTGCTTTGGCTAATCATGAAGAGTGGGGTACTCGGTGCCTTTTGACTTGCTGAACTTAATGTTCAACACATCCTTGTGCACTTTTTTGTGTGTGTGTTCACGAGCACTTCTTCTCTTCACCTTTGGTGTTTTTTTTTTTTTGAGCACCACATTTCTGGTTTGAAAAGGAAACATAAAAAAGAAATAAATGTGTGTCAAAATGTTTGTGTATATATATATATATATCTTTAAAAAGATATTGATGTTGTTAAACATTCTTCACCTAATGCATAGCACAAAACGGTTTTGATTTTACAGGAATGTAATTTGTTAATATTTTTCTTTGCTGTCACTATAGATTCCTATTATTTTTTAAGATCATCCTTGGTGGTAAAAGCCTTTGAGGTTACACATTATCAGTTGTTCTCCAGCCCAGTGTTATGCTATGAATAAATTTCCATTCCATTTTTAAATTGCATGTTACTTAACATTCACTTGTCCCCTGATGCTCATGCCGATGCAGTGTACTTGTATACAGGTGCATGCATGTGAGAGCTAGATGTGAAACAATTCTGCCTTGGAATCTTTTTTTAGTACTCTCCTGATAAACTTGCAATGCGGAAGGTTCACGGTTTATAATCACACTGGGAGAAATAAAAGCTTGCCAAAAGACCTTGTGTAAATGAGTAAAGCTGGTATGTGTATTTCTTCTAGAAGTTACAAAGAAGAAAGATGAATCCAGCCTTTCCCTGATTTATGAGCCTTTTCATCAGCGCTGTGTCTCTGTGCAGAGTGACACCCAGGAGCATGGCCATACATTCACAAATATGCCGTGCACATGGTTTGGTTCTATTCTTAAACACGATTCAGCTGTTACCAGAGACATTAATCATTAGTGTTGCAATAACATTTAATACAATGTATGCTATTAAACAATGAATAGCCTAGGTTTACTAAAATATATTAGTGGTGCCGTTTTAATATTTGGCCAGATTTAAAATATCCGGTGTTCCAAGTGCTTATTGTATTGGTCCGGTTGGGCTTTTGCTTTTAAACAATAGGTGAAGTAACAATGAGATCTGTATGAGCAATTTGAAATTTTTAGCATACATACACAACGTGCTATGCAGACTTACAGAAGCCTAAGAATGAGGGCATTCTGAGATATTTCTGAAACTGTATGATGGGGAAAGGTATCTCAGTGGGACTAGAGATTGGTTCTCAGTGCGGTTTTGTGTGCGAAATCTAAGTGTGCTGTTGTAATTTGGGAAATGATCATAAGAAAGTGAATGAAAATATAGTTTTTCTCTTCTGTGCCACTATAGTAGTCCAGAGGTCTTAAAAAATGCTATTGGACCAAAGTCCCGCCTTTGTTCCCCTTGCGTCTTCCTTTAGCATAAACAGCAGGTAGTACTTACAGCTCAGATTGTACCAACCATGCTTCCTACCGTAGAGCTATGACTGTTTGGAGGGTTTTCCTCCCTGTTTTCCAATAAATTGCTGCTTGATATAAATCCCCATTCTGTACCTTGTTTATAATTTAAATTTCACTGAGAGCATTTTAGCTTATATGGTGCCAGCCTGCTTACTGTTACATAGTTGTCCCCCATGATTGTCTCTCTCGCCTTGTCCATTCTGTTGCTATTTCCCAGCAAGCAAATAATAATTACGATTTTCTTCTATAAAAGGATGTCTACTATATGCTTGTCCAGGATAAACTCACCATATTTTTACTACTCCCAAAATAATGTGTATGTTAATGAGCATGTACACATTTACATATGCATAGGCTGATCATGTGACACCATACAGACATGAGAGACTGACCCAAGCTTTTTATTTTCTTACATCAGGGAACACAGAGCCATAGTAATAACTATGTGGGTTATATCAGCATATCAGGTGCTGGACACTGGCACGCCGCTTAAGGCGTGAACTTGCCCCATATAACCCCTCCCATTACTGGGAGTCCTCAGTTTTTTCGCCAGTGTCTATGGTGTTGGGCACGTGTACGGATGTGTGTACTGAGCTCCACGGGCAGTAATCCTTTCATGAGAGCCAGCCATCCTGACCGAATCCATTCTGATGTCTCCATAATAGACTAACTGAACGGTACCCGGGCCTCATCCGAAGACACGAGGTTTTGCTTGCAAATGCTTTTAAAGCTGGGCCCTGGGATCCAGTACTTTTTGGTAGTAAGGCCAATAAAAGTTTACTGGCAGGGTCTTCTCGTAGGTCCAGGATTGTGGACAACCCCTGCTGCGAGGAAAGGTAGGGGAGATGTATTCCATGTATTGTGTTGTCATCTCTATGTGTCACCACTGAAGTCTGTATTAAGCACTCACCATTCTGATGCTGGAAACGACAGAAGCTTTCACTCTCCTCTCCGTTCAAGCCAGCTCAGACCCTCAGGTATGAAAGGGGGTCTATTCACTGCCTGGGCCCCCAGATTGGCGATTTTGATCTATTTGAATGCCAGCCAACTGCCTCTTTTTCTTTAAAAAAAAAGGAAGGTGTCTGGGGAGAGCTCCGCCGAGGCCTAGCTCCATCGAACCCCATCCTCGGCCACCGCAACTTTTTTCTGCCCGCCGGTCTCTTCACCTCGCCGGTGGGCCATCGGACCTCCGGACGGAGCTGATATTTCGGCCGGATCCACCGCCGTTTTTACTCCGCGGCGGCGAGGCAGGCCGGACGCCGCCATCTTGCGGCCTACACCGCTTCACGGAGCCTCCGGACGGCGCATCCTAGGCCCCATCCCGGCCGGGACGGCGGCATACACCTGGCGCGGACCCCTCCGGACAGCCTCTCCTACACCGGACCCCCGCTGGTCGCCGCTCGGATACCTGTGAGGAAGCCCAGGCTCCAGCTGGCAAGGTGAGCTCCGGCGGCCATCTTGCTCCACCCGAGGCCTCTAACAGCTTAATTGCTCTCCCCCCTCTGTGGCCAGATTGCTACCCCATCCAGCACAGGTATTAATCCCTGCCTCAGCTAAGCATATTAGCCCTCCTGAGTGACTGCCTGCATTCATCAGTCTCACCCTCCTACCCAGCTTCTACCCTCGGCCTGCTCAGCGGCCATCTTGGTACACCCATCTCCTTCTACTACCTGTGGCCTGCACCTGCTGCTATCTGCCCTGGTTTCTGCCCTGGCTAGTGCCCTCTCCCCTTATACAACCCAGAGGGGCAGTGGTGTCTGGATCTTTCCCCCCCTGGCTGTTTGGGACTGCTGCGGCCTGCTCTCCTGCTCCACCCCCCCCCCCCTCACAGTTGGTTTGTGTTCTCTAACCGACAGCGAACTTTCTTGGGGTCTCATCTTGGGTCCCTCCCTGTTTGACAAACATGTGATCATCCTATATAGGCCTTAGCCGCCTTCCAATGCTCCCGTGCTGCTCACAGTCGCTACACCTCTATGGGAAACACCACATGTAACTAAATATACGCCTAGTCCCAACGCCTCATGGTGAAATACGGGCCGAAACACCTTCCTCAGTCTTTGTCCCCGGATTTGCGGCCCTCACAGACTCTGGATCGATTTTTAAGCAGACCGGCCTCTCCAGCTCCTTCTCCAGGTTCTTTCACGTACGCACAAGTGGCCTCCCAAGTACCGGCACAAGACAGTCCACATTCCTTGTCACATAACCACTCAGACGTGATGTCCGCCCCGGTCACAGTCGATGTACTTGATGATAAACTGCGAGCTCTCCTGCAAGACTTGACGAGTAATGTTTCTAAGGAAATGGGTAAACTGGCCCATGAATTGCGGGGGGAGCTTGCCCAGATTGGAGAACGGACTGATGTCCTGGAAACCAAATTTGATGACCTGATACAGTATGTCCACGTTTTGGAAGAAGACAACGCCGGTCTGAAACAATCTGTCTCTCAGCTCCAATCCCAACAGGAAGACCTGGAGAATAGGGAACGTCGCCAAAACCTTCGGATTAGAGGCGTACCTGAGGCCGTTAGTGAGGGGGAGATCAAACCATACCTACTTAGCCTCTTTAATGTTGTTGCCCCTAAAATCCCGGACATAGACTGGAGAATGGATAGGGCCCACAGATCCCTGGCCCCAAAGCCTCCTGCCGGAGCCAACCCTAGAGACATTATCGTACGCTTTCACTACTATGATAGCAAGGAAGCTTTGACCATGGCCACCCGGAATAAATCCCGTTTGGAATTTAAAGGGGCCAAGATACAAATTTTTAGTGACTTATCCCCTATCACTCTTGCCAAACGTCGTAGCTTCCGCCCTGTGACTGCCCATCTGCAAAATCATCAGTTCCCGTATCGTTGGGGGTCCCCTTCCGCCTCTCTGCTACTAAAGATGGGATTCAATACTATATGAGAGATCTTCAGAGTGAAGCTTTCATACGTAACCTGGGCCTACCACCGCTGCCAGATGAGGATCCCATGCCGCTTCCGACGACGCCCAGACCCTCCTCCATTCCTGCTCGGATTTGGACCCCTGCACGCCAGAAGTCGCAGAAATCCTTTTCTACCCCTCAACGTAACCTGCATCCTAGACTCCCTCCCTAATGGAAGCTTCCTTGTGTAGTGTTTGGCTGGCCTTGGCCTCGGCCCCTGTCTCACCATGTTTCCTCTTTAACAAGGGGTGTTTGCAACTTTAGTTACAGGTTATAACTTTTACTGCCCCTGTTTTTTTTTCTGGTTGTTGGGACTACAATGTTCTGCTCTTATTCCCTGTAACGATTGCTGGAAGGTGGCGGGGTCTCTCCAGATGAGCTGGAACCCCTGATGTGCCTCCTTTTGTTCCACGGCTACGGCTGTGGACTCCTGGGTGGTTTTTACCCCCCAGGCCTTTTTTCTAATAGTAATGGTTTTTTTTTTCTATTTTTTAGGCCTATTTTTCTGCCTTTTTTTCATTTTTCGTTCAGTTTGGACACACTTTTCTACGCTTTATAATCACATTGTTGTTATTATATGCCTGCCTTTTACTTCTAGGACACACCACGGGTCCCAGTATCTTCCTGGTTGGTATGGTTATATCCTTTTTTTGTATGTATATTATGGGTATCTTAAGCTTTCACTGTTTTCTACACGATGGCTTTGAGGGTACTGACTTATAATGTTAAGGGCCTGAACTCAATCCATAAGCGCTGGTTGGCTTTGAAGGAGTTCAAGTCCTCAAACGCAGATGTGGTCCTAGTCCAGGAGACCCACTTTCGCCCAGGGGGATCTCTTAAATTTGCAGCCAAACATTTTCCGGTCTCTTTTATGGCCTCTGACCCCTCTGGTAAAGCAGGGGTGGCAATACTGATTAAAAAGACATGCCCGCTACGGGTTAAGTCCTCATTTATTGATCCGCAGGGTAGATACATCCTCCTGGACTGTGACTACTTCTCTCGCTCTCTTACTGTTATTAATGTCTATGTTCCCAACTCGGGCCAGATTCACTTCCTTACTGAGGTCTTGGACAAACTGGGCACCTATGCTCAGCCATTCATGATCCTTGGCGGGGACTTCAATATGGCCATGTCTGCTAGGAAGGATAGGCAGACCCTGTTTTCAGACAATCCCTCCTTAAAAGCGGAACGTCAATCTACTGCGTTTCGCAAGCTCATTAGATCCCATAACTTTTTAGACATCTGGAGGATTAAACACCCTACGCATCGGCAATTCTCCTTCTACTCTCCCCCACACAAGATGTACTCCAGATTGGACTACATCTTTGTTACGGCGCCTCTTCTAACGTCGGCAGTGGCCTCGGAGTTAAATCCCATAACGTGGTCTGATCATGCATCGGTCCAGCTTGACCTCACCCTCTCTACACCTAAGACCTGCCACTGGAGATTCAACGAGTTTCTCCTCCGTGATCCGGCTACAGAAGCCCATTTATCCCACGGTCTAGCCGAATTTTTTCAACTTAACGAAGGGTCGGTGCGGGACATGTCCACCCTTTGGGAGGCCCACAAGGCCGTTTTTAGAGGATTGTGTATCTCGGCTGGCTCCCGCCTCAAGCGAGACTCGGCTGCGCAGAGACTAGACCTTCTTTTCGCAACTGCAAAAAGCTGAAGCTCTGCTTTTGTCCTCCCCATCGGTGCCACGTCTTCGCACAGTGACCTCTATCCGCGAACGGTTAAAATCCTTAGATATGCACAAGTGCTCTAAAGCTCTGCTTTGGGCTAAACAGAGGTTCTATGAATTTGCCAACAAGCCTCATAGGATGTTAGTGAACAAGCTAAAGCCCTGTCCATTTCACTCCTATTCTGATCTCCTGCTACAGTCGGACGGCACTCCGACTTACTGCCCCTTGACGATGTCTAAAGTATTTGGTGCCTTTTACAAAAAATTATATAACTGCCTAGCTTCAGACCCTAACCATGTGTTCTCCCAAGATAGCTTTGATGATTTCTGCGCTTCCTTGAAATTGCCAGTGCTGTCTTCCCCACAAGTGGATACCCTGAATGCCCCTGTTACACCAGAGGAATTGGCTGCGGTTATAAAAGACCTCCCGTCCCATAAGTCCCCGGGCCCCGACGGGCTTCCTTATGTTTATTATAAGACTTTTCTCCCGACGCTGAGCCCTCATCTGCTTAATCTCTTTACCTCCCTACAGAAGGGCATTATACCGCATTCTCAGTTTCTACATGCACACATCACAGTTATCCCGAAACCGGGTAAATCCCCTACCCTACCAGATAATTACAGACCCATAGCCTTACTTAACTCCGACTATAAAATTTTCACCAAAATCTTGACTAATAGGCTTTCCTTATTGATCCCTGCCCTGGTTCACAACGACCAGGTGGGATTTGTACTGCTCAGACGGGCTGGGGATAACACCAGGCGTACCATTGACCTCATAGATTTACTCGATAAAACGTCTCGTCCGGCTATCGTTTTGAGTTTGGCGGCACAAAAAGCCTTTGACAGGCTGGGGTGGCCATACATGTTTGCTACGCTCCAGCGTTTTGGCCTTTCTGGTTCTTTCCTGTCAGCCCTGCAAGCCTTATACTCATTCCCCACATCCCAAGTCCAATTGGCATCTTACAGATCCCCGCTCTTCACACATAGTAATGGTACCAGACAGGGATGCCCCCTATCCCCCTTGTTGTTTATACTATGCCTAGAACCCTTGGCCGCAGCTTTACGGGAGGATTCGGACATAAGTGGAATTTCCCTCAGACTGAAAGAATACAAGCTGTCTCTTTTTGCAGACGACATACTCCTCACCCTGACGAAGCCTCTAACCTCCCTTCCGAAACTTCACGCTCTTTTAGATTCATTTGGTAGACTCTCAGGTTATAGGGTTAATACGACTAAAACCGAAGCGCTCCCTATTCATATTCCCCCCACGCTTCAAGCTTCCTTGGAATCCACATACCCCTATCGTTGGTGCCCCGTTTCCCTCAAATACTTCGACATTAACCTGACCGCCAAGTACAGCTCCCTCTATAAAGCTAACTATATATCTTTAATAGCGGAAACGCACAGACTGCTCAGAAGTTGGTCGTCGTGTCCCCTATCTCTTCTGGGCAGGATTAACGTATTGAAAATGGCCATACTCCCTAAGTTTTTATATCTTTTTGAAACATTACCAGTTGCTATCTCTATGCCTCAGCTTAGGAATATTCAGCGAGCCTTTGCTAAATTTATATGGGGGAATAAATTGCATAGGATAGCCCAAACAGTGGTTTTTGCTCCACGGTCCCATGGAGGACTGGGAGCCCCCGATATAGTGAAGTACTACTATGCAGCACACCTTCTGGCGGCTGTCTCCTGGTCGTCGTATTTTGCTACCAGTAGATGGTCAGAGCTAGAAATGAGTGTGGTCACTCCTGTCCATCCCTGCTCCATGCTGTGGTCTGATCTGACCTCCTCTATGGCTCAGATTAGGCGCATATGCCTTGGACCGATGCTTTTTACTCTCTCCATATGGAAACAGTGTCACAAACGGTTCTCTCTCTCTTCTCCATGCTCACCCCTGTTGAATGTCATTTTTAATCCAGATATGCCTGACAGCCTCTCGGTGAAGAATATGTTTCCTTGGTATAGGTCTGGCGTCTTCCAACTTCGCCATCTGGTGCATCCGGTATCTCGTAAACTCCTATCCTTTCCTGAGCTTCAGGATAAATATGACATTCCAGAGTGACTCTTTTTTTCATACATTCAATTTAAACATTATTTCCACTCCAGATCTCCTGCCCTGACTTTGGCCAACCCTAACACCTTTGAAACTTTGTGCTCCCAAGGTCCATGCCAGAAAGGACTTATATCCTCTATATATAGTGTCCTCCACAATTCAACCTCACCCACCACGGAAACACATCTTTACATGAGGAGATGGGCTACAATTTTACCATCCCCCTTAACCATTTCTCAATGGCAGGACATTTGGACTTCTACTTCTAAAGTCTCCAGATGTGTGGAGCAGAGAGAGACGGCCTATAAGATACTAATGTTTTGGTATAAGACCCCTGAAATGTTACATAAATATGATCATTCCATATCTAAACTGTGGTGGAGATGCCTCAGAGATGAGGGCATCCATTACCATATTTTCTGGAGCTGCCCTTTTATTATACCTTTTTGGTCTATGGTCCAATCTCTACTACAATCTGTTTTAGAGGTAGATATTCCGTTAGACCCTAAACACTATTTGTTAGGCCTACCTATCGCGGAGTTATCTAAGCACGCCAAGAAGCTGACAGCCTATATTCTCCTAGCTGCCAAGAGAGTGATCCTTGCTCTTTGGCTGTCCCCCTCCCCTCCGTCCCAGCCGCAGCTAATTTCTGCCATTGCGTACATACGCAGGATGGAACGTATGACTGCACTGGTACAAGACTCTCTACCTAAGTTTTCTAAAACATGGGACAGGTGGGACAATTCCACGTTTAACCCTGAGACGACACCTTAATTTATGGCTTTTTACTCTCGGAAATGTTTTTCTCGGGTTTGAACTGGGGATTCATACTCCACGACCCCTCCCGCAAATATAAATACATCTCTTGGTCTATTTACATATCCTTATTGGCAGATTCGTGGTGTGTCCTTTTCCCCTTACCTTTTGACATGCTGTATTAAACTGTTAACGTTTTATACCCCGCCTGCGGCGGTTTTCTTTGTTGCTGTTACATTGTCAATTTTGATTATTTGTATCGGAATGTACAAATTCATCTGTTGTACAAAAACCTTTTTCTCAATAAATATACATTTAAATAAAAAAAAGGAACGTTTTTTTTTGGGCAAGTCGCGGCCGCTTGCCGAGTGGAGGATTTACCACCCCACCACCGCCCGCCATGATGCCGGTGCTCACGCGGGAGATTTGCTTCCCTGTTTGAAACAGGAAGGGGGGCTTTTCCCGCAAGGGGCATGGATAAATGGCGTCAGACGCCGGCCACACGTGTAGGAAGTAGTTAGAGCTCTGCAAGAGAAGCTACTGCCTGGCGGTGGAGGGACAGAGCAGAGTGGTTGCTGGTCAGGTTTGGTGACAGACCTTTTCCTTTTGGCAACATTGTACTGTATAGCTAGGATTAATAGCAGTTATTGTACTTACTGTACTATAGCCTAGCAAGTGAAACATTATTTTGCTGGTACTGCCTCTGCTTTGTACTGTAAGCTATGAGTGACAAAGGGACCAGGAACCCCTCTAAGGGTTCTGAGGGGTTAATGGTATACAACAAACTAAGAACCCTAATTGCAAAATTTCCACATCCTGTGGAGACGTTATTGCCCTGCTTAAATTAGTATTGTCCGCAAATACAGATATTGAGAGGTTTATATCATCCTCCAGGTTGTTTATGAATAAATTAAATAGGATTGGTCCCAGGACAGAACCTTGGGGTACCCCAGGGTTTTTTTTTTTTTTTTTTAAAGACAAATGGAATTTCTCTGCACCCCTGGAGGCCTTTCTGCCCCTGATTTCTTGATACTTACTACACATATTTGACATTCTACTAATTTGAGGACAAGTGAATATTCCTGTCATTCTCTGTGTTAGTTACCCTAAAGAGAGGTCTCAAGTCAGAAGCAGGTTGCAATTAGCCTGCTGGACTGTTAACTCAGATGTATATCATTTTGGATATTGTTTATAATGGAGAAGATTTAGGCTGTTTTTACTCTATCTGGGATGTAATTTAGAGCTTTCCCCTCAACAGGAAGTTGTATCGACAACTATTTCAAACAAGAAGTAGGGGAAAATGTGAGTAAGGAAACACAGCAGCTCCCTTACTTCCTGATTGTCAAAACCATTGTCAGCTGGGCAGGAAGGGAGGTAGTATCTCTCTAATGGAGTCCAGATAATCAGCTTTGCAAAAAGGCACAATTTAAAAATTACAAATATTTGTTAAATACAGGTTAAGCTTTGATATTTAGCATGAATTTTGTAAAATTTGATGTGTTTGTATCTGCTAATGATTATAGTGTATTTTTAGCAAACTTATTGATTTGATAAACATTTGCGCAAATATCACAGGGTCTTAAAATTCATTAGCACATTTTGTTTTTTATTTTACTGGTCATGTGCTGTCAGAAAATATATGGCTTGGGAGGTCTCTTACAAACTCTGAAAGCTGTGAGTAGAAAATGAACACACCCAGATTTCTACAGAAATGTGGTTATGTACAGTTTTGTGTACGCTAAACTTTTCACCATTTTGCAACAAGGTGCAATTTAATATTTACACATTTATTTACTAACTCAATACAGGTTAAGCTTTTATATTTAGTGAGAATTATAGCAGGTATTTTGTAAAATTTGCTGTGTTTGCAACTGCTAATAGTGATGTTAGTGTATTATTAGTGAAAATATTGTTTTGATAAACATCTGCGCAAATATCACAGGACCTTAAAAATCAGTAGCACCTTATTTTTATTCTACTGGTCATGTGCTTTCAGAAAAGATATTGGGGGGGGTATTTTACAAACTCTGAAAGCTGTAAAGTAAAAGGAAAAAATGGCAAAATTTGTCTGGCCACCTGCGTTTAAAAGTGGAGCACAAGGCCTGGCAGCAAAAAGGGTTACGTTTTCTTCTCAAAAAGATTTTTTAACGCTGTAGTGGTATCTCATGATGTTGCAGCTGATTTTATTCAGTGGTAATGTTTTACATAAATAATGTTGGAATCTTAAACGTTTTACATTTTGTATTATTGGTAGGGTTAATAAAACGTAATAGACATGTTTTAAGAACTGACCCTTTCAAATCTAATGCAATACAATCATACCTTAAAATCAGTCAACTGTACTATTCTATAACAGCTGCCACTATAACAATGATAACAATAGCAGTATGAATGCAATTTAGTTTCTTGACACTGATGCCTGTTTTTACCTGTTGGTGCCAGGAAGTAAGGAAGTTTGTGTTCTTTAATCAAAACTGTAAATACAGTTCATGAAAACTTCTCCTTAACCAAAGAGCACAAACCCAATTTAGTTCATGTTGCCAGGTAGTTCAGATTTACATAGTCATAACTCAGATTACTTCCCAGCCAGTACCAGAATTGTGTGTGTTGGGAAGATGGAAAACGGCTTTAATAACATCTCTGTAAGTACATTTCCCACTGTGATGGTCATTTTGTGCTTTTAATGTGTTCTAATTTTCATCGGATTTAGCATTTCTAAGATGTGCCATTTTTTCATAGTATGTACTTAATTCAATTTTAGGCTCACAATAAGTAGGAGCCACTAAGCTAGATTCAAGGGTAACTGTTTTCTGTCTGTCAGTGATGCATAGGTACCACTATATAACCTATTCTTAGTAGGAGGTTGTCACAAACCAAAGCAATTGTCTCAGCACCTTCTAGTGGAGGCTTTTATTTAGATCTAAAAACTGAATTCTAACTGTGAGGTAGTTAAAGTGGAGTTCCACTTAAAAAAAAATAATACAAATACTGCAGCTACTGACTTTTAATAATCAGAAATGTACCTGTCCCATGGTCCAGCGATGCGGGGAGGAACGAAGCCCCACTCGTCTCCCACTCGTCTCCGCGACGCCGGCATCTGCACTGTGGGCTCCTGGCTGTGGCTACACAGCCGGGCACACATTGCGCATGCGCGCGGCATGCCGTGACTGGCCGGGCAATCATCTGGGACCTGTGACATGTCCGAGATGATTGCCGAGAGGGAGGTGATCTCCCTTCTGGGGCACTGCGGTGCGCCGGGAGGAAGTGGGAGCTGGAACCCTCTAAAAAGCCAGTGTAAATGATCAATGCCATACCAGTTATATTATTACGCTGTAGTGCATTAGTGACAGTATGTTAAAAACAAAAATGTAAATGTTTTTTAAATAATGGTGTACAATTATTACCACTTCAAAAAACGTACTATGCCTCTTACTAAATACCTTAGACTGTCTACTTTCCAAAAGGGGGTCATAATGGATGTATAATATTTGTACTGTCCTTGTATTTTCGGGCCTCAAGAAATTAGATTGATCAGTTTACAGATATACAGTATACCATAATTTGTGGATCCTATAACTTTCCTACAGTCTAAATAATAAACACTAATCTGGGTTAATTTCACCAAAGAAATGTAGCAGAATACATTTTGACCTACATTTATGAAGAATTTATTTGCAAACAAATGAAGAAAAGTGTGTTTTTTCTTTTTTTCAAAATGGTGGGTCTTTTGTTTATTTAGCAAACAATAAAAAACCCAGTGGTGATAAAATGCTAATAATAAAATCAAAAGAAAGCTCTATTAGTGTGAAAACAAAAAACAGCAAAACTCTTATTTGTACATCGTTGCATGTACAGTGTTCAATTGTCATTCAGAGTGTGACAGTACTGAAAGCTGAAAATTGGCCTGGGCAGTAATGGGGTAAAAGTGCCCAGTGTTGAAGTGGTTAATGCAGATTATTTTCATGCATGAAAGTATTCACATGGAAAAATGAATTGCTGGCAGCTACAGTCAACCAACGACATTTTTAAAGCTAGACTAAAAAAAAAAAATTGAAACTTTTTGGTTGAAATGGGCAATACAAACACTTTGTCTCAGCACACTTTTATACATCAATCCTTAAAGTGATTGTAAAGTCTTTTTTTTTTCTTAAACAACAAACATGTTATACTTGCCCGCTTGCTATGGGGGCACTTGTGTGGGCTCAATTCCAAGCCACACTGCCTGTGTGCATAGACACTGACAGCATGGCTTGGCTCTGTCACCAGCTTCCTCATCACAGGATTTGACTGTCAAAAATAGGATCTGATGGGACCTGCTGCACAAAGTCTGTGGCAGTAGAGAGGAGGGAGCAGCTACAGACGTGCACAGTGCTGCATCAAGTGAGGACTCAGGTAAGTATAAGGGAAAGTGAGGAAGTGATGCTGCTGCCTAAGCATACAAGGAATGCATTAAGGTAAAAAAAAAAAATGTTAAGCTTTACATCCACTTGAAGGCGGGCCATTATAGTAACCG
Organism: Lithobates pipiens; assembly: GCF_037356315.1. NCBI lineage: Eukaryota > Metazoa > Chordata > Amphibia > Anura > Ranidae > Lithobates > Lithobates pipiens. Next base: position 186,217,755 of record NW_027507903.1, read on the forward strand.
CTAAATGAGAAGGCCTGTTTGCGCTTTTTTCACTTTGGGCATCCCTGTGATGTTCGGTATCTTTAACTACTGTATCATGAAAGATGAAAGGTTAATTTCAGGGTTTTTATTTTTTTGGTTTTTTTTTGCATTGCACTGCCATCTTGTAAGCAAGTAAAAAGTATGGTGCAGTTTTTCTTTAAAAAAAAGCTGGTGCGTTCTCCCAAGCAACAACATTTTGGCCAGAAAGAAAATCATAAAAACCTTTAAAGCTAAAGATCCACTGTTGCCACACACAGAATGCCCTGTATTAAAAAAAACAAAGCATCTTTTGATTGTAATAGTTGAAGACGTGGGCGGTCACAACCTCCACCACGTCCAATCAGAGAATACCTTGTATTTATTGAAAAAATACAGGGAATTCTGTGTATGGCAGTAGTGCCAAGTGATCAACCCCTGTGGTCAGGGGCAGAAGGGAAGCCACCCAGGACAGGACCTGAAAGGTAGTAACATTCAGTGTAACTGCTACAGTGACTGCCGCAACAGTCCATCAGACATGAAATATGTATACTTACATTGGTTTGTACTGGACCATGTACTTATGCAATTAACATATATTTGTTATTCAGCTTTAATATTTGCCATTTACTTGCCTTATACTTCCTTCTCCTTACTGTAAAGTCCCCACAATTACTTCTCACCTGCACTTCGGCAGTGGGGTTCCCTCTGACGTCTCTAGTAGTATCAAAGAACAGCTCACTCCTGAAGCGTAAATTGTCCAAAATACTTTTTTTCTTTCTGTTGCTTTAATTAGCAGTACATAGATTATTATTATTATTGAACTCTACACTTTAGTAGGACGCATCAGATCAGCATTTCCAAAACATATTATTTGTGGGGGAAAAGCCTCTGGCCCTCAGTTAAAAAAAAAATAAAGCTGATCCTCCACTACTAGGATACTAGGAGCATTGTCAATGTCTTCTTAGGGACTTAAAGTGGGGTGCCCTTAAAAAAAAAAAAAATTATTAAAAGTCAGCAGCTACAAATACTGCAGCTGCTGACTTTTAATAATCGGACACTTACCTGTCCCAGGGTCCAGCGATGTGGGGGAATGAAGCCCCCCCCCCCCCCCGTCCCCCGCTTCACAGCCGGGCACCCACTGCGCATGCGCGAGGGCGCCGTGTCACGCTGCACAGTCACCTGGGACACGTGACAGGTCCCAGATGACTGTGCGGAGCGAGGGGAAGTGATGTCACTAGCCCAGGCAAGGAAGAAGGCAAACTACGACTACGCAATTTTTCCAATTATTTTTTTATTTTTTTTTTTAAGAATTTTAAACAATTTTTTTTTTTTGGTGGCAACACCACTTTAAAAAAAGTTACTGTTTTCGGTCAGACTTGCTGGAAGATTTACAGTGAGTTAAAAGAATCATCAAGGCACTGCCAGAAAGTAGAACCTACGTGTAAAATTAGCAAATATGACTATCAATATGTTAATGTTTGACTACAAACTATACATAGAAACAATAATTTTTAAACATTAGCATAAAACTTTATCAGGCAGCTCTGCATGCTGATATGAAATCTTACACTCATTAAACATTTTTTGTTTATACTTCACTGTTTTTCTGCTTCTGTAGCCTTGGCTTCACCGATGCATCTTGCTAAGGCTACATTACCATTGCCTTTCTGGGAAATGTTGTGTGTAGACTGTAAAATCTTGTAAGATCTCAAGTTTCAGACACAGGTCCAAAATTCCAAGTAGAGCTCCAGGAGTTAAGTATAGCTAGAGTAATCTTCTCTTAGTGAAAATGGCCACCTTTTTGGACAAGCTTTTGCAGTGTTTGGGGATAGGAGAATGCATGGGGGGATGGATTTATTCACTATAGTTGGACTGTGGGCACTACACTTTATACTTCCTATTTATCATTTATTTGCTTACATATGTGAATTCTGTTGCATGTTGTGTTGTATTATATTTGATTGAGAAATATTTTTTATTTTGTTTTGAAGAGTGTTTATAATTGTATATATAGGGCATACTTGGTTTTGTCTTCATGCACAGTAATACTTTTAGTTTTTGGGGACAGAGCTTTACTTTTTTTTTAGTTGTCATTTGGTATAATATGGGTTTGAATTGCTTATCTAGTGCTGGCAAGCTACTCCTTTGTTTATTTTGGTAGTTGGTTGGTTGTACTGGTTGTGCAGACAGTTTTTTTTCACCTGTATATGCCACAAAGCATTGCTGGCTTGCATTCAAACAGGAAAATATTACATTTCTTTTTGTTTTGTTTTACTTGTTTTTATTTACATTTTGCTTAGTAAGTACAAACTGTGCCTATGGGTGACACGAATCAAAACTATGGGCTAAAGAGAAAAATATGCATAACAGTAAACTACAAAAAGGTGTAAAGTACAGCGCTTGAGGACGGCTAAATTACAATAATATTACGGTCTGTCTTTTTCTGTCAATGAAACCCAAGTTTTCCAGGCTTTTTCAAATATCAAACATATGTTTTGCCTGATAGTTATCAGTTTTTCATAAACAAAATTGTTTTTGATCAACTAGTTTCTGAAGTATTGGGTTTTAAATACATTGCATTTCTGACATTTCTATTTTGACACACCTATCGAACCAAGGTTGCACCACCCTCACTTGCAACAATAAAGTGGCAAATTTCTTATGTTATAATGCACATCAGGTCATGGTTGTGTAGTGTTTCTTCTGAGACAGTATCTGTGGGGGAGAGGTTGGCCAACTTCGGATGCTGGCGGCTTCATGACTTGCTTCAAACTGTGGATTACTGCTAGTAGGAACCTTTTCAGACACACTGGAGTCATGTCTTATAATCCCGAGTCCTTTAGTGTCACTGTTTGGGCCTGAGGGTAAACTAGGGTCAGATGTGTCCTCTGGCTCTGCCAAATAAACTGTAGGGTGTTTCTCCTTTTTCTTTACTTCTAACATCCTGTTAGAACAAACAGAAGAGAGTGGAGACACCTTTAGATCCATGGATGAAGAGAAGGTTGCCACAACAAGCTAATTTTCTAAGCCACCATCCTGGTGTAAGGATAACACAAAGGTTGCACTGCTCCAGATGAGGTATGAGATTTCCCCCTGCTGTAACTATTGCTGGGTGTGACCCTTGGTCCCCAACTAGAGCATGTATGAACAAATAGAAGAAAGGGGTGGTGGTACTACCAGCATAAAAAATTGTGTTTATTGGAAATCTATTAAAATCGATGACACACTATGCACACACATCTCCTGTGGCTTCAGCAAACTTATTTTACACACCTGTGCTTAGTCATTACTTCTAGCAAGTTAAAAATGCTTTCAGTGCATGCGTGGCTGAGCGGCACATGTAGACTGTCGCATACCTCTCCTGCTCCGCCGAAAATCCTGACAATTATCCGGTTTTATAGAGGACACGCACCGGAATGAGCCCCACCGTAACCGCCACGATACCGCGGAGACGGCGACACGTCCCGCGGGGCTCTGGGACGCTTCCATCCATGCCTAGGAGCAGCAAGGAACCCCGGAGTATGCAGGCCGACCTGTCTCAAGATGGCGCCTTGCCGCAGCGCTCCTCCAGGGATCAGTACAGGGAGGCAGCCCAGAAACTCCTTTATGGTGGCAAGGCTTCCAAAGAGATGCCCTCCCCTCCCTCAGGCACCGGGGATGCCATGGGTGATCAATCGGCTGCGGATGATACGGTCCCGCTGAAGGATGTTGAGGGATTGTCCCCTGCTTGGAACGCTGTGAGTACACCAAGGGATGGATTAGTGGGGCCTACTGCTATTCCCTCTTCATCTGCTGGCACTGAACCCACTCTCAGGGATATTTTCTCTGCTGTTACTGCTTGCAATATGTCTATCTCAGCACTTGCTACTGAAGTGAAAGGGGTGAAAGCTGAAATTTCATATGTGCGGCAGGACATGCGAAAACTAAGAGAACGCACAGCCGCCATTGAAGGCAGGGTGAGTGCTATAGAGGATGACATTCCCCCTATGCAACGGGACTTGCAATATAATTGTCACCTTACCGCGCAGCATGCGACTCGTCTGGATGACCTGGAAAATCGCATGAGACGCAATAATATCCGCGCAATAGGCATCCTGGAACGGGCTGAGGGAAAAGACCCTGTCACATTTATTGTGAACTGGCTAATTGCGGTGTTTGGCAGGGAGGCTTTCTCTCCACTTTTCGCGGTTGAACGCGCGCACAGAGTCCCGTCCAGACCCCTACCACCAGGCAATCATCCTAGGGCCTTCCTCTTTAAACTGCTGAATTACAAGGACAGGGATGCCATACTGTCTAAGGCCAGGATTATGGGAGGCACGCTGGCTATCGACAATTCTAAGGTATCCTTGTACCCAGATTTTTCAGCCGAGCTGCAGAAGCAACGTGCAAAGTTTATGAATGTGAAGAAAAGATTGCGAGAGCTTAATCTTCCTTATGCCATGCTCTATCCAGCACGCCTCAGAGTTGTTGCACTGGGGGAAACCCATTTCTTTGACAGGCCTACCAACGCAGCCCAATGGCTGGACAGAGAAGATAGAGCCCTCCAAGCTAACCGTGTACACCACAACGCCCGGGCCTGAGGAGAGGGCCCAGGGATCTGGCGGACGTCGACTGCCCTGCTACAACTTCCTTTGGCTCTGTGGGGGCCACTTGCTGGCTCGTTCTGATGGAGTTGATTTTTCCCTTTTCTTTTGCATAACTGCTTTCCGTCCTACATTATGAGCAAGGCGGCAGAAGGAGGTCTACGGTCACGGTATACCCCATACAAACCAGTGTGTTTTACAGGTGCCGTCGAAGTGAAGCTTCTAGTTGAACTAACCGGCGGGTTTCATGGGAGCTTCCCCCGCCTCCCCCCCCCCCCCCCGACAGCGGCAGGGGGTTTGTTTGTTATACGGCCCAAGAGGCTGGGGACCCTGTTGGTCCCACGAAAAGAGTCAAATTTGCTGACTGGTTACAACCACAAAGTGCTTAATATTTGTTCATGTTCCTGTTCTGACTCTTCCAGACTGATGTACCTAGCAGTCATGATATATGGCTACATACAGCTAACTGTTTGCATGTTGGCTGATTTTGATGCTCTGTTCACTGTAATCTTTTCTTTGTATGACGTCTTGCCTCTTTTAGATATGTGGTGGTGCCGAATATTGTGTATTCCCCTGACGTTATTTGTGACAAGCCCATATGGCGGTTGAGCTAAATGTCCTTACATGGAATGTGAGGGGCTTAGGTGCCCCGGTGAAAAAACTTGCGGTGTTGAGACATATAAAATCAATGAATGCCAGTATAGTGTGCTTGCAGGAGACACATTTTGCGGCTGATCCTCCTCCTTGCTTTAATCCACGCATGTATGAGGTTCAGTACCACTCCACGTATTCCTCGTATTCCAGGGGGGTAAGCATACTTGTTCGTAAGGGTGTCCGGTTCCAATGTTTTAAGAACCAGATTGACCCGGATGGCAGATATATTTTCCTACTCTGTAAGGTTCATGGGCTGACTTGCATACTGGCTAATATTTATGTACCACCGCCGTATTCGGCGGGGGTTCTTGGGAGCTTGGCGAAATTCATGGCGCAATATCAGGAGGTTCCCCTACTCGCAGTAGGGGATTTCAACAATTACTTAAATTATACCAAGGACAAGTTCCCCATGCCCAATAACATAGCAACAGGTGCTACAGGCTGCACGCCTTTTGCCAGGGTCCTGGAGGAATTGGGGCTGACAGATGTATGGCGTAGCAGGTACCCGGACCTCAAAAAGTATTCGTGTCACTCGGCCTCTCATGGAGGCCTTTCTAGAATAGACCTGGGTCTGGGCAATGACAGGATGCTGCAACACATTAGAGACTCCGACTACGCTGACAGACACCTCTCGGACCACTCCTCGCTTCGCATTCGAGTATCATTCCCTGACAGGGTTGGGCGTCCAGTTTGGAAACTTAACCCCTTCTGGCTCTTGTTGTTCCCAGTGCCAGACCCACTTCGGGATGCGCTTAAATCTTTTTTGCTGGTTAACATTGGCACGACAAACCTGGGGATGGTGTGGGATGCATTAAAGGCCTATACGAGGGGGCAGTGCATACAAATAATCAATAGGATTAAGACGGATACTAAAGCTTGGGAGGTGACGGTGCGCGGTGCGGTTTCCGAAACGGAAGACAGGTATATTGCCAACCCCACAGATGACACAAAAAGAGCGTGGTTGGGAGCGCAGTCAATGTCTAGGCAACTGGCATTGCAGTTAGCTGAAAATAAACGTTTTTTCTTTCAACAAGCACATTTTGAGGAAGGTGAGGTGACTGGTCATATGCTGGCAGTTATGGCGCGAGCGCAACAGTCATCTTCTACCATTTCGGCTATCTGTGATGACCAGGGGGTTGAATACTCTTCCACCTCAGACATTGTTCGCATTTTTAAAAATTTCTACGAGGACCTGTATACATCTAAAGTGAGGCCCACAGAGGAGGAGATTGGGGACTTTTTAGATAAAAGCGACCTCCCAATCCTATCACTAGAAGACACGGACATGCTCAATGCACCACTGACAGAAGCAGAATTAGGGGTAGCTTTGTCGCACTCCCAAAACAATAAGTCGCCGGGGATGGATGGCCTACCATCTGAATTTTATATAAGATACTCTGGTACTTTGCTCCCCACCCTTTTGAATGTGTATACTGAGGCGCTTGATAGGGGGTCCTTGCCAGGCTCCATGAATGAGGCCATTATTGTAGTCTTGCTGAAGCCGGGCAAGGAGGCCAGTTCCCCGGGCTCCTATAGGCCCATATCCTTGCTAACAGCAGATGTTAAGCTGCTGGCTAGGGTATTGGCAAATAGACTGGCCAAGGTCATACATAAAATAGTGCATAAAGACCAATCCGGATTTATCCCTTCCAGATCCACAGCACAAAATATTAGGAGGCTCTTTTTGAACCTGCAGATCCCAACTGATAACACTGGCAATAGAGCAATTTTTTCCCTTGATGCAGCTAAGGCCTTCGACAGTGTCGAATGGCCTTACCTGTGGAAGGTGTTGAGATGTGTGGGACTGGGTGATACTTTTATTAAATGGGTCCAGTTGTTATATGCTAAGCCATCAGAGCCATTTTCATTGTACAGGGGCACTCGACAGGGGTGCCCTCTATCGCCCCTGTTGTTCGCCCTGGCCCTGGAACCCCTGGCGGCTAGGATACGCGGGGACAAAGACATAATTGGGTTTCAACGCTCCTTGGGTACGGATGTGGTATCCCTATATGCTGATGATACCTTGCTCTACCTGGGAGACATGCAGGGCTCTCTGCAGGCAGGTATGGCCCTCATTAAAGCTTTTGGGGACTTGTCAGGGTTTGCCATTAATTGGGATAAGTCAGTGCTGATGCCCTTGGATCCCTTGCCCGTCCCAATACCTGAATGTGCAGCAATGGTCCAGATTGTCACTGAATTTAAGTATTTGAGTGTCCAAGTAACCCCGGACCCATCCCACTATATTACGCGCAACTTATCTCCCCTCCTCACCAGGTTTAGAAATAAATCCACAGCCTGGTGCAAATTGCCGTTATCAGTTGCTGGGAGAATAAACCTAATCAAAATGGTTTGGGCTCCGAAATTATTATATATTTTTCATAAATCCCCGGTGTGGATCCCCAGGAGATGGTTTGAGAAAATTGAGTCGCAATTTCGGGAATTGATATGGCGCAAAAAATCGGCTAGGATTAAATTGTCAACCCTTCAGTATAATAAGGAAGAAGGTGGGATGGCGGTCCCGCACCCCAGGACTTACTTTTTAGCATCTCAACTGCAACAGCTGGGAGGGTGGGGACTAATAGACCTGACCGACCCTATTCGCACGCTGTTAGATGCGGAGGGGGACAGCGAGAAGGCACTCACGAGGTTGGAGGCGGGGTATCCGCATTTGGATTCGACGGCTCCCACTGTGAAGCTGTTGAATACATTGTGGCCTTACATTAAAAAGACACTCGGATAAAAATACACAACTGCCTCCTCTTCTCCCCAATTACAGATCTCCCCACTCATAATATGAGATTAATCCATACTATATGTGTAGCAGTCCACTGGTTAATTGCATATCACTGGAAATCATCTACAGTCCCACTAAGACATCTTAAGACAAGGATTCTAAACATTAACTTAATGGAGAAAATATTTCATTCTGTTCAAAACACTATGCATATATACAATAAAAAATGGAATCCCTGGTTTGAACATAGTAAGTAAGTGAGTTTTTCAACCCTGAATAATGTCCACATTTATATTCAGTCTTTGAAACTTTAGTTGCCTACATATATAAAGTAAGTGTTACCCCCCAAAAAGAATAAAAAATATAAATACCCAAAAATATGACAGAATTCACCCTTTTTTCCTTTTTTTTACTGTCAAGGAATGTTATTTATTCCACATATGATTATTATATGCTCAAATATATATTGAACTCTCTGTGATTTGTTTTATACTACTGTACTATATATTTTGTACCACCTTTTGTACCAAATAAAAAAGTTTGTAAACAAAAAAAAAAAAAAAAAAAAAAAGACACTCGGAGTGAAAGGGTACCTGCCAGATACGCCTATATGGCACAACAAGCAATTCAAAGAACTACAGAAATTAAAAGGCTTCCAAAACTGGGAAAGGGTGGGTATTAAATATGTCTCCCAGCTGTATTCTGGTCATACATTTAAATTGTTCTCTGACATCCAGACGGAATTTGGGATATCAAACAACAATTTTTACAAATACTTACAGCTGCGTCATGCACTACAGGCACAGGAGAGGACCACTGTACTGAGGCCGACAGATCACGCCATTGCTCACTCTGTTTTTATGAGGACGGATAAACGGGGAATGATTTCTGGCTGCTATAGTGCGCTCCTTGCACGAATACAGGACTCTGCTAAACTGCCATGTAGACAGGGGTGGGAGGCAGATCTTGGCCCCATGGACGGGGAAAAATGGGAATTGTGTCTAGCGGCAGCCCCTCTGGTCTCCCTGTCAGCGTCTCACAAAATATCACAACTGTACCTATTACATAGGGCCTATAGGACACCCAAGAGGCTCCATAAATGGGGTATCAGAGACTCCCCCCTATGCCCAAAATGCGAGACAGACCATGGGGATCTTCTCCATATGCTGTGGAAATGCCCCAAGCTTTTTAGATTCTGGAAGGAGGTTATAGCCACGATATCCACAGTATATGGGGTGTCTATCCCAATGGACCCGGCTGTTTGTTTGCTGGGTGCGCTGGAAGATGATACGCTAACCTCTCACACACGCACAGCAATCTTACGATTACTCTATGTAGCACGTACACTGATTGCTCAGCGGTGGATTACTCCGAGAGTGCCTACTAGGGGGCAATGGGTGGACAGTGTGAACAAATTACTAATTAAAGAAAAATTGACATATCAACATAGGAAAGTCCCGCAAACATTTTATTCAATGTGGCAGGGGTGGCTGGAGGTCCCAGGGCTGGCCCCCTACCAACTTATCAAGGATAGGCTGATTCTGGGATAGGTACTCGGAGCACGATTGCCCAACTGTTACCAAAAGTCACGGGGAGCAGGCCGCACGTAAAAACGATATTTTTGCTACTGGAAGAAGGAACACAGTAATATTAGCTTGCCATGGAAGCCTTAATATAGCATGTGTATACGAGAACTTAATCAAAAAAACAAAAACTGTGGTTGTAACACTTGTTGTCAGTATGACAGTTGGTTATGGTTTAACTATCTATGACACGGGATATTGGAATTGTTGCACAGTGGATGGTTCGATGTATTAAGCAATGCAGGGGCAAGACATTGGAGAGTATATTGGCAATCTCAAACAGGAAAATGGGTATGATTAGTGAGTGTAGCACAGGAGGTTACATCTACCAATACAGGGGAATGTATCGAGAAAGTGGACATTTGGGATTTGACTCCTCTCCTGATGTTTCTCCTGTTCCTGTAATTTATATATTTTATATACTTTATATATTGTATATATGTTTTTTTTTTCCTTTTTTTTTTTCCTCTCTGTCTCTGTATGCACTGCCTGTTGTATACCATGTAATGTGCAGCAAGTGAAATAAAAGTTATTTTCTGATTAAAAAAAATAAATAAATGCTTTCATATATATATATATATATATATATATATATATATATATATATATATATATATATATATATATATTCAATATATATATATGAAATCAATTCAAATCAATATATATTTGAATTGTTTATTTTTATCAATTAGCAAGATGAGCAAACAGAAGAAAAATCTAAATCAAATCAGTATTTGATGTGACTACCCTTTGCCTTCAAACCAGCATACATTTTTACACTTGCACAAAGTCACGGATTTTGTAGCATTAGAGTGAGATGTATGAGTAACCACTTTTACCAAGCAGGTGCTAATTATCCTTAATTTCATCTGTAGTTTCTAACAGTCATTAACTAAAACAGAAACCGTGCATGAATCTTAAAACTGAGTGAGGAACAGCCAAACTCTGCTGCTATGGTGAGGTTGTGGAAGACGGTTTCATATCACAGGTCATACACCATGGCAAGACTGAGCTTTGCAACAAGACATAACAAGGTCTCTCCCAGCCAAAGATTTCAAAGCAGACTAGGGTTTAAAGGTGTACTGTTATAGATCTTTGGAAAAAGTACAAAGAAGCAGGCAACGCTGAGGACTGAAGACGCAGTGATCGCCCAAGGAAACTTAATGCAGCAGATGGGAGACACATCATGCTTCCCTTCAACGTTCCTTCAACGTCTTGTCCAGCAGTGCCACCAGCACAGAACTGTCAGAAACCAGTGGGACCCCGATATACCCTTCTACTATAAGAAGTAGTCTGGCCAGAAGTGGTCTCCGTGGAAGGATTGAGGAAGGAAAGCCATACCTCTGATGTGGAAACATGGCTAAATGACTCAACTATGCACAAAAACATAGGAACTAGGGTGCAAAAAAATGACAGCAGGTTCTCTGGACTGATGAGCCAAAATTTGAAATATTTGACTGTAGCAGGAGGCAATTTGTTCTCATGAGTGTCTGCAGGTATCAATGAATCATCGTGGAGCCTCCTTACAAGTTTGGGGCTGCATTTCTGAAAATGTACTTGTAGATTTTGTCAGGATCAGTGGTGTCCTCAATGCTGAAAAATACAGGCAGATATTTATCCATTGCGACATACCATCAGGGAGGCATGGCCCCAAATTTATTTTGCATTTGTATAGTAATGGCTTTCTTCTGGCGACTCGACCATGCAGGCCATCTTTCTTCAAGTGCCTCCTTATTGTGCATCCTTGAAACATGTTTTCAAAGAGTCCTGTATTTCACCTGAAGTTATTTGTGGGTTTTTCTTTGCATCCCGAACAATTTTCCTGGCAGTTGTGGCTGAAATTTTAGTTGGTCTACCTGATCGTGGTTTGATTTCAACAGAACCCCTCATTTTCCACTTCTTGATTAGAATTTAAACACTGCTGATTGGCATTCTCAATTCCTTGGATATCTTTGTATATCCCTTTACTGTTTTATACAGTTCAACTACCTTTTCTCGCAGATCCTTTGACAATTCTTTTGCTTTCCCCGTGACTCAGAATTCAGAAATGTCAGTGCAGCACTGAAAGACGCAGGGTCTGTCAAGGTTCCATTGACCTTTTGCTTTCAAAGTATTTTAATTTCAAGTAGAAGAATACAGCGATACCGAAACATCATATATGACAGATAAAACTCGAATAACAACAATGTGATATCGAAATTCCAAAAACGAATAAAGTCAACCTTCTTATCCTTTTAAGGGAGAATAGGATTTGTATATAAAAGGAGAAAAAACGCCTATAGAGAGACAGCTCTATCGGGTCTAAACCTGCGTCCCTACAACATAGGTGTGGGGGGGGGCTCCAGGGAGTCCGCTAGAACTAATGTAAAGGCGTGTTAAACCAAGGCTGGATGAGCTCAAGTTCCCAGAATGAACCCAACCTGGGCCAGTTGCCGGAGGAGAACCTGTCCCCGTGCCCCTCTTGGGAACACACTGCACAGGAACAGGGCCCCCCCTTAAAGGGCGAGAGCTCCCAGACTCCCCCCGTCATAACTACAATCGACTAAGGGGGATTGTTGTAGAGGTCAATCAGTATCCCTGAGGGGAAAGGAGGATAGCCCTCCGAAAAGACAGGAAAAGAAGAGGAAAGGTGGAAAAGCAAGGAAGAGAAAAGAGGTAGTAGTCAAAATATTCTCAGTGGTCACTCTAGATTAGTGTTTGAGCCGAGGGGATCCCAGGAACAAGAGAGATCCCCACATAGTGGGCCCAAGGTTCCCAGGTTAGTTCAAATTTTTGCTTCGTGTCCATGAGGGAGCTCGCTAATTTTTCTTAGGACATAATCCAAGAGATCTTTCTTATAGCTAGCCTAACGGAGACCCCAGGTTGTTTCCAAGATTTAGCTAAGGTCATTTTCACCCCCAGTAGGATAAAGTGGATCAGCTTCCGCTTATATTTGGAGATGAGAGGAAGATGCGCATTCAGTAAGGCAATTTCTGGGAGCCTGGAGAGCTCATGTCCGGTCACTTTTTTGATAATGTTGAATATTTTTTTCCAAAAATGTCTAATTCTAGGGCACTCCCACCACACATGTGCAATTGTGCCCAACAGATGACAACCCCTGAAACACAAGGGGTCGGCCGATGGGTATATCTTAGCTAGTCTCGCGGGGGTACGATACCATCTGGAGACTACTTTTAAACTTGCTTCCATTAGGGAGGTATTTATTATTCCTTTGAAGGCCATGGAAAAGGCAGATTGCCAAGACTCCAGGCTCCACTGAAACTGAAGATCTTCCTCTCAGGTTATCATGTAAGAGGACTTCCCCGAGGGGTGTAGGAGTGAAGCGTAGATGATGGAGATCCCCCCCCCTTTGTTCTACCGCTTGACCACACCAGAGCTCATAATTGGAGAAACGAGGGGGATTTGGTTTGTCCAGCCATAAGCTATGTAGGAAGTGACTGATTTGTCCGAATCTAAACCTTTCCGTTCTCGGAAGGTCCAGTTTGCTAATGCATTGTGCGAGGGAGAGTGGCCCATTGGTAGAAAAGAAGTGGCCTATTCGGTACAGCCCTTTGTCTAGCCACCATTGGAAGGCTTGGATCTCTAGCCCTGGGGGAAATTTGGGATTCCGGAAGATGTGTGACAAAGGGGTCATGCTAGAGATGATATTTGGGTTCAGCTTTAATTTGTCCCATAAGGCAAAGGAGTGGGAGAGTGTGGGAGCCAAAATTGGAGGTCTGCATTTAGGTAAGGTCCAGAGTAAAAAGTCTAGAGTATTATGCGGGGCTGCAAATCTTTCTATTTGTAGCCAGTCGGGCTTTTCCCCATTAAAATATATCACTGAGAGTTGCGCAAGTCTGGCCGCTTGAAAATATTTATGTAGATGCGGGAGGCCGAAGCCCCCTTTTTTACGTGTTCAATAAAGCGTTTGTTGGGGGAGTCTATAACCTGCGCCTCCCCAGATAAATTTCAGGACCTTACTTTGAAAAGATCGGAGGTGGTCCGACCTTATCGGGATTGGGAGAGCTCTGAATAGGTACAAGAGTCTTGGCATCAAGGTCATCTTTACGGCGTTAATTTTACCCAGCCAGGAGATATTTTGTGTGGACCAAAATTTTAAATCTTGTTCAAGTTTGCGATACATGGAGGGATAGTTCTTCTCATATAGAGTTTCGAATTTGGGAGTAAGGTTTATGCCGAGATATTTAATGGCCCGATCATTCCAGTCAAAATGGAAATTTAATTTAAGTAAATCCACCATAGCTGGGGGGAGGGAGACATTGAGGGCTTGGGATTTGGAAAAATTTACTTCCAGGCCTGAGACTTTCGCGAAGGAGGACAAGGTATTGCATAGATTCGGGAGGGAAATAAGGGGGGAGGTGATGAAGAGTATTAAGTCGTCAGCGAACAGTCCCCATTTGTGTTCCTGCGGCCCACAGAGTACCCCTTTAACCACTTTCAGACCGGACCATTTTGCTGGTAAATGACCAGAGGTCTTTTTACACTTTGGCACTGCGCTGCTTTAACTGGTAATTGCGCGGTCATGCAATGTTGTACCCAAACAAAATTTGCGTCCTTTTCTTCCCACAAATAGAGCTTTCTTTTGATGGTATTTGATTGCCTCTGCGATTTTTATTTTTTGCGATATAAACGTAAAAAGACCGCAAATTTTGAAAAAAAATGATATTTTCTACTTTTTGTTATTAGAAAAATCCAATAAACTCAATTTTAGTCATACATTTAGGCCAAAATGTATTCAGCCACATGTCTTTGGTAAAAAAAAAGTCAATAATTGTATATTTATTGGTTTGCGCAAAAGTTGTCACATCTACAAACTAAGGTACGTTTTCTGGAATTTACGCAGCTTTTAGTTTACGACTGCCTATCTCATTTCTTGAGGTGCTAAAATGGCAGGGCAGTACAAAACCCCCCCAAATGACCCCATTTTGGAAAGTAGACCCCCTAAGGAAATTGATAAGAGGCATGTTGAGCCCATTGAATATTTTATTTTTTTGCCTCAAGCGATTGAATAATGACAAAAAAAAAAATTTTTTTTTTTTTTTACACAAAGTTGTCACTAAATGATATATTGCTCACACATGCTATGGGCGTATGTGAAATGACACCCCAAAATAAATTCTGCTGCTTCTCCTGAGTATGGGGATACCACATATGTGGGACTTTTTGGGAGCCTAGCCGCGTACGGGGCCCCGAAAACCAAGCACCGCCTTCAGGCTTTCTAAGGGCGTAAATTTTTGAGTTCACTTCTCACTACCTATTACAGTTTTGAAGGCCATAAAATGCCAAGATGGCACAAAACCCCCACAAATGACCCCATTTTAGAAAGTAGACACCCCAAGCTATTTGCTGAGAGGCATGTTGAGTTCATGGAATATTTTATATTTTGCCACAAGTTGCGGGAAAATTACAAACTTTTTTTTTTTTTTTTTTTTTTTAACAAAGTTGTCACTAAATGATATATTGCTCATGCATGCCATGGGCATATGTGAAATGACACCCCAAAATAAATTCTGCTGCTTCTCCTGAGTACGGGGATACCACATATGTGGGACTTTTTGGGAGCCTAGCCGCGTACGGGGCCCCGAAAACCAAGCACCGCCTTCAGGCTTTCTAAGGGCGTTACAGTTTTGAAGGCCATAAAATGCCAAGATGGCACAAACCCCCCCCAAATGACCCCATTTTGGAAAGTAGACACCCCTAAATTTAGGGGTACACTAGTGAGACTAGGTAATAAATGGCGGGTGCCCTGAAACTATAAAAAAATAACTAACCAACCAGCGTCACCTGTAACAGTTATATGGTGATCACTGGTGAAAGGGTTAACTAGGGGGCAATCAGGGGGCTTTATGCGGTAGTATATGGGGGTCCCTGGCGCTATAAAAAGCTGCGGCGAACCTAAATACCTACCTGCCTAACTAGCGTCACCTGTGACACTAATACGGCGATCAGAAAAATGATCGCTTATTAGGCTGGGTTCACACTGGAGCGATGCGGAAACGCCGCGAATCCGCGGCGGGTTCCCGCATCGCATGCCTCCCGGCGGCAGTTCACACTGCCCTATGCGAACTGCTGGGAGTGTCAGTGAAATGTTACTGACACCCCCAGATCAGTTCGCATATCGCAGTGCGATCTGCAAACTCGGATCGCATGGTGTGAACACCCATGCGATCCGATTCTGCTGCGGGCCAAAAAAAGGGTCCCGTGCGAATTTGCGGCGGGTGCGGCGGGTGTGGCGGGTGCGGCGGGTGCGGCGAATGGCTGAACTCGAATCGCACAGAGATCGGATGTGATTTGCACTGCAGTGCGGTGCGAATCACATTCGTTCTCATAAACCGCTGCAATGTGAACCCAGCCTTAGTGACACTGGCGACGGGGGGTGATCACGGGGTTAAACCTTTATTGGGGGGGTTAGGGGGGTACATTAGAACTAAAGGGGGCTAACTCTAACTGCCCTAACAGTTATTACAGTCACAAATGACACCAATGCAAAAAAAAAAAAAAAAAATGACATTGGTGTCACTGTGACTGGGGGGCAGGGGTAATTGGGGGGGTGATCGGGGGGTAAAGGGGGGGTGTGAGTGTGCCTGGCATGTTCTACTGTGTGTGTGAGTGTTGGTGCAACTTACTGATCCGCTCTCCTCCGTGTCGGAACGGAAAATACCGACACGGAGGAGAGAATACATCACTTCCTCTCCTGTGTTTACATTACAGGAGAGGAAGTGATGTCACCGGGGATTTCTATTCGTCGGGAGCGATCGCGAGGGGGTGGCCATGAATGAATGGCCGTCCCCTCGTCCGGGATCGCTCCCGTACGAATTCCGACCGCCGCAGGCACCGGGCGGGGGCCCGATCGGGCCCCCGACCCGCGGGAGGCAAGGGACGTACATGTATGTCCTTATGCCTGCCCGTGCCATTGTACCGACGTACATCGGCGTGCGGCGGTCGGCAACTGGTTAATGTCTGGATTCGTCCTAATTGCTATTGCTAGTGTCTCGATCGCTATTGCGAAGAGTAATGGGGATAAAGGGCACCCCTGCCTAGTACCTCTAGCTATCTTGATAGGAGTGGATAGATATCCCTGTGATTTGATAATAGCTGAGGGCGTAGAATATAAAGCTTTAACTAGTCCCATAAAGCGATCTCCAAACCCCCATCGCTCCAGGAGCATAAAAAGATATTGCCATGAGACAGAGTCGAAGGCCTTTTGTATATCTAATGAAAGTAACATACCCTGTTGCTTGGGACCCCCCGGCCAGTTCGATTGGAGGATGGAGATCACATCTATGGTGCGTCTAGTCTGGTCAGGACCCTGTCTACCTGGAATAAAGCCGACCTGGTCTTTGTGGATATACGCTCGGATAAAGGAGTTCAGCCTATTTGCGAGTATTTTAATGAGGATTTTGAGGTCGTTATTTATCAATGAAATGGGTCTGTAATTACTTCTTCTGGATTTTTGTCTGGTTTTGGAATCACTGTCAAGAAGGCTGAGTTTAAGTCAGGGTTTAGAGGAGAGCCAGTCACCTTTTCGTTGAAGAAATTTGTCATGTAAGGGGCCAAGGTCTCTGCAAAAGACTTATAATAGGGCACCGAAAGACCATCCGGGCCGGGGGCTGAGCCCTTCTTTAAATTCTTTATTACCTCTAAGGTTTCTTCTACGGTGATCCTCTCTTCCATGATGGCTTTGTGTTCGTCCGAAAAGGGATGGGATGGGTAAAGAGTCCAAAAAATTAGAGGTAAGACTGGGGAGACCCTGACAGTCGGCTTTGTACAGTTTGGAATAAAATTCTCGAATTGCAGATATAATTTTAGTAGGGTCAGAAGTGGTTATGTGATCATGAGTCCTGATTTTGGGGATAGTCCTGCACCTCATCTTTGGAGAGAGTTTATTGGCTAGCATTCACCCTAATTTGTCTGTATGTGAGTAAAATTTGGCCCCGATCCATCTCAAATGTTTCTCAGCCCTCGCCGTCAAGGCGAGATTTAGCTCAAGTTTAGCTGAGTCCAGAAGAGAGGTGGGAATTCTGTGGGGATCTCTTTTGTGTTGGGCCCTGAGGTCAGCATATGTGTTTTCAAGCCTGCGAATGTCAGCCTCTCTTTCATGTTTGATCTGTGATGCTATTTGAATAATTTTCCCCCTTATTGAGACTTTGTGGGCAGCCCATAAGGTTTCTGCTGAAATCCCCTCCGTCCTGTTGAGATCGAAATAGTCAAGAAGCGCTTTATTGATGTCGGCCACCCTAGAGGGCTCTGTTAAAATTTACTCATTAAGTCTCCAGTGGAAATGCTTAACTTTATGGATGGAGTTCTGCATAGTGATAGTGACTATAGAGTGATCTGAGAGGGCAGTGTCTATAATTTTGGAGTTGACAAGATTGGGCAGTAAATATGTAGGCAATAGAATGTGGTCTATCCTAGCATAGGACTGGTGCGGATTGGAAAAGTGGGTGAAATCTCTACGTGTCGGGTTGGCCTCACGCCATGCGTCTGCCAATCCGTGAGTATGAACTAATTTAGCGAATTTAAGGCTGGTATTAGAGGGACGAGTGAGCCTACTTTTGGACGAGTTTTATTTATCCAAACCTTGGTCCAGAGCAACATTAGAATCTCCTCCAAGGACCGCGTTGCCCTCCAGAAGGGGGGCAAGAGTGGCCATCATGGATTGGAAAAATTTGTGTTGTCCCTTATTAGGAGCGTAATAAGACACGAAGGAGTAAATTTGGCCATCTATTATCCCTTTAACGAGGATAAATCTCCCTTTTGGGTCTTTGAAATCCGCCTGCCAGACAAAATTACTAGATTTAGCGAATAAGATCGCCACTCCTTTTGTTTTGTTTTCAGATTTTGCTAAATAAAACTGGGGGAAATGCTGGTGTAAGAAGTTTGGGCTGTACCGATCAGGAAAATGGGTTTCTTGGATCAGAGCCACGTCCAATTTCAGGGATTTGTAACTGTCAAACATCTTTCTCCTCTTAATAGGGGAGTTCAAGCCCTGAACGTTATGAGAAGCTATTCTGAGTTTAGAACCCAGGTGGTCAGCCATGAAAACAAAGAGAGGGGATGCTTACCAATCCTTCGTCACGAGCCTCCAGGGAGTCTCGGGGGTCTAACGTCCCATTTTGTAATCCATCGAGCAGGGTCGTATCTCTAGGAGAAACAATTGTGTGGGCCTGGAGGGAGAGAAAATAGTGAGCGACCACTGAGAATCTCGGAGATAGAACAAGAAGAAGAGGTAAAGGATCAGAGAGAAAGGAAAGGAAGAGAGAAGGAGAGGAAGAATCCTGAGGAAACCTCCTCTGGTGATTCGGGGCAAGCCCCTGGGGACCAAACCATCCCCCGGAGGTTACCCCTACCGAAAACGCCTGCTCCTCTAGGGGCAGGCACCCTAGCCCACAAAACATTGGAGTTTCGCGGGGTAGGTGGAGGCACATGGACCAAGTCCAGCGCCCCGACACATCGATATACAAATAACAATTATAAAGTAAGCACCAAGTGCAGAAAGTATATAGTTGAGGTCTATGACAGAGTCTAACGCTCTGTTTGGCTATATAAACAAAATTATTGAACAACGAACCAAACAAGCATGTAGGAAAGGAAGTACTATGAAGGGGGCATTGCCCCACTGCGGGCCTCTATATAGAGCATGGGTCATGACAGGGTTATCTTGAGGAGGCGAAGGAAAGTGTCCTGCTCCAAAAAAAAAAAGGGGGGGGAAAGATGGAAGGGGGGGAGAAGGGGGAAAGGGGTCAGGAGAGTGGAGGGGAAGGGAGGGAGGGAGGGACAGAAAGCTGGGGGCAGGATGGAGAACAAACATCTATTATGAAGATTAAAGCAGAATGTCCATCATGGAAAAGATCCGACTTGCAAGAAGTCTCTGCGTCGTCCGATGGAACCAAAAACTTTGTGAAGACCAGGGGATAGGCGAAGTCCAAACCATGTTCCCTGGCTTTAAGCAGGAGAAGACCATCGTGTGAGCAGGTCAGCCAGAGGGGGGACCGTAGATGGAACCCGCAGTTAGGGGAAGAATGTTCAAGGAAAGTCAGAGGGGCCAGAGCTCCCGTCAGGTGAGGGAAAGTTTCCCCGGTACACTCCATCTTGAAGTGAAGTTAGGGTTAGAGAAGTTGGAAAGTGTAGAAGAAGTCGGACGTCAGGTCTGGGTGTGATCCTTTGTTCTTTTTGACAGCTGCTTATTCCACAGGGGTGTAAGTGGGCTAGTTGGAGGTGGACGCTTAGCTGGGTTGTAATTCGGATTTGAAGTATCCATGTCCGCTTCCGTTGTGATGAGCCTCAGGGATAGAAGGATCTTTTCTCCGTCTTGGAAATTGGTGAAGAAATGAGTCTTGCCCTTGTGCTGGAACTTAACGGCAAAGGGGAATGTCCACCAATATTTTATTTCTTTTTCAGCGAGCACCAGTAGAAGGGGTTTTAGAGCTCTTCTTCTCTGGATTGTGGAGGGGGAGAGGTCGGCGAAAACTTGGATAGAATGGCCTTGATAGGAGAGTTGTTTTGTCGCTCTGGACTGTTTCATGATCTCTTCTTTTACTAGGTAAAAGTGCGGCTTGGCAATGATGTCTCTGGGAGAACCATCTTTTCTAAGGGGTCCTAGGGCTCTATGGACCCTATCCAGCTCCAAGCGATGTTGCAGTATATCCGGAATCAGGGATTTGATGATATCTTGGGTAGCTTGTGCCACATCAGAGATGGATTCCGGTATTCCTCTGATCCGGAAATTATTTCTTCTGGATCTGTTTTCGAGTTCATCAATTCTGAGTATGGCGGTATCCAGCCTATCTTGCAGAGTCTGGATATGCTCTGAATTTTGATTGGTTACCGATACTGTCATGTCAAGTTTGTGTTCTATCGCTTCCATCCTGGCACCCAGGTTTTGAAAATCCGTTTTAATGTCTCCCGTAATTTTAGCAGCAGTAGATGCTAAGCCCCTTTCCAGGAGAGCTGACATTTTTAGGAGAAGATCATCTGTATGTGTGCCAGACTCTAATAGGGGGAAAGGAGAGGATCCCCCTGGTGGTGGGTTAAGGGTGGGGCCCGCTGGGGAGTATGGTGGATCCATGAAGTTTCTGCCGAGCAGGGATTCCGTGGAGGTTGGAGATGGGGTGGGGGGTTGCATGGCTCCACTGTGGTGGGATGGGGTATAGGTGAGAGAGGCTGGAGCAATCACTTGCCTTGGCTCCGAATGTGCTTCTCTCCCTGAGGCGTGTTGCTGGGCCGCGGCGGCCATCTTGGTACACCCTGTCGGCGGAGTCCCGTCGAATAGCGGTACCAGGTCTCTGCGGACTGGTTTTCCGGGCATACGGAGAGCTTCCCCGGGATGAGGGGGTGTCGGATCGCCCGTTTTCGTCCTCGGCCGAGCTGTCTGCGGTGTGAGTAGTGGGCACTGGACTCGGCAGAGCTCCGGCTCAAGCGGCCATATTGGATACTCCGTGCATGCGCACTCCCCATTGACCTTTTAAACACACATGCTAATTACAAGCAAACGGATCACAGATGAGGATGGTTACCTTTAATATGCCTTGCTGTATCAAGTTACATAATTCTGTTCAGTAAGACATTTGAAAATATGTGTTGAAAAAATATGCTTACAAAAATTCCACCAACTAAGTCCTCACAATGGAGTGAGAAAGATTTTGCAACCACATTTCTTCCCCGCTATTCACCGTGGAAAACAGCTAAGAGGTCACATGACAACTAACAATTTTGTCTTGTATAACCCCCAGGAGCACCACCTCTGACATTGCTCATGGGAGCTACAGTTGTGTGTGTACTGTACAGCCTTTGTGTTTTTGTACAACATAATTATTATAATAAAACATGTCATAACATGTAATTGAGGGCAGTACATATTTAGGTGAGGCTTGTAACAATGAATCTTTGCTAAACTCTTTATCAGATTCTGATTCTAAAATGCTGCTGGAATACAATTGCATTTTTACATATATATATATATATAATTTATTTATTTCCTCCTCTGCTACACAGTGACTATTTAAGTCATAAGTTCCTACATTGCATATTTTCTTTATTGAACCATTAGTATGGTTTGTTATTTAGAAATTTGTTTACATCATATGTTTTTTTTTTTTTTTTGTCAAGAGCATATTGCTTACTGAATGTTTCTTTAGACCTAATCACTGCATCATAATTGCTTTGCAAACAAATGGGAGATCAAAGCTAGCAATTTGCCTAGAGCCTTCTGAACTATCTCACTTTGAGACTTCAGGTTGTAAACACTTTAGAAAGCAAGTAGAAGGGCTCAGAAGCATTTTATCTATCAATTGTTAATAAAGACAATGATCAGCAATATTTACTCTAAGCACACCACCAGTGCTAATTTAAAACCTGATTACTCAGATGTTGCAATTAAAATAAATTAGTTATTTTACTGTATACTTGGTTTAGATTGACATGTTCTTTCAATTATCTTTGTCCAACAGCTGCGGGAGTGCACAAGTTTATAGATCTATAATTATGCTAAATATGTCAGAGAATTGTAATATGATCATTAGTGTGGGTTTTGTTTTACTTTGGGCTGTAATCGTTTGTTTAGAATCTTTTGGAAACATGTTAATTGCCTCCTTTGCACGAGAATGTGATCACCCAAAAATGATAATGGATGAACACCTTATGTTCCAGCTTACTGAAGAGTAAATAAGTAATAGGAAAAAGCAGAGTGAAAGTAGACAACTGGGAATTGATTTCTACTTTAATTGGTACCTGAGTAAGTAGGTCATGGGAGAGTAACTCAGATTTGTTTGAATACTTTATATAGGTTGTCATATATTACTTAGAGTAATTTAGAGGTTTTGAAGTGATATTGTTAATTTTTACATTTATTATACCATTTGGTATTAATAAAATTGCATTATTCTGTTTTAGTTTTCTTTGATTTTAGAAGGAGAAAAAAAATATTAAAAGTTGTATAGTAACCATAAATATGAATGGATATAGTAAACTGCCAACTTCCTTTGTTTACTGGATATGCAGAATAAAACAGAATTCTTTTTTCCTACAAATTCCTTTAATCATCCTGCTGTCAGAGCTTGTGGTTGGCTTATATCTACTGTCAGATATATATATATATATATATCTATATCTATATATATATATATATATATATATATATACACACAAACATATTTGGGATGAATTAGAGTGGAGACTGTGAGCTAGGCCTTCCCGTTCACATCAGTGCCTGACCTCACAAATGTGCTTCTGGAAGGATGGTCAAACATTCCCATAGACATACACCTAAACCTGGTGATCAGCCTTCCCAGAAGAGTTGAAACTGTTATAGCTGCAAAAGGTGGGCCATATATTATATAAAACGATTTAATGTTTTTATTTTTTATTCATTTTTTTTTTTTTTATCGCAAGCAAAAGGACCAAGTAGACCAAAATTGTTTGCAGTTCAGTGGTTAGCATTTCTACTTTGCAGCACTGAGGTACCTGGTTTGAATCCAAGTTTGGCCAGGACACTTTCTGCTTGCATGGGATTCCTTTGGGTACTTTGGTTTCCTTCCATACTCCAAAGTCATGTTGTTAGTTTCTTTGGCTCTTGTATAAAGTGTCAGTTTGCGTGTATGTGTGCATATTAGATAGAAACCTTGGTCTGTAAATTCCTTGATGGCAGGGTTAATGTAAGTAAAAAGTACAACATAAGCAAAGTACTCTGTAAATTGGCATTGTTATATAAATGCCTGTAATTAATAAAGTTATTGCAGTGATACCCAGTGCTCTATCTGTCTCACATTGTTTGTGCACAAAGTATATGTTTTATTCTTATCACACATTCTAATATTTAAGCACCCCTTGTCCTGACCTAAACAGTGGGTAATAACTACATGGTGGAAAATTAAACTTCAAACTAACATCAGCTTCAAGGCATCTAATCATAACTGAAAGTACTATTGAACATTGGCCAAAGGTCATTCAGTATCTGTGGCTAGCTTATAGAATTAAAAAAACCCAGGCTTGTTTATAGTGAATGTTGGATGTTTGGGTCTGATAATTAAGTGACTGCTGAAAAAATGAACAGTGGCACTTTTTTTCTATGCATGCTTGAACAGTACAGGGAAAACTGAGGATAGCCAACTTCTGGTTACCATATTGAGAGTCCATTCACACAGGGGCAACTTTGGATCCGACCTCAAGTTGCCCCAAGTCGCGCTACATGAAAAAATGTAAGTGAATGGATCAGTCTTAATGCACACTACTGCAGTCGCTCCGACTTCAGAAAAGGTTCCTGTACAACTTCAATCTGACTTCTAGGCGACTTGTACCCATAGAATTCAATGGAAGTTTATTCCAAGTTGGATCTCCATCTATATTGAAGTGACTTTACAGGAAAACGCCACTCCAATAATAAAAACCGGCATGGGTTCCCCTCCAGGGGCAAACCAGGCCCTTAGGTCTGGTATGGATTTTAAGGGGAACCCCCTACGCCAACAAAACGACATGGGGCCCCCACCCCAAAGCACCTTGCCCCCATGTTGATGAGGACAAGGGCCTATTCCCGACAACCCTGGCCTGTGTGAATGGGGACAAGGTGCTTTGGGGTAGGGGGGCACAGGGCGCACCCCTTCCCCAAAGCACCCACCCCCATGTTGAGGAGCTGATTATTCTGTGATTGGCCACAGCCAAAGTTGCCTGGCCTGGGGGCGACTTGAAGTCGTATTGTAAGTCGCCCCAAGTCGTGCTGTGATTAATTCTCAAGTTGTGCCGAAGTCGCGCTGCAAGTCGTGTTGCCCCTGTGTGAATGAACTCTTATATGATCTTCATTTTGGTATGGCTCTAAGTGGAAACATTTTAATTGGTAGTGGCTGCCCAATATAAACAGTGCAGATAGGGGATGTTTTTCCTCAGTCAGTTTGTCTATATTGCTTAAAGTGGTTGTAAACTCTCCTCCACAACTTTGTCCCATGTCAATCAGCATAAAAAACCTTAACGAACACTGCTTGTAGATATCTCCTTACTTGCTTAGTATTGTTGTAATCCTTTTTGTTCTTTAGAATGACGTCACTGAGCATGCCCAGATCTCCCCTGTTTTACGGCACACTTTCTATGTGCTTGTCTATCTGTTATCAGGATTTCCTACGGCACACCACTGAAATCCCAGGAGACTGCAGAATCATTTAGAGCTACCTCCTACACGCCATGTGACATCACATGGTGTGTAAACCTGGCCATTACTGCAGTCTTTATCAGCTGAAGCTGATAAGACTGACAAAGGCAACATTAGACAATCGGCACAAGTAAATACTATGAAATAAAACAAGTCAGCTATCAGCAGGGAAGCAGGGTTGCCATAGAAACGGTGGATTGAGAAGGAGGCTTGGTTAACAGTACAGGAAGTGTTCAATGTAAGGGCGGAATTGCACTCCACTGTGGACTCAGAAAACTCCTGGAAACAAGTTTTTTAAAGTTGCTTTAAACAGTAAGTAATATGCGATTTGGACTGGATTACAATGGCTATAGTTTGATAATTACTCAGAGTGGCAGCGTTTACGTCCTCTTTAAGCTGCTTTCTTGCAAAGATAAACAATGCACATTCAAACATTTTTGTATAAAAGGATTATTGCAAACATGGCATATAGTGAAAGAGCAAATGTTTACAAATACAAGATGCAGCCATCATTATCTATCATAATTTTTCAAGTTGGGAACATATATAATGCAGATACAAGTCCACCATTGTATTATACTTTCACAAATTGTTGTTTTATTCGTTTTTTTAAAGGATTTAACCACTTGCCAACCGTTGCACGCTGATATACGTTGGCACAATAGCTGTGGTGGGCAAATGGGCGTACTTGTATGTCACCTTAAAGAGCCGGGGATAGCAGGCACCCCTGCCACGTACAGCGTGACCGGGACCCGGCGATTGTGTCATGGAGCCTCAGAACGGGGAAGTGCCTATGTAAACAAGGCATTTCCTCGCTCTGGCTTGTGTCATAACAGAGATCACCACTCCCTGTCTTCGGGAGCAGTGATCGCCGTCATGTAACTTGAAGCCCACGCTCCCACAGTTACAATCACTCCCTAGGACTCACTTAACCCCTTCATCGCCCCCTAGTGGTTAACCCCTTCACTGCCAGTGTCATTTACACAGTAATCAGTGCATTTGTATAGCACTGATCGCTGTATAAATGGCAATGGTCCCAAAATACTGTCATAATTGTCTGATGTGTCCACCATAATGTCGCAGTCCTGATAAAAATCGCAGATCGCTGCCATTACTTATAATAAAAAAAAAATAATGCAATGAAATGATCCCCTATTTTGTAGACGCCATAACTTTTTCTCAAACCAATCAATATACGCTTACTGCAATTTTTTTACCAAAAATATGTAGAAGAATACAAATCAGCCTAAACTGAGGGAAAAAAATGGTATATATATATATATTTTGGGGGCTATTATAAGAGTAAATAAAAATAAAAATAATGCATTTTTTAAAAAAAATTTACGCTCTTTTTTTCTTTATAGTACAAAAAATAAAAACAGAAGAAGTGATCAAATGGCACCAAAAAAAGGCTCTATTTATGGAAAAAAAAGGACGTAAATTTTGTTTGGGTGCAACGTGCACGGCAGTGCAATTGTCAGTTAAAGCGACGCAGTGCCAAATCGCAAAAAGTGCTCTGGTCAGGAAGGGGGTTAAATATTCCGGTGCTGAAGCGGTTAAAATCTCCTAAAATATTGAATTACATTACAGGAGTATGATGGGAAATCCTATGGCTTAAGGGGAGCAAGAAACAGGCGGTTTACAACTAAAACATTTAATCCTACTGACCAGGGCACAATGGGAATGCAAAAGTCAAGGATTTTAACGAAGAAGGAGTCTTTAGATGTTGTGGTCTCAAGCCAGGGCTCAGAGTCTAAGGCGGGCAAGAGATTATACATTTTTTCCCCTTTCACTGTGGGAATCCCTCCCACGATGCTATTGTGTTTTGCTGGAGGGGAGTGAGTGGAGCCTTCCCTGCCGCCAGAACAAAAATAATTAGTGTTGCCAGCTATAGCATTGCGGCAATAATCATTCAGGAAAAATACAACAGGCTGCTCTTGTGTACAATAAGGGTGCCCATCCAAGGATCTGAATTTGGGCAGAATGATTTTAATCAATGTATGGCCGTCTTAAGTGTCCTTACAAATGATCCCTCCCCAGCCCCCCATAGTAGTGTCCTTTGCCCCCCTTCAAATCATCCCCCCGCAATAGTGTTCTTAAGTACCATCAAAGGGCAAAACTCGGCCTTGACCATTCTGTTTCAGAGGCCATTGGCTGAATATAAGTAGAGGGGAGGCTCATTGCTATTTGTGAAAGGTATTGTATACATCTGTTCCGCTGTGTGTTCCTCTTAGACTTTGAGGGACGTTAACGAACTGACATGCGCGCTATGGCGAATGACGGCCACAGCGCGGATGTGAATTCCCAGGAGGCTGTCACATGACTGCCGCCTCTGTGCACGCTCCCTGCGCGCTCCCTACAGGGCATGCGCAGTGCACTTTGATCACCGAGTCAATGAGACTCTGGTGATCGCCGATCCGAGTAAGGGGCCGGTCCTGGCCCCTTACCATGTGATCAGCTGTCAGCCAAACACTCACTTGTTTAATCAAATCCAAAAGTGGTTCTGTCAGATATTGAAAGAATAGCTCTACTCTTGTTGGGAAACCGTTTAGCAAAAAAAAAAAAAAATTACCATATATATATATATATATATATATATATATATATATATACATTACATACATACATACATTACATACATATATACATATATATATATATATACATACACACACACAGTATCTCACATAAGTGAGTACACCCCCTCAAATTTTTTTAAATATTTTATTATATCTTTTCATGTGACGACACTGAAGAAATTACACTTTAGCTTCTATAACAGTGTAAATTTGCTGTCCCCTCAAAATAACTCCACACACAGCCATTGATGTCTAAACCACTGGCAACAAAATTTAAATCTTGGTCCCATTTTTTATCTACCAGAGAATATGACAGGGAACTTGTGGAGGGACGAGGAGGAGAGAGATTTTTTTCTTTATGTGCATGCATAACCGGATAAAATAAAAATTTAACGATATATATGTAAGATATGTTTTGTGATACGCATGCAATGAAATTGTATTTGTGTTAATGTATAAA
The DNA here is from genome assembly GCF_037356315.1 of Lithobates pipiens. Classification (NCBI taxonomy): domain Eukaryota; kingdom Metazoa; phylum Chordata; class Amphibia; order Anura; family Ranidae; genus Lithobates; species Lithobates pipiens. The sequence goes on from NW_027507903.1 coordinate 186,245,487, forward strand.
AATTTGTTGAAAATAAAATATAGAATTTACAAAAAAAACACTGGCAACAAAAGTGAGTACACCCCTAAGTGAAAATGTCCAAATTGGGCCCAAAGTGTCAATATTCTGTGCGGCCACCATTATTTTCCAGCACTGCCTTAACCCTCTTGGGCATGGAGTTCACCAGAGCTTCACAGGTTGCCACTGGAGTCCTCTTCCACTCCTCCATGATGACATCACGGAGCTGGCCCAATTAGCTATTTCCCCTCCCTGGTGTCATGTTACTTGTTCGTTTTTACAAGGTCTCAGCTGTGAATGGGGAGCAAGTGTGTTACATTTGGTGTTATCGCTCTCAATCTCTCATACTGATCACTGAAAGTTCAACATGGCACCTCATGGCAAAGAAATCTCGAAGGGATCTGAAAAAAGAATTGTTGCGCTACATAAAGATGGCCTAGACCCTGAAACTGAGCTGCACCACAGTGGCCAAGACCATACAGCGGTTTAACAGGACAGATTTCACTCAGAACAGGCTTCACCATGGTCGACCAAAGGAGTTGAGTGCACGTGCTCAGCGTCATATCTAGAGGTTATCTTTGGGAAATAGATGTATGAGTGCTGCCAGCATTGCTGCAGAAGTTTATGGGATGGAGGGGTCAGCCTGTCAGTGTTCAGACCATACGATGCACACTGCATCAAATTAGTCTGCATGGCTGTTGCCCCAGAGGGAAGCCTCTTCTGAAGATGATTCACAAGAAAGCCTGCAAACAGTTTGCTGAAGACAAGCAGACTAAGGACATGGGTTACTGGAACCATGTTCTGTGGTCTGATGAGACCAAGATAAACTCATTTGGTTCCGATGGTGTCAAGCATGTGTGGTGGCCACCAGGTGAGGAGTACAAAGACAAGTGTGTCTTGCCTACAGTCAAGTATGGTGGTGGGAGTGTCATGGTCTGGGGCTACACAAGTGCTGCCAGCTCTAGGGAGCTACAGTTCATTGAGGGAACCATGAATGCCAACATGTACTGTGACATACTGAAGCAGAGCATGATCTCCCTCCCTTCCTCGACTGGGCTGCAGGGCAGTTTTCAAACATAACGACCCCAAACACACTTCCAAGACAACCACTGCCTTGCTAAAGAAGCTGAGGGTAAAAGGGATGGACTTTCCAAGCTCCAGACCTAAACCCTACTGAACATCTGTGAGGCATCCTTAAACGGAAGGTGGAGGAGTGCAGGGTCTCTAACATCCACCAGCTCTGTGATGTCATAATGGAGGAGTGGTAAGAGGACTCCAGTGGCAACCTGTGAAGCTCTGGGGAACTCCATGCCTAAGAGGGTTAAGGCAGTGCTGGAAAATATAATGGTGACCACATATTGACACTTTGGGCCCAATTTGGACATTTTCACTTAGGGGTGTACTGACTTTTGTTGCCAGCAGTTTCGACATTAATGGCTGTGTGAGTTATTTTGCGGGGATAGCAAATTTACACTGTTATATAAGCCGTGCTCCCTCCAATTTTACATTGTAGTGTAATTTCTTCAGTGTTGTCACATGAAAAGGTATATTAACCCTTTCAGGACTAAGCCTATTTTTGGCATTTGGTGTTTACAAGTTAAAATCCATATTTTTTGCTAGAAAATTACTTGGAACCCCCAAACATTATATATATAATTTTAGCAGAGACCCTAGAGAATAAAACGGTGATTGTTGCAATATTTTATGTCACACGGTATTTGCGCAGCGGTGTTTTAAACGCAACTTTTTGGGAAAAGGGACACTTTCATGAATTAAAAAAAAAAAAAAAACAGTTAAATTAGCCCAATTTTTTTGCATAATGCTAAAGATAATGTTAAGCCGAGTAAATCGATACCAAACATGTCACACTTTATAATTGCACGCTCTTGTGGATTGATGACAAAGTACGGTACCTAAAAATCTCAATAGGCGACGCTTTAAAATTATTTTACCCCATTTGGGGTGTCGGTTACGGGTGGCTTGCCACTATTGTTTCACTGAAGGTAGTATAGGTTTATAAACCCAAGTGATGTTATGCAACCCTGCAGGTATCTCTCGAGATGTTGTGTTTGTTTACTATTTTGTGTGTCTACTTCAGTTATCTCTATTATGCTAGTTTACTTTAGCAAACCACATTCTGCGCTTTCAGTCTATGTGAAACTCATTGTTGTATGATTTTAACATGAGCACGGTTCTTCTTCTGTTCTGTATTTCTCTGTTATTTCAATAAAATTATTTTACAGTTACCAGGCTAGCGTTACAGAGGAGGTCTAGTGCTAGAATTATTGCTCTCGCTCTGACGATCGCGGCGATACCACACATGTGTGATTTGAACACCGTTTACATACGCGGGCGCGACTTCCGTATGCGTTTTCTTTGCTTTGCGAGGTCGCGGGGACGGCGGGCGCTTTAAAAAAAAAAAATTATTTTAAAATTACTAAATTGTTTAAAAATAAATAAATAAATTTGATCACTTTTATTGCTGTCACAAAGAATGTACACATCCCTTGTGACAGTAATAGGTGGTGACAGGTACTCTTTATGGAGGGATCGGGGGTCTAAAAGACCCCCCACCCCTCCTTTACACTTCAGTGTATTCAGATCGCCGAAAACTGCGATTCTGAATACTGTTTATCTTTTTTAAACTGGCGCCATTGGCAGCCGAGTAAACGGGAAGTGACGTCATGAAGTCGCTTCCGTGTTTACTATGAGGAGACTGGAACGAAGCCGATTACGCCTTCGTTCCAGTTCCTCCCCAGCAGCCGGAGGCAGCGGAACGTGATTCGGTGCTCCCGATGGAGCGGGAGCACCGGTAACAGCGGCGGTGGGAGTGGGGACGTCCCCTCCCGCTCCTCCGGCATAACAGCCGAGCGTCTTTTAGCCGCATCGGTTGTTATGGCTGGATAGCCAATCGCCTGCTGAAAAAAACGGTACCGGGATGATGCCTGCAGGTGCGGGCATCATCCCGGTATACCCCCCGGAAGCCGAATACGCACATCTGCGTACGCTCGGCGGGAAGGGGATAATATATTTACAAAAATATGAAGGGTATACTCACTTTTGTGAGATACTGTATATAGAACATGTATAATTGCAGTACAAGTTATATTGTAATATAATGTTATTAAAAATGACCTTTGCTTTTCAATCTGCAGTGCTGTATTTTCCTGTAAAATGCAGTGCAATATGGCAACCAGGAAGTCTTCTGTACACGGTGTATAGAGACTCTTCAGCAATGCCATTTCTTGTTTTTGTGATCAGCTAACTGATTTTCGCAGTAGTCTGCACGAAGGTACAATTTTTTTTTTTTTTTTGTTGAGATCCTACTAAACTCTTAATTACTTCTAAAGGGTTACGCAGACCATGCAGCTTTTTTGATTAGAGCACAAAAAGTGCACCAGCTGTCTAGTAATGACACACCCATTTAGAATCGGTACCCAAAAGACATAGAACAACAGCAACAAAAACAGTATATAATGTACATTGTTAATCTTTAAATTTAGGGTTGCTAACAAGAATGTATTCGAGCAACACATGTATGCCCTTTCTCTCTAAAAATGAAAAAAAAAAACGAAGAAAACATTGATTCCACATAATGACATTAAAAGAAGTGGAAAAAAGGAAGTGAATGCCTCAAAGTGCTGTGTAGGTCTTACTTAGCATGTCTCTACTACCGTTATAACCTCAAAGATTCAGTCGTTTTCGCTGTACTGTATCACAGGGCCGGTCGCTTGATTTGTGATCATATGTGAATGCCCTTGGAAATACTATAGTTTCTCCATATCAGTTATGTGTCCCGCACACCTATCTACGATTTACCTGACTGTGTTGTATTTGTTGTCATGCATAAATTTATCCACAAGATATGTGAGTAGAGGGGAGGCTCATTGCTATTCTAATAGTGTGATAGAACTTCCTCAGGAAGACTATTGAATCTTTGGCATTCATTCCCAATGCTGATGTGATAACAGAATAAAAGAAGCTTTGCAGCTGATTGAAGTCAAGTAGCTCGGTCATTGTGGAAGCTCACTTGAAAATCACTTCTAAATACTGTTTTTGTTGGAAGGTTGGGTCAATAATCTGTATGCACAGGACTCGCTTTGCAAGGAGCAGGATAGCATGAATAAAATAGTGTGTTTTGTTTTATGGGAAATAAACAGCTTTTACCAGTGCCATTTTCCTTTATAGTTTAGCCCAAATATAGCTATATATACAGTATCTCACAAAAGTGAGTACACCCCTCACATTTTTTTGTAAATATTTTATCATTTCTTTTCATGTGACGACACTGAAGAAATGACACTTTGCAACAATCGAAAGTAGTGAATGTACAGCTTGTATAACAATGTAAATTTGCTGTCCTTTCAAAATACCTCAAAACACAACTAAACCGCTGGCAACAAATGTGAGTACACCCCTAATGCCGCGTACACACGATTGGATTATCCGCCGGACAATTTGATCGTGTGTGGGCTCCAGTGGACTTTTTCTTCCCAAAAGCCTGGCGGAGTTAGAAATAAGACTTGCTTCAAAATTGTCCCCTGGACTCGGCTTTTAGCGGACAATTTGTTCATCTGTGTGCTAGGCCCGGCAGACTAAAACCAATGCTAGGGCAGCTATTGGCTATGAACTTCTTTATTATACGTCATCACGTTCGAGTCTGCCAGACTTTTGGAGTGATCGTGTGTGGCCAAGTCCGTTCACTTGAAAGTCCGGCACCCAATCGTGTTTACGCAGCATTAGTTAAAATTGGTGTACTAATTGGGCCAAATTAGCCATTTTGGGCACAAATAACCATTTTCCCTCACCAGTGTCATGTGATTTGTTAGTGTTACAAGGACTCAGGTGTGAATGGGGAGCAAGTGTGTTGCATTTGGTGTTATCGCTCTCACGCTGTCATACTGGTCACTGGAAGTTCAACATGGCAAAGAACTCTGAGGATCTGAAAAAAAGAATTGTTGCTCTACATTAAGATGGCCTAGGCTATAAGAAGATTGCCAAGGCCCTGAAACTGAGCTGCAGCATGGTGGCAAAGGCCATAAAGCAGTTTAACAGGTCAGGTTCCACTTGGGAACAGGCCTTGCCATGGTTGACCAAATGAAATTGCATGCATGTGCTTCGCGTCATATCCAGAGGTTGTCTTTGGGAAATAGACTGAGTGCTGCCAGCATTGTTACAGATGTTGAAGGGGTGGGGGGTCAAATTGGTATGCATGACTGTCGTGCCAGAAGGAAGCCTCTTCTAAAGGAAATGCACAAGAAAGCCCGCAGTTTGCTGAAGACAAACAGACTAAGGACAGTTATTACTCGAACCATGTCCTGTGGTCTGAGACCAAGATAAACATATTTGGTACAAATGGTGTCAGGCGTGTGGCAGAACCAGGTGAGGAGCACAAAGACAAGTGTGTCTTGACTATAGTCAAGCATGGTTGTGGAAGTTTCATGGTCTGGGGCTACATGAGTGCTTCCGGCACTGGGGAGCTACAGTTCATTGAGGGAACCATGATTGCCTACATGTACTGTGACATACTGAAGCAGAGCATGATCCCATCCCTTTAGAGACTGGGCCGCAGGGCAGTATTCCAACATAATGACCCCAGGCACACCTCCAAAGCGACCACTGCTTTGCTAAAGAAGCTGAGGGGGTAAAGGTGATGGACTGACCAAGCATGTCTCCAGATATAAACCCTATTGAGCATCTGTGATGCATCCTCAAACGGAAGGTGGAGAAGCGCAAGGTCTCTAACATCCACCAGCTCCGTGATGTCATCATGGAGGAGTGGAAGAGGACTCCAGTGGCAACCTGTGAAGCTCTGGTGAACTCCATGCCCAAGAGGGTTAAGGCAGTGCTGGAAAATAATGGTGGTCACACAGAATATTGATACTTTGGGCCCAATTTGGACATTTTCACTTAGGGGTGTACTCACTTTTTTTGCCAGCGGTTTAGACATTAATGGATGTGTGTTGAGTTATTTTGAGGGGACAGCAAATTTACACTGTTATACAAGCTGTGCACACACTACTTTACGTTATAGAAAAGTATAATTTCTTTACTGTTGTCACATGAAAAGCTATAACTAAATATTTACACAAATGTGAGTTGTGTACTTTTGTAAGATACTGTATATGTGAGGTTTAAAATTGGAATTCTGAATACGGTGTTTATTCTCTTTCTGTCATGATCAGTTAGTTTATGTAAGCCAAGTGCTTAGTTCGCCAGTAAATATAATTAATGCCCAGGGGCTTACATAGGGCATTTGGCACCCGGGGCCATTGCTATTTCTGGCACCCCTACTGACAAAATTCCAGCGCGAAGCGTGTCGATTGAAAAGGAGCAGGAGCTTCTTTTGAGCGGCAGTGTGTGATTTACTGTGACTGCAGCTCAATTTAAGTCGGTTAAAGTATTATTGTGGCAGGTTAAGGCCGGGCGGCACAGTGGTATAGTGGGTAGCACTTTCGCCTAACAGTAAGAACGGTCGCTGGTTCAAATCCCAACCATGACACTACCTGCCTGGAGTTTGCATGTTCTCCCTGTGCCTGCGTGGGTTTCCTCCGGGTACTCCGGTTTCCTCCCACACTCCAAAGACATGCAGGTAGGTTAATTGGATCCTGTCTAAATTGTCCCTAGTATGTATGAATGCGAGTTAGGAACCTTAGATTGTAAGCTCCTTGAGGGTAGGGACTGATGTGAATGTACAATGTATATGTAAAGCGCTGTGCAAATTGATGGTGCTATATAAGTAACTGAAATAATAATAATATAGTGTATTATGGTGCCAGGCTAGGGCTGTATAAGGTATTATGGTGGCAGGCTAGGGCTGTATAAGGTATTATTATGGCAGGTCAAGGCTGTATAGGGTATTATAGGGGCAGGTTAGGACTGTATAGGGTATTATAGGGGCAGGTTAGAGCTGTATACAGTGACAATGTGCTCACTGAACTGGTGGGCATTGATGAGGTGGCACTCATGGGCACCGGTTAGGCGGCACTTATGGGCACTGATGCGGTGGCACTGATGAAGAGGCACTACTATGCCACATTTATGGGCCCTGTTAGGTGGCATTGATAGGCGGCAGTGGTGGGCACTGATGGGCGGTGCTGATGGGCATTGGTGGGTGGCACTGATGGACGACACTGATGGGCATTGATCAACAGCAGTGATGGGCACTGATAGGTGCCACTGATTGCCAGCACTGACTAGCATCACTAATGGGCACTGATTGGTGGCACTTGTGGCCACTGATTGCTGCCACTGGTTGGCACCGATTGCTGGCATTGGTGGGCACTGTATGGTGACACTTTTTTACTATACTGTAATCAGAGCACTGATGATAATTGCATTCCTACATGTCCCCCTGCATGGAGATTCCGCTGATCGGCTCTCCACGCAGGAGCACCAATTACGCCACTTGTTTACATGTGACCGGCTGTGATTGGACACAGCCGATCATATGGATAAAGAGCCGCGGATGCGGCTCTTTATAGAGATCGGCCTCTCGCTGTGTCATAGCAACACTGCGCCAGCAATTGCTGCGCTGCGAGCCCATTCTTGGACACCGTCGTATGATGCCCCAGAACGAGAGCTGCATTGCCCTACCGTCATTTGGCAGTAGGCAGGAGGCAACCAGTTAACCACTTAAATACTGGACACCCCCCCCCTGCCCAGGCCAATTTCCAGCTTTCAGCGCTTTGAATGACAATTGCATGGTCATGCAAAACTTTACTCACACTGCTTTTTTATCTTTTTTCCCCCACAAATAGAGCTTTTTTTTTGGGTGTTTTTTGATCACCACTGGCTTTTTTTTATTTTTTGTGCTAAAGTAAAAAACGAACAAGTATTTTGAAAAACAAAAAATAATTTGTTTCTTTTATAACATATTGTAAATAAGTTTGTTTTCTCTATCACTGATGGGCACTGATGAGGAGGCACTAACATGCAGCACTGGTACGTGGCACTGATGGGCACTGATAGGCAGCACTGATGAGGAGGCACTGACTGTCATTACTGATGGCCACTCATTTACATCCCTAAGGGGCACTGATTGACATCACATGTGGGTACAGGTGGCCACTGATTGGCATTACTGGCAGTCACTGGTGGGGCACTGTTGGGAATTCCTGATGGGTATACACTGATCAATGTGCTGATTATCAGCGCAGGACCCCCCCCCCCCCATCAGGAGAGCCGCTGATCAGCTCTCCTCTACCCTTGCATTGTCAGTGCAAATGGAAGAAAGCCGATAAATGGCATTTCCTGGTTACCATGTGACCAGCTGTCATTGGACACAGCTGATCACATTGTAAAGAGCATATGGCATAGGCTCTTTACCTAGATTGGAGATGCGGTGAGAGAGATTGGAGAACTGACACATTGCACCACTGCTGTTGTAGGGACAGAGACCAGCAAACAGAACTCTGGAACTAGAACTTGCTAGCTGACATTTTGCTACTATATGTAACTCAATTAAATCCATTTGCTACTATATGTGACTCCGTTAAACCCAACTTATGTTTGATTTTACTATTGTGTTTAACCACCACCCGCCTATAGTAAAAAACAGCTATGTGGGAACACTGTTTTTCCGGGAGGACGTCATATGATGTCCTTCCATTTGCATGCCTTGTGCGTGCCCTAAGAAGTGTGAAGCAAAGTTATCATCAGAGACAGCAGAACACAGATCTTTAAATGGTGCAGCTGTGAACATCCTTGGTACAACGTGAATACTGTTGCCAATCACAGTAAACACATCAGTTGTCAACAATGGCTTTCATTCATAGTCCTTGTGTACATTATTGTGATCTCTGTGATTGGCCACAGTGATTACATGGTACAGGGGCCAACACATTGGACCTGTACCATACAATAGCTGTGACCAATCACAGTAGTAAGCAAGGTTTCATGAAATAATCCTTTCTGCCAGGCCCTGTGCTCCATTTAGTACACTCAGGTGGCCAGACCATTTTTGAAATTTTTCCTTTGCTTTTTTTATTTTTCACTTATAGCTTTCAGAGTTTGTAAAAGAGCCTCCCAAACCATATATTTTCTGAAAGCACATGATCAGTAGAATAAAAATAAGGTGCTACTAATTTTTCTGTATTTGCGCAAATGTTTATCAAACCAATATATTTGCAAAACCATTAGCAGATAAAAAACAGCAAATTTTACAAAATGTCTACTAAATATAAAAGCTTAACCTGTATTGAGTTAATAAATAACAAATATTAGTAATTTTTAAATTGCGCCTTTTTGTGAAATGGTGAAAATTGAACAGATGCAAAAGTGTAAATATCCAAATTTCACAAAAAATCTTAGCTTTCAGAATTTGTGAAAGACCCCCAAAATCATATATTTTCTGAAAGCATATGACATCTAGAATTAAAGACAATGCTACTCATTTTTTTCGAACCTGTGGTATTTGCGGAGATCTTTATCAAACCAATATATTTGCAAATAAATGCACTAAAACCATTATTGACAGATAAAAGCACAGCTAATTTGACAAAATTCCTGCTAAATCCCTACTAAAGATAAAAGCTTAACCTGTATGGAGTTAATAAATAACAAATATTTGTAAAATTCAAATCGCACCTTTTTGCAAATTGGTGAAAATTAAATGTACCCAAGGATTTCTCAAAAAATCTGGAGGTTTTAATTTTTCACTTACAGCTTTTGGAGTTTGTAAAAGACCCCCAAACCATATTTTATTGATTTTTAAGGCTCCGCGATATTTGCGCAAACATTTGCCAAAGCAACATTTTTGCTAAAAATACACTAAAATCATTAATAGTTGATTCATACATGGCAAAATGTACAAAGTTCCTGCTACATTCCTAGTAAATATAAAAGTTAAAACTGTATTGAGTTAATAAGTTAAAAAAAAATTGTACATTTTAAATTGCACCTTTTTGTGAAATGGTAAAAACTGAAGGTACGCAAAACTGTAAATAACAATTTACTCAAAAAATCCAGAGGTTACCGTTTTTCACATACAGCTTTCAGAATTTGAAAAGACCCCTCAAACTAGACATTTTCTAAAAGCACATGACCTGTAGAATAAAAAATGCTACTGATTTTTGGGCCCTGCAATAATTGCGCAAATGTTCATCATATCACTATTTTCACAAAAAATACACTAAAATCATTAATATTGCACATAAACATAATGTAACTTACAAAATTCCTGCTAAATTAGTACTAAAGCATCGTTCACATGTGGCATACTGAAGTGTACATGAAGGGCCACACAGGGATGCACAGGTGTTCCGTTCCGTGCATCCCGTACAGGCAGTCCCATTTATGTCAATTGGAATGCAATCGCTGCGTAGGCACAGCTGCTGTTCCCAATCTCACAATCGTGTGGGTTCATGACCCAAATCGCAGACAGTGTGAGCTCAGGGGCATGCATGCGGACCTACATGGATGTAAAATTGGAAGCAATGGCTCTGTTCGTGCAGTTGCTACATCCCAAATAACATCAATGGGACTGCCTGTACATAGATGCATGGAACACCTGTGAATCCTTGTAAAGGTATGATGTGTATGCCCTGTGTGAACAAGGCCTTAGGCCCCTTTCACAAAACCAGACTAATTGGGTCTGCCTGTCCGTTTTTCAGACAAGCCCAATCGGACCATCCATTGTTCTCTATGGAGAGGCTGATGTACATGGACATGTGTCTGTTTACACCCACCTGCATCCGATCCAGTCCAGTCTGCTAAAAACAGACAGATGGCGATTTCATTCCCCATCCATCTAGCAGATTGGATCAGATGGTATCTGATGGAAATAGGTGGTCCATTTCCATCCAACTGCCCCATAGAGAACAGGGATTAGCAGACAGATCCCCCACTGAGCAGGCAGATCTGCTTGACAGAGTCCACTCCATTTGAAAGGGGTTTTAACAAAAGTGGTCGGTTCAATAGGGGCGCAGGGGTGCCACTCCCCTGCAGGGCGCTGGACTCATATGTTTGTATGATTTTTTTTTTCTTCCTGCCATATGATTAGATCCTGAGGCTCTAATTGACTGTTGTTGGGCTCAGGGCACAGGGCATTGCCGTCTGCCAAAAAAGTCACTGGGTCTTACTAGGTTTTTTGTTTTTTACTTTTTACATTTTTTTACAGTTATATTTTTTTCTTTTTTTTTTCTTTTATGGTAGCCGCGGGAAATCCATTTGGTGGGGGGGTCAGTTTGGGTGAAGAAGGGGGGTGACGGGGATAGGAAAGGCAAGTGGGGGGGGTAGTTTTAGGTGGAAGCGAGTGGCGGGGGTGGAGAGGCTGGGGACAGGCAAGCGGCGGCATGGGGGGGTGCGGTCACATTTATGGTTAATAACGTTAATCAACGGGTTGTAATTCGCTGATTAGAGTTATATAATTTTTCAGCGGAGTCAGCTGAACAATTCTGCTATACGTATATGGTCATTGAAGTGAAGTAATTTGGGGGGTAGCAGAATATATTTTGACCTAAATTTATGAAGAAAGAATATTTATTTGCAAAATTTTATAATAGAAACATGAAGAAAAGAAATGCATTTTTTTCAAAATTTTCAATATTTATTTGTTTATACTGTATAGCAAAAAAAGAAAAAAAAAGTGATTAAATACCACCAAAAGAAAGCTCTGTCTGTAATGAAAATAATTTGGGTACAGTGTTGCATGATTGAGTTGTTTTCATTCAGTGTGCCCCTGACACATGTTTATGTTCGTGTATATGTGGGGTTGGGTGGGGCCTCCAAAAATGTGGGGGGTGTATTATGTGCTTGGGTTTATTGTTTTACTTATCAAAAAGAAGACATTTTTACTTAACTTTTTTTTATCACATAAGTAACAAAAAGCATTTTGTGTGTTATTTTTTGGTGACAGGTTACCTTTGAGACATCCAGGGTCTAAAAGACTCTGGATGTCTGCCTTGTGCTCCATTGAATTGAATGCTGTGCAGATCACATTGTATTACATTCTATCCCGGGCTAGGGATACTGAGAGGCAGACCTGAAAGTGACATCAAACAAGTCGCTTTCCAGTCCAGCAGCAAAGAGGGGAAGAGAGTGGACATGTGTCCTCTCTGCTCCCTCCCCTCTATCCCGCGGCACCCGCTATGTTCGTTCTGGGCCTACAGATGGGCAAGCAGAGCCCGGGATACACAGTGGGGGCACGTGTGGCATGAGGGGGGAAGATGCACCTCTGGTAACTGTGTGTGAAAGCAATCGAGGAGCAGCGCATGCTTTCACCTGACAGCCAAGAGTCTGTCAGATTTACACACAATCCCAGTGGCTGCAGCCATCGGGACTGTGTGTAAACCCCCCAGCTGTCAATTTCATATGACACTAAATTCTATTCAAGGTACCTTTTGAGTGTGTTCAGCCTTTTCCAATTTTTTTTATTTATTTTTTATTTGTATGAGTAAATATATACAGCGCCAGCTTCACCATAAGCTAATTAATAGTACCAAGCTAATTAATAGTACCACAAATGTTATGGTATATGCTATAACCAATTAACTGAAAATGATTGCATTGTTGTCAGGGCTGGGCTCAGCCCTTTCTTCTCCGAGCTGGTCGCTCAGCTGTCAGCTAATTGCCAGCTCCTATCTCCCCACAGTTAATCAGTTACTCAGCTGTTGATGATATCCTGCTCGTCAGTCCTGCCTACTTAAGCCATTCAGCCCAGTGGATCTCTGCCTTTGCCTTAGTCAACATCACAGAGAATGGTCTCCTCCTTAAAAGACTTGCTTGGCTGACATCCCTTCTGGCTCCAGATCCTTCTTGCTGTTTTACATCGCTCATCTTCGGCTTCCTGACGTTTGGCTTGTCTGACTATCCACTCGGGTTCCTGAACTCTGGTTATGTTTTGACTATGTTTTATTCTATTTACTTTTATTATTAAACTAGTGTGATTTACCTGTACTTCTGTCTCGGTCTGATTTCATGGTTTCTGACAATTTCTAAAAAATGTGCAAAGAATTTTATGATATAAGTATTTTGAAGTGACATTTATAGTGCAAGAATAATAGTTGTGCAAAACAGTCTTTATTCTGTGCAAAAAAGTGCTGTTGTTCTCCGTTCCTAAATAGATATCTGTGCATCCACCACGTGAAAGGCTGTAGACGCTCTGCACTCACCGGCTAATATGGACTCCCCTACCTTATAGTAAGGAAAGTCTGCTGAGCTTTTAGGTCTTTCCCACTGCGATGTATTTCGGAGGCTCCCACTGGTACAGATTACCTCCAAATGGTTCCAGGGCTCCAAAGCCAGATTATGCCAGTCTACAATGAATGGACAGAAAGCTCCTCATGGTGTAAAATCCTTAGGTAATTTATTGCTTATAAGGCATTTTACTTTGAAAAGTTTCATAGTTTCATAGTTAGTAAGGTTCAATAAAGACACCAGTCCATCCAGTTCAACCTGTGTGAGTGTCTACCCCTATCCCTGTACATTGCACACTCACATTGGTCCCTACCCTCAAGGAGCCCACAATCTAAGGTCCCTATTTATATACTAAGGCCAACTTTGGACAGAAGCCAATTAACCTACCTGCATGTCTTTGGCGTGTGGGAGGAAACCGGAGTACCCGGAGGAAACCCACGCAGGCACAGGGAGAACATGCAAACTCCAGGCAGGTAGTGTCGTGGTTGGGATTTGAACCAGCAACCCTTTTTACTGCTAGGTGAGAGTGCTAACCACTACACCACTGTGCCGCCCAACCACTACACCACTGTGCCGTTGATAATATAAAACCAATAATAAAAAAACATGGGAATGTCACGGTTTAATAACGGCCTCTTTGCTAAGAGAGTTACTCTCATAGCAAAGAGGCCATTTTTAAACGATAACTTTTCTATGTTTATTATTGGTTTTATATTATCAACCTTTCAATGTAAAATGCCTTAAAAGCAATAGATTACCTAAGCCCTTGTACACACGGTCGGAGAATCTGTCGGAATGAGTCTTATCGGACCGCGTCGTCAGATAATCCAACTGTGTGTGATATGCATCGGACTGATTCCGTCCGAATCTCCGTCCGACCCAATTTTCCAACATGTTGGAAATATTTCCCGACCAACTGGGCCGGACGGACCTAATCCGATCATGTGTAGAGCATTTTCATCGGACCAAGTGCATGCTCAGATCAAATTCCTACATCAAAGCTATTGGTTACTAGCCTGAATGTAGTCCCATCGTAACGAAATTACGTCATCACGTTCTGAAAGATCGGATTTTTCGCCAACTTGGCCCGACCGTGTGTATGCAACAGTTTCGGACACAATCTGTCGGACTAAATCCGACGGACAAAATCCGACGGATTTGGTTGGCAAAATCTCAGACCGTGTGTACAGGGGCTAAGGATTTTAAACCATGAGGAGCTTTCTGTCCATTCATTGTAAACCGGCTTAATCTGGCTTTGGAGCCCTGGAACCATTTGGAGGTAATCTGTACCAGTGGGAACCACTGAAGGATATCCCAGTGGGATGGGTTTTCCAGAAAAAGACCTACGAGCTCAGCAGTCTTTCCTTAATATAAGGTAGGGGAGTCCATATTATCCAGTGAGTGTGGAGTGTCTACAGCCTCTCATGTGGTGGATGCACAGATATCTATTTGGGAATGGCAGCACTTTTTTGCACAGAATAAAGACATTGTTTGGCACAACTATTATTCTTGTGCTATAATTTTCACTTCAAAATACTTATATAATTCTTTGCACATTTTTGATAAATGCAATAATTTTCATTATACATTGGTATAGCATATACCATAACAGCAGTGGTACTATATTTACTCATTCACATTGGTTCACCTGAGGGGACAGCATAGATAGCAGTGACCTATCCATATTATTTATAAATTTAGTTTATATACCTAGGCGCTGGTGTTTATTATTATTATACATTCTTTTTTTTATGCTGCTGTAATGTAACTTTCTTGTTAGAGGGTGGCTTTATTCGTTCTTCATGGTGTCGTTGGATGAAGGTACATACCCACCCTCTCTTATTGGCTCCCAAGATAGACAGTGAACTATGGGATTTGTAGAGTGCATGGAGAAGTGCACTTGATTGCAACTAACATGCAGTTTTTGTTATAAACTAATAGCAGAGGTGGAGGAGGTGAGGTCTGGGAGCTAATGGAGGATGTGATAAGGAGGCAGAAAAACACAGAATAGAATATTTCATGAAAAATAGCTTACAGAGTTAATAATTAGTGGATGTGTATGGAGCATTTTATTTTTTTTTTTTTTTTTTTTTTTTTTTTTTTAGGATATGGTTTAGTATTACTTTAGGCATTGGTGCCATCACACGAAGTTGTGTTAGGTGGAATTCATTACTTTAATATATGTGTAAAATATGTGTTAATTGATTTGTTAAACTTTTATTTAGTAAAATATTTTCATCAATTAAAGCTAGCATTTCAATTATTGCTTCATGATTGATGTTGGTTTTGTTTATTGTGCAACTTCCAAAGACACGTAAATCTTTTTAATGCTGCTCTTTAAAAGCTCACAAGTCAGTAATGTGATCACTGTCAAAGACTTGTATATCCTTACAACATCTTGATCAGCCCTACTGAATTAGTGAAATGAAATGCATTCAACCGGAGCAAATGCATAGTGTAGATGTCAATACAAAAAAGTAATTTTTTTTAGGTCTGTCATAGATTTATTTATTTAAACACACATTGTACACATTTTAAAATGCAGTTAGAATGCAATTATAATGGCACAATGTGATAAAAGTTAGAATTCCCTTTCCACATGTGCAACATTATTGTATCAGTACTATTATAAAGGAAAATTACTTACTGATGCCGACTTCATCACCATAAATTCAGACGTGTTCTTAATAAATATTTTTAGAATATTGGATGGTAAGGTAATCTTTGCAAACAAGAAAATATGGATATGCTCCAAGATACAAGACCTATTTAATGTCCGTATAATAATATTGAAACTGTTGTTTACATACTCTGGTAGTTTGACTAGTTGTTTTTAGAATCAAAAGATATTTTCAGTAAGTTTACGAAGGAAGAGGCTGTAATTGTTATAGTGTAATGATAAGTGGCTATTTATTGGCAATAAAGTATATGAAAGACTATTGTCTTCTGAAGCATTTCATTACATCAAAGAGCTCAGTTGATGTATTTAATCATTAACAATTACACAGGGTGCTATTCATTACTATGCTCTTTCAGGGTTATTTTGCTTAAATGAGTTTGAATTTTCCCAATGGTGTTATTGTTTGCCCTTCTCCATGATTGCTATTAAGTTTGAAGTGATGAGTAGTTTAATATTCAATATGTAAACATCTCCTGGCTGCTAATCATTATTGGCACATTGTGCCTGAAATGTAAATTTTATTGTAAATGTTACGTGACATTGTAACTGAATAGGACCAAACTAGGTTGTAAGCTTGTACAGACAGGCCTGTTTTTCCTGGTGTATCTTTTCAGTGAATGCTTTTGCTGCTTTTAGAATATCGCAGAGCATCCCACCTAGTTTCATAGTTTCATAGTTAGTAAGGTTGAATAAAGACACCAGTCCATCCAGTTCAACCTGAGTGAGTGTCTATCCCTATCCCTGTACATTACACACTCACATTGGTCCCTACCCTCAAGGAGCCCACAATCTAAGGTCCCCATTCATATACTAGGGTCAATTTTGGACAGAAGCCAATTAACCTGCCTGCATGTCTTTGGAGTGTGGGAGGAAACCGGAGTACCCACGCAGGCACAGGGAGAACATGCAAACTCCAGGCAGGTAGTGTCGTGGATGGGATTCGAACCAACGACCCTTTTTACTGCTAGGTGAGAGTGCTAACCACTACACCACTGTGCCGCCCAAGTTGAAAAACATAGTTGAAAACATTTTCTGAGAAGACCACTGGTAACAATAAAAAGAAGAAGAAAAGTACCATCTACTGAAATGTTTTTCTTCTCCTGTGCTATCTGCACTGTCCTTACAGATGACCATGTCCAATAAAGTCTGTGCAATGTTTTATGTCAATTGGATATTCTGTCTAACTTCCGTGTTTAGTATCCAGTGATAGAAAATGAATAAAAACTACTGCCCTCGAGTTGCTTACAATCTGAGGTCCCCAACTCACCTACATATACATAGTAGGGCCACTTTAGACAGGATCCAATTAACCTACCAACATGTCTTTGGTGTGTGGGAGGAAACCAGGATACCCAGAGGAAACCCACACAGGCACAGGGAGAACATGCAAACTCCAGGCAAATAGTGTCATGGTTGGGATTTGGGATCACTTGTAAAGGTGGAGGGAGAGGTGCCGCCCTCCTGCCGCTTCTCGTCATCTCCGAGCTTACTGGAGACATCCATAAGCTTGGAGCCCATCCAATCCCTGTGATGCCTGGGCAGGAAGTCGAGTGAGGTCAAGATAGCTCCCACTTGGCTTTATGCCCTTGGAGGACCGGAGCAAGGTCTAATGTCACCTCCACCTGTCGGCTTAAGGGAAGGTTTTTTGTGTTACCTTCAAAGTGTCATTCACACTCGACGGAGCGATCCCCGCTGAGCAGGCAGATGACAAGTCCATCTCTGCACACTGTAGGGATGGACCTGTCAGAGAGCCGCTCTTCCCTATGGGAGATTGTGACGATCAGCAGACGGATGGAAAAGTAGGCTTTTTCTCCGTCACACTCTTTCGGATCGGATTAGGGATGTTTATATTCCTTGTAAAAGGAATAAAAGTGATAATAAATAATTAAAGGGAAAGTGTAAAAATAAAGTAAAATCAGAGCTGCCCCATCATATGTCAACAGTGTTCAAAACACACGTGGGGTATCACCGCAATCATTATAGCAAGAATTATAGCACTAGACCTGCTCTGTAAACTGTAAACAGGCAACCTGTAAAACAATTTAAACTGTTGACTATGGAGATTTTTCATTACTGAAGTTTGTCGACATTCCACGAACAGTTTTAAAGCATGACATGTTGGATATCTATGTACTCAGAGTAACATCATCTTTCGTATTCTACAAAAAAAGTGGGCTAACTTTAGTGTTTTGTTTTTTTAAGTGTATTTTTCCCCAAAAATTGTGTTTGAAAGACAGCTGCGTAAATACAGTGTGACATGAAATATATAATGATCGCCATTTTATTCTCTAGGGTCTCTTGTAAACAAAAAGTTCCAGAAAAGGCCTGGTCAGCAAGTGGTTAAGTTTCTCTCCTGAGCACATGTACAGTAATTTCCGGAACTAGACATACTATGATTTTTTTGATCTACAGTGCCTTGAAAAAGTATTCAAACCCCTTGAAATGTTCCACATTTTGTCAAGTTACAACCAAAAAACGTAAATGTATTTTATTGGAATTTTATGTGATAGACCAACACAAAGTGGCACATAATTGTGAAGTGGAAGGAAAATGATAAATGGTTCTCAAAATTGTTTACAAATATGTGAAAAGTGTGGCGTGCATTTGTTTTCAGCCCCCCCCCCCCCCCCCTTTAGTCAAAGAGAGACATCTTTTGCTGCAATTACAGCTTGCATGTCTTTTTGGGTATGCCTCTATCAGATTTTCACATCTAGAGAGTGACATTTTTCCCTTTCTTCTTTGCAAAATAGTTCAACCTTTGTCAGATTGGATGGAGAGCATCTGTGAACAGCAATTTTCAATTCTGGCCATAGGTTCTCAATTGGATTTAGGTCTGGGCTTTGACTGGGTCATTTTAACACATGAGTATGCTTTGATCTAAACCAGGGGTCTCAAACTGGCGGCCCTCCAGCTGTTGCAAAACTACAAGTCCCATAATGCCTCTGCCTGTGGGGACCACGATTGTAACTGTCAGCCTTGCAATGCCTCATGGGACTTGTAGTTTTGCAACAGCTGGAGGGCATCCAGTTTGAGATCCCTGATCTAAACTATTCCATTGTATCTCTGGCTGTATGTTTAGGGTCATTGTCCTGCTGGAAGGTGAACCTCCACCCCAGTCTCAAGTCTTTTGCAGACTCTAACAAGTTTTCTTCTAAGATTGCCCTGTATTTGGTTCCATCTATCTTCCCATCAACTCTGACCAGCTTCCCTGTCCCTGCTTAAGAAAAGCATCCCCACAACACGATGTTGTCACCACCATGGTTCACGGTGTGTTCAGGGTGATGTGCAGTGTTGGTTTTCTGCCACACATAAAGTTTCTCTTTTGGGCCAAAACCTTCACTTTTGGTCCATCTGAACAGAGCACCTTCTTCCACATGTTTGCTGTGTCCCCAACTTCTCACAAACTGCAAACGGGACTGTTTTTTTTCAACAATAGCGCTCTTCTTGCCATTCTTCCAAGGCAACTAATAGTTGTACTGTGGACAGATTCTCCCATCTGAGCTTTGGATCTCTGCAGCTCCTCCAGATTTATCTTAGGCTGCTTCTCTGAGTAATGCTCTCCTTGCCCGGCCTATCAGTTCAGGTGGACTCTTTCCATTTTTGAATGGTGAATTGAACATTGCTTTGTGAGATGTTCAGAACTTGGGATATTTTTTTTATTTTTATATAACCTAACCCTGCTTTAAACTTCACAACGTTATCCCTGACCTGTGTTCCTTGTTCTTCATAATGCTGTTTTTTCACTATGGTTTTCTAACAAACCTCTGAGAGCTTCACAGAACAGCTGTATTTATACTGAGATTAAAATATACACAGGTGGACTCCTATTTACTAATTAGGTGACTTCTGAAGGCAATTGGTTCCACTAGATTTTAGTTAGAGGAATCAGGGTAAAGGGGGCTGAATACAAATGCATGCCACACTTTTCAGATATTTATTTGTAAAACATTTGGAAAGCCATTTATCGTTTTCCTTCCACTTCACAATTATGTGCCACTTTGTGCTAATCTATCATATAAAATCCCAATAAAATATATTTACAACTTTGACTGTAACAAGACAAACTGTGGACAATTTCAAGGGGTATGAATACTTTTTCAAAACAATGTATCTGATGTTCATTTGTGAAGATCTCCACACGTTTTTGGTTAAAGCCCTCTACAATCTGCAAGATGTCATTAGTATCAAGCCACTGTATGAGTTAAGGTTAATGCACACTGCAGCTTAAAAAAAAAGCTGCTTTTACAGACACTTGAGCTTTTATTTCTGTGCCTAAAAGCTTGAAGAAGCTTGTGGGTTTTTTTGTGCTCGTTTGCATGTTTTTATTGAGCTTTTTTGAGCATAAGCGTTTTTTTTTTTTCTTTTTACACAAACCCTTCCCTAATGTTTCCTTTTTTGTGCATTTTTCTGCTTTTTTGCACTTGTTCGCGTATTCTTGGCCACGTAGGTGTCTTTTTTGCTCCATAGCTCCTCTTAAAAAATGAAGGTTTGGTGGGAGGTTTTTTTCTGCCTGTGAGAGCAGATTCCTGAAAACTCTATAGTGTGCATGAACACATTGGCTAACATTGAGGGGAGTTTCCAGGCAGAAAAAAATTAGAGCTCAAAAGCTTGTAGGTGCCGCTTTTTTGAGATGCAGTGTGCATAAGCCCTTATATGAGATCCCGCTTACATAATGAATGCAGAACAATGATATAGTGTCTAGTTTGTAGTGGTATTTGGCCTCTATAACCCCACACTTGCCTAGCAATGTTCAGTTTTTTGTTTTTTTTGCTAGTGGCCTTAGGTAATAGACATCTTCTCTACTTAGAGTGAATTATAATTTTTTGAACCATCTGGAATATTTCTTACTCTGTCCTAGAGAACACTTCAGTATAGTGATTCTTGGACGTTATCCGGACCCCATTCATCTACAATGCATGGCACAGAAGTATTAACCATTTCTTATGTGCTTTGTTTGGTTTGTCATATCCCTTTGGGGGGACAGTATTGCACTGTAGATTATAGAAAGATTGTCCTGCTCTGCAGAAGTCTCTGCATAGCCTTTATGGTAAGGCCTTACATGTATGCCGTTGTACAGCAGCCTATGGTCATAAGTCACACATGGCCATAAACCTTCCCTGTTGTTTAGTGGTCTCTAGTTAACCTTTTCTGGTACTGTATTTCTTGTATACTGTTGCAGTGGCCTGTGGTAACCAGTGTTAATTTTGCCAGCAAATTTTGATTTAATTTTAGTCTTAAGCCTCGTACACACAATCTGATTGTTGTTCAACAGAGCGTCAGACTTTTGTCTCGAAGGGCTTGTGCCAGGAACTTGTCTTGCATACTAACAGCACACAATTGTCAGCCAACAAACATGAACTTAGTGACGTATTATATGGAATTTCAGCTCTTGAGCACTACCCTTTGGGCACCTTCTGCTAATGTCGTGTTTGGTGAGCATTGATTGCGGGTATGCATGTTTGTACTTTGGACTTTTGTGTGACGGACTAGTGTACACACGATAAAAAATTCTGACAACAGACCGTTTCCACCATTTTACTAGCCTGCCATCCAACATTTGTTGGTGGAAAGTTGGACAACAATTGTCTGAAGTAGCGTACTAATGGTCGGATTTTAGGCAAACAATCTGTCATCACACAATTCCCTGCCGAAAATCCAATCATGTGTACAAGGCTTTAGTCTTAGGACTAAAATGGAATTTTAGTTTTAGTCTCATTTTAGTCTTCTGTAATTGTTTTAGTGTTAGTCGTATTTAGTCAACTAAGTATTCAGTACATTTTAGTCGATTAAAATGTCCTCCATTTTAGTCAACTAAAATCTCCAGCATGTTTTAGTTGTCTAAAATCTACTGGGTGGAGTTAAATTGTAATGCATTAGTTAACATTTCTCTACCATTTCCAAACTCATTATATACTGCTGGAGTGAAAAATCTCATATGTTATTATTTATAGTATTGCGGTATGAACATGAATTTAGACCAATGTTAATTTTTAAGTCAAATTTAAGTTTAGTTTTAGTCTAATGCCGCATACTCGCGGTCGGATTTTCCGACAACAAAACCATGGATTTTTTTCCGAAGGATGTTGGCTCAAACTTGTCTTGCATACACACGGTCACACAAATGTTGGGCAACAATTCCAAACGCGAGAACGCAGTGACATACAAGGCGTACGACGAGCTGAGAAAAAGGAAATTCAATAGCCAGTGCGGCTCCTTCTGCTTGATTCAGAGCGTGCATGAACTTTTGTGCGACGGATTTGTGTACACACGATCGGACTTTCTGAAAAGTTTTGTTGGTGTAAAATTTGAGAACCTACTATCAAACATTTGTTGGTGGAAATTCCGACAGCAAATGTTTGATGTAGCATGCACACGGTCGGACTTTCAGCCAACAAGCTCACATCCAACATTTACCATTGGAAAATCCGACACTGTGTACTAAAATAGTAATAATTTATTTGACTAAAATGTTTTAGTCGACAAAATGAACACTGGTGGTAACCTAATCCTGCACAGCTATTACTCCTATTGCTCTGCAGTGGTCTGTCAGAAACCCTTGTGGGAACATCTCACTTACGGTTTGCATGTTCATTAACCCCTACTTTGAGTAACTTTGTGGTGATGCCTCGCTTGTATGCTTTTGTATAGTGGCCTATGGTGACTAAGTCACACATGGCAAATAAACCCTCCTGCTCAGCAGAAGCCTGTGAATAAACCTTGTTTGTGCTTGCTCACTTTTTATAGCAGCCCATGATAATGTAGTCATACACGGCTGTTATGTCCTTTTGCTCTTCAATGGTCTGTGCCTATCCTTATGGGTTCTGTCTCAATTGTTTACGGTTGTACAGAGGCATATGTTCACATTGTCACCATAGGGCCTTGATCCCTTTCTGCTCTTCAGTAGTCTGTAAGTCACCTTATTGGTGCAATATAATTTTTGCACAACGACAAATAGTGACTTTGTCCCACACAGCTATTAACACCTACTGCTCTGCAGAAATGAATATTGTGTCACTTGTGTACATTTGTACAACTGCTTATGGTGACAGTGTTCTGCTCAGCCATTAACCCTTGCTGCTCTGCAGTAGTTTCACTTTTTTGTAGAAGGTGTATGGTGACCTAGTCACATCTATCAATTTACACTTCAATCGCTGCAGGGGTTTGTGAGTAACAGTTGTTGTTGTTACTGTCTCACTTGTCAACTGTTTGCATGGCACCTTTCAGTGACCTGGTCTTTTGCATTACAGCTATCACCCCCTGCTGTTCTGTGGCTGGTTTGCGAAAGAACCATTTAACTACTGTTTCATTGGTATAGTGCTTGCACAGTGACCTATGATGTCCTAGTTATGTGTGGCCTTTAACACCTCCTTAACACCTCCTGCCTGTACACTACTGTTGGCTTAAGATGACCTTGTCACATGCAGCCTTTTCCCCACCTGCTTTACAGTTAGATACCAGTACCGTTGCTGATACTTTTTGCATATTTGGCATATTTTCCTATGGTAACCTCAGTTCTCCGGGAACTCTCCTTACTCATTGGTTAAGACCAATGGCTCCTTCTGCTGTCGTTTACAGCCAATGAGGAGGCGGGGGGCAGGGCAGGGCAGAGCCACAACTCTGAGTGTAAATGGGCATAGAGCAGCGGCTCGGGAGTGAGTCTACTCAGGTGCCCCTAGAGCAAGCTGCTTGCTCTGGGGGCACTTGGCAGGAGGAAGGGCCAGGAGCACTGACGGGGACCCAAGATTAGGACAACCAGGACTGCACTGTGCAAAACCACTGTGCAGAGCAGGTAAGTATAACATGTTTTGGCTTTAATATCACTTTAACCGTTCAGGTACTAATTTCCCATTTGTAACTGGTCAGATTGATCATTGAGGGGTGAGGGGTGTTGGACATGGATCCTCTGGCATCCAGATTCAGCGTTAAAATTAACAGGTTTGTTATCAGGTCCAGGGACCCTCAGGCTTTTGCTTTGGAAACTCTGGTGACTCCATGAGATCAGTTTTAGCTGATCTATGCTTTTCCTCCTCATACAGCTTCTCTTTTGTCTGCTTAGCAATTTGAGATAAGGGTCACTCCAGTGATCACTGCACCAAACTGAATGTAGACACCCTAGAAAATAAGTGTGTGTTTTTTTTTTTCAGGTATTGCTGCAAAGGTCTAGGAAACTCAAAATTTCACTAAAAAAATATATTAAAGTTAATTTAATGGCACACAAACACAATACATTACCTACTTTTGGTAAAATGTAATACTCAACATGTCAAACCTTAAATGTGCATGTGCCTTTGAAATAATGACAAACTTCAGTATCTTATATTTTCCATAGTGGAATACATTTTCATGTGTAAGCGCCCTCAATGTGTGTGTTTATGTTCGTATGTGGGAGTAAGGGGGTCTCAATTATTTATTTTTATTTTTTTGGGAGGCGGAGGGGGTATTTTATGTGCTTGGGTGTAACTTTAATTTTTTACAAATTAAAAAAAAAAAATCGGGTTTTTACATAACATGGAAAAACATCACATAGAAGATTAAAATGTTTCCTGTGTGATTAATTTTTTTTGGTGACAGGTTCTCTTTAATGAGACATCCAGGGTCTAAAAGACCTTGGATGTCTCCTCTGTGCTCCACTGACTATAATGCAGGGCAGGTTGGTCTGCATTACATTCTTTCTCGATCATACTGGCCAGAAACTGACGGGAAGCTGGAAGTGACATTTTTCACGTCACTTGCAGGTCAGCACCAAGAGGGGAGGAGAGCAAATATGTGTCTGCTCAGCTCCATCCCCACTACCCAGCGGCACCTGCTATGCTGGTCCTAGGACTGAAGATAAGCAAGCGGAGCCCGGGATGCAGTACGGGATGTGTGTGCAAGCAATTGGGCAGCAGTGCAGTAGCCCTTATTGACCTGCTGATCACATGGTCAGGTTGGCATTGTTTGTTTTGTTGTGCACTACATAGTGGGACTGCTTTTTGATGTCATATGGTTAATGACTAAAGATCCTATGACCTGTACTGTAAGCAAGGCTAAGAAAATTAAAGTACTGTACAGGACACTGGTCCATTCTCTTTATTTCATTCTGATTCCCCTAGTACTTGGTACAAAACTGAGCATTGCTGGAAGGGAGGGGTTATAGAAGGGATGTACCTGCAGATTTTTATTTTATTTTTCTTGCCAGTGTCCAATCACCTGGGTGGGTAGTTGCATATAACCCTTGGTTTGCGAGCAACAATACTATGTTCTGTACTGTACTCCAAGAGTCAACATTTTTATGGAAAGTCTAAAATCAAATTAATTTTTTTTTAATTCAAGTATGATGCTATTGAAATGTAATGGCTTACCTGTTTATGGTCTGGTACAATGCTCAGGTAACCCATAAAAACATGTTTCCTGGTCTCTATTTTAAATGTTTCACTTTGTTTTGGGTAAAATGGGGAAAGTCTCTTTTTTGGCTGTCCCCATTCATATTTTCAGTTCAGGTGATCCAAAGGGACTCGCAGATCCAGATCATCTGTGGAGTGTAGAAAAAGCACAAATGTATATACAACTTTCCGCCTCACAGAAGAAAAAATGAAAAGGTGATCAAACTTCCTCTGTCCTGCCACCAGTAAGAGTATGGCAGCCAGAACAGCACACACAAAAAAAAGAATGGATAGGAAGAAGGGGCCATGGGAGAGACCAATGCAAGGAAGTTAAGTAGAGTGTAGTCAACCCCTGGAGGCCGCAGCTTTCTGAAGGGTGTGCTCTGCTCGATCCAACCAGTGAGACACATTAGCAGGGTTGTCAAAGAATTGCATTTCCCCATTCTCTGCAACTCTAAGCTTGGCCGGGTACAACATTGCGTATGCAACGTCATATTTTCGGAGTCGCTTTTTAACTTCTGTGAACTTGGCTCGCTTGCGGTGCAATTCTGCGGAGAAATCCGGATAAAATGATATCAATTTTCATAAGGTCCCCTTTGGTTCTGGCTTTGGTCAGAGCAGCATCACGGTCTTTGTAGTTCATCATTTTAAACAAAAACGGTCGCGGAGGCTCCCCTGGCTTAGGTGGCCTGGGTGGAACTCGATGGGCCCTCTCCACTGTAAACATGGGAGAGAAGGCATCCTTACCGAAAGTGGCAAGCAGCCAGTTCTCTATAAAAGCTACAGTTTTTTTTTTCCCTCTGCCCTCTCGGGTATGCCCACTGTGTGGACATTATTACGTCTTTGCCTGTTCTCCATGTCTTCCAAACGGGCAGAGTGACCCGTGATGACTGATTGCATATGGCGTATATCCCTCTGCAATGGTGCCACATCGTCCTCAACATTGCTTACTCTGTCTTCTAGGGCAGCCGTGCGGTCCCGCAGCTTCTGCATGTCCTATCTGACTAGAGTCGATTCCAACTGAACCCCCTTTATTTCTGTGGTTAAAGTGGTAATGAACGCATTGCAAGAGGTAACTGCGGTGTAAATGTCCCTGAGGGTGGGCTCCGGTGCCTGCGCCTCCTGATCTGGTGGGGCTGCGCCATTACTGACAGGGCCTGGGTTACTTACTGCATCCCATTTAGCTGCGTCTGCGGTGTCCTCAGGCCAGCCATTCTCCAGAGCCTCCGGGGTCATTGCTGTGCACATCGGGATCCAGGAGAGTGGAGGGGAACTTAGAGGGGGTGTTTTTCCCCATAGCTCCGCTGAACATCCTCATGGCTGCTTCTTTGGCTGAGCGCTGTGACCGGGTGCCATCTTGCCCGCCATGCTCTGCTGCCTGCATGAGCTCCTTACCGCCTCTGCGGGACATGTCTGTGAACCGGAACGTGACGGGGAGAGCACCGCTGGATCGAGGACTGTGCAGGGAGTATTCCGGTGTGCAGTGTTGGCAGATCTGGTGTATCAGGATGCGATAGTCAGGATAAAAGTGCGGAGTCTCGGCGGAGCTCTCACACCACGCTGCTTAATCCATCCGCCGCAAGCCACGCCCCCATTCATATTTTAGTGAAATTGGAAATAGAGCTGAGGGGAAAATACTAATAAGGACACAAAGCCATTCTTTCAGTTTTTTACAGTAGTCATGTCCCACAGTTGTCACTAGGACAAGAAGTAAGGAGAAATTTCCCTACGAACAAAGTTATATAGATAATTCTATGATCACATGTATCCTCACTATATGCAAGCAAAACAAATTACCTGAATTCAATTATGTCCAGCTATTAAAACAAAACAAATATTACATGTTTGACAACATATTTCCAGGATAAAGTTGTGGACAAGCACAAGTCAGGAGATGGATACAAAAAAATGTCAAAAGCTTTATCAGTACCTAGAAGCACAGTGAAGTCTATTATTAAGAAGTGGCAGATAGTTGGTACAACACAGGCTCCTGGGTCAGGATATCACTCCAAACTGGATGAAAGAGCCAAGAGTAAATTGGTCAGAGAGTCTATCGAGAGGCCTCCAGCAACTCTGAAGCACTTGCAGGAATTTATGACAAACAGTGGTCATTGTGTGCGTGTGACAACAGTATCACAAATTCTCCACAAATGTGGCTTGCATGGAAGAATTGCAAGAAAAAAAGCCACTCCTGAAGAAATACCACATGCAGTCACGACTGAACTTTGCCAAAACGCACCTTGAAGATTCTGAGGCAACATGGAAAATAAAGTTGTGGTCAGATGAGACTAAAATTTAATTATTTGGCCTCACCACAAAACAATATGTCTGGCAGAAATCCAATACAGGTCACCATCCAAACAATACCATTCCTACAGTAATGCATGGAGGTGGTCATATCCTGTCATGGGGGTGTTTCTCTGCAGCAGGGACTGGAACACTTTTCAGGATAGAAGGAAGAATGGATCAGGCAAAATACCATCAAATTCTTGAGAAAAATCTGCAGCACTCTGCAGAAACTTGTCAATTGGAATAAGGTTTACCTTCCAACATGACAATGACCCAAAGCACAGGACAAGAAAATTACCACACAGTGGGTTGAAGGAGAACAAGCTGAATGTCCTTGCATGGCCTAGTCCAGTGATGGTGAACCTTGGCACCCCAGATGTTTTGGAACTACATTTCCCATGATGCTCTTACACTCTGCAATGTAGTGGAGCATCATGGGAAATGTAGTTCCAAAACATCTGTGGTGCCAAGGTTCGCCTTCACTGGCCTAGTCAGATGCCAAACTTAAACCAAATTGAAAATCTGTGGAATGACTTGAAGACTGCTGTCCACAAACGGTCATCATCCATTTTTCCAGAACTTGTGCAGTTCTTCAAAGAAGAGTGGGTACATTTTGCAAAGTCTAGATGAGCAATGTTAGTAGAGACATGCCCCAACAGCCGAAAGGCTCTAATTAAAGCAAAAGGTGTTTAACAAAATAGTGACACAAGGGGGTGGTCCTTTTTTCAACACATGGTGTTCTATCTTTTACTTGGATCTTATAAGTTACACTGAGTAAATACAGCTGGATAAAACAAAAATGGTGCCTGTCTTTCCGGCTGCAAAGCAACAAAATGTGATTATTACATATAACCACTGTGTGTGTGTATGTATATACACTGCTCAAAAAAATGAAAGGCATATTTTGAAAACGCATCAGATCTCGATGGGGAGTAATATGCTGGATATCTATACTGCTATGGACTGTGTAATGTGTTAGGAGCGAAAGGATGCCACATCGCTTGGTGGAAATGAAAATTATCAACCTACAGAGGGCTGAATTCAAAGACAACCCCCCCCCCCCCACATGCTTGTATGCATGCCTGATAATATCTGGGCATACTCCTAATGAGATGACAGATGGTGTCCTGGAGTATTTCCTCCCAGATCTGGACCAGGGCATCACTGAGCTCCTGAACAGACTGAGGTGCAACCTGGCAGCGTCTGGTGCACCGAAACATAATGTCCCAGAGGTATTCTATTGGATTTAGGTCTGGCAAGCGTCGGGACCATACAGTGTTATCAATTGCTTCATCCTCCAGGAACTGGCTACATACTCTCGCCACATGAGCCCTGGCATTGTTGTGCACTAGGATGAACCCTGGAGCCACTGCACCAGTGTAACGTTTGGCGTAAGGTTTGGGTCCGATACCTAATGGCAATCAGGGTGCCATTGTCTAACCTGTAGAGGTATGTGCATCCTTCCATGGATATGCCTCCCCAGAGCATCACTGACCCACCACCAAACCAGTCATGCTGAACAATGTTATAGGCAGCATTACGTTCTCCGTTACTTTTTTCCAGGCCCTTTCACATCTGACACGTGTGCTCAGGGTGAACCTGCTCCCATCTGTGAAAAGCAACAGAGCACCAGTGGTGGACCTACCAATTCTGGAGTTCAATTGTAAATGCCAATCAAGTTCCACGGTGCCAGGCAGTGAGCACAGGGCCCACTAAAGGATGCTTGGTTTTCTTACCACCCTCATGAAGTTTGTTTCTGATTGGTCAGAGACATTCACACCTGTGGCCTGCTGTAGGTCATTTTGCAGGGCTCTGACAGTGCTCAAAAGAGCAGATACTGGTCATGCCGATGGGTTAAGGACCTTCTCTGGCCTGGTCCAGCTCTCCTAAAGTAACTGCCTGTGTCCTGGAATCTTCTCTATGCTCTTGAGACTGTGCTTAGAGACACAGCAAACCTAGCAATAGGCACGTATTGATGTGCCATCCTGGAGGAGTTGAACTACCTGTGCAACCTTCATAGGCTCCAGGTTTCGCCTCATGCTACCAGTAGTGACAATTACCCTAGCCAAATTCAAAACTAGTGAAAAAGCTGTCAGAAAAGATGAGTAGGGAAAAAAAAGGTCATTGGTCTCCACCTGTAAAACCATTCCTGTTTTGGAGGTTGTCTCATTCTTGCCCATCTAATGCACCTGTTGTTAATTCGTTTCAGCTACTTTGGTGTTAATAAAATTAACACCCCCCTTTATACGTAACTGACCAGATCAATATCCAAGGGACGGAAGTTTTTCCCTCTTAATGACCAGACCGTTTTTTGCGATACAGCACTGCCTTGCTTTAACTGACAATTGCACGGTCATGCAAAACTGTACCCAAACAAAATTGATGTCCTTTTTTTTGGCAAATGGCTTTTTTTTTGGTGGTATTTGATCACCTTTGCCGTTTTAAAAAGACTGACAATTTTGAAAAAAATATATATATTTTTTACTTTTTGCTATAATAAATATCCCCCAAAAACTGTAAAAAAAAAGTGTTTAGGCCAATATGTATTCTAGATATTTTTGGTAAAAAAATAGTTGTGGCTATTGTGGCATACTGATGGGACTTTGTGTGATTAGAAAATTATAAGCAATTTTTGAAGGAACTGTTTATAGTCACTTGATCACGAGTGAGAATATACGATATTGTTTTCACATTTTTATATTTTGGATTATTGTGTATTTTTCTTTGTGGTTTAATAGATAAGATTTGCACTGGTATATTTATTAATTAGAGTGCCCCAAAATTATTATCATTGTATCACTGAGGAGTTTTACACTTGACTTTTATAGGGTGCAGCTTTTTTTGTTTATTTTTTATTAATTTTTTTACACGTTTTTGCATGGCATGGAGTTTTTGCAATTGATATTCAATTGGTTTTTCACATTATGAAATACTTACCTTAGAATGATGCCCCGACATATCGCCGGGAGCTGACATGTTCCCCTCTGCGTTTCTTCCGGATATCGCGGCTCCGGCACTATGAGTAGCCGGAGCAGTGAGCATGCACGCGGGAGATTTCCTTCTAGCAAGGTCCGGCGTCTGCCGGGCTTCCAGCCGAGAAACCCCTGTGCGCATGCGCCGCTGCAGTCAGCGGCTCATTGCCAGGGGAATATCTCCTAAACCATACAGGTTTAGGAGATTTTTTTTCACCTACAGGTAAGCCTTATTATAGGCTTATCTATAGGTAAAAGTAAAAAAAATAGACTATACAGCCACTTTAAGTGTATTCCCTGCGAGGTGTTAACTCTATGGGGGCTGGACGGACTGGAGGTGGAGAGAGAAAGAGATCACTGTTCTTAATCATTAGGAACAGACGTGTGTGTGTGTGTGTGTGTGTGTGTGTGTGTATATATATATATATATGTATATATATATATATAATATATATATTACACAATTATGCCCTTTATTTTGTTTCATAGTTTTCATTCAGTGTTGTAGAGTCATAAAACATAACACTGAAGAGGCACACATCGACTTAAGATACAATTTGTTCCAAACTTTGATTCTAATTATAAAAGTTGAAGCAAAGTAGAGGTAATGCTAATTATTTTCTATTTTACACATTTATCAGATTTATGACTTCTTTATTTAATTAGCTTTATTGATGTTGTTAGTAGGGACATGATATCAGAAATGGTCTGAGCAATATATTGGAGAACCTGCACTCGTACCAAAGAGTTTTGTATTTTGGCAGTAGTTCATATAGAGAGGCTTCTTTATTTTGTTTCTAAATAAATCAGGTTTTATTTCATTCTGACTTATGTCTGGGTGGATGCCTATGTTAAAGTATTTATTAGGTTTGGGTACTTCATGATTTTTATTTTTATTTTGAGATTGCTTTAAAAAATGATTTCACTGTACTAAAAGGTCAAAAAGCAACTACAAAAGTTATATCCAGGCTTGGTCATATTTGCAGCTTCTTTAACAGGTGCTACAGTGCATTTTTTTTTACTGCATACAAACAATATTTGCTGCAGTGTGTGGTGACACTTTATAGTATGTTGAGACATGCTGTAAAAAAAACACATGGCATTGGTGTGAACCAAAACCATAGGACATAAGACAAATTGCCTATTTTTGGAACCGCATTCATATCAATGCTGCTGGTGTGAGCGAGCTTCCATGTTTGCCACCTCCTAGTATATTATATACAGTATGTAGGTTGGGTTGTGTAACGTCCATCTTGTTTGAATTATTGAAAATTCAATATTTTTAATTAGCTTGACTTGACTTATGCCGCGTACACACGAGCGAATTGTCCGGCAAACAATCCGGCGAATAGTTCGGCAGACTTTCTACCGAACGGACTTGGCCACACACGGACACACAGCAAGTCCGGCGTTTGACGTACAGCACGTACCACGGGACTAGAAAAAGGAAGTTCAATAGCCAGTAGCCAATAGCTTCCTTTTCGTACTTGCTTCTAAACATGCGTTATTCTTAGTCTGCCGGACTAGCATACTGACGAACGTATTGTCCGCTGAAACCCAAGTCCGGCGGAAAGATTGGACTGCAAAAATACTTTCTAAGTCCGCCGGACTTTACGCTGGAAAATGTCCGCTGAAGCCCACACACAATCAAATTGTCCGGTGAAATGCGTTTTGGCGGACTAAGTACACCGGACAATTTGATCGTGTGTACGCGGCATTAGATGCACTTCACTTCACCTTCCCTTATGGCTTGTTTGAAATTTCACAGCTGCATGGACACTCTAGAAACAAGGTTTGTTGCTGCGAAAAGGTTTGTTAAAATGACAGGTGGCATTTTGAGTGAGGCTTCACCCCTAAGTTTAGGCATCTTGCAAATTGTAACCTTTAGAACCCTGAACTAAGACGCACAGTATTTGAAATAATCAGATAAAAGTGTAGAAAAAATTATATTTACCTTTTTTTCTACTTTACATTTATACATACTATAGTAGTAACTGAATATTGCATTATACACAGCACCCGTTTATTAGAAGGTTGTTAACCTCACCATTTTTTTGATGAGAGTTATATTTAATAGTCAAACTAAAATTATATAGAACATCCCGTGAGCCTCCACTAACAATAATAAACCAATAAATCCTCTTTGAGTCACCTGCAAGTGGTAAACATGTCTCATAAACCATGTGAACGTACTAAAATCGCATTGAAGGGAACAGGATGGCACACTTAGCAGATAAGCTGTTAGGAATGATCAGCATACCATCCCGTTACTGGCCGGTTTCAACCATTAGATTTTTGCTTGATGTAGAATAGCGCACTGAAGCGCCAAGATATTGCGAGTACCCTGTGTGGAGCCTGTTTATTTTTGGTTCAATAAATTGCATAAGCATACTACACAGATCTTTTTTTTCATTGATTTACTGAGGCACATTGGAGATTGATCCAGGATCCTGGACGCACTGTTGGACCCTGTAGTGGTTCCAAAGCATGTATTGACCAAGCTTAACAGCAAGGTCACATACCTTAAAGTGAGCCTTCATTACATGGGGGGGGGAGCACCTGAGAGAGAACACAGCGTCTGATTATCGCATCGCTTTCACAGCATACTGAATCACATGGAGTGTGGCACACCAGTGAATTGGATGAATTTGAACTTTGCACAGTGCACTTAAGCACTTTAATTCCAGTATTTGGATCTACTTAGATTTTCACTGACTTATTTGCTTTAATATGTTTTATCACTATATGAATGCACATTGTTACTTTATTATTTGTCTATTAAGCACGTGTCTTTTTATATACTTTTCATCATATATTTTATACATTATTATTACCACGGTGTAGAGGATATATTTTTACCAGTTCAGAGGCTTTTTGCTTATACCTTTGATAGAGCAGCGTTTTCAATGCGATTTTATATTTAATAGTCACTAATAAAACAATTGATATCTAGCACTACGTTTAACCCATTGGGAGTGAGAGTTTCTGTCAAAAAAATCCAATGAGTTTCACGCTTGGAAAGTTCTCTTACTGTGTTTTGAACCTCCTCATACTGGTTTTATATGGTCTTACACCCCAAAACTTTAAACCAGAGGGATTCTGATTATGGTGAAGTTTAAAGTTCAACAATACACTATGCTCCTTATAGCCACATTTAATGTTCTGATTATGTTCTACAATGCAAATCCTCAGAATCCTTTTGGCACAGCCTACATAGATTAACCCACACGGGCATTCCAGAACGTACACCACATGTGTGATGTTGCACATAATGAATGCCTTAATCAGGAATTCTTTATTATCTGAAGTGGACGTAAATCTATGTATACTTCTGTTGAGTATTGAGACTTCTCTGCACACCCTGCATTTTCTACATGCAAAAAAGCCATCTGTCCCAAAAAGATAATGGTCTGGTGGGAGGGTCCAAGACTTTTTTGACCACATGTCACCAAAACTTGGGGCCTTTCTATAAATAAACTTAGGCATACATAGCAGTAAAGGTTTTAATATGTTATTGTCTCAATGCCCATAAGAGGTATAGGTAGATTTACATCCACTTCAAATAATAAAGAATTCCTGATTAAGGAATTCATTACGTGCAACACCACACATGTGGTGTATGTTCTGAAGTATCCATGTGGGTTAAAGTATGTAGGCTGTGCCAAGAGGATTCTGTGGATTCGCATTGCAGAACATATTCAGAACATTTAAATTGGGGTATAAGGATCATAGTGTATTGTTGAACTTTAAACTTCACCATAATCAGAATCCCTCTGGTTTAAAGTTTTTTGGGGCATAAACCATATAAAACCAGTATGGAGAGGTTCAAATATGGTAAGAGAAGTTTCCAAGCGTGAAACTCATTGGATTTTGACAGAAACTCTCACCCTCAATAGGTTAAACGTAGAGCTAGATATCAATTGTTTTATTAGTGACTATTAAATATAACTCTCATCAGTTTGTTTTTGTATTATTAATTTTTAGCAATTTTAAAATGTAGTTGAATTTGTATTTTGAATTTTGATTATGATTTTTAAGCAATTATTACGTACCAATTTAATACATGTTCTCTTATATTCACCGACCGACACAGCTCCTCTCTTAGCCATTGGGTTGTTATGCCCTATTACTAGGAGATACTAGGCATTAGTTGTAATACAACACTCAGAACTCTTAGTTCCACCCAGGGGGGCGGTCACTTGGACAACGACCCTCCAACCTGCAATGCAGCCATCAGTTTTATTTTGCCTAGTGAAGGAGAAGGACCTAGGAACCCTGCGGGCCCATCGATCCGTGTCTTTTTCTGCAGAAGCTTGACTTTTTGCGCAAGATGATTGATCCTGTGATCTGCTGTCAACAGCCAGCTGGGTGACAGACTGGATACCCTTATCCTTGTAGTGTCCCCAGTCCGGCCATCGATCGTATGCAGGCCGCAGCTACGCGTGAGGCAGGCCACGACGAAACCTCCAGAGGTGGTCGGTGAGCTTTTATTCTCCGGGGCATACATATGACTGGGCTACTGATGTCTGCATCACAGTATGCCGGGCCAGCAGCCACCATGTACTGATCAGTGAGTCGGTCTGTGATGGAAATTTCTCCCAGCTCTTCAGGACTGGTGAGTACAGCTCTCCCTGCCTTGGTGGGGCTGAGCAGCAGGGCATTCCCTGGGAGGTCGATTCCGGGGTCCCTCACCTCTTTCTTCTCTCCCTGTCCCTATCTTTCCTCCCCCCCTGTGAGGGATGTTGCATGTGGCTGCTGAGCGGTGTGTGTGTGTCTATGCAGGGGCTCTCCGGGGGGGCTCTCACCTGGGGGAGGTTGCGCTGGCTATCTGTGTCCTGGGTCCTGTTTTTCATGCCCCTGGAAGGTGTCTGTGAGGCCATGCTGGTGTGTTCACTGCCATTGATTTCTCCTTGTACCTCATGGAGCTGTTTTTGGCAGACATTTTAGGTGTGAGCAAAGGCAGCATGCTCTCCTGGGCTTCAGCAGCCATTTTCCGGGTGATTTCCTATTCAGAACACCAGCGGCTAATTTCTTGTAGCTTGAACACGTTTGAGTGTTCTCTAGGGGCAGAATGTGCTCCTGTGCCCTCACAGCCATTTTCCCTGTGTTTTATGTCCTTGTGCTGGACGCTGGGCATCCATTTTCTTGAAGCTTGAGCACACTTCAGAGTGGTTTTAGCGCCATTTGCAGCTGCTTCCACCGACACAGCACCTGGTTTCCTCTGCACCTGGGAGCCAACAGGGACTACAGGCACTACTTGCTGAAAAACGCATAACTCCTCAGGGTTGTGAGTCCAGCGGGAAAGGGCCCCTCAGCCAGCGGCAGTAAGGAGGGTGGGACTGTCACTATCCTAAGTCCCCTTCGGGTGGCAGACAGGGTAGGATCAGCATGGCTTCAGAAACTGGTGTTTCTTCCCCCGAAATACAGGCAATCGCAACCGGGTCACCTGCGGACTGCGCAGTGCCTATGGACACCCTGACGGCGGTCCTCCGTTCATTCATTGCCAAGATGGAGGCGGCACGTGGGAAGAAGGGTGCAAAAAAGCGGCCCCTGCCCTCCATCCTCTGGGGAGAGCTCTGACGCAGGCTCAGGTCCTGCTGAGGCTGGTGATCCCTGCTCTGTCTTGTCAGATGACGCTGGCCAGGACCGTTCAGACAGTGAGGATGAGTCCCTGTCCGGGTTCGTGCGCGAAAAAGCTCTTGTTGGAGCACTTATCACAGCTGTGCGTGATACCCTGAAGATTCAGGAGCCAGCAAATTCCTCTGCTGATGTAGCGGTCCCCTTTGGGTCCCGCAAGCCAGCACGTTCACCTAAGGTGTTCCCGTATCCCACGGACAGGAAGGCCGAGGCAGTGGCTCGTTCCTTGTTTACGGTTGTGGGGTCCGCCGTGCGACCAGTACTGGCGTCCGCACTTGTGTCGCAGACACTGAGTGGGCAAAACTGTTGCACCATGAATGGGAGAGCAACAGGCTTCTGCTGTCTGCGTAGAACTAGTAGACCAACTAGTGCAAGGCCTTAAGTACATTTGTGACACGACCCTGGATACTCTTCCTCTGTTATCCAGGGCTTCAGTGTCAGCAGTGGTGCTGAGGCGCCTGATTTGGTTAAAATGCTGGTCTGCTGAGCAGGCATCCAAAAAAGCCCTGACGGATCTTCCCTTCTTTGGCGATCGGCTCTTTGGAGCCTCTTTGGATGACATTATTAAAAATGCCACTGGTAGTAAGAGTAACCTAATCCCACAGGCCAGGACGGCTAAGGAGCCACACTGTAGGCAAGGGCCCTCTATTTTTCGCTCACAAACTACTTTTTTGTCTGCCCGGAGCTTCAGTTAAACGTCCCCAGCTCGCCAGGATGATAACGGAAGGACAAAAACATCCCTGGAACCGCAAGTCTGCGAACAAAATTGCTACCACATGCCTCGGGTGGGGGGTCACCTTCGGGAGTTTGCAGCCCGGTGGTCCTCTCGATTATCCGACCAATTGGTCTGCGATCTGCGGCTACAAGATAGTTTCTCTCTTGGCCGCCAAACAGATTCTTCCCCTCCAGCATACTTGTATCCCCGGCTCGCCGGGAGGCCCTCTTGGGGGCAGTAAGGGACCTGCTGAGTCGCGGGGTGGTTGTACCAGTTCCTGGAATCAGAACGTTTCCAGGGATTCTACTCAAATCAGTTTGTAGTTCCCAAGAAGGAAGGAGTACGTCCAATCTTGGACCTAAAAGCCCTCAATCACTTTGTGAAAGTGCAAAGGTTCAGAATGGAATTCAGTTCACTTAGTAGTCGCTGCACTCCATCAAGGGGACTCCCTGGCGTCTTCAGACATCCAGGATGCGTACCTGCACATACCCATATGCCTTCGGCGTCAAAAGTTTCTGCGATTTGCAGTCGGGGAAGCCCATTACCAGTTTGTGGTTCTTCCTTTTGGTCTGGCATCAGCCCCCCAAATCTTTACCAAGGTATTGGCTCTAGTTTTTTCCATTGCTGCGGCAACGTGGGATTGCGATCGTGGGATACCTGGACGATCTCCTCCTGAGGGCATCTTCCGCCTCAGAATTAGAGGAGGATGTGGCGATCACCATGCAGAACCTGTAAGAATTTGGGTGGCTGTTGAACCTAAAGAAGTCTGTGATTGTACCGACCCAGCATCTGGAGTACTTGGGCTTGCTGCTGGACTCCAGGGAAGTGAGAGTGTTTCTCCCTTCAGACAAACTGCAGACTCATATCTGCGGTAAAACTGCTGATGAACCCGCAAGTGGTCATTACTCTGCTTCTGCATGCGAGTACTGGAGCTCATGGTAGCCTCTTTCGAGGCAGTACCATATGCCCAGTTCCACACCAGAGTCATGCAGAAGGAGATTTTGACAAAATGGGACAAATCTCAATTGTCCCTGGATGGACAGATCCAGGTGAGCCAGTCAGTTAGAGATTCGCTGATCTGGTGGCTGAGGTCCCCGTGAAGTCATTCCTACCTCCTGAAGTGGACAGTGATCACAACAGACGCCAGCCTATCCGGCTGGGGCGAAGTGATGGGGGTTCAGTCGGCTTAGGGCCTCTGGTCGGAGGAAGAATCCAAGTTGCCGATCTATGAGACTTCAGGGGCATCCGATCGTGATCTAGTCAGACAATGCCACGGCTGTGGCATACGTCAATCACCAAGGAGGATCAAGAAGCTCAGCTGCCACACGGGAGGTCGCTCGCATACTTCGGTGGGCAGAGCGACACTCCCTGTCAGCCATTTACATCCCGGGAGTGGAGAACTGGCAGGTCGACTATCTGAGTCGCCAGATGCTGGACCCAGGAGAATGGGCATGGCATCTGGAGGTGTTCAGGCTACTGTGCCTGAGGTGGGGCACACCAGATGTGAATCTTCTGGCCTCCCGTCTCAATCGGAAGGTGCCGAGATTCGTGTCTAGGACAAGAGCTCCATGGGCAGACGCGCTGGTGGCTCCGTGGGATCAGTACCAGCTGATCTACGCCTTTCCTCCACTAAAACTGTTACAACGTCTGCTTCGCAGAGTGGAAGTCGAGGGAATCCCAGTAATACTGATTGCCCTCAGCGTCCTTGGTACGCAGACCTAGTGTACCTGGTGGGGGACGCCTCATGGCGACTGCTGTTGCGAGAGGACCTTCTGTCTCAAGGTCCGATTCTCCATCCTGCTTTACCATCGCTGGCTTTTAACGGCATGGCTATTGAGAGCCAGGTCTTGAGAAACCAGAGTCTGTCGGACTCAGTGATCCCAACTATGTTGAGGGCGCGGAAATCTTCTTCTCTGAAGATATATCATCGTACCTGGAAGGCCTTCATCTCCATGTGGGAGGAGACAGGATGGCATCCGCGCTCCTTTTCCATATCCTGGATCCTGCTGTTTCTTAAGCAAGGAGTAGCCCAGAAATTGATGTTAAGCACCATTAAGGGGCAAATGTCAGCCTTGGATGTCTTTTTTTCAGTGACCCCTGGTGTCTCACTCATTAGAGAGTACCTTTGTTCAGGGGGTGCCACATATAGTCCCTACGGTGCGTCCACCGTTAACCCCATGGGATTTGAATCTGGTGTTATCGTTGCTTCAAAAACCGCTGTTTGAAAATATCAAGGAGATTCCCTTGTTGACTCTTTCCCAAAAAGTGGTCTTTCTAGTGGCCATCACATTCGCCAGGAGGGTTTTGGAACTTTGTCCTGCAAGTCGCCTTATCTGGTTATCCACAAGGATAAAGTGGTGTTGCATCCGTAACCGTCTTTTCTGCCGAAAGTGGTCTCGGCTTTTCATATCAATGAGAACATTGTATTACCATCTCTGTGTCCTAAGCCAAAAAACCCTAAGGATGTGGCCCTTCACGCTCTGGACGTGGTTTGGGCTCTTAAGGTGTATTTGTCTGCCACTGCTCCCTTCTCCCTTTCAGAAGTGAGACTCCTTATTTCGGTGGCTGGTCCAAAGAAAGGCATGGCGGTCCCGTCTGCCACCATTTCCAGGTGGATCAAACAGATTGTAGTGCAAGCCTATGCCTTGAAGGGGCAGGTACCCCCCTTTCCAGTCACGGTCCACTCCACAAGGGCAATTGGAACGTCTTGGGCCTTCCGACACCAAGCATCTGTCGCACAGGTATGTAAAGTGGCGACCCGGTCGTCTGTCCACACGTTTACCAAGTTCTACAAGGTACATGTCAGTGCATCGGCTGGTGCCTGTTTTGGCCGCAAAGTTTTGCAGGCGGCCGTATAGTTCCAATTGAATATGCAATATATATTATTTTTTCCTGTTTTTTTTTATTTAAAAAAACGCAGAACCGTTAAGTTGATGCGCTGTTGCATTACGTTCATTTTTTTGGTGCGGTTGTGGGTAGTCACTCCTGTTGAGGGTACCCTGGTTTAGTGGTGGATTTCTCCATGTGCTGCTGTTCTTTGTGGGTAAAGTTGCACTAGTTCCCACTTGCCATGTTGGATGAAGTTTCTGTGCCGTTTTCCCACCCCTCGTTTGGCATTGCTTGGGGACGTCCCAATGACTAAGAAAGGAGCTGTGTCGGTCTGTGAATATAAGAGAAAATAGGATTTTTTGTACTCAACGTAAAATCCTTTTCTCTGTAATTCACCGACCGACACAGTAATACAACCCTTCCTCCTTTTTATCTTTACATTATACAGCTTGTCGACGTACTGATGGCAGGCTGGAGGGTTGTTGCTCAAGGGA
This sequence comes from Lithobates pipiens, assembly GCF_037356315.1. NCBI lineage: Eukaryota > Metazoa > Chordata > Amphibia > Anura > Ranidae > Lithobates > Lithobates pipiens. Next base: position 186,285,599 of record NW_027507903.1, read on the forward strand.
CCGCCCCCTGGGCTGAACTAAGCGTTCAGAGTGTTGTATTACAACTAATGCCTAGTATCTCCTAGTAATAGGGCATAACAACCCAATGGCTAAGAGAGGAGCTGTGTCAGTCAGTGAATTACAGAGAAAAGGATTTTATGGTGAGTACAAAAAAATCCTATTTTTATATATGAGTTTAATATAATGTTAATAATGATTGGCCTGTAATTTGAGGTATACTCAAATGTTTTAGTTATTATTATGATTGTTTTTTTTATGGCAATGCACTTCAACAAAGTGTAGTTGTAATATCAATCTGGGGGTGTATGGCTAAATGTCAGATTACCATCTCCAGCTGCTGAGAATGTATTGACCTATGAGTGGTGTACGGACCACAGTCTAAGGTCACCTCTAGAGAATGGTGTGGTCACACCATCTGAGGGTTAAATTTGAGCTGTGATGTTTTGGTATAAATATCGGGACGCCACGTTGCAAGGCCACGTCCTCAGACGAAATCGTGATGACGAAACGTGTGACCTTCCCATTTATCCGACTACCTACAGAGGTGATTTGCAGTTCTAACTCAACTTAAGATGTGTATGGTGTATTTTTGGGTATATTAAAGGGGAGTGTGACACACATTTTGGCGGCTCTTGGTGTGAGGTGCACTACTACTATCCAGCATTAGTACCACATCCTGTGTCTTTTTTGGACTTTTTCTCATCACAATCTGTCATCTATATTTTCTCATGTGCTTATCATATGAAAGCCTGTCCTATAGGGAAATGACAGTAGCACTGTTTTTGTATATACTAGTACTTATAAGTTTAGAATAACTTTATCTTTTTGCATCACTTATTTGAAGAAGATATTTCTTTAAGTCGGCTCATTTGTTTCTTCTACAGATCATTGCTTTGCATGCAAGTGTTTCGCCATACATTTACTATGTAATGCACAGTAACTTCCAATGCTATTATCATGCAAAATGCATAATATAATAAAAATTTGACCCCTTAGATCAATGCTCAAGAGACAATACAATAAAACAGTGCTTGTTGCAGTAAAATATGGTAATAGATGAATATCTGTGGGAATGGATATGATTGTGTTTTTTTTAATGGACTTAAAATTTAATGCAGTCTCAGTGGTGCTATTGTTTAATATAAAAGGTAGAAAAAAACGGAGCCATGCAAATGAGCCTGGTTCAGAGAAAGAATTGAAACAATACTGGCAGTTTCTTTATTGTGTCCATTAATTAATGCCATATTATTCTGCTTCTCTGGGAAACAAGTAAAAAAGTAATTAAGATGATACATGAGGTAAGTAGTTTGGACATCAAAATGTAAAATATGTAATAATTATATTGTTAGATTGGGGTGTAAGTTGTTTGTGATGGTGATAATTAATCATCTTCTTTGTGGAATTGCATATTATTCAACCAGCTGGACAACTCTTTGAGGGATATGGGACTTAAACACTTATTAGTGCCTGGGAGCTCCAGATAGTGGGATCCAGGAATCATAAAGGGACATGTTGCATTTAGGTGATAAAAATTCACCTGACTGTGCTGATTGTAACCATGTAATTATATTTGCCAAAAGCTTTAACTTTATTGTTTCTTTGATTCTCCTTCCTTAATTTTGCTTAAATTGGTTTAATGAATGATACTGGTACTGCTTCAAATATCTCTCCTGAGTCTGTTTACCAGATGAATGTTACAGTGCAATGCTAAAGTAATTTGAATGTGGTCATTCCCCTTTTAATCGTCATTAACTCCTAGCCCTAACCCTCCTCTCCCTGTATTGGAGGCTTATAAGAATATACTTTCAATTACTTACGCTAACTAGAAAATCTACACTAAACTTCAAATAATATGACGCATGAAAAGAATATTCACAAAAAAATCAACTGCCATCAGAAAAAAGGCTGATATATGCAGGAAGACCTTAAGATAACATATGTGAAACAAAGCAGCGGCCTTAGCGAGATTCCAGTGGAGTCCCCATAAGTAAATCTCCAACACTGTGTTGTGAAAGAACTGTGCAGTGATGTCAGCCCCTCGACAAAAGATGCTCCTCAGTATCATTGAAGCTTCTGTAGCCATGCAGACAGATACCTCTATCACAATTACATCCAAAGCGCTTACTAAATAGTAGGACGTCAAAGCATAGAGGTCAATGTGCACATTTATATAGTACAATCCCCAAATACTGTAGGATGTTTAGAATGGAACACAGCCTCTCTAACCAGTACCACATCATGGCTCTAGTATCCATAGAGGAAAGCACTCCCGTAATGCAGTAAATCAGAGACTCATTTTAATAGCAAAAAAAAAAAGTTTCCAGCATAAAAATTCAATACCTTCACTACCTGTATGATATGATTCACGGCGGGCGTAATGAAGTCCTTGTCCCTAAGTTTTGCATTACAAGTTGATGGAAAATCCTCCAGGGCTATGGACATTGGGCTATGATTGCTCATTTTAACAGACAGTAAACCCATTATAAAGAAAGAAGAGGTACACAGCCAGTGTAAAACTCAGTGCTAAAACCTAAGGACTTCAGAGTAGTGTATATAGCCCATAAATATTGCTGATTCATTGTGAAACATCAGTCCAAGTGGTAATTAAAAAAACAATCCTAGTAGGAGTCTTTGAGGGTCGGTTTAAAAGTCTCTTATGTTTAACTGCTACTGGTGGTGAGGGTGCTTTAGGTGCGGGCTGGGGACCCGGAGACTGTAGAATCAAAAGGGCAGGGAAAAAGAAGCCCCAAGCCACTTCACATCAGCTTCTAGTGCAGTATCGTTTTAATAATTTGTAGCAAAGTTTTAAAACAAAATGCACTCACATGGGGCTTAATAGGTGAAGACATGTCAGGTGAAGTAATGGAAGAAGCCGAGGAAGCCTTTGATGACAGCAGTGAACGACATGTGTCAGAGGGAGCTGAAGCCTTGGGAAGACGCTGGTGGGGTGTCTCAGTGTGGAGATGTTACAGAGTTGTTAAACCTCTGTGCTGGCCGAGCAGAATGCCTTTTGGAGGCAAGGCCATGCCTCCTTCATCAGCTGGTTGTTAGACGCTGATCTTGAGTTTAAATGGGATATACAGTTAACCCAGCCTGTGCCGCAAGACCTTAACATGGCTTCAGCTGGATTATTCCACAATGCACAGATAACAAGTGAAGTCAGAGCATTTAAAAAAAGCATCAAAATTGCTACCGTCTGGCAAGATGGATGCTCGAGCAGATAACTCTTCACACCCGCCAGGGTATATCAACTGCGGCTAATCACCTACAGCTCCTCCGCATCAGCACTGCCTCTCCCTGTGCTCCTGATACACCCAAACATGCCCTTTCATAAACGAGATCACCCGCAGACCCCAGAAGCTAACGGGATTCTTCCCCTTGTCTGTCCGATGGCTACAACAAAATGGCAGCAGAACCCACAGCTCTCGATCCGCCACTGGAATTCTAGCAGCGGCTTCTCCAGGACACAGCACAGCAGACATAGGAAGAGAATGCAAACTCCCTGCTTCAGGTTCCAACACGCTTACATTCCTCAGCCCTGTGAAAACCAAACCTCGCAGGGAGGATACAGAGGTTGCCACTGATGACATGCTAACAGAGGTAGGCACTAACAGTGAATGTGCACCCACCACCTCTTTGCCTGATCCAATAACTAATTTCCCCACAAGTGGACAGCCTGTCTCAGATACTATGTTGAAAGACATGCTCTTGTCCAGTAGGACAGCCTTACAGAAATATATGCTGGCCTGCATTCAGCACACAATTTGAAATTCAAGAATTCTGTGATAGGGTGGATCATGTTGAGTGCTCCATGTGTGACTTCACTGAAAATTATAACACGCTGGTTGATGCTCACACCGCCCAAGCTTGCAGATCTTGAAGATAGATCCAGGAGGAACAATTTAAAAATTAAGGGAATCCCTGAGTCAGTGAAACAACTTCCTAATTTCGCACGGCAGTCATTCTGTCACTCACCCCGGCAGATCTCACAATAGACAGAATTCACTGTGTTCCTAAACCCTCCTTCTTACCAAAGGAAGTTCCCAGAGATGTTATTTTGAGAATACACATTTTTCAAGTGAAGGAGCGGCTTTTGGCAGCATTTAAACAGCCAGACACCCTTCCTGCACAAGCTACAAAAGTGCAATTACTCCCTGACCTCTCTCAATTTACCCTGCATAGACGCCACAACCTTATATCAACAACCAAGGCACTAAGGAACCACAGCATTCAGTACAAGTGGAAGTACCCTGCAAAACTTGAGGTCACTCACAGTGGCTCCACCTCCTATAAGATGGCCTTCTCCTATTGCGAAGGTGGGACATTATTCCTGACCTTCTGCCCTTGGATAACAGGTCCCAACAGGTGTCCAAATCCAACCCGGGAATGGAGGAACATACCAGCAAAACGACGTATACATCTGACCCAAGGTATACTCGGCATATATTTCTCCTGGCGGACTGGGAATTACGCTGTTTGAATTTCCTGCTATTCCCACTTATGTTTGGCAATGCCATTTGCCAGAGATCCTTTGTGTTGATTGGAGGACTCACCTTTTTATACTGTTTTTTTGGGGGGGTTTTTTGTTTAATACTGTTAATCATCACTACCAGTTGGAACTGTTTCCGTACCTAACCTACAGATTTATCATAGTTCTGTAATTCACCTCATCCCCTCTTCGAAAAGAGGGCATCACCGCTTTCATTTTTTGGCAACACCAGAGTTCACGCCCAATGACCAGGAGTGGTTGTCATGCCTACCAACCATCTCGCCTCCCTTTACACCTGGTCTGATCTTTCTTCACCATCAAGCAAGCCCTGCCTGTATCTTATCTATAATCTTACTTTATGGGACTTAAATTTTTATCACTTAATGTGAAGGGCCTAAACCACCCGGCCAAACACAGATCTATGTGGAATGAAGCTTGTAAGCAAAGTGTAGACACTCTGAACATACAGGAGATTCATTTTCAAGCTGATGCTACCCTGAAATGTGCACATCCATCCTACCCCCATGTCTTCATGGTCAGCGCCCCTAAAAAGAAAAAAAGGAGTCCTTATAGCCATTAGATATACCGTTAAATTTGTCTTGGAAAACTGCATTTTTGATCCTGGAGGCAGATTCCTTATCCTGGTTTGCGCCCGCAATTTTATCCCATACACTTTGGTGAATGCTTATGCTCCAAATTCACATCAACTGAAATTCCTCAAGCAACTGAACCAAAAAGCCAAAGCTGTGCAAGCTGGACATTCTTCTAGATTCCATTCCTACGTTAGGATTGATTTTTATTTTTTGACGGTTGCTACAACAGGCTTCCTCTTCCACTATACATATTACGTGGTCAGGTCATGCTGCAATTTCACTCATTGTCGGGGAGGATGACGCCTGTCCCTCAAGGTCTATCTGGTGCTATAATAATTCCATTGTTCAAAAACCCGAAAATAAGCTAAGGCTAACAAAACATCTCCGTGACTATTTCACCACCAATGATGTTTCCAACACTGGCATTTAAATTTATGGAATGCCCATAAGGCATATATACATGGGATTATCCTGCAAATGCGTGCTAGAGCAAAGTGGCAATACAATAACAAACTCACAGCCCTTGTGAAATCCATACATGATCTAGAAAACAAACATAGACTATCACCCTCTGAATCGTACTCAACGTCTCTAGTCTCTCTACATTATGATCTGAGCCTTCAACATGTTCTCAATATGATCAATACCTAAGACGCCAACAATACCAAGGCTGGGAAGTTGCTAGCAAATGGATTAAAAACCTGTAGTGCTAAGTCTAGACTACCATTTATTTACCATATGTTTACAAAAAAAAGCTTGGAAATCCTCAGCACGTCGCTGATGCCTTTGCTGACTATTACAAGGCATTGTACAATCTAAAAGTTGATCCAACAACCCCCCCAGCCCAATGGTATCGATATCAACAACTTTTTAAAACAACTCAATCTTCCAGTTCTATCCTCTGATCATTTAAAACTTTTCAACTCTCTTTTCACTGATAGTGAAATAGCTCTATCAATTAAAACTTTACCTAATGGCAAATCTCCAGAACCTGATGGTCTTACAAATGAATACTGCCAAAGTTTTGCAGAAACTCTAGCCCCTTACATGGCAAGACTTTTTTCAGAAGCGGCCAATAAAGCATATCTTCCCGCTGAGATGTCAGCCAATATTCTTACTCTAAACCTGGCAAGGAGCCTCATACCAGAAAAGTGTGTTAACCAGATGGACTAAAGTTTGTAGTGGACAATGTTAGGCCTTGCTGCCCTCAAGAATAGGTGTATCCTAGCAGTCAAAAGAGAGAAAAAAAGAGGAAGCACCAACCTTGTGCATTATCCTTAGATATATTTTATTAAAAGAATACATTAAAAACTACTCACAAACATATGGAAGAAAACCACAATATAATATGGCCTTCAGATGATGACAGTCGGTCTGACGAGAACAGTCTCCAGATGGCAATGGAGAAGACTTTGAGGGCCACTGCTGGCTGACGTGTTTCAAAGGGATACCTTCTTCCTTAGAGGCCAGCAGTGTTATCTCCTTCAGTTTCTTATATACAAGTGCTTATTCATAGATCACCTCCAAGAGGAGTCCAGAGGCCCCACCCACAATTGTGGGCGGTACAACAAAAGGGCAAGGCCCAAATGTCAACAAGGGAATACATCTATGCATATGTAAATAAACATACACTCATACATTATCTCACAAAAGTGAGTACACCCCTCACATTTTTGTAAATATTTTATTATATCTTTTCATGCGATAACGCTGAAAAAATGACACTTTGCTACAATGTAAAGTAGTGAGTGTACAGCTTGTATAACAGTGTAAATTTTCTCTCCCCTCAAAATAACTCAATACGCAGTGAACCACTGGCAACAAAAGTGAGCACACCCCTAAGTGAAAATATCCAAATTGGCCATTTTCCCTCCCCGGTGTCATGTGACTCGTTAGTGTTACAAGTTCTCAGGTGTGAATGGGGAGCAGGTCTATTTAATTTGGTGTTATCGCTCTCACTCTCTCATACTGGTCAGTGGAAGTTCAACATGGTACCTCATGGTGAAGAACTCCCTGAGGATCAGAAAAAAAATAATTGTTGCTCTACATAAAGATGGCCTAGGCTATAAGAAGATTGCCAAGACCCTTAAACTGAGCTGCAGCACGGTGGCCAAGACCATACAGTGTTTTAACAGGACTGGTTCCAATCAGAACAGACCTCGCCATGGTCGACCAAAGAAGTTGAGTGCATGTGCTCAGCGTCATATCCAGCCATTGTCTTTGGGAAATAGACGCATGAGTGCTGCCAGCATTTCTGCAGAGGTTAAAGAGGTAGGGGGTCAGCCTGTCAGTGCTCAGATCAGACATTGCACACTGCATCAAATTGGTCTGTATGACTGTCATCCCAGAAGGAAGCCTCTTCTAAAGATGATGCAAAAGAAAGCCTGCAAACAGTTTTCTTAAGACAAGCAGACTAAGGACATGGATTACTGGAACCATGTCCTGTGGTCTGACGAGATCAAGATAAACGTATTTAGTTCAGATGGTGTCAAGCATGTGGCGGCAACCAGGTGAGGAGTACAAAGACAAGTGTGTCTTGCCTACAGTTTAACATGGTGATGAGAGTGTGTTGAGCCCACGTTCACTGGCTGTATATGGAAAAGGTGTTGCTTAAATTTGGGTTATCTGGGCACATCCTGTCGGCTCTATTAGCTCTATATGCCACTTCATCCACATGGATTTTCTCCTCCAAACTTTTGTCTAAATCATTCCCCATCACCAATGGTACTAGACAAGGATGTCCCCTTTCCCAATCTATTTTCAATCTCATAATCAACCCCTAGCTGAAGCTATTCGCTCCAACCCCCTCATTACTGGTTTCCACATTAATAGTAAATCCCATGTTATAAACCTTTTTGCAGATGATGTAGTTGTTCTTCTCACACATCCCAAAGAATCCCTACCGCAAGTCCATCAAGTGCTTGCCTTCTTTAGCAACATATACTACAAAGTAAATTATTCCAAATCCCTTATAGTAGACATAGGATCCCCCAAACCCATTAGGAACTACTTACCTGCGAAGGCATCCAGGTGACCGCATCCTTTGCTCATTTAGCAGCAGCAAATTATGTACCTCTTATCACCAAACTGACCAAAGACCTTCCTTCACCAATACTTTTGATGTGAACTGACCTGGATGGGTAGATTGTCTACCTTTAAAATTATGATGCTGCCCCAAATATTGTACCTTTTTAGAACCTTTCCTATACCTATCAAAAATGAGTACTTCCGCTCTCTAAATGACCTTCTCAAAAAGTTAATATGGCAAAACAAAAAAGCATGGTGCATCTCTGCCCATCTCCTCAAACACACAAAGTCTAGAGGGGTTGGCTTTGTGAATATTTAGGATTATTATTATTCATCTTTCCATACTCATTTGAGGCATTGGTTTTATTCCTCCTCCGACATCCTGTGGGTAAATATAGAAATGTCACTGTCTAGAGCCATGGATCTCAAAGCACTCCTAGTACAGTAGCTGATACTTGGTCCCCTTTGAATCTAACAACATTTCCTCCTATAGTACAGGCATCTCTAAAAGCTTGTCGAGTTTTAACACATAGATTAGTATATGACCAACATAGCCCTAACATACAAACTCCCCTTGCAGCATTAAAATTTCTTATCCCGCACCTAGTTACGAAATTTTGGCGTGCCTTTGGTATCTTTTGGATGGAAGATCTTAGCCACAATAATAGACCTTAATCCTTTTATGAACTGGTCTCCACATTCGATATACCTTTTTAAGGATTTTGTCCTATTCTTACGTATTTCTTATTTTGTAAGCACTACCCTCAAACCCCCAATACACCTACATCCTCAGGCTTGGCAATATTATACAAATCATACTTTCCAGCCCAAATGCATATATATTTTTTTACTCCCTCCTCCAACATAAAGGGACATTTTCTAAAACTCCTGCGATGCAACAGTGGGAGAAAGATTTACAATCATCCTTTTTGGAGAGCCACTGGTTAAAAGCCCTACACATACTCAATAACACACTGTATCAACCACTGGGAGCTGGCCTAAAAAATTACCACAATTAGTATTACACCCCATTCAGACTAGCTACATTCTTCCCCAATCACTCCCCTCTCTGTTGGAAAATTGGTACCATTTTCCATATCCAATGACTAGCAAGAACTTGTCCAGTTTCTTGCATAAGACCTTTCACCTGATCTCCAGAGTCACCGGAATACTGCTGCCAATAGATCTAGCTCTAGCAATATTGAATCTAGATGTTGAAAAAAATCCCCACCCAATTCCACAATATTGTCCTCCAAATTCTATTAGCGGCCAACTCTCTATTACTAAAATGGGGCATAATTCCCTAGCGCCCAATATATCAGAACTTATATCTATGGTTAACCTTCACTATACATTTGAAAAAAACGCTTGCCATTAGGACTAACACCATCAATAAATTTGATCGAGCTTGGAATCAGGTTGTTCTTGCTAAACCATAACTGCTAAACCATATCTGCTAATCCATTGTTGTATAGTTGCCTTTCCCAATTAGTTTGGTTGTCTGAACTGTTTTATTTACTACAATGTGTATACCCTATAACTCTTTGTTATCCTTATATTCCCCTTTAGGATATTGTCTGTTTCCATGATATTGACCATTCCTTGTGTTGTATACATAGTATTACATAGTAGGTGAGGTTGAAAAAAGACACAAGTCCATCAAGTCCAACCTATGTGTATACTAACACTGTTATTTTCTATACCCTCCAAGGAACTTGAAAACAAATTCTGACTCATTTCCAATTTTATATACGATTGTCCTATGTTAAATATAATAAAAATATATTGTTGGAAAAAAAATCTTCAAAATTCTTGCTGGAGATGGACTATCTTAAGATCTTATAGATATGGGCGGGTGTCTCACTCTATAACCTGTAATCCCACCAAACTGGCCGAAACAGTGTACACAGGCTTTCCAGCTGGAGTTGGGGAGAGCTGCCTGCTAGCGGTTGTAAGTGTGATATTTTTTTTCACCCCCCCCTCCTCCTTTCTGTTTTGACTGAGTTAATGTAATGTGAGCTGACACACCGAGTTCTGCATTCAGTAGGCTCTCTTGTGCCCATATTGGCTGGAAGAGGAAGACCAATTAAAGGCACAGTTACAACAGTCAATGGAAGATATTGTACTGAACTACAGGGAGAGCAGCAATTTCCGGGGCATGCAGTTCCCACATAAAACAACCCCATAAACTGGTATACAGGGTGAAATACAAATCCCAGTGTGCTTTGATGTCAGGAAAGTAAAAGGTTCCATTTTGTGTCCTGAGATAAAGTTCAGTCAGTGATGAGTGAGTAAAGAGACCAGATCTGAGGGAGAGGTGCTGTCTCTCAGATGATCTCCATGCACGATTCAGGCCTCCACTGCGAGTTGGGACATCCAGCGTAAGAGAGGGGGACCCTAGGTGAATATTGAGGCACATCTCCACCAACAGTAAACCGTTCCAGTGTGAGGGGACCGGTGGGGTCGCCATGGAACCTGCCTGTTCCAGGATGTTCGTTTGGGCCCTGATCACAGGATTTGGTGAGAGGGCATTCCTGTCCATCTGTAGGGAACAAAGACACTGCACTACTGAAAGAGTTATTGGAACACTGTATACAAACATCATTGCTGGTAGTCATCTTGGTGACACTTGTAGTACTACAGGGATAAAGGATAAGGCTACCCATTTCTGGTACATTGGCTAGCTGAAGACCGCAAGGCTTATGTTATCTTCAGAAAGGACTGAAGCTGTCAGGGCCAGGGCTGTCATGTGCGCCCACATATTCAGGGTTCTGCATATGTATTGGGTGTGTGGGACAGTTTATAAAGTTAAGCCATTACTTGCTGACTTGCTGAGTGTGTAAAGTTCGGCTTGTGGTGTCAGGGGACAGTAGAGAGAGGTCTGATACAAAGGGAGTTATTCCTATACTCTCCTCCTGCCTGGACTCAGAGCCAATCTGAGTAGAAGTAACCAATCTAATTTGAAGTGACATAGTGTGCTTTATTTACCATTAAAGTTTGCCTCTGCTATTGGGGAAATTATCAGGCTTGGAATCCCCTAAAAGCAGCTTGAATATAGGCTTGGGAGCTATACGGCTCATACGTTTCAGTTATTGATCTCTAGTTGATTACTTGATTATATATTGTTACTGTCTGTTATCCTTCCACTGAAATATTGCAGTAAAGAAGATTTCTGTATTTTATTATAACGTGTGTGTTTCTTTAATCGTACGTGTGTGTTTCTTTAATCGTACGTCACAGGACACACCTTCAGGTGCTGGACACTGGCACACCCTAAACAGGAAGTTGCCTCCCTATATAAACCCTCCCATACCAGGAGTATCTCAGTTTTTTTTGCCAGTGTCTTAGGTGTTGGTCACGAATGAAGATGTGCTGTGCTGAGCTCCACTTGAGCAATCCTTGCTGGGGCTAGCTAAGAAGCTGGATCCATCCAAGGTGTCTTTTAGGCCGAATTGAATAGTACCCGACCTAGTGTCTGAAGAAACAAAGTTTTTGCCTGTAAACGCTTCTCTTTTTTGAGAGCTGGACCACGGGATTCAGTACTTTTGGTATTAAGGCCTTAAAGTTTTACTGGCAGAGGTGCTATTACAGGTTCAGGATTGTGGGTTTCCCCGAGGATCCCCGGCTCCTGAAGGTTTGTTAACTGAACCCACCATGAAAAGAGTGAAGATTGCGGCGGGAAAGGTAAGTGGAGTTTTCTAAGACATTTTTTAATTTTCTTATGAAATGTCTCCTTTTACTAAATGTTGTCATGCCTATGTGTCACCACTGGGGGCTGTATGGAGCACATACCTTCTCATGTTTCCTCAAGAGATTACGATTTGTCCGGAGCAGCAGGCTTCTTTTTCTCTCCAGCCAGCAGCAGACCTCCAATAAGTCTGGGGGGGGTTTCTCTTCACCAGACACCAGCCACCTGTGCTGTATTCTCCCCCTCTTCACGAGGAAGAGCATCAGGAGAAAAACGTTCAGAACGCCGCTCTGCTCGGCGGCTTCCAGGCTCTCTCCTTGCCATTTTTCCCCTCACATGACGATACTGTAGGGTCAGAGGCCCACGCTCACACTAAAAAGTTATTTTTGTTAAAGAAAAAAAGAGGGAGGGGCGGAGTTTAGCAGGGCAGTGACACATGCATTCTTTTTGACACATTTACTATTGCATCAGGCTGAGCATTAATAGCAGCGGCAGGGCTGTACTATTGCTCAAGCAATGGATGCGATTTCTTCTGGTAGTCCCTTTGCTTTGAGCATCGGACTATGGTCAGAAGGGGGGTATAAACATCCCCAAAAACAGAGCTAAAAGGGTCTCCCTCAAGCTCTGGAAAGCCTACTCTACAAATGGCATCCTCCCCTGAGAGGGGATGGCTGGTCAGAGTGAGATCGGGGCCATGAAATGTTTGCAACTGTTTTCAAAACTATGGTAGGTTTAAAAAAAAATAGCGACTTTAATTGCTTCCCAGTGTGGTCAAGATGCCACAGGTTCTTTTCCATTTTACTAGGACCCTCAAACTGAGGAACAAAGGACAGGAGAGGACGAATTCTCGCAGGGGACTGTGGTGAGGCAGATGACTCCTCTTCTGAGGTGTCAGTGTGGGAGAGTCAGCTTTCACAATCTGTAAGATTGATGGTACAATTTGCTCCACATTTATGATCCGCTCCACATTTATGTACCCTTAACTGAGACACCCACTTAACTGAGACACTCACCGCCTCATGCTGGAAACAGCACTGTGTCAGGAGCCGAACACTTCCTTCTCCGGCCGCGCAGCAGATTCTCCGGTAAGCCTAAGGGGGGTTTGTCTAACCACCTGTTGCCCCCCTATCCTTTTATTCCCCCCCCCCCCCCGTGGGGTAAAAGTGCTCGGATTTATTTTTAAAAGAAAAAAAAGAGCGAAAGCGGGATCAGCGGTTGCATAGCAGCTGTGTAACCCCCCCGCCATGCCCTCTCTGGGTCTGAGAGGACCTGTAGTCCACCGCTCATGCGGGAAAACCTTTCCTTTTGAAATAGGGGGTGGAGCCGTAGGCAGTGCAGGCGGCGGGGCTAATTGTGTCGGCGTTCTCCGACGCCAGGTGCACATGGGGGCAAGTTTTTAAAAGCACACTGTGTGCTGCTGCGGGCTGTGGAGGGACACAAGCAAAGAGGTGGCATTATCAGGTTTGGTGACGCAGGCATTTCCTTTGACACATTGTTACTGCTTTAGGGCAGTGCATGGGCATTAATACCAGCAATTTTGCTGGACTATAGCCCTAGCAGTGTATGCATTCCTTCAGGTAGTGTCTCTGCTTTGTGCATAAGGCTATGAGTGGAAGGGGGACAAGGAACACCTCAAAGGGTTCTAAAGGATTGACTGCTTTGCAACAACCTAAATCCATGTCCAAGAAAATGTCATCCTCCTCTGAGAGTGATGCGGCTGGTCAGAGTGAGCCGTCGGGGGACTGGTGTTGCAGCAGCACTGGACACTTCAGCCCCTATATATATCACTCAGGAGGTTTTTTTCTTCTACCATTTTAACTTTGGAAAAGAAGAATGATGCTATTGTCGCTTTCCATAGCGTAGCTGATCCCCATTCAGTGCTCAGGATCCTCATATTGAGGAGCAAGGGGCAGGAGATCAGGAAGTTCTTCCAAAAGATCAGGAAAATGCTGGTATCAATAAAGCTGATGTATTCTTAATGGAAACACCCAGATAAGCAGTTTTTTCCTCCAAAAAAGTTTTCTATACTTTATCCTATGGAGGAGGAATCCTATGGAGGAAGAAATGGGGGGGGTTCCAGCAATCGATGCTGCGATCTCCTCTGTAAATAAAAACCTCACTTGTCCTGTAGACAATGTGCAAATGTTGAAGGATCCAACAGATAAAATGTTGGAATTTCTTTTTAAGAACAACATTTCTCTTGCAAGTTCAATGGTGCAGCGATTGGAGTATCGCAGTCCATAAAGAACCAGTTTGTATAGATACTTAAGATTATTCCTGATCAGCAGGCCCAGCAATGGACCAGCATATCAGAAGCACTATGTTTTACGGTGGATGCTGTGAAAGATTCTATTATTCAACCCTCGTGGCTTATGCTAGGACTGGTACATACACGCAGAGTCCTATGGTTGAAAAGTTAGTAATCCGAAGCACCGTGTAAAAAGCTGTTGGCTAATTTCCCATTTCATGGTGAAAAGTTATTTGGACACGATTTATATAAATAGATCCAAACTATTTATGATGGGAAAAGTTCTCTTTTACCAGTGAAAACTAAGTTTAAACACTTTTCCTTTAAACGTGCATCTTTTCCAGTGCCAGGAGCATCTGCCTCCAGACAGTCTCGACGACCTACACCGTCAAGCTCAAGAGGAAGACCTCAGTGGCAGTCCCAGGGCCAAAAGAGGACTTAGGGCAGGAAGCCCGCAAAGCAAAATACTAAAGCCTCATTATAAAGGGACGTCCCCGCTCGCTTGGGTGGGGGGGGGGGTTTCTACAATTTTCAAAGATCTGGCAGGAACAATGTCAAGACAGATGGTTGGCTTCCTCAATTTCTCTAGGTTACAAACTAGAGTTCAGAGAATTCCCGTCTCCCGGTTTTTTAAAATCAAATGTTCCCAGAGATCCAGGGAAAAGGAAGTCTCTCTTTCTAGCTCTGGACCATCTCTTGTCCCAGAAGGTGATATCAGAGTTTCCCACAGAAGAGCAGGGTTCAGGGTTTTATTCAAACCTCTTTACGGTTCCAAAACCGAACTGGGAGGTGAGACCCATTCTAGATCTCAAGGACCTGAATATCTGTTCCTTTCGCATGGAGTAAATCCGATCGGTTGTCTCCATTCTCCAAGGAGGGGAATTTTGTGGCATCAATCGATATCAAAGATGCATATCTTCACGTGCCATTATTTCCCGCTCATCAGAAATTCCTACGCTTTGAGGTAGAAAATCTGCATTTTCAGTTTGTAGCTCTGCGGTTCGGTCTAGCCACCACACCACACGTGTTTACAAAGATCCTGGTGCCTCCTTTAGACAGGTTAAGGGCTCAGGGTGTACCTATCCTATCCTCTCTAGACTATCTGCTTTTAGTAGATCAATCGGTCACCGGTCTAAGCCAAAGTTTAATCTCAGCCGTAAACTACCTGGAATTCCTAGGCTGGATTCCCAACCTAGAAAAATCCTCCTTAAAACCGTCAAGGAGATTACAGTACTTGGGGCTGATCATAGATACTGTTCAAAAGAAGGTATTTTTTTACCCCAGACAAGAATCAGCTCCATAAAGGAACTGATTCGACTTGTCAAAACAAAGAGAAATCCTTCCATTCGACTGTGCATGAAATTGTCAGGAAAGATGGTGACCTCCTTCAAGGCCGTTTCTTATGCGCAGTTTCATTCAAGACTGCTACAAAACGCCATTCTGTCGGCCTGGAACAAGAAAGTCCAGGCTATGGACTTTCCAATGCGCTTTTCCCCAGAGGTGCGTCAGAGCCTCAATTGGGGGTTGATATCCAGAAACCTTCAACAGGGGAAATCCTTTCTACCAGTATCCTGGAAAGTAGTAACAATGGATGCCAGCCTTCTAGTCAGGGGAGCAGTTCTGGAAGAAGCATCTGTCTATCTGGCCTTAGAGGCCTTGATGCTCAGACTACAGAATTGTCCTGTCAGGATTCAATCCGACAACGCCACAGCTGTGGCCCACATCAATCACCAAGGGAGCACAAGACGTCCTGCAGCCCAAAAAGGGGTGAATCATGTTCTAGCTTGGGCAAGAAGGCAAGTGCCATTTCTTCAGTGTTGTCACATAAAAAATATACAGAAATATTTACAAAAATGTGAGAAGTGTACTCACTTTTGTGAGATACTGTTTATGTATATATACAGTATGTGTATATATACATACACACACACACACACACTATTTTAAGATTTATAACACTTCCCATTTTCATTTTGAACTCCATGCCCAAGGCGGTTAAAGCAGTGCTGAAAAATGGTGGGCACACAAAATATTGACACGTTGCACCCAATTTGGACATTTTCACTTAGTTGCGCTATAAAAATGCACTGATCAATGTAAAAAAATGACACTGGCAGGGAAGGGGTTAACACTAGGGGGCGATCAACGGGTTAAGTGTGTTTCCTGGGTGTGTTCTAATTGTAGGGGGGGTGGGCTACCAGGGACAAAACAGAGATCGCTGTTCCCGATCACTGGGAACAGAAGATCTCTGACATCATCTGGCAGAACAGGGAATCGCCTTGTTTACATTTTGCCACTGTACATCGCGATTGCGAGTCATTGGCGGACATCAAGTCTGCCGGAGCCGCGGGCATGCACACCCTCTATCTCCTGTGCAAAGACCGGCGTACACCTGCTGTGGTTTGCGCAGAAGAGCCGACCTGGCACAGTATAATGACGTCGGCAAGTAGTTAAGCTCTTGCATAGGGCCTTCATCCCAGCCTGGCTGGACCCCAATTAACCCACTGTTGGCTATCTGTTCCTGGTGTGGCACAAGTAGACCTACTTTACTGCATTTTCTTCTGAAATTGCCCAATGATAAGCTCCTACTGAGACCAGATACTGTAAGATATATTTGGAGTTACTGCTGTTTCGTTGATGAAAGACCCCCCACTGTGTCTTTTTGGTTATGCTGAACAACTGGATCCAGCTTCTTCATTGAAAGTCTGCTCACTTCCTTCTTAGATACTTCTCTGCTTTTTGATGGCCCAGAGGGTCCTACTCAAGGACTGAACCTCACCAACATCCCCAGTGTTGTTAGGAGGAGAGAGCTGAAATTCCTGCTCTACATTGAAAAAAATTGGATGCTATGGTCCAAAATCTTCGGCCCACCAAATGTTTTTTGTGAGATAGAGGGTTTTTATAGAGCACTCATTTTCATTGGCTGAAATGGCCCAATTAATGACCACTTTTCAATACATGGAATGCTATGCAAGGGCCAAACTCTCCAACTCACTGGGAAAACTCAAACTCCCTACTACTGAGCATAATCCTGGACATAACTCCCTGTCATTGTCCTATTTATCTAACTTAAAACCCTTGAGAGTATGGATAGTAGATTTACTCTTGACATCAGTATATCTATGACCCTTTTGTGTCACCATGATTATGACGTACAGAATGATAACTCAATAAAAACAATGTGTTAACTCCTGTTCAGTTGTTTGGAGGTACCATATATTAGGCAAGGCATGTTTATTCGCCCACGTTTCTGATATGCTTCCTCTAGGTTGGGGGTCTGATATCTACTGATATTTTTTGGTGATTGCTTTCTTTCATTCTTTAGAGTGTTGATCCTGCATTATTTAGCTACAACTTGCTGATGTCTGTTATCCTAGTTTTGTTAGTATAAGCTTGTGTATACCATTTTTTTTCTCTGCTCAGTTATTATTGTTTCCATTTTATATGTGTGATGTTCAAAAAATAAAGAATTGTTTAAAAATAAAATAATATACAGTATGCGTCAGAAGAGGAGAAGAGTAAACAGAGATGTGAAGGAAAAAGTTTACAAATGCTTTGTGGGGATAGAATTATTCAAATTCTTCCTCTTTTCCTTTACTGGTTCTGGATGAGTGAGTCTAGTGGGGACCACCATAGGAGAGGGCAGAAGGAGAGGCAGTGTCAGATTCCATAGTCCAGGTTTTAGTTAACATCAAGCAAGTTAAGAGTTGGAGATATGTTTTTTTAATGTTCAATCTTGTGTTATAAAATGTTGCGTACTTAATTTGTGTAAATGGGTTAAAAGGGAGTTCATTTACTAAGGGCAAATTAGTGAATGACATAAAGCTCTGCTGACCTTTTATCTTCCAGTCATGTACAAGCACATACAACGTGTATTTTATTTTTCTTGCACGCGATTAGATATTCTTTGCAAAGTGGTATTTCTCCATATTCTGTTAACTCTGGGGAAAATTCCCTTTCAAAATGACTAGCTTATTTGCATTTTGAAAATTAACCCCAGTATATCAACTGAGAGAAAATACATGTCATTATGTTTTTTTTTCACACTGAAGGCTTATCACTTGGGTTTTTTATTAAGGCTTGTTAAAGTGTGTGAGCTTCACATAAAGCTTGAAAGTTCTTTCATGGCATCTTGATGTTTGTAATTGTAAAAATATAAATGATCTTTATTGACGGTGACAGATGGTTCAGTATAAACACGCTCCAAGTCATAAGTAATATGTTCGGAACATTCTTCTGGAAGGCTGTACATCTGTCTATAGATCTTGTGTAGAGATACTAAAATGAAGGTCATTGTGGATTTTTACACCAGCTTTAAGCTTGTCTGATGGTGGCCATGGTAAAGAGGTAAGGTTAAAGTGAGGTGAACATGTGCGATCTTTATAAAAGACAAAACCTGTGCAGCATTAACAAAGACAATATCAACAACAGTGTTAGCTAACCTTAGCTATACCTTTTGACCAAAAAAGTTTGTGTATGTATGTGTATATTATATATATATATATATATATATATATATATATATATATATATATACAGACACACACACAGTGGGGTTTATTTACTAAAGGCAAATCCACTTTGCAATACAAGTGCACTTAGAAGCGCAGTCGCTGTAGATCTGAGGGGGACATGCAAGGAAAATAAAAAACAACATTGTTGCTTGTACATGATTGGATGATAAAATCAGCAGAGCCTCCCCTCATTTCAGATCTTTCCCTCAGATCTAAAGCGACTGCACTTCCAGTGCAAAGTGGATTTGCCTTTAGTAAATCAACCCCAGTATCTCACAAAAGTGAGTACACCCCTCAAATTTCCCCAATTAGCCATTTTCCCTCCCTAGTGTCATGTGACTCGTTAGTGGTACAAGGTCTCAGGTGTGAATGGGGAGCAGGTGTGTTAAATTTGTTTTCGCTCTCACTCTCTCATACTAGTCACTAGAAGTTCAACATGGCATCTCATGGCAAAGAACTCTGAGAATCTGAAAAAAAAATTATTTCTCTACATAAAGATGGCCTAGGCTATAAGAAGATTGGCAAGACCCTGAAACTGAGCTGCAGCATGGTGGCCAAGACCATACGACAGTTTAACAGGAAAGGTTCCACTCAGAACAGGCCTCGCCATGGTCAACCAAGGAAGTTGAGTGCACGTGCTCAGCATCATATCCAGAGGTTGTCTTTGGGAAATAGATGTATGAGTGCTGCCAGCATTGCTGCAGAGGTTGAAGGGGTGGGGGGGGGGGAGGTCAGCCTGTCAGTGCCTGGCAGCCTGTCACAGCCTGGCAGTACTGCATCAAATTGGTCTGCACGACTGTAATCCCTGAAGGAAGCCTTTCTAAAGATGATGCACAAGAAAGCCACAAACCGTTTGCTGAAGACAAGCACACTAAGGGCATGGATTACTGGAACCATGTCCTGTGATCTGATGAGACCAAGATAATCTTATTTGGTTCAGATGGTGTCAAGCATGTGTGGCAGCAACCAGGTGAGGAGTACAAAGACAAGTGTGCTTGCCTACAGTCAAGCATGGTGGTGGAAGTTTCATGGTCTGGGGCTGCATGAGTGCTGCCAGAACTGGGGAGCTACAGTTCATTGAGCGAACCATGAATGCCAACATGTATTGTGACATACTGAAGCAGAGCATGATCCCCTCCCTGCGGAGATTGGGTCGTAGGGCAGTGTTCCAACATAACGACCCCCATACTCACCTCCACGATGACCACTCCCTTGCTAATGAAGAAGGGTAAACATGATGGACTGGCTTGGCATGTTTCCAGACCTAAACCCTATTGAGAATCTGTGAGGCATCCTCAAATGAAAGGTGGAGGAGCACAAGGTCTCTAACATCCACCCGCTCTGTGATGTCATCATGAAGGAGTGGAAGAGGGCTCCAATGGTAACCTGTGAAGCTCATTGCCCAAGAGGGTTAAGGCAGTGCTGGAAAATAATGGTGGCCACACAAAATATTGACACTTTGGGCCTAATTTGGACATTTTCACTTAGAGGTGTACTCACTTTTGTTGCCAGCGGTTTAGACATTAATGGTTGTGTGTTGTTATTTTGAATATACACACAAATACTATTAGAAGATTCATAACACTTCCCATTTTCACTGTTTTTATTGAAATGTGTGCAGTTTATTGTTTAAATGTACTCTGGAAATTTAGAGCACAACTAATAATTAGAGCTCAAATTAAATCAAAGTATTGATGTGTTTTACAAAGGTTATTCTACTTTTTTTTTTAACTCTTCAAAATAGCCACCTTTTTCAGCTCTCTGCTTCCAGCAAAGTAGCCATAGACCATCACACCTCCACATTTGACAGTTAGGGGTTGATTTACTAAAAAATGATAGCCAATCAGCTTTTAACTTTAAAGTGGTTGTAAACCCTTACAAACCACTTTGACCTACAGGTAAGCCTAGATTAAGGCTTACCTGTAGGTCCAAGAAATATAAGTTATATAGGTTTAGGAGATATTTACCTGAACACAGCCACCGCTGTCTACAGCGCATGCGCCGTAGACAGCAGCGTGCGGGTGCACTGGGTAAGCCGCAGATCGTGGCGATATGCTGCGAGTGTCTGCGTGCGGGAGTGACATCATCGCTGCTCCGGCGAATCACAGCGCTGGAGCAGCGAGACCCACCAAGAAGATGGATGCTCGGAACTACAGGGGACAGCGGTGACTTCGCTGACTCCTGTGTCAGGTAAGTGACACATAATTGACTACTATGCGATGCATAGTAGTCCATTATGCTTTACCTTTGCAGGGAATAAAAGAGGAAGTAAACCCATTAGGGTTTACTTCCTCTTTAACTTGTTCAATTAAGCTTTGACAATAAAAACTGGAAGCTGATAGGTTACTATGTAGAGTTGCACCAGATTTTGCACTCTCTCATTTTAATAAATCAACCCCTTTGTGTCATAAACTAAAGAATCATTATTTCACCTCCTCTATGGCGTACAAAAACCCTGCTTAATCACTTCACACCTGAGCCAATTCTGACATTTCTCTCCTACATGTAAAATTCATTTTTTTTGCTGGAAAATTACATAGAACCCCCAAACATTATATATGTTTTTTTTAGCCAAGACCCTAGAGAATACAATGGCAGTCGTTGCAACTTTTATCTCGCACTGTATTTGCGCAGCAATTTTTTAAACACACTTTCAAAAAAAAAAAGTTTCATGCTTTAAAAAAAACAAAACAGTGGTGAGCCCATTTTTTTTTGCATATTGAGAAAGATGAAGATATGCCGAGTAAATGGATACCCAACATGTCACGCGCCAAACTTTGGTACTTAAAAATCCCCATAGGCGACGCTTTAAAATTTTTTACAGAGGAGTTCTAGGGCTAGAATTATTGCTCTCACTATAACGTTCACAACGATACCTCATGTGTGGTTCGAACACCGTTTTCATATGTGGGCCGGGACTTACGTATGCTTTTGCTTCTGCGTACGAGCTCACGGGGACAAGGGCGCTTTCATTTTTT
This sequence comes from Lithobates pipiens, assembly GCF_037356315.1. Lineage (NCBI taxonomy): Eukaryota > Metazoa > Chordata > Amphibia > Anura > Ranidae > Lithobates > Lithobates pipiens. The sequence goes on from NW_027507903.1 coordinate 186,307,136, forward strand.
TTTTTTTATTATTGTTAATTTTACTTTTATTTTTTTAGTTTGACACTTTAAAAAAAATTATCACTTTTATTCCTATTGCAAGGAATGTAAACATCACTTGTAATAGGAATATGGCATGATCGGACCTCTTTACAGTGATATATGGGGTCAATAAGACCCCACATCTCACCTCTAGGCTGGGAAGCCTAAAATAAAAAATAAAATAAAAAAATCACGGCTTCCCAAGCGAGGCAGCGCTGTTCTTTTTAATGCAGAGGCTGGGCGGGATGTCATAACATCGTGCCCGGCCTCCGAACGATCATAGAGACTCCAGCGACCATCTGGTCTTTCAGATCACCATCTGGGGCTGGAGAATCCTGTGTCTGACTCACCGATGGAAGCGGTGAGTCGGTAGAGCACCGAAGGACAGTGGGAGAGGGGAGGCGTCCCCTCCCGCCACCTGTAAGAACGATCAAGCGGCGGAACAGCCGCTATGATCTTTCATATGGTGTCGAGAATCGCTGGCTGAAAAAGCCGGTATCTGAATTATGTCTGTAGCTGCAGGCATCATTCAGATATAACCCCGAGAAGTCAAGGACATCCCAGGATGGCCCTCCGGCACGAAGTGGTTAATGAACCGTTTTTTTTTTTTTTTTTTTAAATGTAGCTGTGGTACAGCTTGTTGGTTTAAATTCTATTGCACTTAGATGTGGGGTGGATCATGTGAGGCGTGTGCACCCATCTCTGTTTCCCATATTAGACACAAGCTTGGAACAATATCTATGGCATATTGCCATTTACAGATTATGCATGCACTCAGCAACCCATATAAAGTTTGATTATTGGCCTTTTGTGCCATGGTAACCTCACTGGTAAGCATGTAACATAAAACTTAAAGTATAACTAAAGGCATATTTTTTCATTTTGGATCGAGTGAAGAACGGTTAGAATACCTGTCTTTTGTATAATGCCTCTCTAAGTGTCCTATTTGCTGTTATCATCAATAATAATAGCAAAAGAAAATCCCAAATACTGAGTTGTAACTAGAATAGGAATAGAGGGGGAATCTTCCACTGAGGATGCTGGTTCTGGGGATAATCGGGGATTCCTTCACTTTGGAGGGATGGTCCTGTATTGAATGTATGTGAAGGGAAATCTTCCCAATGGGACACAGATGGCAAAAAAAAACACCCTGTTCAAAAAACAAAAAATTCAGTTTTGCCTTTAGTTCTCCTTTAAGCCCCATATCAATATATTACAAACCAGTATAAATGACATACTTAGTATGAACACACGGTCCGTCTCCTCTCCCCTGAGAGAACCGGGATTTGTTTGTTTACAGACATAGATCCCTGTTCTCGCTCTGTCACAAGCGATTGCGGGTGCCCATCGATCATCACGCCCACCAGACACTCGCATTGGCTCCAGGCACATGCTGTGGGTATGTGCCTTTTACAGCATCTTGAAGGCCCAACGTACAGTTGCGGCAGTTCACCCAGGGGAACTACCGGACGGGACCGGCAGCCGGGAACTGGTTAATAAATACCAGGCATACTTTTCAAACAGATCATTTGCTTTTAGTTTTCTACTGGTACACGGAATGATACGTTTCTTTATAATAAAAATATTTGATTCACAGATAAAAGATATTTTTTTTTAAAGAATAATGTTAGTGATATAAATCTGTCAATTTCATATACTGTATATCTGTCTGTCTTTCTATACCTATAAATAGACACCTTTATATTTAAGCTTTGTTTTAGCTTTAATGCTTTTTCCAACTTACTTTCCCTGTATATTTAAAAGAAAACTCCCTGTGGGTTATAAGATTAAAACTTGATTTAAAAAAAAAAATGGAAAATGAATGTTAGTCACAGGTGTTTGAAAAGATAATGCTGAGAATGTTCGGCACTTTCCTTATTTTATTGCACCTTGATCAAACATTTTTTTTTTATCTCCTTAGATATGAATTTTGTAAGTCAAAGTGTGTGTCAGAAAGCTAAGAACACAAGCAAGGTTTAATTTAATTGTGCTGTACAATCTAGACGGGACAAACCAATTCAGTGTCCTGCTATTAGATGACTCTTATCAACATCATATTATTTCACCTTCTTAAATGTCTCTTGACATTGTGGGCAAGAAAGTGAATTGCATATTTACATCTCTTGAGATGACAGGTTGTTAGGTCAGTGTATAGAACAATCACATGCATTCCAATCCTCACTATATTCTTTTCATTAATGCAATAAAGGTCACAGAATGATATTAACCACTGATGTACTGTGATTTATTTGTTCTTTTTTTTAAATTAACCACTTTCAGACCGGACCATTTTGCTGGTCAATGACCAGAGGTCTTTTTACAATTTGGCACTGCGCTGCTTTAACTGGTAATTGCGCGGTCATGCAATGTTGTACCCAAACAAAATTTGCGTCCTTTTCTTCCCACAAATAGAGCTTTCTTTTGATGGTATTTGACTGACTCTGCGATTTTTATTTTTTGCGATATAAACGTAAAAAGACCGAAAATTTTGAAAAAAAATGATATTTTCTACTTTTTGTTATTAGAAAAATCCAATAAACTCAATTTTAGTCATACATTTAGGCCAAAATGTATTCAGCCACATGTCTTTAGTAAAAAAAAAAGTCAATAACTGTATATTTATTGGTTTGCGCAAAAGTTGTCACATCTACAAACTAAGGTACGTTTTCTGGAATTTACGCAGCTTTTAGTTTACGACTGCCTATCTCATTTCTTGAGGTGCTAAAATGGCAGGGCAGTACAAAACCCCCCCAAATGACCCAATTTTGGAAAGTAGACACCCTAAGGAAATTGATAAGAGGCATGTTGAGCCCATTGAATATTTTATTTTTTTGCCTCAAGCGATTGAATAATGACAAAAAATTTTTTTTTTTTTTTTTTTTACACAAAGTTGTCACTAAATGATATATTGCTCACACATGCTATGGGCATATGTGAAATGACGCCCCAAAATAAATTCTGCTGCTTCTCCGGAGTACGGGGATACCACATATGTGGGACTTTTTGGGAGCCTAGCCGCGTACGGGGCCCCGAAAACCAAGAACCGCCTTCAGGTTTTCTAAGGGCGTAAATATTTGACTTCACTCCTCACTACCTATTACAGTTTTGAAGGCCATAAAATGCCAAGATGGCACAAAACCCCCACAAATGACCCCATTTTAGAAAGTAGACACCCCAAGCTATTTGCTGAGAGGCATGTTGAGTCCATGGAATATTTTATATTTTGCCACAAGTTGCGGGAAAATTACAAACTTTTTTTTTTTTTCACAAAGTTGTCACTAAATGATATATTGCTCACGCATGCCATGGGCATATGTGAAATGACACCCCAAATAAATTCTGCTGCTTCTCCTGAGTACGGGGATACCACATATGTGGGAGCCTAGCCGCGTACGGGGCCCCAAAAACCAAACACTGCCTTCAGGCTTTCTAAGGGCGTTACAGTTTTGAAGGCCATAAAATGCCAAGATGGCACAAACCCCCCCCAAATGACCCCATTTTGGAAAGTAGACACCCCTAAATTTAGGGGTACACTAGTGAGACTAGGTAATAAATGGCGGGTGCCCTGAAACTATAAAAAAATAACTAACCAACCAGCGTCACCTGTAACAGTTATATGGTGATCACTGGTGAAAGGGTTAACTAGGGGGCAATCAGGGGGCTTTATGCGGTAGTATATGGGGGTCCCTGGCGCTATAAAAAGCTGCGGCGAACCTAAATACCTACCTGCCTAACTAGCGTCACCTGTGACACTAATACAGCGATCAGAAAAACGATCGCTTATTAGGCTGGGTTCACACTGGAGCGATGCGGGAACGCCACGAATCCGCGGCGGGTTCCCGCATCGCATGCCTCCCGGCGGCAGTTCACACTGCCCTATGCGAACTGCTGGGAGTGTCAGTGAAATGTTAATGACACCCCCAGATCAGTTCGCATATCGCAGTGCGATCTGCAAACTCGGATCGCATGGTGTGAACACCCATGCGATCCGATTCTGCTGCGGACCAAAAAAAGGGTCCCGTGCGAGTTTGCGGCGGGTGCGACACGAATTCAGCCATACTATCTGTATGGCTGAACTCGAATCGCACAGAGATCGGATGTGATTTGCACTGCAGTGCGGTGCGAATCACATCCGTTCTCATAAACCGCTGCAATGTGAACCCAGCCTTAGTGACACTGGCGACGGGGGGTGATCACGGGGTTAAACCTTTATTGGGGGGGTTAGGGGGGTACATTAGAACTAAAGGGGGCTAACCCTAACTGCCCTAACAGTTATTACAGTCACAAATGACACCCGCCGGGTGATCAGGGGGTTAAACCTTTATTAGGTAATAAATGGCGGGTGCCCTGAAACTATAAAAAAATAACTAACCAACCAGCGTCACCTGTAACAGTTATATGGTGATCACTGGTGAAAGGGTTAACTAGGGGGCAATCAGGGGGCTTTATGCAGTAGTATATGGGGGTCCCTGGTGCTATAAAAAGCTGCGGCGAACCTAAATACCTACCTGCCTAACTAGCGTCACCTGTGACACTAATACAGCGATCAGAAAAACGATCGTTTATTAGGCTGGGTTCACACTGGAGCGATGCGGGAACGCCACGAATCCGCGGCGGGTTCCCGCATCGCATGCCTCCCGGCGGCAGTTCACACTGCCCTATGTGAACTTCTGGGAGTGTCAGTGAAATGTTAATGACATCCCCAGATCAGTTCGCATATCGCAGTGCGATCTGCAAACTCGGATCGCATGGTGTGAACACTCATGCGATCCGATTCTGCTGCGGGCCAAAAAAAGGGTCCCGTGCGAATTTGCGGCAGGGGGCGGCGGGTGCGATGCGAATTCAGCCATACTATCTGTATGGCTGAACTCGAATCGCACAGAGATCGGATGTGATTTGCACTGCAGTGCGAATCACATTCGTTCTCATAAACCGCTGCAATGTGAACCCAGCCTTAGTGACACTGGCGACGGGGGGTGATGACGGGGTTAAACCTTTATTGGGGGGGTTAGTGGGGTACATTAGAACTAAAGGGGGCTAACCCTAACTGCCCTAACAGTTATTACAGTCACAAATGACACCAATGCAAAAAAAAAAAAATGACATTGGTGTCACTGTGACTGGGGGGGCAGGGGTAATTGGGGGGGTGATCGGGGGGGGGGGGTGTGAGTGTGCCTGGCATGTTCTACTGTGTAGTGTCGTGTTGGTGCAACTCACCGATCCTCTCTCCTCGGTGTCGGAACGAAAAATACCGGCACGGAGGAGAGATTTCATCACTTCCTCTCCTGTGTTTACATTACAGGAGAGGAAGTGATGTCACGGAGCATTTTCATTCGTCGGGAGCGATCGCGAGGGGGTGGCCATGAATGAATGGCCGTCCCCTCGTCCGGGATCGCTCCCGAACGAATACCGACCGCCGCAGGCACCGGGCGGGGGCCCGATCGGGCCCCCGACCCGCGGGCAGGCAAGGACGTACATGTAAGCCCTTTTGCCTGCCCGTGCCATTCTGTCGACGTACATCGTCGTGCGGCGGTCGGGAAGTGGTTAAGGAAACCTTGGCTTCCAAGTCTATAGATCAGAATGCAGGTCTTTCTACCATGCTATAACTATTCTGCAGTTGCTTGCTATATTGCACTGACACTTCTGTGCTGACACCACCACGCATTGATTTGTCTTAAAGTGTGGAACCACTAATTTAGAAATGCTGATATTCATAGCAGTATGTTATCTATTATTAGAGCTTTGAATATTTCTCAATGTACTTCACGAGTAATTTATCAGACATGAAGTACATAGCTTGTCTGTTGAAGAGGCAGGCATAATTTCTTCAATTTGTTTAACCAAGTATTGATAAAGCCTTGGTTTTAGTACTTAAATAACACAGGCTAAATACAATACTGAACAGATCTCTACATGTTCATTCTGTATTCTAACTGTAGTTTGTTTTGTGTTAAAAACTGTTGAGTGGTGAGCATTTTTTTGTACATACTAGTTTTTAAGATTTTTTCTTGTGTTTATATTTGATAAACTTGAGTTGATAAACTCAAATATCTGTATATTTATTAGGAATCACAGACTCGGGTGTTTAATAAATGTAATTTTAAATATTTATTTTTAACCCTATAACCCCACCCCCATCCACACGTTCCTTGTCCATCTCATCTGCATACTGTCTGTGATCAATTTTATGCTGTCCTGGCATTATGTATATATGTTTTATAACAAAAAGTGATGGAATTATGTTTGTTTTTTTTCAGATTTTTTAAATATCACAAAAAAAGCTCTATTTGTCTAAAAAAAATTATAAAATGCTTTTGGCTACAGTGTTGCATGGCCAGATAATTGTCAGTCATAAAATGACAGCACTGAAAACTTGAAAATGGCACATAGTTTTAACAAGTAGTTAAAAGAGAAGTTTGGGGATTTTTTTATTTTTTAACGCATCATATTTACCAACTGTAGGCTTTCACCCGCTGGCTCTAAGACTGAGAACTGAGCAACCAAACACCACTGATTGCTCAATTCTCAGAGCTCCATGAGCTGGCGACTTTCAGTCATCGCTGTCTGCACCCCCCCCCCCCCCATGCTCACTGCAGCTCTGTGATGTAGGGGGTCGGGAGAGGTTTGCCCAGGCTCTTGGCAGCGCACTAAGAGGCTGAGCTAGGTGGTGGTTCTGGGCAGATTTTGACCATATGGTCACGATCTTTCCCCAGCCTGAATCGGCTCTCTAACATCAGCCGGCAACGGGCTTCAGCCCACTGTGTGCTGAAAATGGATCACAGGAGAAGTACAACGAGCTTTAGCTGTACTTTTCCTTTAAGTAAGCTATCCTTATGGTAGATCTTTTGAGAACTCTCTGATATCTGTAATGTAGTTTATGATGGTCCTATTTTAAAGAAAATTTTCAGATGTTTGTAAGCAGTGATTTTACAGTTGCTGCCCTGATTTTTGATACACACACACACAGCAGCATGTGCTTCGTGAATCATAATACATCCACTTACTTTCATTCGACAAGCGAAAATGACTGCTATTTGCTCAAAGGGAATCTTCATTTTTTTTTTTTTTTTTTTTTAGGCAGCAAGTGTAACTATGTATGTGCTGCCGTGTAAATAGAAATAAAGTAGTATATAAAAAGGAACGTTATCAGTAAATGTCATTTAATTTTTGTTTTACTATAATCTTATTGTTAACAGTAAATCCTTAAGTTATGTTAAGCAGTTGTCATTCAAATGTTAGAAGATCAGAGATATGCACATTGTGTCAGAAACCATAAAATCAGACCAAAACAGAAGTGCATTTAAATCACACTTGTTTAATAATAAAAGTAAAAAGAACAAACGTAGTCAAAACATAGCCAAGTTCAATAACTGGAATGGATAGTCAGCCAAGCCAGAAGTCAGGAATAAATGTAGTGGAACAGCAAGCAGGATCTGGAGCCAGAAGGGATGTCAGCAAAGTCCGTCTTTAAACAGGAGTGCAGGAGATATTTTCTTGTGATGTGACCAAGGCAGAGACCCTCTGGACTTGGACGGCTTAAGTAGGCAGGACTGACGAGCAGGAAATGAACAACAGCTGAGTAACTGTGGAGAGAGATGGGAGCTGGCAATTACCCGCAGGTGAGCAGCCGGCTCAGAGAAGGAAGGGCTGAGCCCAGCCCCTGACACATTGGAGATGAACTTGTTAGTTATAGATGTAACATATCAGGTCAGTTTGCTGAAGTCAGGGATGCAAGAACAATGACAGATTCCCCCCACTCCCACCCAGGTGCTTATTTACCTCGTTTGACAGCAGTGGCCTCCTATGGTGTTTACAGACCTGGTTCAGAAATGTATGTTCTGATGGATTGAAATGGATTTTATCTGAGCCATTGAAGTAAGGCCCCATTTAAGTCTAATTGAGGTTACTGTGCAGGCAGCATTGGACAAATTGTTTGCCCCAATGTTGTCAATTTAGTCATCGGAACAGGGTAAGTAGGGAAAGGGGGGGGGGGGTGATTGTAGGTTAGAGGACTAGGGTTGGGCGAAAGGGAGGTGAATTGAGGAGTTGTATTTCCTAAAGGGAACATGTCCTTTAATTTTGTTCTTTTTTTATTTATTTTTTTCACAGTTTTCTCTTCTCCAGGGATATGGCAATGGAGTCCATTTTACCACTTTCCTGTTCAACATAGCACAAAATTATATATTTAAAAAAAAAGTCAGTTTTATATATGATGACAAGCTAATAACCTTTATAAAGTGAATAAGTCCACTGAGGCCTTATATATTTATTCTACCTCTGCCGAGTATTTTTTTTCTGTCAACATCTCAAGAGTTAAAAGTTGTGAAGCAAAATGTCCCATGTGTTGACACTGTCACACGGGGTTTCTCCAAAAGAAACAATAGACAATAGAGTGAACACTCCCCAATGCAGGCCTTCTTTACTGTACAAAAAAAAGGTTTTTACTTGGGTAGTCTTCATGATGCAACTGAAAATTGTTTTTGTCATTTTGATTTACTGCTGAATTTTATATGTTCGATTATGTTTTTGTGTATATGGAATAACATATCTTATAATTGTATTTATTTTTCTTTTAGTCTGAACCTGAAGGATTTTCACACTTTCATTTGTATGTCTGTGCTGCCTTTCTAGTAAGATGGAGGAAAGAGATACTGGAAGAGAAAGATTTCCACGTAAGTGGTCATATTTTACTTTTACTTGTTGTAGCATATGGATTCAAATGAGGCCTGTGTTATGTGCCTATGGTGACTGTGCAATAAATCCCCTCAACAAAGTGAAGTAAGTACAGACAGCAGGCTTAAACAATGTCACCTTTGGCTTTGCAGCCTCTTCCAAGCTTGGTGATTTGTAGAGAACCACAATTTCCAAAGTTGTTTCACAGATTTAGAGGCAATAGCTTTGAAAGTTTAGTGACACATTTCTTCATTGAAGGTTTTATGTGCTAATGTTTTTTAAACAAGATTGTGTGTACAGCATATTACAAATGTATGTCTTAAGTCTGTGTACCAGTAACATAATTGAGATTACTGACTTTAAGGCGACAATTACATTTTCAGTATCTAGCCAAATGTTTCTGCTAACAATTGTGGTACATGATGTTGATGTATTTAAAGTTACATAATATGTCCTATAATCACATGCATTATTTTCCAAGCTGACTCTGCTGTACACTACCGATTTGCACCAAATTTATTTTAGATAAAGTACCTGGTCTACATGCCATCCTTCTACAGGTAGTAAAAGAAACCTATACTGACAGAAATATGGAGGTTGTCATGTTTAACCTAGATAAATGATATGTCTTTGTTTGGAGTTGACTAGCTGTCTCTTGTGTCAGTACTTTCTACGTAGCTGATGTGGAACAAGCATCAATAGCCCCCAAGTTGTATGCTTGTTTTGGGTCAATGACTAAAAAATGTAAGCCTTTGGATCAAGAGTCAGCAAACTAACCTCTTTAAAGGGGAGAGTCCAGCAACTTTATTCTGTATATTTTGTAAGTACAGTTTTCTTTTAGGCTTAACCTAATCCAAAGCCTAACTTAATTTGTAATGTTCTTTTAAAAAGTTAATTTACTGCAATAACAAGTGTGCATGCTAGCTGTGTATAGCTTCAGCTACATACAGTTTACAGTGCTGTTTAACAAGTTGAATGAGAGCTTCCCGTCCCACTTCTGGAAGAAAGCAGTCGGACTACAGAGCAGCACTCAGCCCAACTCTATTTTGTTTTGGGAGTGGGATGGGAAGTTCTCGTTCAAATTTCAGGACGCATATATGTATATGGCTGAGGCTATATTCAGTTAATATGGTGCACCCAGCAAGCACACCTGCTAATGTCATAAATAGCTTTGCCTAAATTAACTATTTAAAGGGACATTAAAGGACGAGTTTGTTGAACCGTTATAGGTCATATTTCTCTCCATTTAGATTCAAAATATATTATTTGTACTGTTGATAAATGCAGTGACCCAGTGTAGTGATCCAGTGTAACCATTCAGAAGTGTGTGTTTGACATTAATGGAGTTACCTACGTTGAATAAGATTGTAAATCTTTTTTGGATGCTGGTCTACTGCTGGTGTTCTACCATTCTGTAAACCCAGACTATTGGCTATTTTTTTTTTCTTGAAAGTCCCCAACTATTTAAAAAAAAACAATGCAGCTCTTACTGCCATACTTACCTGCTCTTCAGTAATGTCCACCACAGCACATTTTTTATGCCACGGGATATTCTCAATCTGGGAGTTTATCAACCTGGAAGACTGAGGATATACTGTGAATGCATGGTCATGGACCTACCTCCTAAGGGGGGGGCATCAGCATTGCTCCCTACACTCACGGTGTAAGGATGCATTGTAATAGCATCATTATATCAGTGCTGTTCTCTGACTCACTGAGGACCACCCAGCCTGGTAGAAGAGGTGAAGAGAAAGAAAATCCAGCATGTGACGTAACTAGCCTGAAGACATCTGGAAAAGAAAAGTATAAAAATAAATAAAAACATCATATAACATACAAGTACAAGATTCTCCAGGGAAATTAGAGGAGACTAGTGGGGGTGGCTCTAAGAGAAGCTAAGTTGCTGTGTACCCGCAGGGGTGAAGATCCCAGGATCTGTAAACAAGCATAGGTACTTCATATCTGTTGCTCAAACGTGTTTGCTTCAACAAATACTGCCTTTTTCTGTTAGGCTAAACATATTTGTGCAAACTTGTATCTTCTCTAAACAATTGTTCACTTACTCACAACTATCTAGATTCTCAATTGCTTGGTTCAACCTGATCTGCATAAGGCCTTATGCACAATGGACATTATAAAAATGCAGCTAGAGTTAGCTATAGAAAAATGTAGCTGTAGAATGAGTTTTACAGCATTTTTTTTTTTGCAAAACTATACTCCCACAACAGCTTATAGCTCAAAAACGCTAAGAAATGCAGTTGTTCTGCATTTTTAAGCTTTTTATCAGAGCGTTTTTACAGCCAGAAAACGTCCCTGCCAAAAAATGCTGATAACCGCTTATTTGTGCATGGACCCATGATAACATGCTGGGGAGTTTACTGGCTGCAAAAAATTGCCCATACTTAAAATAGCAGCTGTAGAAACATCCAGTGTGCATGAGGCCTAATTATGGTCAGCTGATCCAAAAATGTGTGATTCAAAGTTTCCCCAATTCTTCAAGAGAGTACGTAAATCACAAAATTTTGGTTTGTGTTTCCATGAAGATGTCTAATATACAGGGCGTTTAACAATTCAGGATCCACAAACTGTATGATTTTCCATAGAAGGTAATAAGACTTCATAAGAGTATGATAGACAAATTGCACATTTTCAATTCCCCATGTTAGCAAATCAATTAACTAATTCCACTTGGATTCCTGCACTTTGCCAGTAGGATCAGCGTATATACTTTAACTTTAAAAGTTCATGTCAAATACATTACATGGTAAATGAATCTGTCTAGCTAGCTTTAAATTGACTCACAGCTTTGGCTTTATGTAAATGGCCTACATATGCATTGGGTTTTGACTTGTCATAAAAACTTGCACAATAGTGTGTCCTGGTGTAAGTTTTTTTTTTTTTTTTTTCTTTAACAAAATTATAATGGCATTAACTTTTATACATTTTAGAGTACATTTGTTGTTAGCAGAATTGTGTTTATTTTAACTGGTACTGTTCAAGGATGGTTGTAATTTCATAACAGAAAACTTATAGCTTGCTCTGCTTTTCACATATCTCTTCCGTTAGCTTCTGCAGTAGTTAATGCTTATTTTACATACAGGTTATATAGTTTATAGAAGTGTATACAGGCTCAAAAATTTTTCCAGACGTAGTTGTGCTTTAGTGTATCACTTAACCATGTAGCCAACATAGTACGTTTATTTTATGGAGCATTAGTTCAGCATCTGTTGTCAGAACAGACTTGAGATCTTTCGGTACAATAAGATAATGCTATGGCTTTATCCTTGTTCTAGTTTGTGGGAAACCAGAATATGCATGCTTTTGCAGTTCTTTATGTGGAGTCTCATGGCTAGGCTTACTGTTCTAGTTACCGTATATACTCGAGTATAGGCCGACCCGAATATAAGCCGAGGCCCCCAATTTACCCCCAAAAAAACTGGCAAACTTATTGACTCGTGTATAAGCCGAGGGTGAGACATGCCTGTCCATCCCTGTGTGTGTGTCCGTCCATCCCTGTGTGTCCGTCCATCCCTGTGTGTCCGTCCATCCCTGTGTGTCCGTCCATCCATCCCTGTGTGTGTGTGTGTCCATCCATCCATCCATCCCTGTGTGTGTGTGTCTCCATCCATCCGTGTGTGTGTGTGTGTGTGTGTGTGTGTGTGTCCAGCCTACCTGTGTCCCGAGCCTTTGTCCCGAGCCTCCGTCCCGTGCCTTGCCTCCTTGCCTCCGTCCCGTGCCGTGCCTTGCCGCCGTGCCGCCGTGCCTTGCCTCCGTCCCGTGTCGTGCCTTGCCTTGCCTCCGTCCCGTCCCGTGCCGTGCCTTGCCTTGCCTCCGTCCCGTGCCCTCTTCGTCGGCGCCTCGGCGGCCATTGTAAAATTCAAAAGCCTCCGCCTTCGCCTGTGATAGGCGGAACACTGAATTTCCCAGCAGCCTGTGTTCCGCCTATCACGGACATCGTATCATCCTCGTCCGTAGTACGAGGATGATACGATGTCCGTGATAGGCGGAACACAGGCTGCTGGGAAATTCAGTGTTCCGCCTATCACAGGCGAAGGCGGAGCCGGAGGCGCGGCTTTTGAATGATAGAATGGCCGCTGTCTGTCTGCTCGACACGCTGATCGAGCGGGCAGACAGCGATGACTCGAGTATAAGCCGAGGGGGGCACTTTCAGCCTCAAAAAAGAGGCTGAAAATCTCGGCTTATACTCGAGTATATACGGTAGTATAGTTATATATTATTTGGTGTTCAAAAATAATTATGAAAAAAAATCAAATGTTTGTAAGAATTTTTTTATGATGCTTGCTTAGACTGCACAGATAAAGGGGCCTCTTTCCTGTTGGGCTGGTGCCTGTTTTTCTGTGTTGCATAGACGCACAAGAACTGACTCTTTAGGAGAATTCAAAAAATGCAAATATGCAACTTTTTTGCACTTCACTCCATTATAAAGTAAACAGGGTACATAAAATTCAACTGTTTTTCCTTCATACCCTTGTGGAGGCTTGTGTTTTTCAAGTGCAGAAAAATGCAGGTTTCCACACAAGTGTTAAGAAGCCATTAGACTGAAAATGGAATGTTTCTTAGGACTTTTCACTTTTAGAAACATGAAGTGATCTTTACCTACTACAGCCTCCATGTTTTCCAAGGATCAGCAAGTATATTATCAGAATTAATTTTGAAAATGTTTCCCTTTATTTTATTTGAACATGCAACACTGGGACTTGTTGCTTACTAGGAGAGGTTTTTCCAGATATTTTTCATTGTTGCGGCTTACTATTTCCAAACAAGGCTGTTCATAGAAGATGTCTGGGCCTTTAAAGTATGAAGCCCTAATTGCCTGCTGAATTGAGTAAGACAACCACTGCCAAAATAATTTTCTTCCATTTAATTACTTTTTAAATGATGTCACTTTCACTTGTATCAGTAGGCCAAATCACTGAAATATTGTTGTTCATTACAGATCTCTTGCAAGGTGAATATTAATTAAAAAGTTTACAATTGCCTATATTCTCCAATAAAGGGGGGGGGGGGGGGTGATGGGGGTCTGGGAGTTCCAGACCTAGCTAAATATTTGTATGTGGCTCAACTGGCAAACCTGATTAAATTTAATACTAAAGGGCCATATGCTCTGTGGACGCTAGCTGAATCCTGTTCATATGCAAATAGATCAATATCGCACTTGATGTGACCTACCATTTTATGCCCATCCCTTTCATTTCCCCTTGGAATGTGGGATATATTAGCCAGGTCTCATGACTTCAGATCCTCTCACAATCTCCAGGTGCCACTTTTTGGGAAGCCGGATTTTGTCTAGGGGCCTCATCCCCCCGAGCCTTTCGTGGGTTAACCAAAGGGTTTATAAGAATAGCAGACTTCCACTGTGTCCAAATAATACAATATTTAAACTGCTTAAAGAATTCCTTGGATATTGGGACAATGACATCTATGAAATACTAGTGTAGCAAATAAGATAGTCAACAGTAAGGTGCTACCATGTGCTCAATAATAAAATAAAACTAATAAAAATTGAATAAACCATAAAAAGCCCAACAATTTATATCAAAAAGTTCTTCACAAGAGATCCAGTCACTGTGATGAAAGTATTTGTGGGCTATACATCAACTCCTTATAGTGTTCAATGAAACAAAAAAGCTGCTCCAGATGAGTGAGTCTATACACACACACACACACACACACACACACACACACACACACACACACACACACACACACACACACACACACACACACACACACACACACACACACACACACACACACTAGTCAGGTGCTAGTCCAGCTTGCATGCTGTGTAACATAAGGAAATGATTCCGGGTGCCTGCACTTCCAAAAGTCCATTTATTGATGCTTCATATGACCAGTGGTTGACAGATGGAGCAGGGAACAAAGATGTAGACGCATCTAATGCAAATGTTAGCGCTTAAATGTTAACTCATTCCTTCTTGTAGTGCTTCACCAACCATGTGTTTAGAATGGGCACTCACCAACCATCCATGTAAAACCAGCCTTTAGATTATATCAACTCCTGCTTCTCCAACAATGGACTGGGACTAAGAGATCTTGTAGTGACATAAACAGGTTCACCAACCCTGTCTCTCCTGATAACTCACTCTCCTAACATCACAGAAGAACACCCAGAGAAGATGAAACGTGTCGTAGTGTAGTCATTTAATATTGTTTTGGCAATAAGTAGAAATTGACCACTTACATTGGTGCTATAGTCAGCACAAACACAGACAGCCTTCAGTGTAATCCTTGCTGCTCACTTCGAGCCGGTGTGCGTTCCAAATGGACCAGAAGCTGAACCCATGGACAAACCGGATATTAATTTACTACACTATGAGACTTTTCATCTTCTCTGGATATTCTTGATATTCTGTGATATTATGAGAGTGAGCTATATGGAGAGACATGGTTGATGAACCTGCTTATGCCATTTTGAGATTTCTCAGTTGCAGTCCATTGTTGGAGAGGCAGGAGTTGATATAATCTAAAGGCTGGCTTTACATGGATAGTTGGATAGTGCACATTCTATACACATTGTCCGCGAAGCATTATAAGAAGAAGTTGAAATATAGTACACAAATACTTTCATCACGGTGACTGGATTTCGTTTGATGTAATTTGATTGACTTTTTATGGTTTATTCAAATTTTGTTTTATTTTATTATTGAGCACATGTTAGCGCCTTTTGATCATTTTACACTTATGAGAGTGGTTAAAGGGGCAGCTGTATTTTTGGGGGATTTAGAATGTATACACGTTATAAAAAAGTTAAAGGGCTACATATCAGAAATATATTCTATACTGACCCCTATTTATGTGAAATAGTTTTATATGCATCAATGGGAGAAAGATACGAGTGAAGTTTTGGAATTAGATGATTGCTACAAACTGCCTCATCAGAATAAGCATCAAGGTCACTCATTAATACTTCTATAGTTGAAACCAGTTACAAAATAATCCTGAAATGGTATAGGATGCCGGCTAGGATTGCTGCTCATGTCTTGGGTGCTTCTCCACTGTTTCCGAGGATGTGGTCAGGAGGGGACTGGTTTCCATATATGGTGACAATGTCCCAAGGTGAAGCGTTTCTGGATCGGAATCTATAATTCCATTCTCTCACTCAAATTAATCTGAAGTCTCCTATACAGGCCCTGTGGGGAATTCCCTGAGATATACATGCAGGTGGATCTATTTTATGTTTGTGGCAACAAAGATAGCAATAGCCAGGTCATTGACGTTGGCAGTGATACCTATAGATTTGGTACGGGCTAAACTGTCCTGAAATAATGGTTAATGGACCATTAGTTTGCAATACTTAATGACAAACTTAAGCTGTTTGGCAAAACCAGGAGCCCCTGGATCCAATATCTATTGGGAGACACCTAGGCTCACTTGATTTAGATAGTGGTCTGGGTTGGAGGAGGCACATACTTCCTTCTCTTCATTTTCTTTTCTATTCTTTCTAGTGTTTTTCTAAATGTGTGGAATGTTGACTTCTATTTTTTTTTTTCCGTGTTGCAAAGACATCCCCTCCAATTGGAGGAGGTCGGGAGCCACATATTAAGCCAGCGCACGAGACTGTGGAGTATGTATTTCGGCTAGGGGATAGATGTCTCCTGTTGAGATTTAGCTGTGAAGGTCTCTTGTGCCTCAATGGTTTACTGTCCAGATAAAGTGGCTAACTTAGCATTAGGGCCGTTTAAGTTACCAAGTACCGTGATGGTAAGATTTTATTAGCTTTGTTTATGAAGCTAGGCTCACCGCAGCCATGAACTTCAGTGGGTTTTGATTTCCTTACCATATGTGATGTTATTTATCTTTATTTTTGTAAGTTTATTGAGATGTATGGCTTAGCATTAACCCAATGTTACCCTATAATGTGATTTATACTTTTCTCTTAACATAACATACTATTCAGTAAAACTTAATGGAAAAGAAAATTGTCCATTTAAAAGATTATGCAATTTTTCAAAGCATGGACATATTTTCATTTGCAATTTACAGGCCGACTGTATTTTTCCACTGCTGCCTTTATTTCATTTATAAAATTAATTGATTTACAGGCCTTAAGTGTTATATGTATTAAAGTTTATTTCCAGGTTAGAATTTTCTAATTTTGTACCTTTTTATCCTTTATCCATTTTTTTCTGCATTGTTCTGCTGTCCTCTACCAAAGAAATGCTTTAAAGGCTATTCTTCAGCATTTCTTACTCAAGGGGACTGGACACTTGTGCCTACTTTATGTGCAGCAGGTCCCCCCAATGTTCCTACAAGCTCTATTCAGGCAAAGTTGACATAATGCTTACACTGCCTGCAGTAGTAGGATCATTCCCACCCAACCTCATCTCTCCCTTGTCAGATCCTCCTTCCTCTGATCTAGCATGGCTATGTCTGCTACTGTAAACTACAGTCTTTCTCTGCCCACAATGCTAGCCCTGCTGATCTGTGTCTTGCAACTCCTAATTGCTCAGGACATTGACAGGGTGATTTAAATCATAGCCTGTGCCTATGACAGGTCGTGTAAATCATTGGACCTATTTTAACAAGAAAAGTGCTCATAGTTTCTCTGTGCCACTTCTGCTGATCGGTGTCCAACAGCTCCTAATTGCTCAGGAGCTCTGGACACTGATAGTGATGTGTTTGCTGGGCAGACCCTACCCAAAAATTGTACATATGCAGTCCTATTTCACATGCATATAGCCACACAAAAAATAGCAAACTTTTTGTTTTTTTAGTTTGTTTATGGTGCCAGTGCTGCACTTAAATAGAATCTGCAAAGCAAAAGGCTTTGCTGTTTGCTATTCTTCAAATAGGGGAAACTAATGAAAAGAGGGCAGTATATACAGTATCTGTGATGGCAAGGAAGTTCTCTGCTTCCCGGTCAACATCCACAAACTGCCTCCTACCCCTCCTTCTAGCCTCTGCAGAAGTTTAGATTTAGACCTACGATGATGTCACAGGGTCAAAAGAGAAGCATATCATTCTTACAGAAACAGATAAGAAATAAAGATTTGCAGTGACCAGTTATGCTCATGAGCTGAGAGGTATGGCAAATATATTGGTTTTGCCTGGAGTTCACCTTTAGAGAGCCAATTTTCAGCTTGGATAGATACTTAACCACCCTAATAGCTTTGTGTATTTGGCATAGAACCGTGTAGTGTCTCTTTGGCATGTGACATTCAGGTGCCATGGCCATTTTCAAGTGTTTCACTTTTTCAATTTCAAAATAAATAAAAGTCAGCACTCAGTGGAAGAGATTTCAAAAGGGGTCAATATGCAGAAAACCTAAAATTGAGCTCTTTGGCATTAACTCGACTTGCTGTGTTTGGAGGAAGAAAAATGTGGGCTATGACACTAAGAACACCGTCCCTACAGTCATTCACGGAGGTGGAAACATTATGCTTTGGGGCTGTTTCTCTGCTAAAGGTACATGCCGACTTTGCCGCATTTAGGGCGCTAATGGACGTAGTCATGTATTGTATAATCTTGCATGAGAACCTTCTTCCCTCTGCCAGAACACTGAAGATGGCGGTCTCAGCATTAAAATGACCCAAAACATACTGACAAGGTAACAAAGGAGTGGCTCAAGAAGAAGCACATTAAGGTCATGGAGTGGCCTAGCCAGTCTCCAGACCTTAATCTTATAGAAAATTTATGGAGAGAGCTGAAACTTCGAGTTGCCATGTGACAGCCAAGAAACCCTATGGAGTTAGAGAAAATTTGTAAAGAGTGGACTAAAATCTCTCCTAAGATGTGTGAAAACCTGGTAACCAACTACAAGAAACATCTTAACTGTGTGCTTGCCAACAAGGGTTTCTTTACCAAGTGCTGAGTCAGGTTTTGATTGGGAATCAAATACTTTTTTTAAATCATTATACTGCAACTCGATTAACATTTGTTTTGTGTTTCTTCTGGATTTTTGGTTGACATTCTGTCTCTATCATTTAAAATGCATCTATGATAAAAATATAGACCCTTAATTTTTGTAAGTGGGGAAACTTACAAAATTTGCAGGGGATCAAATAATTATTTCCCCTACTGTATATGGCTGCCTGGAGTGTAGCAGCAAATGCACTTAAATAACCCAAGTGAATTCCACTTCTCAAACTAGGTGTTGGTCTATTTAAGTTACTTTTACACTGATGCACCTGCATTCCTATCAAGTTGGAGATAAAATATGCACTATTAGAGGGGCTTATGGACTGAAAGTTATTATCCTACACCATTCATTATTTTGATGCAAAACATAGACTTAAATTTATGCACAATGATAGAACAAAACACCATCTGATAATAATGGGACAAGCCTAGGAAATGCAATGCCTGCTCATACAATCAGAACATGAGATGTCTTAATATTTATATAAGAAGAAAACAATTATAAGCTATTCAAGTCTATACTCATGAGTAGTGATCAATAGCCAGTGAACCAGCATCTACGTCCATTCACTATTTTGAAGAATTTATCTCAGAATATTTTGTGGCATTGTAACAATTTTCAGTTTAAGTGTCTAAAATATTTGAATTGCTAACAGCAGGAAGATCCTCTTCTATGGCAATATACATTAGAAAGCAGTTGAATTATGCCTGTTCAAGCGTTTTATCACCCTAAAAGTTCTTGCCTAAACTTGCAGGTCTGGATTCTCTGGGGTATTCATGTTTATAGTGGACCATGACTGCTGCAGTAGGATTCCGTTCTTCTGATTTTGACAATTGTTTGCAATCTCTGGGCCTTGTCTGACCTACTGAGGCAAAAATACCTATTTTTTAATGACATTTGTAACTTCACAGGGAGACTGTCCAACTTGTTGAATCAGTTTTCTTTGAGTAGGGCCTGATCTTTAAATCTACTAAATAGAAAAAGGAAAGACTGCAAGACTTTGTCACCATCAAGCAAGAAAATGCATTACTGCAAAAGATCGGGAAAGATTCCCAGAAAGTTGGTATATATTATATGACCCCAGACAGTATGCTATCAAAACATTTATCATTTAATAGACTAAAAGTATTGTAGCAAAAAGACACACAATCAAATCCAAACCTCTACAAAACAGCGCAAATAACAATGTTGTTATTGAATCATTTAAAATGTAACACATACAGAGCCAAAATGCACAGACTCATAACAGCGGGTGAGTATACCCTCTGTCCCCTGTGTGTGCAGATAAGATCAATAAATAGATTTGCTTAAAAGAGCATAGAAAAGGATGACCCCCACTACGCCAATGTCCAATAGATACATGTAACTTTGATGACATATGAGGCAGTAATTATTTAAAAAAATGCTTTATTACAAAATAGATTAAAATAACATATAACAAACAACAACCTATTTCTTGACAAGGCCAACCGATACCCAATAAAACTGACCTAGATGTTTGGATCCTTTCATTGAGGTAAATGATAAGTTCATGATTAATACCAAATAGGTATGTGTGTGCGTGTGTGTGTGTGTATATGTGTATATATATATATATATATGTATATATATAATATATAATCAGAAGGTACGATCCAAAAACTCCTGCCTTGCTTGTCAACACGTTTCACAATTTAGTGGCTTCCTCAGGACACACTGGGTAGGTGCTGATATAAAATTATACAGAAGAAAGAAAAAAAAAGTATAAGTATCCGTAGTTTTAAGCATTATATGCACAAAATTATTTAAACAATTGTATATATATGTCTTGGAAAATTACACATAAACAGAAAAACACATAACACCAAGCCAAGGAAAGGAATTTGTGTTTGATGGTAATTATAAGCAAGTTGAATATTTCTTCCATTCCTAGTAAGCTCCTGGATAAATACATGCAATTCTTCAATGGACCCGGTCCAAATCACCAATATGTAATCAATATATCGTGCCCATGACCTGGCATGAGCATGAAATAGAGCCAACCGATAGATCAATTCCTCCATGATCCCAAGTGGAGGCAGATGTATGCTGGTGCCCATGGCCCCCATTGAAGTTCCTCTTATTTGCTGGTAGAATTTACTATTGACTTGGAAACAATTGTTCTTTAATATAAACTCCAACAGTTCCACAATAAATTCATTCTGTGTCCCCATTAGGGGACTAATGAACTAATTTTAGGCCCTATTCATGGGGTATGGCTGTATAGATTGTTTACACATCTATACCCACTAAGTCCCCTCAGGAATAGTCAAATCATGTTGCTTTCTCAGTATGTCCACAGTGTCCTTTACATACGATTTAAGTTGAGTCACCATTTTCTTGAATGGAATCCACATTTTCCAATTTTCGCAAGGGGGCCTCCTACTGTGGACACGATAGGTCTTCCAGGGGTTTTTTCAGGGTGTTTGTTGATTTTAGGAATGGTATACAGAACAGGAACATTAAAGGTATCCACCTTAAGATATTTCAACTCTTTTTTTTTTTTTTTTTAGAAATAACCTCTGCCTCTTCTGCCAGTAATAGCTTATAGTTGAGCTGAGAAGTCAGGTTGGGGAAGTTCATCTCAAATATGTAGACTCATCTTTGAGTCATCTCTCCATTTCCTTTTGCTATTGCCCCCTTTATCAATGTTTTTAATTCTGTTAAAGCTCTGCGTTCTTCTCTGTTTAACTCGTCGGGAGATTGTATGGCCCAATTGATTTTCTTGAGGTCCGAGTGTACGAGATTTAAGAAGATGCTTATCCATTTGTTACTGCTTATTGACGGCATCTTTGTAGATTTTGTCCTAATGTTCACTTCTCTCCTCCATTCATCCTCGTCATTTTGATCATTACTTTCAGTGCTGGAGTCAATATTCTCTTCCAAAAGTTACACAAGGTCCCTTATAGCCTTTTGTTTCTGTGTAGACATAACATTCCCAACACTGCTTTCTATCTTGGCTAAACCTTCAAAAAATGTTTTATAATATATCTTCCTAAGGAAGAGCTTAAGATCAAACTTTGACATGGTGTTAGTAGGTGAGAATTACAATCCTTTCTTCAGGAGGCTAATATGTCTTTCTTGCAGCTGGAAGCTAGAGAGATGAATTACACGTTAACTGGTCTTCCTCCATCCTCATTCATCTCTATTTCATTCTGTTTCTTGAGGATCTCGTTACCCTCTCTTTTAGTGGATTTTTTTCCATCTTCATATTCTTTTCCTCTTTTTGGTTTCCTCATTTTTGGGTTATTTTCTTCAGGGGTTCTTCTTCCATATTGGTCCCGCCTCCTCCCTTCTCTAAGAAAGTCACCAACTTCATAGGTTGAAGGGGTTCGATCTTAATTAGATGTATTATATCTATGGTGTGGCCGACTCCTTCCCCCCCATTGCTGAGTTCCAATATATTCCCCCCATGTCCAGTCCTCAAGGTCTCTTCTGAATTTTGTTTGTTTAGTCATCCTCAAATTCTTTTGAGTCTTTTCTATTTCTTTCCTTAAAAAGTCACTGAGGCATATAAATTCAGGTTCATCCTTAAGGCGGTCTAATTAATTTGTGCTCTCCTCTAGTTTATTCATTTTCAGCAATTGTGTCTTTTCTTCCGTGCATGGAGTATTCAGATTCCTTGATACTTTGAAACATACTCTACTAACTGTGAGTCAGCTGCCAAGATTACCTACAGCTGTCAGTCACAGCCGTGGAGTTTGTATGTGCACAGATCCACTGTACAATTATCGTCCAGGAGGATTGGAGCTGAGGGGTGTTTATACCCCCACCTGAAAGTTCACTTCCACTTATTTTGTCAGTTGTTACAGCCCAGCATCTGTGCTACTCTCTGGTGTTACAATCTTGGTCGCAGAGTTTACATGCACATACAGACTATATTGACATCAGCTGAGAAGATTGCTTTACTGGGAGAGATCTTTATTTTCATCTGAGTTTTTTCATCAATTGGCTTGTCTGGACAAGTGTTACAGCTTTGGATCTGTGTTGCCTTTTTATTTCTGGATTCCATGTCATCCCCAGGGCTTGTTTTTATTAAAAAATAGCCCTAACTGTATCCATTAGGAGAGGGATTGTTTTTACCTGATGATTACTAAAGATATCATCATACCCTCTGATTGTTACTCTTAGAATGGTGGATCCACTGTCCATGTTTGGTATTAATTAATCCACCCCTTCATGGAGGGATTGATACTGCTCTTATGAGCAATTCTGTCTATTGTTCTTACCCACGCACTGGGGACAGAGGGTAATACTCACCTGCTCTTATGAGTCTGTGCATTTTGGCTCTGTATGTGTTGCACTGTAAATTATTCAATAACAATGTTGTTAATTGCTGTGTTTGGTGGAGGTTTATATTTGACCGTTTGTCTTTTTGCCACGATACTTTTAGTCCATTAAATAATATATGTTTTGGTAGCATACTGTCTGGAGTCATATTATATAAGCCATCTTTCTGGGAATATTTCCCAATCTTTTGCAGTACTGGGATTTTTTTTTTTATCATAAAAACATATAAGCATTTTATTGAATGTTTTTGTAGTATTGTGTTTTTGGTATGTTGATGCACACATCTTTTTGTGGAATGACAGATGCAATATAAGTCCTCTGGAGATTCCCATATCTGATTGTGCAGCAAGAAAATGCATTACTCTTTGTATTTGTTTATTGCAATTTTAAGTAGCAGGCAGAATAAAAATAAATAACAATGTTTTTAGTACTGTTTTTCATTGTGTTCTATTTTTCCAGCATTTATTTTCTAGTTAACATAATGTATATTCACAAAAGTGTTGACAATATTATATAACTCAATTTTCTTTCTGAACAAGTGCCTGCTTTCTTTAACATTAACTGTCAATATAGCAATGGGTTTTATCATAGTTATTACTTTCTTGAAATACCTGATGCTTCATATTCCCATTTCCTTGACCTTCTTGGTTAGTCTTGGACCACCTTGCCTCTTCTAATAGTTTTTTTTTTTTTTTTTTAGTTTGATGATCCTGTCTGAGGAATTGTTAAGCTGACAGTGTGATACCTTCATGATTTGTGTCAGAGCATTAATAAAATAGCTACAGTGTCAAACTCCAGCTATAGACAGACATACAGTTTTAAGATGATATTTTTTGCTGGCTTTGTTCTGTTGCCTCTATGTTCCAAATATTGATTCATTTTTAGTACTCCTATTACCTGTTTGCAGCAATTAACATTAATGCAGAAACAAAAAATGTAACTTTATGCATACATACACACTATATTTATAAGCATTGCATAAATTCACATTAAGGCACAGAAGATGCAGTTTAACTTCTTACTTTCATATGGACATCTGGTATATTAACCCTCTGCAGTGTCATGATTTCTTTGTGCTAGGTATATCCAAGCATCTACGCTATGTAAATACTTATCACTTCCACCACAAATAAGCACGAAATTGAGACTGCCTCTGTTGAAAAGTGTGCCCTCATGCTAACTTAATACAATTTTCCATTCACCCACAGCACTGTCTCTCTGAACAACAATACCATTAATCAAATATACATAATAAATCGAAATGTTTATAAAAAAAAGTCCCAATCTCCCCATGCCATGTGCACAATATTACAATATAGTCCACCAGTACTGTGTCTTTTTAACATTCATCCAGTGAAGTGAAATCCAGTGAAGTGCTTTGTGACCCCAGTGGTCCCACACTCGCCAGAGATTGACCCCCTGCCTTTAGCAGAAAAGATTTGCCTTGCTTTTGGCTCTACCCCTCTGGGGCCTTTCAATGTAAGCTATGCTCCTTTGCTATTCTCCTTCACACTCTGGCTGGCTAAGTGGAATTGTTTCTTCAGCCCGGCCACCGAAATGCTGTCCTCTGTGTGTGATGGGGAGGGGAGCCCGGACCCTGTGTTTGGTAATATGCTGCTGACTGGAACGCTGAGGCACATCATATGCCTGGAGAGGCACCAGCTCAGCCCCCTGTGTGTGATAGGCCTGGCGCTATATATGTGAGTTATGGTATTTTTATGTTTGTTATGGAAAATATTTTACCGATGGGGAGACAGACAGCGCTGTGGGGGAATGGGAACAAGGTTTTTCGAAGTACTTGTGATGGACCATATATTTACATAGAATGGTGGCCTATTGATACTTTTTTTTTTTTTTTTTTTTAGACAGTTGGGGATTTTTTGCAATAATCTAGTTGACTAGAGGTCCCACTGTGTTAAACTTGTGTGAATATTGAAGGATTATTCACTTTCAACGTGGAGGATTTGTTTATTCTAGGTGCTTCTAAGCTCAACGTTGCCTGATTTAGGTAAAATGTTTTGGTAGCATTCAAAGGAAGATCATGTCATCTCACACCGGTACGAGTGACAGGACTGTCAATCTGTAGACAGCCTTTCATGTCATGTATACATAAAAACAATTGTGATTATAGTTACCCTACATGTTTTGTATGGATTTGTAATTTCCGTGTATTCTAGCTATATAAGACAGTGCTTGACTGCCATTTAGCTTGCTTCATAATATTTTTTTTTTTTTTTTTATAGATTTAGAGATAAGATATTTAAAGCCTAA
Source organism: Lithobates pipiens (assembly GCF_037356315.1). Classification (NCBI taxonomy): domain Eukaryota; kingdom Metazoa; phylum Chordata; class Amphibia; order Anura; family Ranidae; genus Lithobates; species Lithobates pipiens. Next base: position 186,332,313 of record NW_027507903.1, read on the forward strand.
TTCAGTATTCAGGACTAACTGCTTCTACCTGGCTTTAGTGCCAGCAGAATATTGGGAACTGTGGGTTGTAAAATCTGTCCCATAAATTATTTTCTGTAGTCTGACTATTTAAATTTTTGAAGACTGTAAGTGCGTCTATAATAATTATAATAATGAAGTTATCCTTACAGCTACAGGTAGGTGTCAACGCAGATAAACTTCTCTAAGTTTATGTACTAAATCACTAAGAAGATGTAATTACATGTATGGTCTTATTTAAATGACTCAGCTAAATTCTATCCATTGCTTATACTTCAATTTGGCACAGCTACTTAGAGAAGGCCCAGTACAAATGTAGTGTAAAATTAAATTATCTCTCACTCTTGAGAAAGTGGGGCTGCAGTCCTGTGCTAAATTCATTTGCTAGGCGTTTTATCAGAAATTATATGGCAGCCCAGTGTAAAGTGAGAGACAAGTTGCTACTAAAATCCCCAGTATACTTTCTTCTTACAATCTGTAAAATGTAATTAAGATGAGTCGTGAAGATACAACTAATGATTGTAATTAGTGTAATTTTGCTTTTAGCACTAATTGTAAAAACAGTTCTTTACAAAGCTGCACAAAGCTAAGACAATATAGTCTTTGCATATCACGTAGTCAAAAATTCTCAGAACTGAAACCTATTTGCACATGAATAAGAGCGACCCAAGACACTTTTGTTCCACTGGTACTCTAGGGAAGACAAGCATTCACTCTTTATGACTACTTATTATTCTTGGTTAAGACTGCTACATTTTGCATTGTAATAAAATGTTAGTTCGGATGCAAGCAGAGTGTAGTTGTAAAAACCTTGGACTCTGAATTTTAATTTGTTTTATTTAGTTTGTACAAGTTTGTGCATAGAAATTTAACAAATACATTATAGTAAGTGTGGCATCATCTGTATTACAATGCATTGTTAAAGGAAAGGTTTAACAGTTTCTTATTCAATAAGGCAGTGTGTGGTGTAGAAATCTATAACTGACAATTACAAATTCTTTTTTTTAACTGAACTGACACTTATGAAGTAAAATCTGGTTTGTTCATATGAGTTATTTTGCATATTTGTTTTTCTTCATTGCTCTAACTCCAAATATGCCTGCAGTCCCTGATTGTAAACAATACTGCATTTATTTATTTTTTACGTTTTTAAGTAAACTGTACATCATACATATTATTGTCATTCTTATATGAACTCACGAAGTGTGTGCATGAACATCAAGTATGTTAAAAATCTGATATTAAAATATACTATTTAATTTTAATATTTTGGATGTTCCAGCTAAAACATCTTACCAGGTCATGATTTGTTTGGCATTGACATCTATGTCTAATGGATATTTACACTAATGTTCTGTTCCCCTATGGCTGAACGGGGTGTCATGAACTTGGTTGGAGGCCAAGATGCTGGGAGGGCTCCCCTTGCAGCCGAGTGCAGCACACCCCTGAAGGTGACACAGGAATCACGGGTTGCCTAATTGCTGGAGCTGGTTGCCAGGAGCTTTCTGGAACAGGCAAGGTATACTGCAAGGCAGGCGTGCTTGGAAAGTCCAGTAGATGCGGACCAGTGAAGTAGACTAGATAGCTGAGTAGGGAGCCAGGCCAGGGGCCATTCGCAGTAAGACAGTCCAATATCAGAGTGACCAAGGGTCAGCCGAGTCTTTGCACAAGAGATAGGTAAAGGCAGAGTCCGTAAGATGCAGGAACAAGTCAAGGGGTCAAGCCAGGATATCAAGAAGAGCAGGTCAAGGCAAGCCGGGTTGGTACACAGGAATTCAGATCAGCAAGATACACAAGGCACAGGAACACAGAGGGACGTTGACGATAAATCAGCAATGCACCATTGTCAGCAGCAGATTTAAATAGGCAGTGGCACCACTATCGCGCTGTGTATGTGCTGCAGCGCATGCGCGTTTGCCTGTTCATGGTGCTGCACATCCTTGTGCATTGATTTGCGTGCCTTTGCTTATGCCGATTCGCAATCCCTGCACTAGTGCACCTGAGGATGCGCCTATTTTCCTGACATGGGGTCAGTGGATAGAAATGTTAAGTTAAAACGACTGGTCTTTGTTATTACTTGCTTTGCTAAACATGAGGTTTTTAGACTAATTTGTACATTAGTTGGAGACTTTTATGCTATCTTTTATGGAGCTTTTATGTTAAACATGCTAAACTTTAGTCATACTGTTGAATCTTTCTGGAACCTCCGACTTATTTCATTCATGTTATGTGTTAAGTATATAGTTTGTTGTAACATGCACATGCATAATGCCCACATATGGACATGCTATGTAATAAAGTCCTTTCCTACTGCAATTCAATATCTTGTTACTTTCAGTATTCAGGAAGGCCCTCCTCTGGCAGAATGATGTAGCCCAGCGGGAGTGATTCCCTCATTCATAATTGAAAGGGTGGATGGGGGATTCAATTGAATGCAAAAAAAAACAAGTAGAGCCTGCCTAAAGCCAGCCATAGATGGATAAAATTTCAGCCGCTTCAGCAGAGACCGGCTGAGTTTTGATCCATCTATGGGCAGGCTGATTGTATCCAAGTTGATACAACCAGCGTGTCAGATTTTTTGCATACAATTATTGCCAGTGGCTATGGCAGCTGGCAGGGACAGCTCCCTGCAGCCCCCTCCCAGCCGAGTGAACACAATAGCTCCATGGAAGGTATTTCCCCATCAAGACTGACTGTGTTGATGGGGAAATTGAACATGATTGCTGGAAAGAAAATCACATAATCTTTGGCCCGCTTTAATCACTTGTTTAGAAATTGTAATATTGTTCTACCCAGTCTCTTATTTTGTGAAGACTGAGCAATTTTATCACTAACTGAACCAAGAAAAATAATAGGTCTCTAAATCTGGAACAGCTAGTTTCAATGCAGAGAAATGGGTGCAGGTAATGTTCAGTGCGGGACTGCATACATTTAAGAGAATTTGTTGAGGCCATTTCCCTGAGCTCTAGTTTTGTGGCATGAATAAAGTGAAATCCATCTGGATTGTATTGCTGCTGCATTGAAGAACCCAGGGACTTTTGCTAACCATTATATTTTGGAATAGTTTTTTTCTTACTTGCTATTCTTTAGCCATTTCTTTTATCATTATAGACAAAATGTATGTGGTTGCTGAACCAAGTATGAATTTACGGCTAGACTAAAAAAAAAAGCTTAATTTCGCTAGAGAGGAATCATGTAGCGCTCATAGTAATTGAAGTAGAAGATGAAATGTTTATAGCAGAAAAACATATGAATACAAAAATACCTTGACTTCAAATGGATTAACTTTGTGGTAGCCACTTAGAAAAGACTAAGCTGGCTGAACTGAAAGCATGAAAAAGAGAAAGCACTTTTTGTTCCCAATTCTCATGAAATAATCCCCTATTTGCAGTAAACTAAACATTCACTTTGACTAAGCGGTGAACAGTGTTACAATTGAGCAAATACCACTATTTGTGGTGCAGAAGCACAACACTGCACTACTTGTTCATTTGCATTATTCCTTCTCCTCCCCTACACCCAGGGCCTTAAAGTGATAAGGCCCTGAAGCTGTTGCTTTTTGTTTGTTTTTTAGTAAAATAGATGTTCTACTTATCTTTTCTGATATCTGAATGATATTGCACAGATCTGGCCCTTACCTCCTCTTCTGGTGTCCCTTGCGGACACTCCACTACTCCTCTTTTCAGTGTACCCTGTAGCAAGCTGTGTGCTTGCGCCGTAGCCAGGATGTGTGCATCCATAGACACACACAGTTCTGTTCAGCCTTGCCACCTATTCTCTCCTCATTTGATTTGACTGACAGCAGCAGGAGCCCAGTGGCACTGCCATCAGAGCCTCCAGTGAATTCAGGAAGAAGAGAGAAGGGCTACAGCAGACAGACACAGTAAATAGACTCAGGTAAGTGTGTAAGGGGGGCTGAGGGAACTGCTATTGAAATCATTTTTACTTTAATGCAAAGAATGCATTTAAAGTAAAATACCTTTTGACTTTAGAACCACTTTAAAGGTGTCGTTGGCTGAATGTCATCTCATTGTGGGTAGCTTTTTTTCAGTATGTCATCAATCAAAGGCTAAAATAATATGCTTAAGGTTACATAATATGACACACTCAAATGACCAACTCAGACTAAATTGATGTAACTATTTTTTTTTCATATAAGGGGTATCGATTACAGTGAATAAAATAACCTAACACTTAACAATCTGCCATTAATAAGAAATGGATTTATGCACAGCCTCTATGATTAAGTAAAGAAAATGGTAGATGGTAGATGGTGGAGTAAATATGCTTTTGTTTTGCATTTGCCCCATTATCATTGTATCACTGCTGCTTTGTATAGCTCTTCCTCTGCAGGAGCCGCTGGATACTTTGATACTTTAATACTTTACCTCAACCTCATTAAGAAATTCAGCCCCTATGACACACTAGGTTGATTGTGCAAAACATGCAATATCTCAGAAAATCACTGAAAGTAATACTTAGTACCCAGTAGTCATACATCAAAGAAAACAGGCACTGAATAAGTAAAGGCAAACTTAATATAGTTTTACCTGTTATGGTTAGTGCTGGAGTAAGCATCAATTTAACATAGGACTAGGCATAAGAGGACATTTTGCATCCAGATTAACATAAATTGTAGCACAGCCACCTATGTGCAGCAGTGAGTAGTAGTAAAGTCTAATCTACCAATTGCTTGAACTATACTGCCTGAGTGCAATTATGTTGATGATGCTGGTTCTAGACTGACTGGATATGCACTGTCTGGATGAAAAGAGAATGGTAGAGGGGGCAGGGTAACAAAGAGGACTTGCAAAATAACTTTTACAGGAGGGGCAGTTCTGCCAGCTAATGTTGGGGCCTTTTGAGAGCATTGATGCACTTAGGACAATCCTAGTTAACCTGCAGGCATTATATGTATGGTAGAGTCTCAGCACATGTGCAAGATAAATCTGGTTCAGATGCTGTAAAGGTTTGGCATAATGTCGCATAGGGTTGATATAGAGTGCAATATGGGTGCGACATGGATTGGTTATACTCCATGTCATGCTGTCAGTGGCTCAGTCCCTGCTAGCAGTATCAATAATGATTAAATAGCCATCTCACCAGTTCCCAGGATACTGTGATGACCTCTCTCTGTAGAAGATGATGGCCTCCTCGGTCTCTCACTAGTGATCAATGATGGGAAGCAGAGAGTGAGTGAGCACTCCATTCTCCCTGCTGCAGCAGTGCAGTTGCTGTAATGTGGGCGGTGCTGCACTTCCCTCAGGAATCCTCACTCCCAGTCTCAGATTGCCAATGATATGGTCTCCTGCTGGCAGGCGAATATCTAAACAGAGGTGCTCTCTCTCATGGCACCTCATGGCAAAAAACCTGAGGGTAAAGGTGATGGACTAGCCAAGCATTTCTCCAGACCTAAACCCTATTAAGCATCTGTGGGGCATTCTCAAATGGAAGTTGGAGAAGCACAAGGTCTCTAACATCCACCAGCTCTGTGAAAGAGGACTCCAATGGCAACCCATGAAGCTCTGGTGAACTCCATGCCAAAGAGGATTAAGGCAGTGCTGGAAAATAATGGTGGCCACACAAAATATTAAAACTTTGGACCCACCTGAGACCCTGTAACACTAATGGGTTACATGATACCAGGGAGAGAAAATGGCTAATTGGGCCCAGTTTGGACATTTTCCCTTAGGGGTGTACTCACTTTTGTTGCCAGCAGTTTAGACATTAATGGCTGTGTGTTGAGTTATTTTGAAGGGACAGCAAATTTACACTGTTATACAAGCTGTGCACTCACTACATAATAGCAAAGTGTAATTTCTTCAGTGTTGTCACATGAAAAGATGTATATAATATATTTACATAAATGTGTGGGGTGTACTCACTTTTGTGAGATACTGTAGATGGGCACTTGCATTGCACAGTGATCAGTTTAACTACAGTTTCACATAAATGTTTACAGTACATTAGTTTATCAGAAACAACAGTCAGCTGCAGGCCACCAACTGTGTGATGCTAAGCTAATAAAAGATAATTGTGGCTTACATTTCTGACGTATATTACTTGTCTAGAGCCCCGAAAACTGAGAACAAAATGAAACTGAACCACACATCATGATACAATCTCCAAATCATCTGTCACTTCTGACACAACATAGTAGACCTTTTAACTGTTTCAAGTTTGTTGGTAATGCTACTATAGCTGATGCCACAGGTGATGTTATATCAGATAGAAGAAGAGAAATATGTTGTGCCTGCCTTAGTTCAGCAACCTATAATGCCTGACACAGAAAGCTACACCCTTTCCTCTTGTGTAAAGAGACTCAGTCAATTTCAGGTCTCAGGTTAGCTCTTTGTTCTTTGCTGTGGACTGTTTGATGTCAGATGCCTGCCCACTGCATTCTAGAAACTGAGAAATACCATCTGCTCAGAGTAATTTGGAGAGCTATGAAGAAGAGAAGGCTCCAGCAAAAGAGGCACGGCTTCTGCATGAGAATTTGCTTCATCAAAGTGTAAAACTTAAGGCTTGTCAGTGGGCTTATGTGAATGTTTATTACCACTTTACGGTTGTCATTGTGACCCTTATTGTACACATGTTCTAACCCTAAGGTCTCCAGCTTGGAGTTCCATTTTTTGCTCAAATCCATTAAGACCTTCTCAGTCAACTCAGTCCTAGAACCTGTCCTATATAGTAATTGGCCTTCAAGTGATTGTAAGGTCTCATTTTCTTTTTTCCTATAAAAATAAAAATGTCATACTTACCTGCTCTGTTGCAGTGGATTTACACACAGCATCCCAGATCCTCCTATTCTCGAGTTCCTCTTCTGGGATCCTGGCCCTCCTTCCTGCCCATCGCCCCCACAGCAAGCAGCTTGCTATAGGGGCACCTGAGCTGAGTCACAGCTCCCTGTGTCTATTCAGACACGGAGCCCTGACCTGGCCCTGCCCCCTATCTCGCCTGATTGGCAAGCTGACTTTGACTGCCGCTGCAGCCAATGGTGCCACTGCTGTGCCTCAGCCAATCAGGAGGGAGACTCTCGAATGGTTGAGACATTTGTGGACATCGCTGGACAGAGGGGGGCCTCAGGTAAGTATTAGGGAGGGGTGCTGCTGCACATAGAAGGCTTTTTATCTTAATGCATAGAATGCATTAAGATAATATTCCTTCCAGCTTTACAACTTCAACCTGAAGAGATTTTTGTAATGGCAAAACATTTTACACACTATCCTATTATGAAGAGCTTAATGCAAAAAATGGATGTTCCCTGTGGTGGACCCAGTCACTTATTGTATTAAACAATAAAATAAATGCAATATGTTTAACCACTTGCCGACCAGCCACCACAGTTATATTGTGGCAGGTTGGCATGGCTGTACGAATCGCTGTAGAGGCCCTTTTTTCTTTTTAGGCCTTGCTATTCACCCTACAGTTGCTTCCATGGCTGTTTGCCAGACCCTTGTTGTCTCGACTAAGCACATGGCATGAGACCCTAGCTCCATCATGACAAATCCCTTCCATTCACCACCAGCTAGAGCTTTTACCTGTGGCTTTACACTGCTGTGTGAATGGCTTGGCTAATACGCTTCTGCAGGATGGAACCTTCTTTCCATCTATATGCTTAGTATTCTTTCTATCAGATGCTGGTCAGAGAAACTCCCCTGTAAGAAACGTCTCAACCATTTGCCTTTTGAAAGCAAAACGACTGTTTGGTCTGGCTTGGATAAGTACATCAAAGAGATCACAGCAAACAAGAGTACCCTCCCTCATAAAAAAAAAAGGGGGGTTTGCACTTTCATGGCTAGACCACCTTCTCTGAATGCTAGAAAGTTATTTCTTTTTTCTACATTGTGGGATACAGAGTCAGGCAAATATTTATTACCTAGACTAGGAGGCTCAAGGGAGGTCTGTCGCACTTCTTGCCACCCTGTGGGGTGGAGGAAATTGTGCCAGCAGTCCTGTGCTCTAACCCAGCTAGGGCCAAGGACAGTTCATCCTCGGTGATAAAGGGTGAAGCAGCAGTCATTTTGGTGGCACCAGCCTGGCCCAGAAGGCTCTGGTTCCCAGAGATTGTGAGACTGACAATAGATGGGCCATGGACGCTTCCATGTCATCCCGATCTACTGTCTCAAGGTCCTATTTTCAACCCCGATTTACAGTCTCTAAATTTAAATGGCATGACAATTGAAGCCAGGGTGCTGAAGAACCATGGCATCTCGGGACCATTAGTGTCTACCCTAGTGAATGCTAGAAAAGCGGTCACTAGGAAGATTTATTATAAGGTCTAGAAGAATTATATTGCTTGGTGTGAAGCCAGAAAATGGCATCCTCTGAAATACGTGACTGAGAGAATTCTCACTTTTCTACAGTCAGCTGTGGAAATCAAATTGGCTTTGAGTACAAACAGAGGTCAAGTTTTGGCACTATCAGTATTATTCCAAAGGCCTTTAGTCTCCCATTCACTGATCCAAACCTTTATGCAGGGGGCAACTTTCTTGCTCCGCCCCATTAGGTTACCTATGTGTCCTTGGACTTGAATTTGGTGCTGTCTGTGTTACAGAAGCAACCATTTGAACCTACAAGAGATCCATAAAGTCGACAAAGAGAACACAGATTTCACCGCTCCAGGCTCCACTAAGGCCGCGTACACACGCGGGGACTGTTCGCTCAACTTTGTCCGCTGAACAGTGTTTCGGCGGACAGTCCGCTCGTGTGTGGGCTTTCAGCGGACAGTTTCAGCGGACAGTCTGCTGAACAAAGTTTTTCGGAAATTCCGAAAAACTGTCCGCTGAAACTTTGTTTCAGCGAACAGTCCCCTCGTGTGTAGGCTTGTTCGTCAAACTAAGTTCCGCGCATGCTCAGAAAGGATTTACACGCCGAAGTTTGCATTGCAGTGTATAGGACGTCGTTTTCTAGTCCCGTCGTACGTGCCGTTCACGTCATCGCGCACGGTTTCAGCGGACTGTTCGTTCGTCGTGTGTGGCCAAGTCCGTCCATGCTAATTTTGAGCGGACTGTCCGCTGAAACTGTTTGACGGACAAAGTTGAGCGAACAGTCCCCGCGTGTGTACGCGGCCTAACAGGCTGCTAGCTCTCCAGATAGGTAGGGGTTCCAGGTGCAGGCTGATTTCATAAGCCAAGTGTACAAAATCTGAACAAAACTCTGGATAGCCGCACTGCGGATTAAGTAAAAAGTAAAGTGCCTTAATTTCTTCAAATGCAAATGCAAAAACTCCATGTTGAACAACACATCACAGCAAAGAGAAACAAAAAATAGAACAAGGTTGTTGACGCGTTTCACTTTACAAACAGCACTTACTCATAGCACCAAAATAGTGCCAAAAGGGTCCGATCTGTTGCAGTCAATGTCTCAGTCAAAATAAAAATTCGCCGATTTCTGCTATTACTAATAAAAAGAAATAATAATACAAATGCCATAAATCTATGCCCTATTTTGTAGATGTAATAACTTGCACAAACCAATCAATATATGCTTATTGGTTTTTTTTTTTGTTTTGTTTTTTTTACCAAAAATATGTAGAAAAATACATATTGGCCTAAACTTCTTTTTTTTCTTCTTGTTCAGGAAGGGGGTAAATCCTTCCATGGCGGAAGTGGTTAAAATTGCGATTTTGTACTTTGATAATCGTATTCCTTTAAAGCCACAGTTAGGTAATATACTGTAGTAGAGCAAGTGTGCATACTGTATACATAGGGATACATTGCATGCACATTGTGCTTAGTAAGCAGCCTTAATTGACCATAGTATGTGATATTGAAACCATTGCTTAACAAAAGCTCAAGCGTCATTTTGGGATATTGCAAACACATGATCTGTCATACATCAAGCTCATTATGATGTAATGTATGCAAGAGCATCACTTACTTTTCTCATAAGCAACTTGATCAATATTTCTGTTTACATGATGTTACTTTGAGCCATTGAAAAAATATTCATTCTGTTTCTATAATCAATACAAAGCTTTATTTTCCTGTTAACAATTCCATATCTTTCCCCTGTGCGGCTTCAACGATAATTTTATCTTCTATGTTTTGGAGGTAAACTCCTGTGCCTCACCTTGACAAGATGTGATTGAATGGATTTCATCGATTTGCTGAAAATGTTAACATTACTATTCACTTCATACATCAAGCAATTAGATAATGACTATTACGTACCTTCCCTTAAAGGTATTGAAACACACCACTCACTTTATTCTTTAATAACAGCAATTATGGCATTTCCAGGGTCATAGGTTTCCTCAAGAAGAATCTATGTCATTTTTCTAATATGGAGGATTTAGAAGAACTTCAAAGCAAATACCTGTTAATTCTTACAAACCTTATAGAAGTTCTATTGCAAAGGTTATTGTTATACATTTATATATGTGTTTCTAATTTCTCAATGTCATTGTTTTATATACTTTTTGTAACTTTATGTAAATTTTATTTTAAGATGGAGCCACAGCTGTTTAAAATGAATTGTGTATATTTTATTTTATGGTATGTTAAGGATAAGTATAACTAATTCATCAAAATGTATAAACAATACCGGAAAGTAGTATGTTTGTATGCATTTTTTATTTATTTTTTTCAATTGTTTTTATTAAGTTTTGTAAAAAGTACAATGGGAAATGTCAGGAACTTTTCAAACATAGGACTGTTCAAAATCAGGATTGAAGTACAATATGCTTCTTAATGTTGCTAAAAAACAAAGAATAATAATACTTGGATCAAAGAAAATACCATAGATATAGAAACAGTATATAAAGAGGAGGGGGGTGGGTAGAGGAAAGGGAGGTGGAGAAAGAGAGCATAAAGGCAGGGTAAACAGATTATTTTAAATATGTATTCAGCTAATGAATCTATTGTACCAGTGTTTCCAGGGGTGCCATAACTTGAGGAATTAAGAATATGCATTTTTTTTTTGTCACAGCATTAAATGTTCATAGGAGTAATGCATATGTACTAATGCTATCTCATCTAGGACCGATGGCATGATGTTTGTCTTCCAGCGTCTTGTAGTAGGCAGTCTGGCTGCTAAAAGTATGCAGGTAATTAGCATTCTGAAGTCAGATGGGATTAAATCAATGCCACATTTTGAAATGGCTAATTTAGGAGTGGTTGTGCACTGTATATGTGTGATGTCAGTTATTATATTAGATATGCCTGTCCAAAAATTCTTCAGGTATGGACATGACCAAAGGATATGGTATAGGGTACCCAGGTGTTTGCAGTTTCTCCAGCATAAGGGTGAGGACTGGTTGTGGAATTTTGCAAGTCTTTGGGGTGTCAGATACTACTGCAAAGCTATTTCCCGGGCCAATTATCATAGTGAGGTTTTTAGTTCGACCTCAAGGCTGCTTGCCATTGTTGTTCAGTAAATTGTTGTAGCTCTTCCTCCCAGGTCCTAAAGGGCATGGATTTAGTGCATATTATTTTTTCATGTAGTATTGAGTATATTAAGTCGATGCCTTTATATCTCCAGTCTTTTGTAAAGTAGAAGTTCCAAGGTTCAGTAGTTATAGCACCTTCAATGTGGGGGTAGGAAGAGAGACAATGTTGAACCCTATAGTAATTAAGGAAGTCTTTGTCAGGGACGTTATACAATATTTGTATTTGTACAAATGTTTTGTTTGCTAGTCTGACATGAAGTTCAGAAGTATTTTCCACCTGCCTTGTTAACCAGACAGGTAGGGTTATGTCTGGGGATAACGATTACAAAGATTTAAGAGGACTTTGGTGGGAAGGTGTGATCATTTAGAGGACAGTAGTGATTTCCAGACATTAACAGCTGCCCGAATAGTCGGAGAGAGAGATTTAAGGCCAGGAGGATTGATAGCCATGCTGAATAGCCAAATTTTAAGATTACTGCCTGGTTTAATGGTGGCTTCTATGTTGCCCACTAGTGTTTTGGGAGAGAGGACATCCGGTCTTTCAGTGGCTACATCAGGCTTTCTTTACCTGCCAAACATATCTATGTATGATCGACTGAAGAGATTTGAGGTGTGAGGTAGTGGGAAGTGTTCAGAAGAGATATAGAAGCTTGGGAAGGAGCATCATCTTAAAGACAGCTAGCCTTCCAGGCCAAGAACATTCAGTTTGTATAGTTTTATTATTTCTATGGTTAGCATGTGTTTTATTTCTGCATAATTATTGGCAAAAAGATGTTTTGTGGACTTTGCAAGTGTGATCCCTAGGTAAGAAATACCTGCATCAGCCCATGAGTACGTGTTGCGAAGTCGGTTACTGGTGATGCCATCAAGGCTCAAATCTAGTAGGTAGGACTTACTTTGATTCACCTTGTAATATTGCTAAATCTTTGCAGAACAGATTGTATCGAAGCCAAGGAAGTGATCGGTTCTGTAATCATTAGTATAACATCGGTGAAGAAATACATTTTATGTTTTTTGGGGCCAATTTGGATACCAGAGATGTTTGTGTGTAACCTGATATGCTTTGCAAGAGGTTCCATCACTAGATTTAAAATGACGAGTAAACTTGAGCTTATGGGGATGTATAGAGGGCCATGATGGCAGAGAGGATATTGCCCTGGAAACTTGCAGAGAGTGGCCTGGAGGTATGCCCAGTGTACTCTATTGAACGCCTTCTCTGCGTCCAAACATAGGAGCAAAGAGGGCATTCAAGTACTTTCAGCATTGTGAATAATGTTGATAATCCTTTGTGTAGCATTGAATGATTGCTGGCCTGTTGTAAAAGTGGATTGGTTGGGGTATATTAAGGAGGGCATAATATTTACCAATCTAGTGGCTAGTAGCCTGGCATAAATTTGTGTGTCAAAATTAAGAAGTGATATGGGCCTGAAGTTCTGCAGTGACGTGAGATCTTTTGCTGGCTTTGGGTAATTATAAGAGTTTTAAGCTTTTCTGGAGGGAGAGAGGAAGAAGAAGCAGTGTCGTTGCATAACTGGGCTATGAAGGGTGCCAAGGTTATCTTAAATTGTTTATAATATTCTCCAGTGACTCCATCTGGACCACGGGATTTATTTGAGGGTAAGTTTGAGAGGACATGTATTAGCTCTTGAGTTGTAAATGGGGTATTCTACAGAGAGAGTTGAGCTTGCGATATTAATTGAAAATTAATTTCCCTTAGAAAAGCATCAATTTCGCATTTGGATGGCTGGAGAATTCTATAAGTTGTTATTATCAGATGTGCATCCCTTATTGAAGGCGAAGTACTCTTCCAGCTGGTCTTGCCGGTATGTGGCTTAAGTAGACAACTGCAGAATCGATGTGTGGGTTCTCCAAATTCTCGTCGTGAAGACAGATGGCAAAGTGTCAGTGGTAAAGGTGGTTGGTGCATGGTCAGACCAGGTTATTGTGGATATAGATGACTCAGTGATATTGGGTAGCAACCATTTATCAACCAGAAAGTAGTCAATTTGGGTTTATGAAAAAAGATGCAAGTAAACAAAGGGGAAAAAACAACGGAAATCAGCAGGGTTTATTTTCCAAGCTGCTGAGATATGTCGGGGTAAAAGTTTGTGAAACTGGTTGCAACAAGCAGAGCACCGAACCTGAATGCAGAACTGTATTTTTGCATATTGGTGGAAACACTCACTTTGGTATGGAAGCTTTGGAACAACCAGATGGGATGTGTTATTATTACCCCTATAGTTAGCTTGTGAAGGTGCTGGGATGTCAGGGATGATTCCCCATGTTTGGAGTAGCTTGAGCCCTTCCACGACTGTTTGGATGTTATGCTTCATCCCATTTTTAGTAACAATTATTTTTGTGGGGAAATCGCATTCGTAGGTAATTTTGTGGTTGTTGAGAGAGGCTAGGTAATAGTATTCAGCTGGTGGTTATATTGTGATATGTTTGCATACAGTTGTAGCTTAGAGTAAGGGGCTGGGAGCTGACCAATGTGTCTCGCACATAAGAAGTTGCTCTTATGTGTGGTAAAAATGTTTTTGCATTAATACATCATGGGGGACTTCCTCCGGAAGGTGGGAAGGTTTAGGCAGGTGGTGGAATCAGTCTATAATGGTTTCCATGGGAGAAATCTCCAGAAGTAGTGAGGTGATTAGCTGTTTAGCATAGGCATTGAGATCGTATGGGAGAATGTTTTCAGGAATGCCCCTTATTTTTACATTTATGTTACAGCGGGACCCATCATCTTCTAGGTCCGCCATCTTGGCTCTCATCCACTGCTGTTCATCTTACGTGTGTCCGTTAGCATCTACTAAATCGTTTACTGTTTATGCTATCCTATTTGATTTTCCATTTGTATCACTCTTTTCCCTATTGAGTGCATCTCTGAGGAAAATTCTGTGCACATGGAGGATATAGCATTGTGTAGGGAGCTATGAAGTGAAATGAATATCTCCTTCATTGTAGTGTCAAGCATCGGTTGGTTTCAGGTAGGGAAAGATGCTATGGGTGATGATTGTATTGGTGTGCGATCAAATGGAGGGATCATCTCAGGGTCATGGATATCAGAATCCAAGCGCATTTGCGACTTTACCGGCTATTGCTGGTAGAGGAGGTTGTTGATGAAGGAAGGTCAACTGTTTTGTCTTTGAGGATTATTATTTCTGAGGGATCAGTGTCCGGGAGGTCTGTGTAGGAGCCTGCTGAAGCATGTGCATGGCAACGGGCGACATCTTTGTTTCTCCTTCTCAGCTGTGTAAAGAACGCTGTCAGCTTTTGGGGCTGGTGGTACTCTTTTTCGCTTGTGGGACATGTTATGGTGTGTCCCCTGCATGTAGGTATTCCCGGGAGGTAGTGGATGCTGTCTGTGAAGCAGTGTTCCTGTTTCTCCGGCCGGCGCGGGAGCTATCCATTTAGACCTTGTTAACCTCTAAAATCTATATTTCTGATTTATTAATCACAAGATATGATATGGGTTAAATGAGAATTCAATTGACCAAGAGTGAAAGCTTTAAATATAATAACATGTATTAAAATTAGTTGAAAATCTAGCTAATACACAAATCTCTATCTATGGTCTTACATCAAGGAAGAAAATACTAGGTTGAAATAAAATATTTACATGAAGGAATACAGAGTATATTCTTTAAGACAGTGATCTACAAGCACATTTAGTTACAAGTAACATGGCACACCTTTCCCATAATTACCCATCCTTACCAAAGTTCCACTCTGATGGCTGGTTTCCCAAAAAGAAAGCTGTTACCTCCCCTTTGCTCTGAGTATATGACTTCATGCTGATGCCTCAAAGGATGGCCTAGCTTGGATCCTGATTGGAGCGCTTACTTTATAAGTCGGCCCCCTTTCATGTAAATCCTTGTGACTATTCTGGGCAGAAGATTTAATTGGATTTCCCCAGGAACTTGGGTATTAAATATGGGTTGGGCTCCCTTCATTGCATACCCCAGCACGGAGTCCTTTGAAGTGAGTAGGTGTAGAACAATGGAATTGGCTCTCCATTGTTGGTATTTACAAGTCTCGGCTCCGCATTGTCTGCTCTTAACCACCTCAATACAGTGCAGTTACACCCCCTTCCTGACCAGACCAATTTTCAGCTTTCAGCGCTCTCACACTTTGAATGACAATTACTCAGTCATCCAACACTGTATCCATATGAAACTTGCGTCCTTTTTTTCACACAAATAGAGCTTTCTTTTAGTGGTATTTAATCACTAGTGGGTTTTTTATTTTTTGTGCTATAAATAAAATCAAACGTAAATTTTGTGAAAAAAATGCCTTTTTCTTCGTTTCTGTCATAAATTTTTGCAAATTAGTAATTTTTCTTCATAAATGTTGGCCAAAATTTATACTGCTACATATCTTTGGTAAAAATAACCCACATTAGTATATATTATTTGGTCTTTGTGAAAGTTATAGAGTCTACAATCTATGGTGCCAATCACTGAAAATTGATCACTTCTGATCAGGCCTTCAGTACATCAGGTGTACCTAATTTCTTGAGACTCTAACTAGTCAGGAAAGTACAAATATCCCCCAAATGACCCCTTTTTACAAAGTAGACATCCCAAGGTATTAATTAAGTAGCATGGTGAGTTTTTTTTAAGTTGTCATTTTTTCCCACAATTCTTTGCAAAATGAAGATTTTTAATTTTTTTTTACTAAATTGTCATATTATCAGGTTATTTCTCATACACAGCATATGCATACAACAAATTACACCCCAAAATACATTCTGCTACTCTTCCCGAGTACGGTGATACCACATGTGTGAGACTTTTACACAGCCTGGCCACATACAGAGCACCAACATTGATGTAGTACCTTCAGACGTTCTACGAGCAAAAATGAGGCATCTCATTTCTCAACCACCTATTACACTTTTGAAGTCCCTGGTGTACCAGGACAATGGAATTTCCCATAAAATGACCCCATTTTGGAAAGCAAACACCCCAACGTATAATCTATGAGGCATAATGAGTGTTTTGAACGGTTCATTTTTTTTCCAGAAGTTTTTGGAATATGTGGAAAAAAATTAAAACGCATTTTTTTTTTTACACAAAATCGTCAATTTATAATATATTTCTAACACATAACATGTATATAGCAAAAATTACACCCCAAAATACATTCTGCTACTCCTCCCGAGTATGGCGATACAACATGTGTAGGACTTTTACACAGCCTGGCCACATAGAGAGGCCGAACATTGAAGTAGTACAATCAGGCGTTCTAGGAGCATAAATCACACATCTCATTTCATTCCTACCCATCACACTTTTGAAGGTCCTGGAGCACCATGACAGTGAAATTACCCACAAAATAACCCCATTTTGGAAAGTAAACACCCCAACGTATATTCTATGAGACATGGGCTGCAAATAGGTACTCGGGTACTCTGATGGCCTGGTGACAGGTACTCGGGTACTCTGATGGCCTGGTGACAGGTACTCGGGTACTCTGATGGCCTGGTGACAGGTACTCGGGTACTCTGATGGCCTGGTGACAGGTACTCGGGTACTCTGATGGCCTGGTGACAAGTACTCAGGTACTCTGATGGCCTGGTGACTGGTATTTGGGTACTCTGAAGGGCGGTGACAGGTACTCATAGGGACTGTGACAGGTACTCGGGTACTCAGATGAACTGTGACAGGTACTTAGGTACTCAGATGGACTGGAACAGGTACTCGGGTACTCTGATGGCCTGGTGACAGGTACTCGAGTACTCTGATGGCCTGGTGACAGGTACTCGGGTACTCTGATGGCCTGGTGACAGGTACTCGGGTACTCTGATGGCCTGGTGACAGGTACTCGGGTACTCTGATGGCCTGGTGACAGGTACTCGGGTACTCTGATGGCCTGGTGACAAGTACTCAGGTACTCTGATGGCCTGGTGACTGGTATTTGGGTACTCTGAAGGGCGGTGACAGGTACTCATAGGGACTGTGACAGGTACTCGGGTACTCAGATGAACTGTGACAGGTACTTAGGTACTCAGATGGACTGGAACAGGTACTCGGGTACTCTGATGGCCTGGTGACAGGTACTCGAGTACTCTGATGGCCTGGTGACAGGTACTCGGGTACTCTGATGGCCTGGTGACAGGTACTCGGGTACTCTGATGGCCTGGTGACAGGTACTCGGGTACTCTGATGGCCTGGTGACAGGTACTCTGATGGTTTGGTGACTGGTATTTGTGTACTCTGAAGGGCGGTGACAGGTACTCGTATGGACTGTGACAGGTACTCTGGTACTCAGATGGACTGTGACAGGTGCTCAGATGGGCTGTGACAGGTACTCGGTACTCTAATGGACTGTGACAGGTACTCGGTACTCTAATGGACTGTGACAGGTACTCGGGTACCCTGATGGGCCGTGACAGGTACTCGGGTACCCTGATGGGCCGTGACAGGTACTCGGGTACCCTGATGGGCCGTGACAGGTACTCGGGTACCCTGATGGGCCGTGACAGGTACTCGGGTACCCTGATGGGCCGTGACAGGTACTCGGGTACCCTGATGTGCCGTGACAGGTACTCGGATACTCTGATGTGCCGTGACAGGTACTCTGATGTGCCGTGACAGGTACTCGGGTACTCTGATGTGCCGTGACAGGTACTTGGGTACTCTGATGGGCTGGGACAGGTACTCGGGTACTCTGATGGGCTGGGACAGGTACTCGGGTACTCTGATGGGCTGGGACAGGTACTCGGGTACTCTGATGGGCTGTGACAGGTACTCAAATACTCTGATGGACTGTGACAGGTACTCTGATGGACTGTGATTGACAGGTACTATGAGGGGTGGTGACAGGTCCTCTTTATTGGGGGGGGCAATCAGTATGTTTGGTGTACACTGTATGTGGTAACGAGATGTTACCGCAATCTCCTCCTCACACACGATCGGTGTGTGAGGAGGAGAACCCGGTAACATCCCGTTACCGCGGTTTGTTTACATTTTAGTGATCGGCTGTGAAAGGATCACAGCCGATCACGTGGGTAAACAGCCGGCCAATGGCTGTTTACCAGCATCGGTGACGAGCAGTGTTCCCGGGGAACACGCCACCACCGACGTGCATGCGCAGCGCGCTC
Organism: Lithobates pipiens; assembly: GCF_037356315.1. NCBI lineage: Eukaryota > Metazoa > Chordata > Amphibia > Anura > Ranidae > Lithobates > Lithobates pipiens. Next base: position 186,350,828 of record NW_027507903.1, read on the forward strand.
GCGATCGCGCGCATGCGCCGTGCACGTTCGGGGTGTGACCATCTGTGATCGGCCGTGACTTCATCACGGCCGATCACGTGGTAAACAGCCATAACGAATGGCTGTTCACCCCCTTCGGTGGCGAGCGGTGTCTCCGTGACACGCCGCCACCGAAGAAACAGGGATGCGCGCGCACGATCGCGCGCATCCCTGTTTAAACGGGAGGCCGTCATATGAAGGCCTCCCGCCACAATAGGTGCGCCGCCTGGCCGTCATTTGACGGCCGGCGGTCAGCTACTAGTTAACAAGCGCTTGGAGGAAGCCCTTTTACCCGGCTTTCATAGATGCAAGCCAAATGAGATATATTCATGATTACAATATTTTACAGATATAAATGAAGATTTCACATAAACTCATAAGGCAACAACGCCCATACTGCTTGGCGGTTAGCCACGCCCCTGTATTATTTTTTTAGTAAAGACTGGAAAGGTTCACCTGGTTTATTGCCTTTCATATACATTTTATTAAAAGGCAAAAGTATCTACTGGTAAAGATTTTTTTTTTCTCTTTGTGGCATCTCAAAAGTACTTCAGGTACTTATCAGTCTCTAGCTAATAATATTTTACCTATATTAAGCAGGTGCTTACTTAGGCCTGTCTTCAGGCAGATTCATTTTTTTTACATGGCAGATATGTTTAGCAAGCCTGACTAGCCTAACTGATGAGACACACAAAAATAACATCAAAGTAGACGGTCATCGCACACCCTTTGCTGAACCATCTTTGCTAAGCAGTTCAAAACATTCTTCTAATAACCACTGATATATATTAGTTTATCCTAGTATAGGGTCACAATGAAAACAGTTTAGCACATGTACAGTTCCCTATGCTGCAAGTACAGAAAATACCTGCTGAATTTGCCAGAAATTCAGAGATCTTCAAGAGGTTGTAACCCTAAAAAAATATATTTATCCGGAACCCTAAAGTGCTTGTACTGTGTCATTTACCCCTCTCTATGTTTTAAAAAAAACTGGTTTATCCTGCCAGTTCCTGTGTCCCCCTTTCTGTGCTGACCGCAGTAATCATGGCTGCTGATCCCTGATTACTGTGGTCAGTTTACATGCCTCCATTAGCCCTCTGGTCTCCTCTCCTCACCCTGCCTGTCAGCTCGGAAGTCTTTAATGTTAATATTAATAAATCCTGTAATCTTCTCTGTTACAGTATAATATAATGTGCAGTGTATTTGTTAAATGTTATTGTGCAAACTACGTTATTTACAGTGCCGCTAGGTGCTCACGTGATCTCCCGCTGCTCTCCTCCTCTCCTCGCGACTGACATCAGCAGGGAATCTTGACCCCTCCCACTTTAGTGCTCAGAGCAGGAAAGGATAATGCTAGCAGGTCTCTTGAGGGCCCAACGGCACTGTAATAAAGGTTATTTTGCACAATAATTTTAAACAAATACAAACACTGCACATTATATTATCTGGTAACAGAGCAGATTCCAGGATTTCTATGCAGACTTTACAACCACTTTAACTTCGGCTCCTTCGGTCTTAACTTCATGTTGTGAGCGAGTGGTTTTGCTACACTGAAATTCCAAGCAGTGTTTGTCAGCCTAGTCTAGTCTGATTTTTCTCCCAAGGTAACCCATATGGGGAAGTCATTGGTATTGAACTCATTTTTGGCTTATCTCAATACCAATCACCTGAATTTGAAGTTTACCCACACTTCAGATGCAGTCAGTATTGATTACCTGGATTTGTCTTTGGTGGGATGTGTGGATAGTAGAATTGTCTCTACCAGAACCTACAGGAAACAGTGTGCAGGTAAGTCACTTCTGTTGGCATCGAGTTGTCACCCAGCGCATACAGTGCGGGCTTTGCCAACAGGTGAGTTCATCAGAGCAAGGAGAAATTTTTCCTCTGATAAGGATTTTGTTAATGAATGTAACATTGTTTCCAGTAGGTTGAGAGAGTGAGGATATAGCGGACATTTAATAGATAGAGGCAGAAGATTGACAGAAAGTAGAGAACATGGTGATCTGATTGGGAACTCCTCTTCTATCAGTAAGAAGGCACGGTCCAGTGGGAGGGGAGGTGTTCACTTTGTGACCACTCATTCACAACAATACAATCAGATTGTTTCTATCATAAAACACTGCCTCCCTGTCCTATATGCGGATAAAACTTTGCATCATATTTTAAGACAGGGGTGCAGCTTTTCCAGTAGAAAAGCTCCTACTTTGGGTACTATGCTTTCGCCTTCTCTTTCATTCCGCTTCCCCTTCCATTTCATGGTTGGGGACAGTGAGCTCCCTGTGGTTAGAACACCTGTAACCAGTGTAAAATACAGAAAAAGCAAGTCTGTCATTTATTTTTCAACAGGTAGAACATATTCAGAACATATTCAGTAAAAAGTTTTCTAACTCAAAGATGATTGTCTACCTAATTGATTGCAGTACTTGTAAAGTACAGTATGTGGGATGCACTATCCGCAATCTAGATATTAGAATATCAGAACACTACAATGACACTTTAAATAGCAATGCAAACAAAAGTTCAAATCTATCTAAACATTTTAGTACAGTTCATGCTGGTAATCTGGAAACATTTTAGTTTTGCGGTCTGTAACATGTGAGAAGATCTGTTGGGGGTGATACACAACATACCCTACTTCAGCGGGAGGTGTGGTGGATACACAGATTGAATACTCGATTTGCGCTATTTGCTGGGTGTCCAGTGCACCCCTTGGCTCCTTCCAGGCATAATTGCCCTCAATTTATCCATTATTATATATGTGCTCCTACTATGGAGGCTCTCACAATTTAGAGAGCCAGTACTGCAGATAATACTGGGTTGCTTTGTCGTGGCCTCTGCATGCATGTCTTTGAAAATGTGTGCAAACTAAACCCCTGTTTTTAACATGAACTTTTAGACTGGACAATTTGGTTTGTTGAAGACTGGCTGGTAAGTTGAGCTGGGAATTTTTCTTTGGTTTTGCTTGATGTTTTTCCATAGTTGCATCATTTTTAAAGATACAAAATGTGGAAAAAAGCATATATTACACATATGTACTGCATTTGTTTTTTGCCCTGACCTGTAGTTTACGCACACATGAAGAAGGTGATTTGCTAAGGGAAAAGTGGCAATTCACTTAGCAAAATGGAAGCTTTACTTGGCTCACTGAATGAGGTGAAGCTGTTTGCACCAGTCAGGTGCCAACAAAAATCCTGTTTGTTTCCCTTGCATGTATTTTTCTTTACTCATTTTTGATCCATTGAAGTCTATGGAACAGTACAGAAGTTGGCGCTATTCCACTATTTTAAAGCATTGACATGTTAGGTATCAATTTACTTGGCATAACATCATTGTTTACATTATACAAAAAATGTAGTTATCTTTAGTGGGGGTTTTTTTATATTCGTGAAAGTTTTTTTTTTTTTTTTCAAAAAGAAGCATTTGAAAAATTGCTGCGCAAATACCGTGTAACATAAAAAGTTGTAATGACCACTATTTTATTCCCTAGGGTGTCTGCTAAAACATTATATATATATATAATGTTTGGGGGTTTTGAGTAATTTTCTGGCAAATTTTTTTTTACGATTATTACATGTAGGAGAGAAGTGTCAGAATTGGCATGGGTGGCAAGGGGTTAATTGCCACAAGTTATATACAAATAATTATTATATATTGTTTTTAGGTAAGTTACTATATTTTCAAAAACTACTCAAGCAGGTGGCTTAATGGACAAATTACTGACGTTTGAAGTTATAACTTCAAACCAGTAATTTCACAGTAAATAGTTAAATAAAACATTATTATCTTATACCATATAGCATAAAAATATATTGGCTTGTACTTTTCAACAGCAGCAGATTCTCATTCCCCCTCTTAAATGTGTGAGAAAAACATGGGATTGTAGGTAAATCTTATACCCATAAACCCATGTTTTTTCCTTGTAGTTAAAGTGGTTGTATACTCAAATTTTTTACTTTTACCTACAGGAAAGCCTATAATAAGGCTTACCTGTAGGTAAAAAAATATCTCCTAAACCTGTACGATTTAGAAGATATTCCCCTCGGTATGCGCCGCTGACTGCAGCGGCGCATGTGCACAAGGGGATTCTCGGCCTGAAAATCCGGCAGTGGCCGGCGGCCGGAATGAAATCTCCCGCGCGCATGCGCGGGAGTGACGATATCGCGGCTCCGGCCACTCACAGCGCCGGAGCCGCGATACCCGGAAGAAACGCCGAGGGAGCTGACATGCTGGATCGGGCCAGATGTCGGGGCCTCGTTCTAAGGTAAGTATTTCATAATGAGCTAGTATGCGGTGCATACTAGCTCATTATGCCTTTTGCTTTGCAGGTTTAAAAAAAAAAAAAAAAAAATTTGCGGGTTTACTACCGCTTTAAGAGGGCCGGGCTGGAAGGGAGCATTTGTCTTTTAGACACATGCCCCTTCTATGACACTGCAGAGAGAGATGTGCCTCCACTGCAGCATATTTATGGGGCTAATGGTACTTTACCATAGGTTCAAGACTCCAAGTCGTCCATTGAGCTCAGTGCCTCTGACAAGAAGTGAGGAGAGACACTGTGAGCTCATCCTCTGTCTGCTGCAAACAGAGAGCTGTGCCAGCTTGTATTTAAACTGGCCTCTCTGTATGTAGCTTCTGACAGGCTGCACAAGGAGCCCTGTATCTCTGGAACCAAAGGTCATAGGAGCCCCAAATTTACCAGTGGTGGGGTAGGACTTAGGCTAAATAGCTCCCAAATGTGAGGTCTCTGTGACCTTAAGTCGCCGAGCTACAACCCTCCAAGCTCTTTTTTTTTATGTTCGTGGCAGGTGCCTCCCCTGACTGCACGTCCCTACCCTAATCCCCCCTCTAACCGAACTTCAAACTCTTATGCCTCGTGCACACCATCCGATTTTCCAACAACAAATGTTGGATCTGAGCTTGTTGGCAGAAAGTCCAACCGTGTGTATGCTCCATCGAACATTTGTTGTCGGACTTTACACCAACAAATGTTTGTTGTCTGACTTTACAGTCGTGTGTACAAAAATCCACGCATGCTTGGAATCAAGTATGAGCCGGAGATATAACTAGCATTCATAATGGAGATATCACATAAGTCTTGTACATCACTACGTTCATAATTGTTGGCCAACATTTGTGGGACCATGTGTATGCGAGACAAGTTGGAGCCAACATCCTTCGAACAAAAATGCACGGTTTTGTTATTGGAAAGTCCAATCGTGTGTACAGGGCATTACACTTTTTTTTTTTTCTCACTTCAGCGACTTGGTCTATAGCTCATTGGAGTAGAAAAAGAGTGCAAGTTCTACATCTGAAATCATTCAAAGTTCATTGACAGGTGCATTTGACCTGCAGTTTACTGTCTTCTGACCTAATCCATAAGACTTTTGCTTATCAAAGTCTTGTTTGGGAATGCAAAACTTGCTTGAGGTTGGGTTCACACTATTGCGAATTGGATGAGGTTTTTCCGCATCCAATTTGCATAGCAGGAGATTGCGACTGGTTCACACATCTCCACAGTGGCTCCGGTGCGAATTGCACAGGAGTCCTGTGTGTCTTTTGGTCCATTTCAGGTCTGAATTCAGGTGAAAATTCCAGTGTCAACCCAGCCTGGAACTATCAAAAACCCATTGACACGGGCCATAAAGCAGGTTAGGAGGAGGTTGGCTACAGATGAAATACACTTTCAATAAATTCTGAATCATTCCATAAGTGTTACAAGCTGATGTAAAAAAAAAACAAGCTGCAACTTAAACAAAAAACCCAAAGCCCATTGACACAGACCTTAAATCTGAGATGACCTTAAGAGTTGTTTTTTTTTTTTTTTGCTGAATGCTTTTAGAAACCGCTTGCTGTCTTGCACACACAAAAAGAAAAGAAGGAGTTTTTGTATATCAACATGTTTCAGGCTTTATTGGGACATATGAATTTTGTTTTGTTTTTGTAAAGATTCTGTGGTATGAAATTGATTAGGGTAGTGTACAGAGATGTAAGCCCAATTAGTGTAGCAGGAGTGAACTTTATGGATCTTTACTTTAAAACTGTTCATCCATCCTAGTTCTGCCCAACTGCCACAAATATAATGCCACAGTCTCTTGGGGCCCATTCACACTGATGCACTTTTCATGCATTCTCATTAACTTACAATGAAAGGTGCCTTTTTGGTGTGCTTTTGAAAAACTGCACCAAAGATGCAGCATGCAGGACTTTGAAGTGTAGCACACCTGTAGTGTGAACAGTTACATAGGATTTAATGGAGAATCATTTTTATGTGCTTTTGTCACCCTGGAAAAGCTCATTAAAAAAGGGCAGCAGTGTGAAAGGGGCCTTAATGGAGAGTGCATAAAACAAACATCAAGGCACAGTTTAGTCGAATTGTAAGAAAGTGATACCTCTGTATTTTTGTATGGCGTGGAAGACACAGAAAGGAATAAAAAATTGTGAACTATGTAGAATAAATGGTACTCAGCCTCTCTTCATCAATAGAGGGAGTCTGACTTAATGGATGGTGTTAGGCTAGTTAGGTTTAGAGGCCTCTCTGTCAGCGTTTTCAGGCATTCACTTGTTTTAAATTGTGAATATAAGAATGACTGCAATTGTGGATTCCAGCAGCCATTTTATAAGAGTCTATGCCCTACCGGACATAATACTGTTTCCAGACAAAGGTGGGCTAGTTTGAGCTATGATTCAGTGATATATTACCTGGTTACAAGTTGGTTATCTGTGATTTCATTATTGCTCATTTCTAGACTCTCAACCTCTCAAAATGCCGTATTTCTGCTTGTGGTTTCTTTATGGTAATTTATGTTGAATAAAGTCTATTTATATAAACATACTGATGGGTGATATGCTCCTTTCTTATTACCACTTTTAAATATTGTCAGACTTTAACCACTTTCAGACCGGACCATTTTGCTGGTAAATGACCAGAGGTCTTTTTACACTTTGGCACTGCGCTGCTTTAACTGGTAATTGCGCGGTCATGCAATGTTGTACCCAAACAAAATTTGCGTCCTTTTCTTCCCACAAATAGAGCTTTCTTTTGATGGTATTTGATTGCCTCTGCGATTTTTATTTTTTGCGATATAAACGTAAAAAGACCGCAAATTTTGAAAAAAAATGATATTTTCTACTTTTTGTTATTAGAAAAATCCAATAAACTCAATTTTAGTCATACATTTAGGCCAAAATGTATTCAGCCACATGTCTTTGGTAAAAAAAAAGTCAATAATTGTATATTTATTGGTTTGCGCAAAAGTTGTCACATCTACAAACTAAGGTACGTTTTCTGGAATTTACGCAGCTTTTAGTTTACGACTGCCTATCTCATTTCTTGAGGTGCTAAAATGGCAGTACAAAACCCCCCCAAATGACCCCATTTTGGAAAGTAGACCCCCTAAGGAAATTGATAAGAGGCATGTTGAGCCCATTGAATATTTTATTTTTTTGCCTCAAGCGATTGAATAATGACAAAAAAAAAAATTTTTTTTTTTTTTTACACAAAGTTGTCACTAAATGATATATTGCTCACACATGCTATGGGCGTATGTGAAATGACACCCCAAAATAAATTCTGCTGCTTCTCCTGAGTATGGGGATACCACATATGTGGGACTTTTTGGGAGCCTAGCCGCGTACGGGGCCCCGAAAACCAAGCACCGCCTTCAGGCTTTCTAAGGGCGTAAATTTTTGAGTTCACTTCTCACTACCTATTACAGTTTTGAAGGCCATAAAATGCCAAGATGGCACAAAACCCCCACAAATGACCCCATTTTAGAAAGTAGACACCCCAAGCTATTTGCTGAGAGGCATGTTGAGTTCATGGAATATTTTATATTTTGCCACAAGTTGCGGGAAAATTACAAACTTTTTTTTTTTTTTTTTTTTTTTTAACAAAGTTGTCACTAAATGATATATTGCTCATGCATGCCATGGGCATATGTGAAATGACACCCCAAAATAAATTCTGCTGCTTCTCCTGAGTACGGGGATACCACATATGTGGGACTTTTTGGGAGCCTAGCCGCGTACGGGGCCCCGAAAACCAAGCACCGCCTTCAGGCTTTCTAAGGGCGTTACAGTTTTGAAGGCCATAAAATGCCAAGATGGCACAAACCCCCCCCAAATGACCCCATTTTGGAAAGTAGACACCCCTAAATTTAGGGGTACACTAGTGAGACTAGGTAATAAATGGCGGGTGCCCTGAAACTATAAAAAAATAACTAACCAACCAGCGTCACCTGTAACAGTTATATGGTGATCACTGGTGAAAGGGTTAACTAGGGGGCAATTAGGGGGCTTTATGCGGTAGTATATGGGGGTCCCTGGCGCTATAAAAAGCTGCAGCGAACCTAAATACCTACCTGCCTAACTAGCGTCACCTGTGACACTAATACAGCGATCAGAAAAACGATCGCTTATTAGGCTGGGTTCACACTGGAGCGATGCGGGAACGCCACGAATGCGCGGCGGGTTCCCGCATCGCATGCCTCCCGGCGGCAGTTCACACTGCCCTATGCGAACTGCTGGGAGTGTCAGTGAAATGTTACTGACACCCCCAGATCAGTTCGCATATCGCAGTGCGATCTGCAAACTCGGATCGCATGGTGTGAACACCCATGCGATCCGATTCTGCTGCGGGCCAAAAAAAGGGTCCCGTGCGAATTTGCGGCGGGTGCGGCGAATGGCTGAACTCGAATCGCACAGAGATCGGATGTGATTTGCACTGCAGTGCGGTGCGAATCACATCCGTTCTCATAAACCGCTGCAATGTGAACCCAGCCTTAGTGACACTGGCGACGGGGGGTGATCACGGGGTTAAACCTTTATTGGGGGGGTTAGGGGGGTACCTTAGAACTAAAGGGGGCTAACCCTAACTGCCCTAACAGTTATTAGTCACAAATGACACCCGCCGGGTGATCAGGGGGTTAAACCTTTATTAGGTAATAAATGGCGGGTGCCCTGAAACTATAAAAAAATAACTAACCAACCAGCGTCACCTGTAACAGTTATATGGTGATCACTGGTGAAAGGGTTAACTAGGGGGCAATCAGGGGGCTTTATGCGGTAGTATATGGGGGTCCCTGGCGCTATAAAAAGCTGCGGCGAACCTAAATACCTACCTGCCTAACTAGCGTCACCTGTGACACTAATACGGCGATCAGAAAAATGATCGCTTATTAGGCTGGGTTCACACTGGAGCGATGCGGAAACGCCGCGAATCCGCGGCGGGTTCCCGCATCGCATGCCTCCCGGCGGCAGTTCACACTGCCCTATGCGAACTGCTGGGAGTGTCAGTGAAATGTTACTGACACCCCCAGATCAGTTCGCATATCGCAGTGCGATCTGCAAACTCGGATCGCATGGTGTGAACACCCATGCGATCCGATTCTGCTGCGGGCCAAAAAAAGGGTCCCGTGCGAATTTGCGGCGGGTGCGGCGGGTGTGGCGGGTGCGGCGGGTGCGGCGAATGGCTGAACTCGAATCGCACAGAGATCGGATGTGATTTGCACTGCAGTGCGGTGCGAATCACATTCGTTCTCATAAACCGCTGCAATGTGAACCCAGCCTTAGTGACACTGGCGACGGGGGGTGATCACGGGGTTAAACCTTTATTGGGGGGGTTAGGGGGGTACATTAGAACTAAAGGGGGCTAACTCTAACTGCCCTAACAGTTATTACAGTCACAAATGACACCAATGCAAAAAAAAAAAAAAAAAAAATGACATTGGTGTCATTGTGACTGGGGGGCAGGGGTAATTGGGGGGGTGATCGGGGGGTAAAGGGGGGGTGTGAGTGTGCCTGGCATGTTCTACTGTGTGTGTGAGTGTTGGTGCAACTTACTGATCCGCTCTCCTCCGTGTCGGAACGAAAAATACCGACACGGAGGAGAGAATACATCACTTCCTCTCCTGTGTTTACATTACAGGAGAGGAAGTGATGTCACCGGGGATTTCTATTCGTCGGGAGCGATCGCGAGGGGGTGGCCATGAATGAATGGCTGTCCCCTCGTCCGGGATCGCTCCCGCACGAATACCGACCGCCGCAGGCACCGGGCGGGGGCCCGATCGGGCCCCCGACCCGCGGGAGGCAAGGGACGTACATGTATGTCCTTATGCCTGCCCGTGCCATTGTACCGACGTACATCGGCGTGCGGCGGTCGGCAACTGGTTAAACTGGCATGTAATAAAGTTGTATTCCTTAAAAAAAAAAAAAAAAGTAGAACAGCCCCACCCCACAACAATTATAATATTAGGATAATGTTTTTTACTTTCGACTTGTAATGTATATTAGCGACAAATATAAGTCCTTTAGTGTCCACTTTTTGTATTACCAAAGTCAGAGTGCATTCTTTCTTTAGCAACATATTGCCTGTGACAGAGATTAATTTGATTGAACCATACAATCACTCTCTGGCATATTGTTTGTGACAAACAGTGACTTATTTGATTACCCAGTAAACCAGCTGTCTAGCCTACACAATAGAAACCGGAAAATGTGGCAACAAATTATTTACACACTTAGTTCAAGTATTTAGTAATAGTCAGAAGTCTACTTATGGGATGAATAGATGTTGTAATTGTCATCCAGCTAGAGAATAAATTGTGGAGTAGTTTATCTTAGGGCTCATGATTTCAAATCCCCCTTGTATACTACTTACTTAGCACTCATTTAGGTAACCTGGCATAGCAGCTGGAGTACCTGGCATTCACAATATGCATTGTTCTTATAAGTATCCGGTAAATCAAACACTTTGCTAAGTGCTCCTGTCTATTTAGGAGCATGGATAAAGTGTTTATGTTGGTGGTTTGAATAAATATATTTCAAAATAAAACCTAGCAAATTTGATCCCATTCTTTGAACTGGAAAATGCAGAATAGAGTTCTAAAGAAGCCCATATGAATATTACGTTTGTGTGTATGTTTCTTTTTTTTTTTTAACAGTGATGTGGCTTTATAAATGTACTTTGTGGAGATTAGTTAGTTGATACATACATATTTTATGGGACCCCACTTATGGCAGTTCTACATTGCATTGTCCTTGAGGGAAACATGAATTTCCAAGAACTACTCCAGCCACTGCTAAACTTTATCCTTAGGATTTTGTTTACCAATTATACTGAATGCTAGGTACACAGGGATTCATTTTAAACCCTGCAAAATAATTTATAGATGTGATATCCTTTTGATGTGTACTACTCATACTGGATTGTTATTCCCTGTCTTCTTTTGGTTATTATCACAAACACCCAGTGCCTATGAAGGTAACATGGCCCCACACAGCTTTTTGTCTGCACTATGCATAATTCAGAAAGGTAAATATAGAGTATATACTTGTAGTGATGTTTACAGACAGGGGATGTCTTCCCTACCAGCAATTATATACTTTCAGGCTCAGTTGTACTTGGAATGTCCCACACTGCATACAGACACATACATGATACACCCAGCCAACACCTTGGCACCGTCCTAGGATAGAATGTTTCTGTATATGCTGTTGCACAGGTAAAGGGCACTTTGTGTGAAAAAGGATGATACACTGTGTAAAATAGAAAGGTATAAGGCAGTCTGTGTAGTGCAGATGTAGTATGTACTGCTTGTAATAAAGAGCTTTGAAGAACTTTATGGTTTCCATAGATATAAGTCACTGTATGTACTACACAGGTTTGGGATACTGTATGTAATGCAGAGGTGTGAGGTTCTGTGCATTATACAGAGTTTTACACACAGATGTTAATGGGAGTGCTGTATGTCACTTTAAACAAGCTGCTAGCAAGCTTTCAACAAGTTTTAATTGCTGAAGCCTGCTAGCAGCTTGTTTAGGCCTTTTTTTTAAATTTGCTTTACAGTCCAAACCCTGATCTGTGTTTGGATCGCACTCCAAACAGCAATAGACAGGGTGTGAGAAGTTGTATCACCTCCTCACTACCTGTTTTAATCTCTTAACTACCAAACAATGTGTGTATTTTGTGTGGTTGCAATAGGCCGCCCATTTCCTGCCTGCTGTGCACAATAGGATATGACTCCTGCTGTGACTGTGAAGCAAAACATCACAGCAGTGGTATGTGTTCACCCCTGGCCAATGCCTCAGCAGCAACAGGAGGAGCAGTTGAGGGGAGATAAAAACACGGCTCAATCATGGTTTTTTTTTTTTCTCTTCCCTCCCCAACCAAGTCTAAAAAAGTCCCAAAAGTGACAATTGCCACTCACATTAGGATATGTGTTCAACATTTACAAACTGAAGCTGAATGGTACTTTAAAAGCTTTAACAAAGGTTGCCGAAACCTCTGCAAATGCATTGTAGATGATTGCTGCTCACACTGTTTTACACACGTTGAAGCATTTGTGAAACAAGTAAAAGGGTGTCTAAAGCATTATTTAGAAAACCAACATCCCTCTGAACAACAAATGTCAGTGCGGGCAGTAGATCCATGTACCTATTAACACTGCTATTTTCATTGACAGCAGGTACTGGGTAGAACCATACCCAATGGACAGCATGCTATTGGCTGAATTGATGGGGAGCTTTGATTTCAGCTTTGATTTCAGAATTGATTTCAGCTTTCCCATCTGGCTTCGTGCTCTGTTATTGTCACTAGTTGTTAGGAGGCTGTCTGCTTTGAAGCCGTGTTTAAAAAACTGGAGGTAAATGTTTTTTTAATTTGGTGCATTAATAGTGCCACTTTGTAAAGATATCACTATAAAGAACTACCTGAATCTGCTGTGCTTTTTTGAATTCCCCTGAAAGCCTCCACACGCCTTGGAAAAATAAAAATAAAAAATCTCCAGAATATACTCTTATCTTAGTTTTATATTATTTAAATCTGCATGTTGGAATGGTCCTTGTGGTTTTGTGGTGACATAACTTTTCTAGATGTGGATCTGGATGTGAATTTTTAAAACGGGGCTCTGTTTTAAATACAGAGATAGTTTCTCTGCCAAGTCTAGATAATGCCATCCCATTTATAATGATAAACCGTTGCTCTTCTTTTGTGAACAGGTAAATGTAAAGTTTTTTAACATTAACAATCATTGATTGGAGTATTACAGGTTTATATTCTTGTAGTGACCTCCAAATATCGGTGTGCAAGTCCTGATGACCTCTCTGTTTCCATTGTAATTTTCCACCTATGATGCTCACTGCTGTGCCTCCAAAAATATATGTTTTATCTCCAGTGCATATGCAGGACATTTGTTAGGAAGTGAGTCCTCATCCTGCTTAATGAGAATCATCTGAAAAAAGGTTTGACAATGGAATCCTATAAGGCTTGGTTGGCTGCCTTATCTGCCATTGCATTGCATTCAGACTCTATTGACATGCCCCCCCCCATGATCATAGAATTTATCTATCAAGGGACCATGGAGTATTGAAGACCCTTCAAAGTTAACATAATCACCATTGAATTTAATGTAGCTGTACTACTTATGCCCTGTACACACGACCGGTTTTTCCATCGGAATAAACTCTCTTGCATACACACACGATGACACCAAAGTACAATCGTCAAGAACGTGGTGACGTAGAGCACGTATGACGGACTAGAAAAAGGAAGTTCAGTAGCCAATAGCTTCCATCTCGTACTGGCTTCAAAGCATGCACCGTTTTTGGTCCGTCGGAACAGCATACAGACGAGCGGTTTTCCCAATAGGAATTGGTTCTGTTGGAAATATTTAGAACATGTTCCATTTCTAAGTCCGTCAGAATTTTCGATGTAAAAAGTCAGATGGGGCATACACATGATTGAAATATACGATGAAAAACTCCCATCTGACTTTTTCTGTCAGACATTCCTCTTGTGTGTAAGCGGCATTAGTTATTTAGAGACCTTGAAACTAAAGCATGTCTTTAACTCTTTGAACCTCTGCAGTATTTCTCACAGCCTGCAAGCTCTCTGAGGAGTATCTTTCACCATCCTAAGTTATTTGCCCTAAGTGAGTCATCTGGGTCTGACAAAACTAACGTCTTGATTTGCACTATCCACTTTCTGGCTCTTTTCTGCTTTAAAGTGACTACATAGAAGAAAATCATCAACATTGTATCAGAATTGGGAAGATTTGCTAAGTTAATTTGTTTTGCTCTATTTTATGTACAGCATACTAGGACTTTCACAATAGACCTGGGAAAGGAATATGTGTACTGGACAATCTTGAATGTGAGGGCAAACGGATATTGTGAGTCACGGTGTTAGAAGTATGCTAATAATAATGCAGTAAGATCAAGGAGGACAAAATGAGTGGCTTCTGGTATTGCAGATACTATTTGTAGCGGGGTTAGGAAAAATAGGGAATTCAGCTTGAACTATTTGGATATTTTCCCAATAAAACGTCGATCTAAACTACAGTATATATGCCAAACCTAAAACAGTGTGCTTAATTTAGTAAAATTACATTTAAATACAACATTTTCACTAAGCACTGTGTAGTGTTATGATGTTTTAAGGTGGCATTGAATCACTTAGCTCATTTAATGAGTAGTCGAATGAACATAGTGTGGGAATACAATTCAGTCTGCTTATTGATGTAAAGCTAGTGTAATTTTTGTATACAATTGTGTATGTGGAAGATAGGCATTTACATACAGAACTGGCAGATTAGAATTAATTACTACAATTTGACAGTTTAAATCCACCACGTTGTTTAAATTGTTCGGCATAACTCCATTTTGCAGGGTGATGAGGATAGTTAATGATGCCAAGAGATGTGAGCAAAGGTTGGTTGAGCGGACACACTAATTATTATTGTCCAGATGATTTATTAAATACAGAGTTGGAGCATGTAGTTGGTAGAAATGATCTTGCGGTAACTACAGAGAAGAAGAATCAGAAGAATAATAAACCCAGGATTGCCATTGCAACACAATTTCACTCACATAGTAGAAAGATCTGCAACCTCAGAGCTCCACATGTATTTTTGGATCCCAAACACGCAGGCTTATATCCAGTCTATCGTGCATGCAATGTTCATTGCTGTGTAGAGAGGAATTTTTATTCATCCCAAGACAGGTTGAGTTTTTCAATAAAAAAAAAAAAAGCATTACAAATATAATTCTTCATTTGTAGTATACATGTTGGTATGTCCCTGCAAATGTATTTATGTGGGTGAGATAACTAAGAAAATAATAGATCATATAGTTCAAAATAAACATTTTATACAGATGTGTTGGCCAATATTACCAGTGCCTAAACAGATTTTAGAACAGAATCACTCTGAATTAAACCTAAAAATTGTGGCCTTAGAAAATGTCCCCGAAACAGGAGGAAGGTAGTAGAGTATTGACTTAAAAGAAATGGGGGAGGTGTGGTGAATTGGCAGGTTGTAATCTCTATATCCACATGGATTGAACAGAGACTTTGGGGATGATTTACTAAAGGCAAATAGGATGTGCACTTTGTAAGTTCCGTTGCACTCATTTTCCCCAGAGCTTTTGTGATTGTGGTGAAGATCTGCTTATTTCTATCATCCATTCATGTGCGTGCAAAAATGCAGTATTTTTCCTTGCACCTGATTGGAAATTTTTTTTAAAAGTGAAGCTTCACCACATTTACTTAGCTGTGCGGAAAATTAGTGCAACTACACCTTAACAAAGAATACAGTCTATTTGCCTTTAGTAAATCAACCCCTTTGATTTCTATCTATATAAATAAATCTGGTTTATTGTTTTATCTCTTACAGGTCACATGAATGTGAATCACTGTGGAAGTGCATTCATAGTAAATATACTAAGTATATATTGTTTAATGCATTAGGAATTATATTGTATTGGACTGTATTTCTTATTGTGCGTGTTGGGCTATTGCGGTTCATCACGTGTTGAAGTGTTGGTGGTTAATAATGTTTGAATTATGTTTCAGCTATGCTTTTGGGGGACATTTTTCTTCCTGGGTCTCTATTTGAATTTACCTTAGCTTGCATGTGAGGAAGGGCATGGATCCCTAAAATATTTTTTTTGTATGTTCCCATGCACCGCTTATTGGTATAAAGACCAAGTTGATTTGCAATGGAGTTCAACACACAGATATTGTATGTGGGTATGTGTGTGTGTGTGTGTGTGTGTGTATATATATATATATATATATATATATATATATATATATATATATATATATATATATATAATTTATTTATTTATATTTTATTTTTTTATTTTTTTATTGTGGCAGTGCGAGGTTCTGTCACTGTGAAATTGGTCAGCATAGGGACACAGGGTTTGCACTTTTGCTAAGTGCAGGACTAAGAAACATTTGTTTTTACAGCCTTCTCTAGGTTTTGGTATTCCTGGATGTGGCTCCATAGTTTGAAGATTCCATAATGTCTAGGGGGAGATGGAATCTGAAATCCAGTATGAAGGACCAGCAGGGTGTGTGCTCAGGTGCACATAGGCATTATGGAGGTTTGGGAATAACCGCCTAAGGACTAAGGCCAGAGGAGCTGTGTGCATTAAAGTCAAGCCATCTGTTTTGAAGACCCTGTGTGGGAAACCTTATGATTTACGGTGATTCAGTTTTCCTTTTAATAAAAGTGGGTTACCAGACCCCTAAACTGACGTGAACCTACTTGCAACCACATCTACCACTAAGCTAAACATCCCTGTGTCACAATGGGGGTTATTTGCTAAAACGACAGCATGCAATATCTAGTGAAGCTGTACATAGAAACCAATCAGATTCTAGGATATATTTTCAAAACTTAATCGAACAAGCTGAAGTTGGAAGCTAATTGGCTACTGTACACAGCTGCCCCAGATTTGGAGTGCTCCAATCTTAGTAAATCCCCCCCCATTGTGTAAATACACTATAATATTTATTGTTGAAAATGGCTCCCATACAATTGTAATGTGTGTATGTATTTAAACTGAATGTCTTTGCAACACACTTCTCTTTAACAATCTATTTTTTCCTATTAGCAAGGTTTTTTTAAGTAATACTTTATGTGGCAGTAACTTAATATTATGTTTTTAGAAGACACTCTTAACCATGTTGTTCAGTAGCACAAAATAAAGTGTGTATTGAGTTTAAAAGAAAGCAAATAGAAGTTTTACACTGGGGAAAATTGGTAATGGAGAGGGAAGTAATAAGCATATAAAATTGTACCTCTCTTGGGATACTTGAAATTGAAATGCATAAACTTGTAAAATATTTTACATGCCTCTCTAAGTACTGGTTAATGCTAGAGGCTTTTATGGCGAGCCAGAGCCATAGCTCATTGAAAGAAGCTCTGCAGATAAAGCAGAGTTTACAGCTTATAAACCAGAAAAAAGGAAATTGCAGATGAATATTGTACATGCATTGTAAGATACATATTATGTTTTTTACCTAGTTAATGATGAGCTTTTTTTTAGACTTTATAATATGCTACTTAATATTTCAGGAAAAGATAAAAAGTGGTCACCTGGCAGCCCCAGGACATTCATTGCCCTCTGGCTTATGTTTACAGCCCTCTTGGCTTTGTGTTGTGATTTAGGGTTAGATCAAGGCTATGATAAGAAGAATGAATATAACAGTTTTGTTTTGTTTGTTTTTTTTTATCAATTTATGCAAGGGTACTTAGAAAAATATATCAGATGTGTTAAGGGTGCATAAAATAAAATTGTCCATCTTTTATTAATAGCATCTTTTTTTAAGTTGTTGTTAGCATTTAAATTTGGTAGTTAATTTAAATAAAATTTGGCTGTTTTATAGACTTTCATTAGGAAAAAAAATACAAAAACATACAATTCCCTAACTCCATTCTTAACCATAATTTGTCAAGCCTTTATTAAAAGAATACGTTACCGTTCATTGCTAATAAATGAAAAAAGATACGACTGAGATGGATAGTGAAGACAACACCACCATTTCCATGTGTTTGTTATTGCAATAATGCTTAATGGCATTTGCACATTCTTTGTAATCCCTTGGCGTTCACACAGTAAGCATCAGTGTAATCAAAAACAAATATTTCGGACGTGGAAGCATTAAGTAATGATGATTGTGTATAGTATTTATATTTATTTTTAATTTTTTTAACAAATCTTTATTTTTTTCAATTTGGTTCACTATTTATCAACTTTATAATTGTATTTCACTAAACTAATCAGCTTATAATTGTGCATAATAAGTGCAAGGTTTTCTGCTATCCCCTCTGCTGAAACTAATTTCCTCACTCTGCACAAAGTGAGAGGAACTGAAGTTGTTCTTCCATCCCTGTGAGATCCGGAAAGTGACAGGGATTTGGCCACCTCTGGTTTTGGTTTGATGTTAGCAAGCCATAACCAGCTTGTACAATCATCTCATCAAACTGATCTCCATTTGATCAGATGCTTTGGAGGCCAGAGAAGAGATATGGGGTCTACCAGACCCCAGATCTCTCCATAAAGAGGACCTGTCGAGGTCCATGCTATCACAAGGGATGTTGTTCATCCCTTGTGATAGAAATAAAGCTGAAAAAAAATTAGGTCAATGTTAAAATAGTAAAAATAGATTATATATATATATATATATATATATATATATATATATATATATATAATTTTTTTTTTTTTTTTTTTTAAAGGAGTTGTGAGGTTCATTTTTTATTTTCTAAATAGGTTCCTTTAAGCTAGGGCATTGTTGGTTCACTTAACTTTTCCTTAGATTTCCCTTCTAAATTTTTTTTTTCTTTGTTTGAATTTCTCACTTCCTGTTCCTCCTCGGTAAGCAGTTCAGTAAGCTGTTCTGGCTGACTAAACACCGCTCGGATGATGGTGTGAAGTTTACTGAGTGGAATCGAAGGAAAAGCTAAGTGAACCAACAATGCACTAGCTTAAAGGAACCTATTTAGAAAATAAAAAACGAAGCTTTAAAACCCCTTTAAATGAAAGCACCCCCAACCCTCTGTGTTTATTGGGCTTGACATCACTTTTTATTTTCTTATCAAAAATAGGGTATTATAATGTGTTTATGTGCACTAAAATTCATGAAAGTATATTTTTTTCTAAAAATCTGTGTTTTTATAAACTACACAAATACTGTGCAACATAAAAAATTACAACACCCAACAGTTTTTTTTCTGTAGAGCCTCTGTTTAAATAAGATATATAATGTTTTGGGGTTCTAAGTAGTTTTATACCAAAGGCATTAATGCCCCCTATACCACCCCTTATTTGATTGTGTTCTAAAGAGTAGGAGCATATCAACCTCATAGCAAGATTTTATCCAATGATTTTTACATGTATGAGAGAAATGTAAGAATTGGCCTGAGTGGCCTTCAATACAGTGCATCCGGTTTTGCTTTGAAATCTTTGCAAATTTATTAAAAATAAAAAATGAAAACTCCCATGTGCATAAGTACTCACAGCCTTTGCTCAATACTTTGTTAAAGCACCTTTGGCACCAATTACATAGCCTCAAGTCTCTGAGTATGATGCTACAAGCTTGCCACACCTATTTTTCAGTAGTTTTTCCCATTCTTCTTTGCAGGACCTCTCAAGCTCCATCAGGTTGGATGAGGAGCGTCGGTGCACATCCATTTTCAGATCTCACCAGAGACGTTCAATCGGGTTCAAGTCTGGGCTCAAGGACATTCACAGTGTGATCCCATAGCGACTCCTTTTTTATCTGTGCTTAGGGTCATTGTCCTGTTGGAAGATGAACCTTCGCCCATGTCTGAGGTCCAGAGCACTCTTTTTTTCATCAAGGATGTCTCTGTACATTGCTGCCTTCACCTTTCCTTCGATCCTGACTAGTCTCCCAGTTCCTGCTGCTGAAAAACATCCCACAGCATGATGCTGCCACCAACATGCTTCACTGTAGGGATACTATTGGCCAGGAGATGAGCGGTGCCTGGTTTCCTCCAGACATGATACTTGCCATTCAGGCCAAAGAGTTCAATCTTTGTTTAATCAGACTAGAGAATTTTGTTTCTCATGGTCTGAGAGTCCTTCAGATGCCTTTTGGCAAACTTCAGGTGGGCTATCATTTGCCTTTTACTTAGGAGTGGCTTCTGTCTGGCTACTCTACCATACGGGCCTGATTGCTGGAGAGCTGCAGAGAGAGTTGTTCTTCTGGAAGGTTCTCCTCTCTCCACAGAGAAACACTGGAGCTCTGTCAGAGTGACCGTCAGGTTCTTAGTCACCTCCCTGACTAAGACTCTTCTCCCCCGATCACTCCGTTTGTCTGGGTGCCTTAGAAAGAGTCCTGGCGATTCCAAACTTCTTCCATTTACGGATGATGGAGGTCACTGTGCTCATTGGGACCTTCAATGCTGCAGACATTTTTCTGCACCCTTCCCCAGATCTGTGCCTCAATACAATCCTGTCTCGGAGTTCTAAAAACAATTCCTTGGACTTCATTGTCTTGGTTTATGCTCTTACATGCACTGCTAACTGTGCAACTTTATATAGACAGGTGTGTGCCTTTCCAAATCATGTCCAATCAACTGATTTTACCACAGATGGACCTCAAGGTGTAGAAACATTTCAGGATGATCAGTAGAAACAGGATGCACCTGAGCTCAATTTTGAGTGTCATGTCAAAGAGTGTGACTACTTCTGTACATGTGATTTTTTATTTTTTAATACATTTGCTAATATTTCACTTTGTCATTATGGGATATTGTTTGTAGAATTTTGAGGAAAATAATGGATTTAATACATTTTGGAATAAGGCTGTAACATAATAAAAAGTGGAAAAAGTGAAGCGCTGTGAATACTTTCTGGATGCACTGTAAAAGATTTTGATGTACCATAAGCTGTGCATATAGTGGACAATGTACACTTTTGCATATGCTGGGGTGTATAAACTCCTGCCCATGCATGGGTGTTACTTCATCCTGACGCAGCCAGTGGAGATGTGATTCTGTGATTGAATGATGGGAGGAAGGTGCAGGTAAATGACATGATCTCCCCTCATCCAGTCAAATAACTCCTTGTATTCTGTGGAAAGTATACAAAATGTACTGGGAATGGATGAGGTGCAAGCAATCCACTATAATTTATTGTATGCACTGTATGGGAGCCAGACATGTAAATTCTAGTGCTGGAAGTTTTGGTACTTACACTAGTGATGGGATAAATGACACAACATTTTTTATACAATGCAACAGCGTCCCCACATGTGGAGGGATACACATCATTCAAGTGGATTTTTTTTGACACCGCTGATATAAAAGAAAAAAAAACATTTTTTTCTTGAAGTTAAAGCTTTAAAGCGGGAGTCCGCGTTTTTTTTTTTTTTTTTTTTTAAAAGCCAGCAACTACAATTACTGCAGCTGCTGACTTTTAAAATAGTGACACTTACCTGTCCAGCGCGCCCGCGATGTCGGCACCCGAAGCCGATCTCTCGATCGTCTCTCGGGTGCTGCCACCGCCATCTTGGGTATGGGAATAAGGAAGTGGAGCCTTTCGGCTTCATTTCCCGGTTCACTACTGCGCATGCGCGAGTCGCGCTGCGCAATAAGGATGGACCCGCTGCCTCTGGGATCTGTGTGTTTCCCAGCAGGCAGCGGGGGACTTTCGGAAAGGGGCGTAAGCTACGCCCCTTTCCACAAAGAGCTATCCCGGAAGTGGGTGCAGATACCTGTACTGTACAGGTACCTGCACCCCCCTCCCCCCTGAAAGGTGCCAATTGTGGCGCCGGAGGGGGGGGGGATTCCAATGAGCGGAAGGTCCACTTTAGGGTGGACCTCCGCTTTAACTCCACAAGATAATCACTGAATTACAAGCTCTAGTGCTTGTCAGGTGTCTCTTATGATTGTAATATGGGCAAGATTAACTACTATAAACTGGCTTGCTGCTGGTGCAAAACGAATATTTTTTTTTTATTACTTTGCATGTTGAACTGCTAAATATTCCCAATTCAGCTGAAAATTTTCTCTGAGAGAGTCAGAATCACATCAGCTCGAATGATATACATACCTAATAATAATAACCATAATACATTTTATAAATTATCTCAGCCAGTAATGCAAAGGTAATTTATAGATTTCAAAACATAAGAAAAAGTTTTGCTCTAAATGCCACCATACATTACTGCTGCCAGGTGCTGGTCCCCTAACTCGAAAGCAAAATTTCAAATTTAAGTAGCGGCACTGCATGCTGTTGAAATTAACCACAGTGACGCAGAACTTTGCATCTACGACTAAGCCCTGCCTGGGTGAAACACATTAGATGTGTGTGTGCTATGGAAGGAGATTGAGTTGAAGCCAGCCTGTGGATCTCTTTCACTGTAGTTTACTTCAACGGCCTTCAATTACAAATCAAACGGTTTAGAATACACAATTAAAAAAAGCAGTTTGTCACAATATTAGTCATAAAATCGTGGCCAAAAGGGGAAAATATACTATGAAAAATGACTCGTCAAATATGTATAGGCATGTAGGAAGCAAAATAAAAGGTATTGACAGGAGGATAAAATCCTAGGCGATGGTATACATGGGAAGTAAAGGAGCAGCATCCAAAAAAGTCTACTTGCAAAGGACCACCCAGCATGAGACGGTTCCATTGTTATGCCTTGTCTTGAGTAGATTTACAGGGCCTCTATGATGAATAATCCAGGGGCGCCACTTAGTTAAGAAGAATTGCATCTGTAAGTTTGCCTAGGCAAAGGCATATTCAAGCAAACCATGATCCCATGGTGGGAATCCATGCTGAGTAGGCCATAGGTGGGAATCCATGTTTGAGGAGTAGGAGAGAAGTTAAGTCCATTTACAGATTACATAAGTCACCACATCTGTCCAGAAATTTCTAACAGCCTTCAATTTTGTCCCCCTACTTCCATTAATGAATATACTGAAATGTATAAGTAAGAGACAATTCGGCACACCTCTTGCTATGGTCCTAATAAGGGTTTACTTTACAATTTTCAATTCAGATAGGAATCCTAGCGCATTCCTGTTCAAATCGCATCGGATTCTTTGCAATGCGATTTGAGCCTATTCATTTTGTATGGGCTCAAATCACACCGCAAATCTGTTGGTACTCGTTATCGGCGAATACTTGACTTAAAGTATCATACTTACTGATTAAAAACAGTATTGGTGCAACCCTAATATAAATGTCTAGACCAGACTTTAGGCTCACTCTACCTTTGCTGTTTTTTTTGTAAGTCTTGTAATATCAAAAAAAACTGCAGGGTTCCCAAGAAAAAAAAAGTACATATTGTTTAAAAAGTTCGCTGTATCCATTCAGACACAGAGCTGTGGCATGGCCCCACTCCTTCTTTCTCCTGATTGGCTGACTGACTTTGACAGCAGCAGGAGCCAGTGGCACCGCTGCTGTGTCTCAGGCAATCAGGAGGAAGAGTCTCGGGTGGCCAAGACACTTGTGGACATCGCTAGATAGAGATGAGGCTCAGGTAAGTATTAGGGGGTGCTGGGACGGCTGCTGCTGCAGACAGAAGGCTTTTTATCTTAATGTATAGAATGCATTAAGATAAACCTTCTGCCTTTACAACTCCTTTAATACTGCACAATGCACAAAATGAATAATGATCCACAATGTGCAGTAAGCCATGGTAACAAATCCGTTTACATTTCAGAGCTGTCATTTGGACAAGACAGGAAAGGATTGTGTTTTGGCTTCTAGGGGGTTAGTGCTGTTTATTGCTCTTTGTCCTATTAAAAAAGCATGAAAGTATTATATTGTAATAGGTGAAGTAAAAAAAAAGCGCAACAAAGTAATCAATAGAACCTCAATGTATATATGGTTATTTGGAAACAAGTATACGCCAGCTATATTTTCTGTTTCTGCTTCGACGACAATGGGTTTAGGAGAATTACCTTCTTATATTGTTTTAATAGACACACAGCTTGAGAGGGTGGCTTTCAATACTTAATGTGAACATTCGTCTTAAATGTGTAGACCATATTGTAATTTCACAGTTGCTTAGCTGTTTTGTTTCAAGGGGAAGTGATATTCCTGTACTTATGATTATATCCTGTATTGTGTTGCTGTCAGGTTCTAATTTTAAAAGTGATTTGGGTTTAATTAATTATTTTTCTCATCTACACGTTTCATAGATGATGCTTGTTCCAATGATAAGAGAACAAATCAATACCGACAGCTGCAAAACTGTTTTGATTGGATGATGGGGGGGTATAACAGATGTTTGTACCACAGTAGCAAAGGATTTTGATTTACAACTAAATAGGAATAAAACATTTTCCTGCTCTTAGAATTACTTCCACTAAATTCTTAGTCCTGTTTAAATTATCTAAGAAAATACAGCGCTAATACTGTGGTCTTTATAGGCCCAATGAAGACTATTTGAGGGGGACCTGGGAAATTGAATGACAGATCAGAAACGATGATGTTATAAATTATCAGGTTAAAAGAAAGCAAGTGTGCTGGAGAATTGCTGATTTAGAAAACGATCTACAGTACTTAATAAACGTACACAGAGAACGCAGCAGTATGTCTGATGCCTATATAATTAGCATTTTCTCGTATCGCTCATTACAGTGATTGTTAAAAGTCCTGGGTGGGCTTTGTTCCTGATTGGTATTAATTTCTCCTAAAAATAATGGAATTTGAATAAACAGAAATGCATTGAAAATGTTCACCCGGTTACAAGTTTTTTAACAGTTTTATCCAGAAAACATTGAGTTGACTCAAAGTTGGTAAATTATTTGGAAAACTCATAATGCTGCTCACGAGTTACAGATCATATTAACCGCTTCAGCCCCGGAAGATTTTACCACCTTCCTGACTAGTGCGCTTTTTGCGATTTGGCATTGTCGCTTTAACTGACAATTGCACGGCCGTGCAACGTTGCATCAAAACAAAATTTACATTCTCTCTTTTCTGACAAATAGAACTTTCTTTTGGTGGTATTTGATCACCTCTGCAGTTTTTATTTCTTGCGCTATAAACAAAAAAAGAACAATTTTGAAAAAAAAAAGCAATATTTTTTATTTTTTGCTATAATAAATATCCCCTAAAAATATATTTAAAAAATTTTTTTTTCCTCAGTTTAAGCCGATATGTACTCTTCTACATATTATTGGTAAAAAAAATCGCAATAAGCGCATATTGATTGGTTTTTGAAAATGTTATAGCATCTACAATATATGAGTTTTATGGCATTATTTTTATTATTAATTTTTTCTTCATCTGCGATTTTTTTTTTTTTATGGCGGACCCATCGGACACTTTTGACACTATTTTGGGACCATTGTCATTTATACAGCGATCAGTGCTATAAAAAATGTACTGATTACTGTAAATGACACTGGCAGGGAAGGGGTTAAACACTAGGGGGTGAGCAAGGTGGTTAAGTGTGTTCTAGGGAGTGATTCTAACTGTAGGGGGATAGGCTACCACTGACATGACAGCAATCACTGCTCCCCGATGGCAGGGAGCAGTAGATCTCTGTCACGTCACTAGGCAGAACATGGAAATGCCTTGTTTACATAGCGGGCATGGTCACGCTGTATGCGGAGGGTGTGGGCCATCTAGACCCACCAATTAAAGGGGACGTACAGGCACACCCATTTGCCCACCGCTGCCATTGTGCCGACGTATATCGGCGTGCAACGGTCGGCAAGTGGTTAAATTGCAACTCTACTTAAAGCAGAAATAAACCCTCCTGTCGTTTTCAGCCATAGAAGCTGCCATATTGGCTTCTGTTTGATCTGCAACTGCCATGGTGCTGCACATGTGATCAGTTATGGGAACAGTAATTTGATGTTTTGACATATTGGTTGAGAGCACAACCAATGTGGAAATTGCATTCCCGCCACGTGCCAGGAATGGAACAGTTTTTTTGAAACTGTTAAATTGATGGGTTTAGTTCCACTTTAAATTGTAGAAATTTCCTAACAATCTATTATACTCTTTTCTTAAAGTGGTTGTAAACCCTTACAACACACTTTGACCTACAGGTAAGCCTAGATTAAGGCTTACCTGTAGGTCCAAGAAATATCTCCTAAACCTACACTGTTTAGGAGATATTTGCCGAAAGACAGGCACCTCTGTCTACGGCGCATGCACCGTAGACAACGGCGCGCAGGCGCACTGAGTGCAGCACCCATCAATGGCGATATGGCGCGCGTGACGGCTGCCGTGTGCATGCGCGGGAGTGATGTCATCGCGGCTTCGCCGAATGACAGCGGCGGAGCGGTGAGACCCACCGAGAAGATGGATGTGCCGGACTACAGGGGACAGCGGTGACTTCGCTGGCTCCTGTGTCAGGTAAGTGACACATAATAGGCTACTATGCGATGCGTAGTAGTCCATTATGCTTTACCTTTGCAGGGAATGAAAGAGGAAGTAAACCCATTAGGGTTTACTTCCTCTTTAAGTTCTAAATGTGTATCAGGTTGTTATTGTTGCCCTTGCCAGTGATGTTGTGAATCATTTTTCTCCTGATAATATAATGGCATTGCTGAATTTTTCCACAGTTCTGTCAGCACTCTGATCCAGAAGTCCTAACTGCTGTTGGTAGGGATGTCAACACATTGCTGTTTAGCACCGTTATTGGCCAGTAGATAGTGCTTCTGAGACATCCATCAGCTTGAACTCCACAAGCTGCCAAGAAAAGAGATGAGCCAGAGGGTTTGACTGCACATAGACTAAAAGTTTTTCTATATTGTTTTGTTATAAATGTATACAGAAAATTGTCAGAGCAATAGGAGAAGTGTGATTTTAAGAGTTTGTGTGGCCTTTCCACCTACTTTAAGACCACTTATCACAGAATTGGCTATGACCCATGCTGAACGCTACATCTGTATAAAGAAGAGGTACTGGACAGATGCTCAGGTAGCCAGTCAACTTGTTTCTCATGCGGATTCTTCTCTGTGCAATGGCCATAACCAGGAAGTAGCTAGCAACTCATTCATGTAAAAAGTCCAATCCCAGTTATAGGTGAGTTTTTGGGGGATCTTGTTAAAGTGGTTGTAAATCTCAGACATGAAATAAAGTAAGGAAAATAATTATTTGATCCCCTGCAGATTTTGTAAGTTTGCCCACTTACCACTAAATGAAGGGTCTATATTTTTCATCATAGTTTATTTAAAATAATAGAGACAGAACATCAACCAAAAATCCAGAAATAAACAGGTGATACAAATGTTATAAATTGAGTTGCAGTTCAGTAAGTAAAATAAGTATCTGTTCCCCTACCAACTAACAATAATTCTGGCTCTCACAAACTGGCTACAGTATGTGCTCATGTGGTACACAGATTAGTCCTGTCCATTTAAGAAGTTGCTCCTAATGACAACTTATGTGTATAAAAGACACCTGTCCACAGAATCTCTTTCTTCCATTCAACATCACCATCATGGGCAAGACCGAAGAGCAGTCAAAGGATGTCAGGGACAAGATTGTAGACCTGTCCCAGGCTGGAATGCTCTAAAAGACCATCAACAAGAATCTTGGTGAGAAGGAGACAATTGTTGGAGCCATTATTCACAAATGGAATAAATACAAAATAACCATCAATCGTCCTCGGTCTGGAGCTCCATGCAAGATTTTGCCTCATGGGGTAAGGGTAATCATGAGAAAAGTGAGGGATCAGCCCAGAACTACACGGGAAGAGCTTGTTAATGATCTCAAGGCAGTTGGGACCACAGTCACCAAATAAACCATTAGTAACACAATGCGCTGCCATGGTTTGAAATCCTGCAGTGCCTGCAAGGTTCCCTTCCTCAAGAAGGCACATGTACAGGCCCATCTGAAGTTTGCCAATGAACATCTTAATGATTCAGAGAAGTATTGGGAGAAAGGGCTGTGGTTAGATGAGACCAAAATTTAGCTCTTTGGCATGAACTCAAGTTGCTAGGTTTAGAGGAAGAAAAATGTTGACTATGACCCTAAGAACACCATCCCTACAGTCAAGCATGACGGTGGAAACATGATGCTTTGGGGCTGTTTCTCTGCTAAAGGAACAGGCCAAATTTGCTGCATTGTGTATTGTAAAATTTTGGATGAGAACCTTCTTCCCTCAGCCAGAACACTGAAGATGGGTAATGAATGGATGGGTCTTCCAGTATGACAATGACCCAAAACAAACTGCCAAGGCAACAAAGGAGTGACTCAAGAAGTAGCACATTAAAGTCATGGAGTGGCTTAGCCAGTTTCAGACCTTAACCACTTTCAGACCGGACCATTTTGCTGGTAAATGACCAGAGGTCTTTTTACACTTTGGCACTGCGCTGCTTTAACTGGTAATTGCGCGGTCATGCAATGTTGTACCCAAACAAAATTTGCGTCCTTTTCTTCCCACAAATAGAGCTTTCTTTTGATGGTATTTGATTGCCTCTGCGATTTTTATTTTTTGCGATATAAACGTAAAAAGACCGCAAATTTTGAAAAAAAATGATATTTTCTACTTTTTGTTATTAGAAAAATCCAATAAACTCAATTTTAGTCATACATTTAGGCCAAAATGTATTCAGCCACATGTCTTTGGTAAAAAAAAAGTCAATAATTGTATATTTATTGGTTTGCGCAAAAGTTGTCACATCTACAAACTAAGGTACGTTTTCTGCAATTTACGCAGCTTTTAGTTTACGACTGCCTATCTCATTTCTTGAGGTGCTAAAATGGCAGGGCAGTACAAAACCCCCCCAAATGACCCCATTTTGGAAAGTAGACACCCCAAGGAAACTGATAAGAGGCATGTTGAGCCCATTGAATATTTTATTTTTTTGCCTCAAGCGATTGAATAATGACAAAAAAAAAAATTTTTTTTTTTTTTTTACACAAAGTTGTCACTAAATGATATATTGCTCACACATGCTATGGGCGTATGTGAAATGACACCCCAAAATAAATTCTGCTGCTTCTCCTGAGTACGGGGATACCACATATGTGGAACTTTTTGGGAGCCTAGCCGCGTACGGGGCCCCGAAAACCAAGCACCGCCTTCAGGCTTTCTAAGGGCGTAAATTTTTGAGTTCACTTCTCACTACCTATTACAGTTTTGAAGGCCATAAAATGCCAAGATGGCACAAAACCCCCACAAATGACCCCATTTTAGAAAGTAGACACCCCAAGCTATTTGCTGAGAGGCATGTTGAGTTCATGGAATATTTTATATTTTGCCACAAGTTGCGGGAAAATTACAAACTTTTTTTTTTTTTTTTTTTTTTTTAACAAAGTTGTCACTAAATGATATATTGCTCATGCATGGCATGGGCATATGTGAAATGACACCCCAAAATAAATTCTGCTGCTTCTCCTGAGTACGGGGATACCACATATGTGGGACTTTTTGGGAGCCTAGCCGCGTACGGGGCCCCGAAAACCAAGCACCGCCTTCAGGCTTTCTAAGGGCGTAAATTTTTGAGTTCACTTCTCACTACCTATTACAGTTTTGAAGGCCATAAAATGCCAAGATGGCACAAAACCCCCACAAATGACCCCATTTTAGAAAGTAGACACCCCAAGCTATTTGCTGAGAGGCATGTTGAGTCCATGGAATATTTTATATTTTGCCACAAGTTGCGGGAAAATGACAAACTTTTTTTTTTTTTTTTTTTTTCACAAAGTTGTCACTAAATGATATATTGCTCACGCATGCCATGGGCATATGTGAAATGACACCCCAAAATAAATTCTGCTGCTTCTCCTGAGTACGGGGATACCACATATGTGGGACTTTTTGGGAGCCTAGCCGCGTACGGGGCCCCGAAAACCAAGCACCGCCTTCAGGCTTTCTAAGGGCGTTACAGTTTTGAAGGCCATAAAATGCCAAGATGGCACAAACCCCCCCCCAAATGACCCCATTTTGGAAAGTAGACACCCCTAAATTTAGGGGTACACTAGTGAGACTAGGTAATAAATGGCGGGTGCCCTGAAACTATAAAAAAATAACTAACCAACCAGCGTCACCTGTAACAGTTATATGGTGATCACTGGTGAAAGGGTTAACTAGGGGGCAATTAGGGGGCTTTATGCGGTAGTATATGGGGGTCCCTGGCGCTATAAAAAGCTGCAGCGAACCTAAATACCTACCTGCCTAACTAGCGTCACCTGTGACACTAATACAGCGATCAGAAAAACGATCGCTTATTAGGCTGGGTTCACACTGGAGCGATGCGGGAACGCCACGAATGCGCGGCGGGTTCCCGCATCGCATGCCTCCCGGCGGCAGTTCACACTGCCCTATGCGAACTGCTGGGAGTGTCAGTGAAATGTTACTGACACCCCCAGATCAGTTCGCATATCGCAGTGCGATCTGCAAACTCGGATCGCATGGTGTGAACACCCATGCGATCCGATTCTGCTGCGGGCCAAAAAAAGGGTCCCGTGCGAATTTGCGGCGGGTGCGGCGGGTGCGGCGAATGGCTGAACTCGAATCGCACAGAGATCGGATGTGATTTGCACTGCAGTGCGGTGCGAATCACATCCGTTCTCATAAACCGCTGCAATGTGAACCCAGCCTTAGTGACACTGGCGACGGGGGGTGATCACGGGGTTAAACCTTTATTGGGGGGGTTAGGGGGGTACCTTAGAACTAAAGGGGGCTAACCCTAACTGCCCTAACAGTTATTAGTCACAAATGACACCCGCCGGGTGATCAGGGGGTTAAACCTTTATTAGGTAATAAATGGCGGGTGCCCTGAAACTATAAAAAAATAACTAACCAACCAGCGTCACCTGTAACAGTTATATGGTGATCACTGGTGAAAGGGTTAACTAGGGGGCAATCAGGGGGCTTTATGCGGTAGTATATGGGGGTCCCTGGCGCTATAAAAAGCTGCGGCGAACCTAAATACCTACCTGCCTAACTAGCGTCACCTGTGACACTAATACGGCGATCAGAAAAATGATCGCTTATTAGGCTGGGTTCACACTGGAGCGATGCGGAAACGCCGCGAATCCGCGGCGGGTTCCCGCATCGCATGCCTCCCGGCGGCAGTTCACACTGCCCTATGCGAACTGCTGGGAGTGTCAGTGAAATGTTACTGACACCCCCAGATCAGTTCGCATATCGCAGTGCGATCTGCAAACTCGGATCGCATGGTGTGAACACCCATGCGATCCGATTCTGCTGCGGGCCAAAAAAAGGGTCCCGTGCGAATTTGCGGCGGTTGCGGCGGGTGTGGCGGGTGCGGCGGGTGCGGCGAATGGCTGAACTCGAATCGCACAGAGATCGGATGTGATTTGCACTGCAGTGCGGTGCGAATCACATTCGTTCTCATAAACCGCTGCAATGTGAACCCAGCCTTAGTGACACTGGCGACGGGGGGTGATCACGGGGTTAAACCTTTATTGGGGGGGTTAGGGGGGTACATTAGAACTAAAGGGGGCTAACTCTAACTGCCCTAACAGTTATTACAGTCACAAATGACACCAATGCAAAAAAAAAAAAAATGACATTGGTGTCACTGTGACTGGGGGGCAGGGGTAATTGGGGGGGTGATCGGGGGGTAAAGGGGGGGTGTGAGTGTGCCTGGCATGTTCTACTGTGTGTGTAGAGTGTTGGTGCAACTCACTGATCCGCTCTCCTCCGTGTCGGAACGAAAAATACCGACACGGAGGAGAGAATACATCACTTCCTCTCCTGTGTTTACATTACAGGAGAGGAAGTGATGTCACCGGGGATTTCTATTCGTCGGGAGCGATCGCGAGGGGGTGGCCATGAATGAATGGCCGCCCCCTCGTCCCGGATCGCTCCCGGACGAAAACCGACCGCCGCAGGCACCGGGCGGGGGCCCGATCGGGCCCCCGACCCGCGGGAGGCAAGGGACGTACATGTATGTCCTTATGCCTGCCCGTGCCATTCTACCGACGTACATCGGCGTGCGGCGGTCGGCAACTGGTTAATCCAATAGAAAATGTATGGCGGGAGCTGAAACTTTGCATTGCCATGCAACAGCCAAGAAACCTTAATGATTTAGAGAAGATCTGTCAAGAAGAGTGGACCAAAATCCCTCCTGAGATGTGTGCAAACCTGGTAACCAACTACAAGAAACATCTTACCTCTGCGCTTTCTCCACCAAGTACTAATTCATGTTTTGCTTGGGGATCAAATACTTAATTTACTCACTGAACTGCAACTCAACATTTATATCATGTGTGTTTTTTTTCTGGATTTTTGGTTGCTAATATGTCCCTTCATTTCTTTGTAAGTGGGGAAACTTGCAGGGGATCAAATAATTATTTTCCCTGTATGACCAAAGCCTATCCCTCTAGTGTGTACTTGTCTCGGTCAAGAGCACTGAATGTAATTTCTGTTTGCTGCTTCATTCTTCTGCTATCAGCATTAGTCACTTCTGCCAAGTTTTCCTGACATCCAGAGTAAAAAGTTGACAGAGGAGGGAGCTCCAGCTGATTGACAACCTCAGCTCTGTTCCTGTGTGCTGTGTGAAGGGGAGTGTGTTCCTTCTCTCCAATCACCTGTTAGAGCTCTCCTCCTTGAGCTATGCAGTGTGTAACTTCAGCTCTCCACACCCTGTTTTCTGACAGCTTAGATAAGTTTTAAAAATTCTGGATTTGAAAAGATGTAGAGAACTGAAGACTGCAGATAAACGGGTACAGGTTTTTTTTTAAAATCTCTGCGTATCATCTGAGGCCAGTCACTTCACTGAGTATATGTAAGGATTTACAACCCTTTTAATGTAAAGTTGTACATTTATTAAAAAATACCCACCATCCCTGACCCCCTTCAGACAAGTACACACTAGAGGGATAGGCTTTGTTCATACAGGGAAAATAATTCTTTGATCCCCTCTGAAAACCCCCCAAACCCAGCTGTTTATTTACTCGAGTTAGGATGGTCACGACCTGCTCCTTGTTTTCTTCCTCCAAGCTGAAATCTTGTACACTGCTGGCGTGTCTGTGTTGTCAGCCATCATAGACTTGAATAGAGCTACAATAGAGTTTGAGTCAGGAACTAAGTGATTAACCACTTTCAGACCGGACCAATTTGCTGGTCAAAGACCAGACCACTTTTTGCGATTCGGCACTGCGTCGCTTTAACTGACAATTGCGCGGTCGTGCGACGTGGCTCCCAAACAAAATTGACGTCCTTTTTTCCCCACAAATAGAGCTTTCTTTTGGTGGTATTTGATCACCCCTGCGGTTTTTATTTTTTGCGCTATAAACAAAAATAGAGTGACAATTTTGAAAAAAACGCATTCTTTTTTACTTTTTGTTATAATAAATATCCCTCAAAAAGATATAAAAAATTGTTTTTCCCCTCAGTTTAGGCCGATACGTATTCTTCTACATATTTTTGGTAAAAAAAATCGCAATAAGCGATTATTGATTGGTTTGCGCAAAAGTTATAGCGTTTACAAAATAGGGATAGTTTTATAGCATTTTTATTAATAATTTTTTATTATTTTTTTTTTTACTAGTAATGGCGGCGATCAGCGATTTTTTATTGTGACTGCGACATTGTGGGGGACCCATCGGACATTTTTTTTTTTTTTTTTGAAAATTTATGTTTATTGAAAATTTTTTAAAACACACATATAACATACAAACGTACAAAAGGGACCCCAAAACAAAACCCCAAACCCCCACCCCCCACCCACCAAACACCCCCTTGTGCAGCCCTCCACTCAACTCCTTAGCTCATTCTATGAACACAACCGTATCTCCCACACCACAAAAATGCCTCATACCGTAACTGATGATATGAATTCCCAGAATGAAGACGTAGACCAACCCAAATATAGCAGCACCCTCCCCGCCCCATCAAGGGATGCATCTCCCACCTAGCAATTAATTCACAGTATCTGAAGCATCAAGCCAGCATCTCCACACCCTCTCAAACTTAGTAGGACACCCTCTACTGAGATAAGTGGCTTTGTATAACGGCAAAGCTTTATTAATTAAACCCTTCCAGTAGGAAATCGTTGGAGGTGCAGGTTTCTTCCAGCATAACAGGATAGCTTTACGTGCATAAAATAACGCCAGAGAAATCAGAGTCCTCTGCGCCTTTCGAGGTGCCAACTCCTCCACCAGCCCGAGCAAACACGTCGCGACCGTGACCGGAATCGGCACCGAAAGTACCGACTGTAAAACCTGCGTTACACCCTTCCAGAACTCAACAATCTGCGGACACAGCCAGAACACATGATCAAAGTCAGCTCGGTCCCCATCGGACATTTTTGACACATTTTTGGGACCATTGTCATTTATACAGTAATCACTGCTATATAAATGCAGTGATTCCTGTGTAAATTACACTGGCAGTGAAGGGGTTAACCAGTGGGTGGCAGTGTAGGGGTTAAGTGTTCCTAGGGGTGTGTTACTAACTGTTGGGGGGTTGGGCTTTCATTTAGTGAACACTGATCTCTGCTCCAATCACATGGAGCAGAGATCAGCGTCACTAGTTGCTAGGCAGAATGGAGAAATGCTGTTTACTCGGCATTTCCTCCATTCGGCCACTCCGTGAGACGATCGCGGGGATGCCCGCGGCGATCGAGTCCGCGGGTCCCGCGACCGGACTCACGGGGTCCCGACCAGCGCGGGAGCACGCCGCCGGCGGCGGCGCACTCCCAATGGCAGGGCGGCATTGAATATTGGACGTACCTGTACGCCAATATGCCTGCCCGTGCCATTCTGTCGACGTACATCGTCGTGCGCTGGTCGGGAAGTGGTTAAAGAGGAACTGAATTGTGAAGGCTTAAATAAAGCAAGTAAGAGGACAAAGGGCTGTTCACCAGTATGACCTGTAGTCTCTCTGCAGCTGATCTTTTCTTCAGTACTATGTCGATGAAGTCATCATGTCAGAGCTGCCCCCATGATGACTGGTGATCTAAATACTGATGGGGGGGGTTAAAGAAGCAGCAGAAGAGGTTCAAAACACCCAAACAGGATGAAACAGAAGCAATAAGATAATTACGCTTCCACTTTCTTTCCAGCTAAAGGATATGTCTGCTGCAAAGTAGTGATGGTGCCAAATCTCACTTCAAATCTCTTTTAACCAGCAGTCTCAAGTAGCAGTGCTTAATGCTGTAGATATACAGCCATGAGGCTATAGGCATCAGAGTGACTGCTATTTTTCAGGGCAAATTCAAGACATTTAATTACATTTGAGCACAATTAAAATCTCTAGATTTTCCCTATAAGAACATGCACCGTCCACCTAATATTGAGTAGGTTCCCCTTTTGACACCAATCACACTTCCTCCACCGGCTTGCCTTCTTCCTATAATGTACCCTGGTGCCATCTCTTCCTCTTCGACACACATGGCACCCAACCATCCAAATTATGTAAGAGAAAAAAACTTAATTCATCAGACCAGTCCCAATGCTCATGCCCCCATTGCAGGTGTTTTTGCTTGTGGATGCGGATCAGCATGGGCACCCTGATTGGCTATATAGCCCCATACACAACA
Organism: Lithobates pipiens; assembly: GCF_037356315.1. Lineage (NCBI taxonomy): Eukaryota > Metazoa > Chordata > Amphibia > Anura > Ranidae > Lithobates > Lithobates pipiens. Next base: position 186,386,095 of record NW_027507903.1, read on the forward strand.
AACTGTGATGCACTCTGTGTCCTAACACCTTGCTATCACAACCAGCGTTAAGGTTTTCAGAAATTTCAGCTACAGTAGCTCTTCTATTGGGTAGGACTACAGGAGTCAGCCTTTGCTCCTCCAGTGAGCCTTGAGCACCCATGCCCCTGTTGCTGGTTTACCAGTTTTCCTTCCTTGGACAAGTTTAGTAGGTCCTGGCCACTGCAGGCTGGGAACATCCCATGAGAGCTGCAATTTTGGAGTTGTTCTGACCCTGTTTAGCCATTATAATTTAGCCCTTGCCAAAGTTGCTCAAATCCTTACACTTGCCCATTTTTGTTGCTTTTCACACCTCAACTTCAGGGACAACATGCTCACTTACTGCCTAACCTAAAAGAAAGCAGAGAGAACAATGGAGAATAAGAACAACTATAATCGAACAGCATAATGGGACACAAATCCATATCCTGGAGGAGAAGAAAAGAAAAAAAAGCAACCAGATCACCTAAGATTGGAGACAATACAGCAATCATAGCAAAATAAAGGATAAGCGAGGAAATTAATTGGATCAGTATGTGGGCAGAAGGTCCAACTTATTCTCGGTCATATGAGATAGTCCTAGTATATTCTTTCCATTTGGACATAAGTTCTCATCTATCATCTTGCTTTAATTCAGCATCAAGTTTTTAATTTAGGTAGACATACTGAATTGCGGTTTTAACATTGGTGATGTTTGGAGGGTAGCAGCTAGCAGGCATATTTATAGCTAAGTTGATTATTGGTTCGATTAGGGGTGAAGCAAGGGTGCGTATGACTATCCTTAAAAACCAAATGGAATAAAGAGGTTACATGGTGGTACAGAGTGGGTAATGAGTAGGATATACACACTTAGAGGTTTCCAGAAGCCCATGATGGGCTGGCAGGTTCATAAGCAATGAGTTTAAATCCACTATAAAATGCATTTGAGTTCCATGGGTTCTACACTAGGCACTTTTCAGGCATTTTCGTGCTAAAAATAGCACCTGTAAAGCTCCTCTCAAGTCTCCCCAGTGTGCTTGTGGGATGTTCTGAATAGTGCTGAAAGCAGCATCTTTGATGCGGTTTTTGAGCTGTGAATACACCACTCCCAAAATGCCCTACCCATTGAAATGAATGGGCAGCGCTGCCAAAGCGCCTACAAGGCGCTTTAGCAGCACCGCAACACGGGCAATCTTTTTTTCAAATATAACGTTTTATTGAATTTTCCAAGAAAAGAGAGTACAGAGAAAGTACAAGATAACTGTGGCCGTCATAGGCAATCAAACATACATAGTAGTCTTCATGGGAAGGTTCATCTTCCACTTAGAATATGGGTGGTACAATAGGGAGAACATGTGAAGTCATCATATAACCCACTCAATTTGACCCCAGCCATTCCGTATCTTATTTATATCCATTTTTGTAATATTGCTTCAGTCAACTGGCTGTATGCATGGTCGGCTCATCTATGTCCCAACCCCGTTGGCCAGACCGGAGATACAGGCAGGCCATAAACAGCCTTCAGTAAAGTAAATAAAGGATGGAGAAAGAAAGAAGGGAAAGGAGGAGAGGGCAGGAAAAATACAAAGGGGGGGGAATTGGTGTTCGACACGAGCGTTATGGGCAGGCAATGCCGCTGCCTTTCAGTCAAACCGCTTCAGCGTGATCTTCGAGAGTTTAGAAGGGCCTGCCCTTCATCATATAGTATGAACATATTCCATTGCAACCATGTTCGGGAGTGCCTTTCTTTGTGTTGTGCTGTGAGCACTAGGTTCTCAAATTTTTTTTTTAATGTCTTCTACTTTACGCAGCCACAATCCAATGGATGGGGGTACGTTCTGTTTCCATGTATCTTGATTGGTAACACTCGGTACAGAAATTTCAGGAGAATGCACATTTTGATAAGATTGCATCTGCCAAACCAGGAGTGGAGTCCTTTATTCCATTCCTCGAGCAATCCACTCACTTTAAGTAGCATTGGAGGGAAATTCAGATCAAATGTGTGTGCCAAGTTACTAGGGATGCTGGTTCCCAAGTAACTGAGATGGCTGTCTGAGCATTTAAAATAAAATTTGGTTTTCAGCAGAGTCAGGATGTCAGAAGTCGTGTTAATGCCCATAGCTGTGGATTTGTCAAAGTTGATTTTCAGATTAGATAAGGTCCCAAAACTCTTGAATTCCTTAATTAGATTTGTGAGGGATACTACCGGTTTGGTAAGAGAAAATAGAAGGTCCTCTGCATATGCAGAAATCTTGTACTGAGCCTGGCCTATAAATTCCGGAAATATCCGGATTCTGGCATATCGTACACAGGAATGGTTCTAATACTAATGCAAAAAGAAGGGGTGACAGGGGACAGCCTTGCACGGTACCATTAGAGATGCTGAAGGGATCATACAGTACTACGTTAGCTTAGACCTGGGCTGTCGGTGTGGAGTATATAGCGGAGATCCATTGTAACATGTTTTTGCCGAGTCCGACTTTTCTGAGCACTGAGAACATAAATTCCCAACTCACCCGGTCAGAGGCTTTCTCAGCATCTGTGCTGAGAAAGACGCATGGAGTTTTGGTCACTGAAGCTCTATGTATCAAATTGAGTACCCTGGTGGTGTTGTCCCTTGCTTCTCTAGAGGGAACAAAGCCCACTTGGTCTAAGTGTATCAGGTCTGTCATGTGTCGTGAAAGTCTGTTGGCAAGTATCTTGGTAAAGAGTTTGAGATCTATATTTAAAAGAGATATCAGCCTGCAGCTACCACAGGCAGTTGGGTCTTTTCCCATCTTTAGGTATGAGAGAGATGTGGGCCCTTAAGGTATCTTTGTAGATGACCACCCTCTGTTAAATGGTTGAACAGCTTAACCATTCGAGGTCCTAGTATTGGAAAGAGGGTTTGATAGTATTGCAAAGTAAACCCGTCTGGGCCTGGCGCTTTACCCGGTTTCATATTTTTGATAGCACAATGAAGTTCCATCAATGTGATGGTTTCCTCCAGTGTCGCTCTTGCTTCTTCTGGTAGTTTAGGGATGTCTGACAGATTAAGGTATTCTCTTATTACTGTGTCGCTAGTATGCTGTTTCGGGATATTATACAGAGAGGAAAAGAAGGCCTGAAATTCACTAGCTATTTGGGTAGGCATGGTTTTCTTCTGTACTGAGGGCGAGGTTTAACTTGGGGGATGTATGCTTGTAGTCTGTTGTCTAACTGCTTTGGTCAGAAGCTTCCCGCATTTGTTTCCCGATTCATAGGAAAGTTTCCTACAGGATTGCAATGCTCATAATCTATGGAAGACAATCCAAAAAGGTGCAGATGGATTGATGTAGATCGATAGATCTGATATTCAGTGATCCCTTCACCACATAAAAGGATGGCTCACTATAATGTGAACGAACGGTGAAGCAAACAGGTCCTCGTATCATGGAAATATCAGGATCCGAAGTTTCAAAAGGTCATGTGTAAAAAAGAGAACATACGATCTAATGCTCTCTGTATTGCATTTTCAATAATAAAAAACGAACGGAATTGCACTTACAAAATATCGCACTCAAGCCGAGTGCTAGGCATCCAGACAACAATGTGTATCAATCCGATGTGATGGCTGTGGGTAACGTCGTGCGCGACACCTGACCCCTCGTATGCGTCTGTAGGTGGGACTTCCTCAACACAGGGCAGGATTTTTTGCACAGCACTGTTTATATCAGGGGTCTCAAACTGGTGGCCCTCCAGCTGTTGCAAAACTACAAGTCCCATGAGGCATTGCAAGGCTGACAGTTACAAGCATGACTCCCAAAGGCAGAGGCATGATGGGACTGGTAGTTTTGCAGCAGCTAGAGCGCCGCCTGTTTGAGACCCCTGGTTTATGTTTTGTGCTATTTGAGGGATTGATTGAATTTACCTTGAGTGTCTGCTTGCATTTAGCTTTTAGTATATATACATTAGCGCTGAATATTCTATCTATATTTAGGATTGTAATGCTGCCTTAGCCTTATATTGTAAAAGGTCTACTGTTTGCTTCTGGAGAGCTTGTAATTCTGTTTCTAATGAGAGTATTGGAGTTTTCTTATGCTTGGATTCAACGTCCTGTATCTTGTGCAGAAGTGTTAAAATTTGTTTCTCCCTCTCTTGTTTGATGTGAGCCCTGTGCTTAATCAGTACCCCCCTAATTACGGATTTATGGGCTTCCCAGAGTATCCCTGGGTCACAATTGTTAACATCGTTGATTCTAAAATATTGGTTCAGTGCTTTTGTAATGTCTGTCTTTCCCCGCCGAGGTCTGTAGTAGGCTTTCGTTCAGTCTTCAGAACTTTGCTTTAGATATGTAGGTCTGTGAGAGGGTGTAGTGCATGGTAATATGTGCATGATCTGACCAGGGGATATTTCCTATCACCGGATCATGTGCCGCTTCCAATTGGCAATGCGGTATCAAGAAATAATCGATACAGGAATATTTTTTGTGAGGGGACGAGTAAAACGTGTAGTCTCTCTCTCCTGCATGGTGAAGTCTCCATATATCTATCAGTTGGGCTTTGTGGAGATCTCGATTAATGCGTTTGTGTACACCGGTTCTAAGGGAAGAGGTACCGGAGGGTGTGTCCACTGTTGGATTCAAGGGTACATTAAAATCGCCTCAAATAATCAAATGCCCTTCAGCAAAATCCATCAGGAGGGTCAGCGTATTGTGTATAAAGGTCTGTTGTCTGTCATTTGGTGTGTAGACTGTAGCGAGAGTCACCAGTACCTCTCCTATTAGCCCTTTAATGAACACATACCGCCCCTCTGTGTCTACTTTAGTATCCCGGCAGGTCCAAGGTAATCTTCCATCAAGGACACCCCCTTAGACTTTGCCGTTGGATTCGTGGCATGGTAGGTTATCGGGTAGTATAAAAAACAACAAAGGATTCGCCCTGGGACTTTAAATGAAGTGGGTACTGTTTCCGCCAGTAAACATAACAGTAGTAAATATAGTATATGGTTTATTCAAATACAATTGTTTACATGGATAAATAACATCAGGGGTGGATGTGTGTAACAATGTACCTGAAGAGCGAGCTGGATCTCACAAAACTAGTCGGGTAGTATGATGCCCGTGTACGATGACTACTACTACTACTACTTTATGTACCAATACTCCTTGTTTATGTATCTTGTTATTTATCCATGTAAACAATTGTATTTGAATAAACCATATACTATATTTACTACTGTTATGTTTACTGGCAGAAACAGTACCCACTTCATTTAAAGTCCCAGGGTGAATCCTTTGTTTGTTTTTTTTATATGTTACAGGGATGGAAGTGTGTCATTGGGGACACCAGACCTTTTCCTTTTTCTCGTTATCGGTTTTTCAGGCATGGAGGCGCACCTGTTTTAAAGTGTGTTTGCTGTATAAACGCTATGTCTGCTCGAGTTCTTTTAAGGTCATTCAAGGGCGTTCTTCAGGTGCATTTAATCCCTTGGCATTCAGTGAAAAAATATTAACTTGGTCCATCATGCTCGCGTTGAGGGGGACAACTGTAGGTCAGTACGGGGTAGGGTTAGAGTGGTGTAGTGAGAAGAGGGGATATTAGAGAAGGGGATAGAATAGAGAGGAGGGAGCGAGAGTCGCTCCAGAAAAAGTACCGTGGACAATAAATACTATAAATTGTCCAAGTTAGTACGAAACATTCAAAAATAAATGTATGCAGGCTTCTGCAAAGAAACACGCTCCGGCTGATACCGGGTGGGTGTTTTGGCCTATTGGGGAGGAGGTTCGACTACAACCGGGGGAGTCTACCCGGCCTCATCCAGCCCCCCCAACCCCTTAACAAAAACTTTGGCATGTATTATGTGGAGAAAGAAAAAGAAAAACCCCACACGTAAATATGCAAACAGGTAGTAACTGTTGCGGCCTACTGACCTTCAAGTTTACCCCCCCCCCCCCCACTAAAGGGAAAGAGCACATTCCCTATACCTCGGTCTTCCATACTGTGGGGAGGACGTCCGTGGGTGTTCAGAAGATATTTCTGAGATGTATGTATTTACGAAGTCGTCGTCCCCCCCCCTCCGTGGGCACTGGGCGGGAGTGTAGCAACACGGGCTATTTTAACCCTTTGTTCAGCCGCTAGCGGGGGTTAAAAGCTCCCCCCTAGTGGCCAAAAAGCACTGATAAAATTACAATAAAGCTGCGCTAAAACTAGCGGTGATTTCCCGGCAGCACCAGTGTGAAAGGGGTCTTGGAACTTTGTTTTGAAGGATGTGTTCTGTAACTCCCTCACTCTCTGCTTTCTTTATCAGCAGTCAGATTAGGAATATCAAGATTTGGCCCTATTAGTGGTTGCAAGAAATTTTAAAATTTTGCAAGAAACTGTAAAAACTTAAGGCTTTCTGTATGTGAGTAACTGTAATGAGCCTGCAGCATTATTTTTGATATAGCCACCCTGCAATATACCATGGGTTTTTAGATTTTTGACAAAAGGAGTTTGATAAACAACTGCACTACAGCAATGCCTGGATGAAAAACTGAATTTCTGTGTTAAGTAGGTTGAAGGCTTAATTGTTAGATTTGACCATAGCATACCATTATTGGCAACAATGCATGCGGAGGTTTGCTTTGACCAAAGCTAAAATATTAATAAGTGATTTTAATTCTAGTTTACTAGTTTACCCTGGCACTAGCATAAAAAGTCTTGCTATGTTAGAGGAATGCTTCAAAAAATATACTCTGAATAGGTTTGGGTGAAGTTTTACCTAAAAGAAATAACCAATATGCGCCTTTTAAATATGTTTTAAAAATGTACCCTACTCAGTTGATTACTAATAAATGAACTTATCGAACAAATGTTAGTTGCGATTCTGCTTTGTCAGTTCCATGTTATACTAGGCAAATCTATTCTTCAGAAACGACATTAACGCAAGCTGTGATGCTGGCCTCTTAAATATGTGAATGAAGACTTGTCAAAACGAATAGCCATCAAGAATTCCAGCATGGCTAACTTGTTTTGTGAGCAACCTAGTTGTAAACTAGAGGTGCTGGAATGAAGATTGAAATTATAGCACACATTTTATGGTAGCTGCAGTCTTTCTGTGGCACATGGCAATATTGTATAAATATGTTTGTTTTTGTAGGTATTTGTGAACTGTGAAGATATGGTCACTGCAATATAATTTTAAATCACAGAAAAGACAATGTGAATGTTGCTAATAAAACTGTTTCATTATCTGGTTTTACTTTCTGTCTGCTTGACAGAATACAACTGTAAAGTTGAAAAGATGCCTTACTGAGCAGCAGCTTTTTACAACGTAAAGAAAAATTTCTTGACCAGATTGGCCAAGTAACAGTTATGTGCCATTATTTTTAGTTTAAAGGCGAAACCCTGTTTACTTTTTATTGGTTAGTTTGATGGCTACCTTTTCTAGCTATCTTGCTTTATTTTTATTTATTTTGCATTTGTTTTTACCTATTTAAATCTTTGCGTGGTATTGGTATATTGATTTATTATTTAAAACATCTAAATGTTACAAGATGATTATTGTTATACAACAAAGATTCTGTATTTCTTCTGGATTTTGTATACCTCACCCTTTAATTTTTCCCTCCCTTTTTCTTTGCTGAATAAAAACAACAAAAACGTAGCATATGTTTATATAATTCCTTTTAAATGTTTGTAAATGTAATTCCAAAAGAGTGGTGAGACTACTTGGGTAGCCTGTTTGGTGTAAATCAAGAGTAAAGGCTTTCACAGAGTTTTGTTATAGCAAGTTATACATTTTGCATAGTTAAGGAAATATAAGGTGAAATAGCTAGTCAAGATTTTCCCATTTGTTATGCATTTTCCATAACATAATATAAAAGACTGCTTTGTACACTAGTGCATTCTAGTGTTTGAAATGTTGCATGAGTACCACTGATAATAAGCCACTTAACTTCCGATATACATAGCAGGATGCAAGGTCAGGTTAACTCTATACCATATAACCATATACAGTATGTAAGCACTTAAACAAATTTTTTGAAATACTCCTCTAATTGGTCACCTATCTTAGTGTCATTTTTGCTCTTTCCAGTGAAGCCTACCAGACACTAGACTGTCATATATGCATAGAAAATAAGGGATGTGTACTGAAAAGTGGGTACAGAGCTTTCCATAGCTGTATTGTGTAGGTTGGAACGAAGGAGAAACTCCTAGTTACAAACATCTGACTTACAAGCGGAGGGAGACAACAGGAAGTGAGAGGAAATCTACCCATAGGAAGGGAGATTCACTCTTGTAAGAGTTATTATGGGAAAAGGGTACCTCCACTGGTGCTTTATCACCAAGGCTTGTTTCCACAACAACCCAAAATTTTCAAAATTCAATTGTCATAGGGACAGAAAGTGAGGTAAAATCTTCTGAATAGGGGCACAGACAGCAAAACAAATGTTACAGGGTAGTTAACCCTTCACTATGCTATCCAAAAAGCTTAAAAATTGTTTTTTTGGCTGGAGCTACACTTAAGAAATATACCTGTTTGACTTACAAACAGATTCAAGTTAAAGCGGAGTTCCACCCAAAAGTGGAACGTCCCCCCCGACATGCCACAATAGGCATGTCATTTTTTGGGTGGGGGGCTGAGTACCTGGTTTGGAGTGGGACTTTCTGTCCCACTTCCTCCTTCTGACCCCTGACCCCCTAGGAAATTCCTAGGTGCCCCTCCCTCCTGGCAATGTTCTGGGACATGTGACAGGTCCCATAACATTGCCTGGCTATTGATAGAGCACAGTGTGGCTGGCGCATGCACAGTGTGCCCGGCTGTGAACCTGTAAATTGTCACAGCCAGACGCCCAAACTCACAATGTCGGCGCCGCGTGGCCGCATTGCTGGACCATGGGACAGGTGAGTGGCTGTTTATTAAAAGTCAACAGCTATACTTTTTGTAGCTGCCGACTTTTAATAAACTCAAACCAGTGGAACTCCGCTTTAGGAACAAACCTACAGACCCTGTCTTGTTTGTAACCCAGGGACCGCCTGTATGAGGATTTAGCTGTATCAATGTAGTGTCAAAACCAGTGGAACTCATGAAGCAGCCACCATATATGATAAAGTTCTGAACACTAATTAACAATAATGAACCATCAAAAGATTGTTAAATATTGGTTTGTTTTCTGTAGCATTAAAATACTATTAAAATACTATTTAAATAGTGTATTTTGTTTCGAATAGACTTCCCTGCTTAACAAGACAAAACCCACTGTGTGAAATACTACCATAACTTGGAAATCCGTGAGAATGAACAAAAAAAAAAGAAAGTTCTGACCGCCTTTAGTCACATTCTGGCCACCTAAACATACAGTTACAGGGTCAATGTTCCTGTATTGTACTTGATAATGCTGAGGCTACACCCATAGACCATAGCTTTGGGCGGAAGAGGAGAGTGCTGAAGCAAGGTATAAATAAAGCTGCTTGTAAAGAAACCCCTAGGCATAACTAGCATTTACTTTGGCAATACGGGGAAACCCACTACAAGGGCACATTTTTTATTGTCCTCAACTGTGGGCTTTAACAAATTGTATAAAATTACACATTTACAATTTGTTAGCTTTTCCATATTAAAAAAAAAGTTTAGAGTATGCCGGTAATCATTATTAAACAGTAATAATAAGCTCAGACATGTTCGGGGCTTTGTCCAAACACACCTGAGGGAGCCTAACTTGTACTGCGTCAGTCATCTTCATCCAGCCATTCCCTGCCCAACAGCCACATGCATACAGTATCTCACAAAAGTGAGTACACTCCTCACATTTTTGTAAATATTTTATTATATCTTTTCATGTGACAACACTGAAGAAATGACACTTTGCTGCAATGTTGTAAAGTAGTAAGTGTACAGCGTGTATAACAGTGTAAATTTGCTGTCCCCTCAAAATAACTCAACACACAGCCATTAATGTCTAAACCGCTGGCAACAAAATAGAGTACACCCCTAAGTGAAAATGTTCAAATTGAGCCCGAAGTGTCAATATTCTGTGTGGCCACCATTATTTTCCAGCACTGCCTTAACCGTTTTGGGCATGGAGTTCACCAGAGCTTTACAGGTTGCCACTAAATTCCTCTACCACTCCTCCATGATGACATCACAGAGCTGGTGGATGTTAGAGTCCTTGCGCTCCTCTACCTTCTGTTTGAGGATGCCCCATAGATTCTTAATGGGGTTTAGGTCTGGAGACATTCTTGGAATACTGCCCTGCAGCCCAGTCTCCAAAGGGAGGGGATTATGCTCTGCTTCAGTATGTCACAGTACATGTTGGCATTCATGGTTCCCTCAATCAATGAACTGTAGTTCCCCAATGCCGGCAGCACTCATGCAGCCCAAGACCATGCTTGACTGTAGGCAAGATACACTTGTCTTTGTACTCCTCACCTGGTTGCTGCCACTCACGCTTGACACCATATGAACTAAATAAGTTTATCTTGGCCTCATCAGACTACAGGACGTGGTTCCAGTAATCCATGTCCTTAGTCTGCTTGTTGTCAGCAAACTGTGGGCTTTCTTGTGCATCATCTTTAGAAGAGGCTTCCTTTTGGAATGACAGCCATGCAGACCAATTTGATGAAGAGTGCAGCATTTGGTCTGAGCACTGACAGGCCATCCACCCCTTAAACCTTCTACAGCAATGCTGGCAGTACTCATACGTCTGTTTCCCAAAGACAACCTCTGGATATGACGCTGAGCACATGCACTCAACTCCTGTGTTCGACTATGACAAGGCCTGTTCTGAGTGGAACCTGACCTGTTAAACTACTGTATGGTCTTGGCCACTGTGCTGCAGCTCGATTTCAGGGTCTTGACAATCGTCTCATAGCCTAGGCCATCTTTATGTAGAGCAACAATTCTTTTTTTCAGATCCTCAGAGACTTCTTTGCCATGTTGAACTTCCAGTGATTAGTATGAGAGAGTGAGAGCGATAACACCAAATTTAATGCACCTGCTCCCCATTCACACCTGAGACCTTGTAACACTAACAAGTCACATGACATCGGGGTGGGAAAATGGCTAATTGGGGCCTGATTTGGACATTTTCACCTAGGGGTGTACTCACTTTTGCTGCCAGGGGTTTAGACGTGAATGGCTGTGTGTTATACAACACTGTTATACAAGCTGTACACTCGCTACTTTACATTTTAGAAAAGTGTAATTTCTTCAGTGTTGTCACATGAAAAGATACAGTATAATAAAATATTTACAAAAGTGTGATGGGTGTACTCACTTTTGTGAGATGCTGTACATTGGGCATGTCTAGATGCCACTGTAGGGCAGGCTTATGACTGGCCCAGAACAATGACAACTTCCTGGTTGGCTCGCTCAGGTTGGTTTGGGCTAGAATGCAATTATGCCAAAGCTCATCCCTATTAGATTAATGATAGGAAAATATAGGTTTAGAGCAGTGGTTCTCAACCCCGTCCTGAAACAGGTGATATCATTTGCTGCTCAGTGATTGCAGTATTCTAGTCTGCATCTGCCCAGGGTAATACTTAAAATATGGCCCGTTAGTGGGTCCTGAGGACGGAAGTTGAGGACCACTGATTTAAAGGTAACAAGGTGGTACCGTATATACTCGAGTATAGGCCGACCCGAATATAAGCCGAGGCCCCCAATTTACCCCCAAAAAAACTGGCAAACTTATTGACTCGTGTATAAGCCGAGGGTGAGACATGCCTGTCCATCCCTGTGTGTGTGTCCGTCCATCCCTGTGTGTGTGTCCGTCCATCCCTGTGTGTCCGTCCATCCCTGTGTGTCCGTCCATCCCTGTGTGTCCGTCCATCCATCCCTGTGTGTGTGTGTGTCCATCCATCCATCCATCCCTGTGTGTGTGTGTGTCTCCATCCATCCATCCATCCCTGTGTGTGTGTGTCTCCATCCATCCATCCATCCATCCCTGTGTGTGTGTGTCTCCATCCATCCATCCATCCCTGTGTGTGTGTGTATCCATCCATCCCTGTGTGTGTGTGTCTCCATCCATCCATCCATCCGTGTGTGTGTGTCTCCATCCGTGTGTGTGTGTGTGTGTGTGTGTGTGTGTGTGTGTGTGTGTGTCCAGCCTACCTGTGTCCCGAGCCTTTGTCCCGAGCCTCCGTCCCGTGTCGTGCCTTGCCTTCGTCCCGTCCCGTCCCGTCCCGTCCCGTGCCGTGCCTTGCCTTGCCTCCGTACCGTGCCCTCTTCGTCGGCGGCCATTGTAAAATTCAAAAGCCGCGCCTCCTCCTTCGCCTGTGATAGGCGGAACACTGAATTTCCCAGCAGCCTGTGTTCCGCCTATCACGGACGTCGTATCATCCTCGTCCGTAGTACGAGGATGAGCGGATGCCCGTGATAGGCGGAACACAGGCTGCTGGGAAATTCAGTGTTCCGCCTATCACAGGCGAAGGCGGAGCCGGAGGCGCGGCTTTTGAATCATAGAATGGCCGCTGTCTGTCTGCTCGACACGCTGATCGAGCGGGCAGACAGCGATGACTCGAGTATAAGCCGAGGGGGGCACTTTCAGCCTCAAAAAAGAGGCTGAAAATCTCGGCTTATACTCGAGTATATACGGTACATATTAAAAGGTTTGTTCTGTAATTACTTTTGCCAAAGATAAAGCATTGCATAAGGAACCTGCTACTACTTTGGCAGGATCTACTTGTTTTCCGGTGCACATATGGTCCCCCACAGAACCTAGTGTACCTGTGTAAACTCTATTTAGCAGATGTCACCAGAAGGAGGATTTCACTTGTGCCTAAACACTGCCTGATATACAGTAATGTAGAAATAATAAAAAAAAAAAAAAACTCTGTTTCCACATTATTTTTTCTAAATCACAATTTCCACCTGGTATTGGTGGCCCCTCCCCCACCCATACAGGACACACTCAGAGGTGTTCGATCTTTGTCTCTTTCCCATCACCTATAATTTTGCGTAGAAAGTCAAGATTACACAACAACGGGACTGAATAGTAAGTAGGCCTGTTGCCTCATGTAAGTAAGTGTTTACAGTTGATTCTAAATTGTGATGACAGGGTCTCTTTGAAGCATGGTCTTTTTGAAACATTTGGCAATTCAGCAATTTTTACATTGATGTATTTTAACGACACATCATAAGCATTTTGTTGTTTATTCTTTGATGTTTTTATTTATCTAACGTGCTGGCTTTGGATGTCTTCAATAACTGACAATGCATTTCTATCTTTTTCTGCCCATCACTCACTTTTCATTATTTGAAGGATGTCTTGGATTTAAGTAATCCTCTTTGTAAGTGGTTTTATATCAACCATACACTTTACGGATTCACAGATCTTCTTTTGATATTGATTGGCATTACGAAACGCTGCCACAGTATAACAAAATAAATGCATAAATAAGAACCATGAAATCACAGTACTTGTTTTAATTCATTTGAAGAAGCATGTGATTGCCAAGGTTGAAGGTCAGCAAGGTTAAAATGCATAACTCATGAACATTTTATTTTACGGTCTTGAAAATTATATAACTGATTTTTACTTCTTCATCCTCTCACAGATTTTACATGTTAACCCTTGACTTCATCTAGATAGTCACTGGAAAAACTGCTGTCTGGAAAATATTTTTAAGCAGTGCAGTTTAACAAAGCTTAACAACATAAATACTTTACTGAGAGGTTTATGTTTGTATGATCGTCCCATGTGTACATGAGTTAGTTAATGTTTTCATAATGGTAAGCCTTACCCTGACAAAAGGGGTCAGGTTTTTTTTCCCTGAAACTGAGGTATTCGGGTATATTTTCTAACTGGGTTTGTATTCAAATGTCTTTCTTTATCTGACAAATGACATGAGCATTATATTTAATTTAATCTGGCTTGGCCAGTAATAGGGAAAGCATCTTTTGGTGCTTAACACCTCCACGTTAAGATGAAGCTCCATGCTTCCCTTGTGCTGAGTCACACCCCTGTTGTAAAGCTCTTAATGTTTGCTAAATGTCTGGCATTTAACAGTTGAATACCAAAGGGCAGAGCATAGCGCATAGATGGAGGGACTAGTTTCGACTTGTATAGAGGTCTGCCCCAGGTGCCACCCATTGGGGGGTGTCAGGCCGGCTGCTCCACCTCTCCTGGCCCTGAGATAGCACTGCCAGCATACTTTAAAGTTGACAAAAATTACTGCCAGCCCTTTCTCATATACTCCTCCTCCGGTGTCACTCTCAATGTAAGTGAATGCCTCTAAATACCTCCATTAACGCGGCTCTTGCTGGCCGCTCTCCTCCTCCCACTTCTACTCCTCCACAAGTGTAGCTTTTGTTGGAGGAGGAGGAAACCGTCAATGAAACAGCAGAGGAGAGCAGTCACATGACTGGGTTATTTAGAAGCTTCAATTTACAATGAGAGTGACAGGAGGAACGGTGTATCAGTAGGGGCTGACACTGATGTTTTTACTTACTGTCCCAGGAGACTGGGGGTCTTCTGGGAGGGTGGGCTTTATAATGAAAGGTGGCTGTGTGTTGTGCAGGGAAAGGGGGCAAGGGGTCTGTGTACTGTGCAGGGGGTCCGTGGTTTTTTCCTGAAACCTCTCTCTTAAAGTTAGGTGCATGTTATATCCCTGTGCATGTTATATGCCGATACATACGGTAATTGAAAAACAAATATTTATTAATATTACTTATAATCAGTGGCGGCCCATCCATAGGGGGCTGTAGTCACAGAAAAAAAAGTTTAAAAAAAAGGGGGCCCTTGAAGACATTTAAAAAAAAAAAAAGTAATTTAACATAGTGGGAAACACCACGTCGATGCAATCACAAGATTGCATCCATTTCGCTTCATTTGCGGGTATTTAACCCGCCTTACGGCGCAATGCAGAACGCCGACTAGCTTCCGCCCGTAAAATCATTGTGATTCTACGAGCTGGAGCATTGTTGTTCAAACCCAGGCACGTCACTTCCGGCTGCTTCACAAAACCCGGAAGTGACGTCGGCAGCTCCGTTCCTCAGCCCGAGCGGAGCTGCAGTCAGGTGAGGTCCTGTAAATGTTCTAAGGAAAAAAAGATTTTTATGTTCCAATCTATTTTAAAATGCACCCCGGCCTTTACTAAAGACAGTCTCTGAGACTCTAGTAGAGAGTTGTGTAAAACATGATCACTCTGTGGAGGTGGTGATAGCTTTTCCTTGTAAAGTGTCTGTTTTCTTGGTGTATGTCATGACGGTGTTGTTGTGTAGCTGCAAGAAGTATGCATGCTGTCTGCCATGTTTTCTCTGTCCACTTGAGCAGAATGACGAAATAACCTGAAATGGCCTATGTTGATTATTGGCTTCAGGGATGACATTTACACTACAGTTCATGGGGCAGGCCTGCTACCTGATCCTCATGATGCATGTCAACAACGCCATGGACAAGTATTAGTAACTATTGTCTGGATTTGTAACAATGGTTGCAGTTTTAGGGTCCATGTTTCAACCTCACACTAGCAGTAACAGGTTAAAGCTCATGAGCTGTTGAGGAGATCCAAATCCTAATATGCTATATCAACCAATAGAAAAACCTGTGTGTAGCATTACTTTACTATGGATTTTATTGGCTTCATTTGGCATTTGTATTAAAGTGCACTTAAAAATAATTAAGTAAGGTTTGTACGTGTACTTAGTACCTTTTCGTGTCCTCAAAATTATTTTTTGTGTGCCTGGAAAGCAAGTGCAGCGCAATCAATTAGTAACAAAACATGTCGATAACAAAATCCAGATTAAATTAAATCGTTCTTGTAATAGCAAAAATAGTCTCAATCAAAGTCTAATTTATAGAATTCCACCATGGTGCAAATAAAGTGACAATAAATGGTTGTATCCAATGTGTTCGGTGCCTACCACCTAAAGGAAAAATTCCTGCTCACCTCCAGTGTCTGACCCCACCGTCCTGACACTATGGGTGGAAGGAAGTGCGATACAGCGGATGGATTGGGTGAATTATATAAGGGGTGTGGTTTATGAGAAGCGGGAGGGGCCAAAATGATGGGAAGAGTCTGGCACCCCCTCATCCAAAAACTTCACCAGCCGCCACTGCTTATAATACTCCATATGTAAAATAGAGATATATTGTGAGTATTTTGAACACATGTAAGATAAAAAGCCATCCAATATAGCTTAGCTACAAAAGTTAGGGTCCATCTCTGAACATATTGGTTTGTTGCATAGAAAGTTGAGCAAAGACCTATCTGTATCTGTCTGTTTAGCTGATGACATCATCGGAAACCCAGAACCCCATCCAAAGCAGGTTGTATACTATTGTTTCAGCTATTACAACTGTTAGTCTCTCATGAAAACAATAAAGCAAGTGAAAGTTCCAGGATGGGCAGAAGAGAAAGTAAAGATAAAGCTGATAGTGAGAGAAAAATAAAGGAAAGAGTAAGTTAATCCTCCTCCTGGCCTAGGGATCCATACCATCTAAACCCCCGGGGTCCAGCTTACATAAAGGACTTAGCATAGCCACAGGTTCCAATTTCTCTCAAACCACTCCTGCTTGTCCTGTAAAATGCTTTCTAGATTTTCATGCATCACACCTCAGTAGATCTTTTTTTTTGTCCCAACCACAGTATCAAGTATCACCGTAGTATCAACCACAAATGTTTGGCCAAACATATGTAGAAGATAGTCTCTGGTAATATCAGTAACTGGTTTATTTAAGTGGCCGGTGTAGCCAGACTTAAGGATTTTGATATTGGTAGAAGAATATACCAATGTATATATTCTTGTGCAGTAATGTCTGATTTTAGGTCAGGTCCACCAAATATGGAACATCATGCCCATTTGCTTGCATCCCCTGAAGCATATCGAAGAGGCATTGGAATAGATCTTAGCAATTCTGTTTATGACTAAATAGCAGCTAAGAGAGGAGCTTGTAATTAGCTTCAAAGTGTCATGTAAAAGAGGAGCTACAGTTTTTAGTATAAAAATTAAAAACCAGCAGCTTTAAATACTATAGCTGCTGACTTTTGATTAACAGACTCTTAATGGGTTCCAGCACTGTCATCTGGGCTAGTCCGTCTTCAGTCTTTGGGTCACCCATGGCACTATCTTGCTTGTTGAAAGCCAGCTGTGACTTCCTGCTCTGTCCCAGCCAGCTTCCTACTGCACATGCACAAGGTTTAGGGGGAAAAGTGTAGTGGAGGAAAAGTGAAATGGTGCAATTATAGGTGAAGTTCCACTCAAGTATTCAAGTTCCACACAAGTATTCCCGTGTATTTGGGTAAGCCATGAGTTCTAGTGTCCGCTGGTCTCTTTCCAAATCCATTTCCTAAGCTAGCTTGTGGGATCAACTGAAATTATACAGATATAACCTTTCTTGCAGCCACACCTGCGTCCCCTAGAAGATAAATTTTTTATGATGCCAGATTATATATTTTTTTTACACATCAGGGGAGGGGAAGTTGATGGGTAAGGTTCTGAAATGATACAGAACTTAGGTAGCAATCATAGAGACTCTACCTATCCATGAAAGAGAGTAAGTAGACCACTCATCCATCTTTTATACCAACTTTGAAAAAAGAGGGGCATAATGTGATTTGTAAAGCGTGGCTATGTCTGAGGTAAGCTTAAATGATTCTTTAGGTTTGTGACCATAGATTCCAGTAAAGTGATTTTAAGGCCCCTGACTTGTTGTGATTAATGTTAAGTCCTGATTTATTCCAAAATTCTCTCAATGGTTTGAATGGATTAGGTAGAGTGATGATTGGAAAAAGGATGAATAGTAGTAAGTAAGTCTGCAAAAAAGATGCCTTTGTGGTGAATAACTCTGCTGGTGGCACCTGGAAGTCATAAGTTGTGCAGAAGCAGCATTGACAAGGGGCATTCCTGTCTAGTGTGCAACTGGATGTGAATAATAACAGGTTTGTGTCCTTTCAAATTGATATTTGTGATAGGGGTGGAGAGGCAGAGGGTAATATGGTAATAAGTTCAGTTGTGAAGTTTCATTCAGTCAATGTGTAAAAAATGTATGGCCATGATATTGTTTTAAAAGCCTTTGGTAGTTTAGGAGAGAGTAGCATGGGTTTCCTGTCCTCCTTGCTGTGTCCCAATTGCATCTTAATAGGGAGTCAAGAGCTCCCTTCTAATATATTGTTATTGGATATATTGTTTTAAAATTTGCAATTAATGATAGTAGTCTGGTGCTATTGTATTTTCAATGTTAATTAACCACCTCAATACAGGACACTTAAACCCCCTTCCTTCCCAGACCAATTTTCAGCTTTCAGTGCTCTCTTACTTTGACAATTACTCAGTCATGCTACACTGTAACCAAATGAATTTTTTATCATTTTGTTCACACAAATAGAGCTTTCTTTTGGTGGTATTTATTCACCACTTCATTTATTATTTTTTGTAATATAAGCGAAAAAAGAGCGAATTTTTTGAAAAAAAAAACAAAATTTTCTACTTTCTCTTTTAAAAGAAACCAAAAAAATCTAATTTTGGCGAAAATTTAGGCCAAAATGTATTCTACTACATGTCTTTGGTAAAAAAAATCCTGATAAGTGTATGATCATTGGTTTGTGTGAAAGTTATAGAGCCTACAAGCCATGCTATGCATAATTGAAAATGTATCAATCCTAATGCACTGATGGCCTATCTCAGTTCTTGAGGCCCTAAAATGTCAGGACAGTACAATAACCCCCCAAATGACCCCTTTTTGGAAAGAAGACAGTCTGCGGTAATTGGTAAGAGGCGTAGTGAATTTTTTGAAGTTGCAATTTTTTCCCCACAATGCTTTGGAAAATTAAGAAATATATATATATTTTTTTTTTTCACGAAATTATCATATTTACAAGTTATTTCTCACACATGGTGCAGGCATAATTGCAATTACACCCCAAAATACATTCTGCTATTCGTCCTGAGTATGGAGATACCCCATGTGTCAGACTTTTCCACAGCCTGGCCACATACAGAGGCCCAACATCCATGTAGCACCATCAGGCGTTCTAAAGGCATAAATTAACACATTTCAACACATGAAACACATTTCATTTCCTGAGTACCTATTACATTTTTGAAGGCCCTGGAGCACCAGGACAATGGAATTACCCACAAAGTGACCCCATTTTGGAAAGAAAACAACCCAATGTATATTCTGTGAGGCATAATGAGTCTTTTGAACATATAATTTCTTTCCACAAGTTTTTGGAAAACGTGGAAAGAAAATGAAAACCTATTTTTTTTCACAAAGTTGTCAATTTAGAAGATCTTTCTAACACATAACATGTACATAGCCAAAATGACACCCCAAAATACATTCTGCTACTCGTCCTGAGTATGGCGATACCCCATGTGTCAGACTTTTCCACAGCCTAGCAACATACAGAGGCCCAACATCCATATAGCACCATCAGGCGTTCTAAAGGCATAAATTACACATTTCATTTCCTGAGTACCTATTACATTTTTGAAGGCCCTGGAGCACCAGGACAATGGAATTACCCACAAAGTGACCCCATTTTGGAAAGAAAACAACCCAATGTATATTCTGTGAGGCATAATGAGTCTTTTGAACATATAATTTCTTTCCACAAGTTTTTGGAAAATGTGGAAAGAAAATAAAAACCTATTTTTTTTTCACAAAGTTGTCAATTTAGAAGATCTTTCTAACACATAACATGTACATAGCCAAAATGACACCCCAAAATACATTCTGCTACTCGTCCTGAGTATGGCGATACCCCATGTGTCAGACTTTTCCACAGCCTGGCCGCATACAGAAGCCCAACATACAAGTACCACCTTCAGGCTTCTAACATATAGCATGTACACACCAAGAATTACACACCAAAATACATTCTGCTGAGCAAAGGGTAAAAAAAAGGCTCACCTGTGGTTTTAGCAGACAGGGACACCGTTCCAGAGCAGTCAAAGCATTTTCTAGACAGCCAAAGGAAATGTCCAGGAATTGTCCAGGCAGCAGACAGATATGGAAAATTATGAACATGGTTCAGTACAGTCCAAGGTTTAGCAGGCAGTTCAGGCATAGGCATGTCCAGTTCAGGTGGCAAGCACAGGCATGGCCAGTTTAGGTGGCAGGCAAAGGCAGGGCCAGTTCAGATGGCAGCAGGCGGCACTTTGTACATTGGGCCTTGGTCAGGTAAGACCCGAGGACAGGGGTAGAGGCTTCTTCCCACCCAAATCTCTACGAAGCCTCCGAGTCTCCAGACCCTAATCCGAGAAAACGAAAAACCTGGAGAAAAAGGTTTTCTCCACTCGGAAAACTTTTTCTGGAGCCCCTCACATGTGAGACCCCTGTGCTGTACAGTGGCAGGGCAAATGATTAGTTCAGGAGGCAGGCAAAAAGCATGGTCATTTAACAGGCCGAGGTCAATTCACGTTGAAGGCAGAAATATGTTTGGCAGAGGCATAGTCATTTAACAGTCCGGGTCATACACAGAAATGGCAGAAAGTGGATACTGGAAAGAAATCATCTTCACTTTACTAATAGTTTAGTGAAGTATGATAGCTTCGATAGCAAGTTCCAATGCAGAGGCCTGGCTGGGAGGGACAGTCTGGACAGTAGTATCGGGTGTCACGGCGAATTCCTCTACTTGTACACACACAGCATCTTTTTTGGGGTTTGCGACCTGTTTGGGTAGGAGGGAGGATGTCGGGAAAGTGCCTTTCATGGAGTCTGGCTACTGCATCAGACCAAATTAGTTGAGTGGGTTGGCCATGGGGATAGACAAGGGCTGTAATGACATCTTCTTGGAATCTTAGATAGGTCAGGGAACTTTGGGTGCTCTTAGAAAAAATAATATAAGAATTGAACATGGCCAATTGCATCAAATAAACGGCGACTTTCTTGTACCAAAACAGTGATCTCCTGGTGGCCAAGTAGGGCTGCATCATCTGGTCATTCATATCCACCCCCCCCATGTATAAGTTATACTCGTGGATACATTTTGGCTTCTGGATGGGGCCTTTTCTTCTTTGCAGTTCCACCAAGGTGTCATTGTGTATTGTGGAAAGGATGTAGACATCTCTTTTTTTATCTCTCCACTTCACCGCTAGTACCTCGTCACGCGCCTGGTGATGGCGGGCGTCAGATGCGCCTGGTGATGGCGGGCGTCAGATGCGCCTGGTGATGGCGGGCGTCAGATGCGCCTGGTGATGGCTCACATGACGACTGTGATTGGACACAGTCGTCATGTGATCAGGAGGGCCAATCACATGACCCTCCTGTTGTATTTTTCTCTCCGGTCTCCGGGGGTCTCAGGCAGATCGGGATCGCGCCGCTGCGCGGGCACGTGGCGGCGCGATCACCGGTTATCTGCCGCCCATCCCCCTTTGTTTACTTACGATGGCTGTGATTAGACACAGCCATCGTGCGGATCAGGAGGGCAAATGACATTGCTCTCCTGCCGATCCGAGATGCGGCGTGTGCGGGGGACACGCGCGCACCGGGATCGCGCAGCTGCGCGGGAGCGCGCCCGCGCGATCCCGCTTCTTTGGCATGACGTTCAGGAACGTCCTGTCAGGAGTAGAGAGCTCCCACCTGGCCGTTTATATTCAGTGGCCGGGTGGGAAGTGGTTAAAGGGTAACGCCACTTTCATGGAAGAAAAATATTGCACATTAAAAAAAGTTATATAGTGTATACAATTGTGGCACAAGCCATATTGTTACTCGTTATAAAAAAAATATATAATTACTTTTCGTCTGCTGTGCTGTAATTTTCTGTAAAATGTAATGCAAGTCGGTATACGGACCACCCCCAGAGATGTAATTTCTTGCCTGTGTGGCTCTCTGATTTTCCAGAAGCCTGCCTTAAGATTTAAGTCCGATTTGATATATTTTATAAATCTTCTGCAATGGAGATTTCAGTTTTGGAGAGATCCTCCTAAAGGGCCAATCACTTCTAAAAGAATGCAGACTCCACCAATTTCCTCATTGGAGCCCTGCAAGTGCAGCAGCTGATCAATAATGAAAAAGTCACTCCCATTCAGAATCATTTCTGCGCAAGACATGATCTAACTAACAGCTATTCCTTCAGGGCAGAAATAAGTAGGAAAAGGTTTGTTAAAATCCCTGTATAGTATATTGATCACCCAGAGGGGATTTACTTTTTCCAAGTCTTTATTGTGCTCAAGGTTCATGCAAATGCGGGCCCTGTTAGACTCTTTGTCTAGGGGAGTGTCCTGTTTGAGTGTGTTAAAATATATTTAATCAAGTGGGGCATTAGTTGCAGAGCAAATGTTTGTGGTATGACACAGTAAAATGGGCCTTTTAGAAGATTTAGATTGCTTAATATCAAATAGGACTTTCTCTGTTGTGATTTCTAATTCTGTAATTTTCCTATGGGTCTGTAAAAAGGATGGAATATACGTATGCTGTGAGGCTTTGTCTGACTTTAGGGGAGTGTCGTGTTGATCACTCTTCAAGCTAATTTCCCTTATATATACCCACTGTAATAATTTTAATAATTGCGTGGTACACCTAATGAACAGAAATCCAGTCTGCTCTGTTGACACAGCCCCTGTGATCATTGGTGTGGTGGCGATCAGTAATACTGGTGGCACTAGTGTGGGTTACTAGCACTGTTGTGATGGTGATCAGGAACACTGTTGCTGGCTGCTAGTGTGGCAATAATCAAGAGCGTTGTTGCTGGTCTGGTGATGCAGGGACAGGTATGGGGGTGATCAGAAACACTGTTGCTGATTTACACTGTTCTGGTGATACTGGAACTCAGGTGACAGTGATCAGGACTGTTACTAGCTTCACTGGTCTGGTAATACTACTGATGTGGTGGCAATCAGGACCACTGTTGCTGGTTTACACTGATCCTGGAGACACTGGGACTTGGCAGTAATCCCCTTGGCACTGGGGGTATGGCAGCAATCGAGAACACTGTTGCTGGTTGCACTGGTCTGATGACACTAAAAATGGTGTGACAGTGACCAGGAACGCTGTTTCTGGCCTCACTGGTCTGATGACACTGGGACTGGTGTGGCGGAAAGCAGGAACCACTGTTACTGACTTATGCCCTGTACACACGGTTGGACTTTCTGGCAGAAAATGTGCGATTGGATCATGTTTTTGGAAAATCCGATCGTTTGTGGGCTCCATCTGACTTTTTCCATCGGAATTTCTGGCACACAAAGTTTCAGAGCTTGATCTAAAATTTTCCGACAACAAAATCCGATTGTTTAAATTCAGATCGTGTGTAGACAATTCTGACGGACAAAGTGCCACACCTGCTCAGAATAAATTACAAGACAAAAGCTATTGGCTACTGGCCCGTTTATAGTCTCGTCGTACGTGTTCTACATCGCCGCATTCAGAATGATCAGATTTTCCGACAACTTTGTGCGACTGTGTGCATGCAAGACAAGTTTGGGCCAAAATCGGTCTGAAAAAATCTGACGGATTTTGTCGCCGGAAAGTCCGACAGTGTGTACAGGGCATAACACTGGGCTGGTGACAGAGTGTGGGTATATTTTATAACAAGAACAAATAGGATTCATAGGTCTTAGTCTGTGGATTACTAACACAAATGTTAATTATTAATGTTAATACTTTTAAATTGTTTACAGATTTTAAGATTTTGTCACATTTTGTGCTGATGACTAAAAATGTAGTTCTTTTATAAATATCTGTGGCATGATATTCTAATGCTTCTGTATTATTAATAATCTTTTTGTCCTTTGTCGTGATACTGTCACACGGTCATTCAAAACTGAAGATTTGTTTATGCATAGCACTCAAAGGCAGCTAGAAGATTTGCTTAATGTGTTTTAGGAGCTAAATGAATTGCTGATCATATAGAAAAGTGTTGCTGACGGAGTTTGAGCTCTCAGTGCATATTTCTGTTTTGATCCATAACAAAGCTTCCAGCATAAAGCAAGTTTTGAGCAACATAAATATAGGAAAGTAACAGCATGACCTACCAGCATGAACCTCCAACTGTATGGTTTTAATTGATGCCTCCATTGATTTGCCCTATAGTCCTGCTGGCTCAACAAAACAAGTCTCGGATAGTTGAGCTGTCATATTATTCTCAGTATTATAAATACATAAAAAATGCACTGTAAGTATCTCCATAACATAAATAAAATGGTGAAGTTAGCGCAATTTCTAAATAATGAATATGAAAGATTATATAAAATAGTGACGTACTAAATGCCACAAACAATAAGTGCAAATTAGTGAAGCTACAGTCCAAATGATTCTTCCAAATATCTATAACACAGTCCTTCAAAATAAAATTTCTGTGCAAACAGTATTCCTGTGACTTCACACAATTGCTTAATGTTCACTGAACTCTTACCTCTGTGAAATGGTGAATCCACCTTATGGGTCTTTTTGGTGGTGGCGGGCTTCTACTTCCAGGCTCCCAGGTACCCCATCTTAGTAGATCACTCAGGGTTCTGGGTACCTTCTATGAAGTGGTCAATTAGCCTTATGGATATCTATGGTGATGACGGGATTCCGCTTCCAGGCTCCAAGTTACCAGGTATTGATATCATGTGAAAGGCAGCCGGAAGCCTTGAGTTGCATTTTTTCCTTTTGCATTGCAGTTTCAACCCATTCTGACACCTGAAATCCATGCAACAAGAATCCTGAGTGACATATCAGGACCTGGTAGGCTGCCATCACCATAGATATCCATAAGGCTGATTCACCATTTCAGGTGAGAGTTCTGTGAACATTAAGCAATAGTGTGAAGTCACAGGGACACTGCACGTAAATTTTAATTTGAAGGACTGTCTTCTAGATATTTGGAAGAATCTTTTGGACTGTAGCTTCACTATTTTGCACTTATTGTTTGTGGCATTTGGTACGTCACTATTTTATATTGTCATTCATATTTATTATTTAGAAATTGCGCTGATCACATTTTATTCATTTATGTGCACTGTGTACACTATAGGTCTAGCAGCAGTTTAATTTATCATTTATTTAAATAGTTTTTTCACTTGGTAGCACAAGGGACCACACTCTTAATTTTTGATCTCCATAACATGTTGATGTTTTTTATGACTTAAATAAAAGGCTTGGAATAATCCTTTGTATTAAACTTGAACTCATAGCAAAATGCTAAATATGCAGTTGAGTATAACTATGTTGCCAAAGGCTTTGTTATTCTGTTCAGCTAGTATTGTGACTCGCACCTCTCTTCCATGCTGTACGACCACCAGAATTTCAAGGTTTAGATTTGAAGTCTCCTATCAGCTCTCTCTTCCTTTTTTATGCTGAATGGACAATAAATTAGTATCCCAATATTGATTCATTGTAAGTTGTACTTTTGTATTTCACCTGTGTATTCGGCTGTTTGCTTGTAGCTTTACTTCTAAATTACTGACCTAAATAATTTTTTCAAAAAAATAAAAAAAATGTTTTATCCTTAAACATTTATCAAGGGTAAAGTAATCGGCATCAAACCTTGAGCCTTTTAAGAAACCTGTCCGCTCACCAGTGAAGGTTTCATGAATAGCCCACTCATCAGTTTACATTTCAGGGCTTATTATCCCATTTTATCACCCCAATGAGGATAAAAAAAGTTTCCACTGATGGGGTGTATCGAGAAAAATAGAGCAACATGGGTCAGCATAACCAGTCTAGGTTCTTAGTTCGCTAACTTTCAGTCTTCGCTTCTTACTAGACTTAAAGGAGCACCTATGGTGTTTAGGAGATATTCACACAGGACGCAGCCGGTGATGTCACCGGCAAATTCGCTCTGAAGGGCCGTGGCCATTACTCCTACACGCATGCCCGGGAGTGACATTTCTGCTTGGCCATTCAAGCGGCCAAAGTCCACAAACCCAGAAGGCAGATCATGTGAGGATGAAAGCCCTTTCAGCTGTGACAGTGCGCCACTGGAGGTCTTCGTTTTAAGGTAAGCATGACATGATGTGCTAGCATGCAATGTATACTAACACATTATGTCTTAAACCATACTGGGCATACAATTTTATTTTTTTTAAATAAAGTCTACTGCCGCTTTAAGATAACCTTAGGCAGATCAAAATTTTGTTCATCAGGGACCAGACAAATTTGGATCTGTGTGGGGTTGCCCCCCTTCAACAGAAGTAGATTGTTAGACTGACTTTTGTCAAGCGAACAAGCTGGAAAACACTTTCTTTATCATACTTCACGGGATACAGTGTTCAGATAATATCCATTAACTACTGGGTTATACGCCATCTCTAGGTGAATGGACACTGGTAGACAAAGTCTTAGGCCCCTAATTGCAATTTTACTGCGAATTTGGTGTGATTTAAGGGGATGCCTGTGTAAACTTGAGGTCTATGGACCTCAGCTTGTATGAAAGTCAGACCAAAGTAGTACAGGGACTAATTTGAAGTTGGCACAACTTGAAGTCGCATATATATGAATGGTTATCATTGGAAATCACGGGGAATGATATGTCATGCGACATTGCAGTCCCCGGTCACAGGAGAAGTTACACAAGTGTGAAAGGGGCCTAAGACAGAAGTAATGCCCTATATAACCCCTACCATACAGGCAGCACTTCGGTTTTTATTTTTTTTACCAGTGTCTGCAAGGTGGATGGGCACATTTGTTGAGCTCTCTAAGCTCCAAGTTTTTAGTCCCACAGTTCTTAAATGAATCAAGGGATTGACCGATGGGTACCCAGTCCTTGAAGGTCCTCAAGTGACAGGAACCCGCGGTGCTGGGTGAAGATTGGGCTCTTAGTTGCTAAGGCTGCCCTGTGCCTGGAGGGGTAAGTGAAACCCTCTTATTTACTTATGGAGTGCCCCAGTGATTGTAACAATCAGTCAAGCTTTCTAGAGGCTAGACGCCTGTGTGCGGTCACCACAGTTTTGGTCTAGCTGTGGGTGTTTGCAAAGAGTACCTTTTTTTTTTCTTTTGGCTGTTTTTTACCTTAAATTATGATCCACGCATGAGGGTGCGCCATTGCGCATCTTAGTTTGCATGGTGCACGTGTGTTCATCAAAGTGCTCAGGAGTTCACAGTTGTTTGGCGGCCATGGCGCATGCGGCTTCGCCACAGGAGTTGTGCGCACAGGGAGCCGCGCATTTGCCGTAGCCTAATTTGGGTGCACGAAGATTTACCTCATATATGCAAACGCACAGCCAGCTTATTTAATCTGTGTAGGCCAAGAATGCGATGCTTCCAGAGGGCAGCTGTGGGACATAGAGCAGGCTCTGAACCAGGCAGTTCATTTCTCCTTACCCGGGTCACGTGAGTAACCAGCTGTTACTCGACAAGCAAAGGTGTTTAGCAGGATTGTTACATAGGGGCTTGGTGAGCCCTATTAAGGGGTATCCCTTCTGGGACATGTAAATTCTAAACCCAGGTACTCCCTTTTGGTGGCTTGCAATGTCTTCAAAAAAGTGGTTTAGGAGATATTCACATTGCATGTAGCCACTGACGTCAGCAGCGCATGCACTGTGAATGCCTGGCTGAAGGTCTGGCAGATACTGCCGGACCATGTCAGGAAGAAAACTCTATGCGCAGGTGTGACGTCATCGCCGCTCCAGCCACTCGCAGTACCGGAGCTGCGAACCTGGAAGAAACGATAAGGGCAAAATGTCAGCTCCCTCGGTGTGGAACATGCTGCGATACAAGGACCTCATTCTAAGGTAAGTATTTCATAATGAGCTAGTATGCGGTGCATACTGGATACCTGATTAGTGAATAATTAGCCTTAACACCCCTTTCACACCAGGGCGTTTTGCAGGCGCTATAGCGTTAGAAATAGCGCCTGCAATCCGCCCTAAAGAAGCTGCACCATTGTATGTAGTGTGAAAGCCCGAGGGCTTTCACACTACAGTGGTGCGCTGGCAGGACGTCAGAAAAAAGTCATGCCAGCAGCTTCTTTGGAGCGGTGTATTTACCGCTCCTCCACCGCTGCTCCCCATTGAAATCAATGAGGCAGCGCTGTAATAACGCCGGCAAAACGCCGCTATTGCGGCGAGGGGCTGTGTGTGACGGCGCGCGACGGGGAACACACAGCTATTGAAATTAAAGCTGTGATGTTCCCAGCGCTCTATTCAACCAGACGGCTCTCTTCACTGCAGAGGGGCATCGCTGGCTGCATCACAGGGGGCAACACTGGCTGCATCACAGGGGGCAACACTGGCTGCATCACAGGTGGCAACACTGGATGCACTTATCTCTTTTATCAGGTCGCCAGTCTCTGACCACCTCCTGTACCAGGTCGCCAGTCTCTGACCACCTCCTGTACCAGGTCGCCAGTCTCTGACCACCTCCTGTACCGTGTCGCCAGTCTCTGACCACCTCCTGTACCGTGTCGCCAGTCTCTGACCACCTCCTGTACCGTGTCGCCAGTCTCTGACCACCTCCTGTACCGTGTCGCCAGTCTCTGACCACCTCCTGTACCGTGTCGCCAGTCTCTGACCACCTCCTGTACCGTGTCGCCAGTCTCTGACCACCTCCTGTACCGTGTCGCCAGTCTCTGACCACCTCCTGTACCATGTCGCCAGTCTCTGACCACCTCCTGTACCGTGTCGCCAGTCTCTGACCACCTCCTGTACCGTGTCGCCAGTCTCTGACCACCTCCTGTACCGTGTCGCCAGTCTCTGACCACCTTCTGTACCGTGTCCCCAGTCTCTGACCATCTCCTGTACCGTGTCCCCAGTCTCTGACCATCTCCTGTACCATGTCTCTGACCATCGCCTGTATCATGTCTCTGACCATCTCCTGTACCATGTCCCCAGCCTCTGACCACCTCCTGTACCATGTCCCCAGTCTCTGACCACCTCCTGTACCATGTCCCCAGTCTCTGACTACCTCCTGTACCATGTCCCCAGTCTCTGACCACCTCCTGTACCATGTCCCCAGCCTCTGACCACCTCCTGTACCATGTCCCCAAGCCTCTGACCACCTCCTGTCCCGTGTCCCCAGTCTCTGACCACCTCATGTACCGTGTCCCCAGTCTCTGACCACCTCCTGTACCGTGTCCCCAGTCTCTGACCACCTCCTGTACCGTGTCCCCAGTCTCTGACCACCTCCTGTACCGTGTCCCCAGTCTCTGACCACCTCCTGTACTGTGTCGCCAGTCTCTGACCACCTCCTGTACCATGTCCCCAGCCTCTGACCACCTCCTGTACCGTGTCCCCAGCCTCTGACCACCTCCTGTACCGTGTCCCCAGCCTCTGACCACCTCCTGTACCGTGTCGCCAGTCTCTGACCACCTCCTGTACCGTGTCGCCAGTCTCTGACCACCTTCTGTACCGTGTCCCCAGTCTTTGACCATCTCCTTTACCGTGTCCCCAGTCTCTGACCATCTCCTGTACCATGTCCCCAGCCTCTGACCACCTCCTGTACCATGTCCCCAGCCTCTGACCACCTCCTGTACCATGTCCCCAGCCTCTGACCGCCTCCTGTACCATGTCCCCAGCCTCTGACCACCTCCTGTACCATGTCCCCAGCCTCTGACCACCTCCTGTGCCATGTCCCCAGCCTCTGACCACCTCCTGTACCATGTCCCCAGCCTCTGACCACCTCCTGTACCATGTCCCCAGCCTCTGACCACCTCCTGTACCATGTCCCCAGTCTCTGACCACCTCCTGTACCATGTCCCCAGTCTCTGACCACCTCCTGTACCATGTCCCCAGTCTCTGACCACCTCCTGTACCATGTCCCCAGTCTCTGACCACCTCCTGTACCATGTCCCCAGCCTCTGACCACCTCCTGTACCATGTCCCCAGCCTCTGACCACCTCCTGTACCATGTCCCCAGTCTCTGACCATCTCCTGTATAAAAATATTTTTTTAAAACAGTCATTTTCGGTATTGGTTTCGGTTTTCGGCCTAGTGTATTTTTCATTTTCGGTATCGGTTTCGGCACCAAAAAACCCATTCGGTGCATCCCTAGTGTGAAAGGGGTCTAACTGTAGTTGAATTCTTGTTAATTATCATTTAGTTGTCTAAAATGTAGTTTTGCCTCTAAGACTTTCATCTGGGTGTATTCATTTTTGCAACATGGTCTTAAATTAATTTGTTAGGTAAAATATTTTTTTGTGTGTACAAATTAACATATCGTGGCTGCAATCAATGGCCCGCATTTGTGGGAGTATTTTGTAGTATATTGACCCATAGAGAATGTTGATTCTGAAAGGAAAGTAAAATCTGTTGGGGTGTACTCATGCTGTGCACTGTTAAGCATATAGTTTTTTAATATGGGTGCTGAACATAAAATAAAAAAAAGTAGACAAGAATGAGTTCTTAAAGTGGACCTTCATCTTCACCCCCCCCCCCCCCCATTTTTAACCCCTGGTTACCTGATGTTGTGTTATTCAGATTTCAGATACTCGCCCACCCAGCAAAGCCAGCATTGTCCTGTTGAGATCCTCTTCTCTTCTGCCTGCTTGCTGCCCCCGCTGCCATTTTCTTGTATGACGTCATCTGGAGGACGGTTTCAGCCAGTGGTCCTTTTGAGGATGTGCCGCTAGGCCTGCACATTTGGACTATGCTTCCTGGGATATGTAATGTATATCCCAGGAGGCACAGTGAGCATAAGCTGGTCTGCCAGTGCAGTGGGGGGGGGGGGGGGGGTGTCGTCGCAGCAGCAGAAGTCCTTTAGTTGAAAAAATAAATAAACGATAGTTAAGTAAACAAAAAAATTGTCCTATTTCTGTAGCAAAAGGTAAGAGGGATTGGTAGGAGGGAACTTTCATTTCAGGATGAAGATCTGCTTTAACAAGTGTGGATAAGTTGTCCATAGACCACCAACGTTTCATCTTTTTGTTCTCTTGTAAAGAAAACAATATAGGGTATTGGGAATTAGGATGTTGATGATTTATTTGCACGGTTAGTAAGCAAATATTTTCTGCACAAAATGCTATCAGAAAAATTAGCTGTACATAGACTTGAACTTGTGACAGTAGACTTTGTACATTCTCCTTAAGCCATGAACATAAAGCATAACCTCCCTATCCCCTTGTCTATTTAGATTGATATGTCTTCCTGTGGAGATTTATTCCATTTATAGCAAAAGAGCATCATTTGTTTTGCACTGTTTGTAAAAATATTTGTGAAGGTCAGTGTAGAGGAGAATTGTAGACCCTTAGCCTAACTGCAGGCGTTAAAATGTTAAAGAATTATTTCATTCAAAATGTAATCTTACAATATATTCAAAAGAGAAAATACTTTCATATCATAGCACTAGTTGGTTGCCCAGCCTTAATCATCTCCTTGAAAAATGCACACTCTACTGTTAAAGAGGAAGTAAACTCTCCCCCTCAGATGCTCTTTTTTTAACCACTAGGCTCCCGCGCTATAGCCGAAAGATGGCTACAGCGCGGACGTCAATTGCCGGGAGGCCGTCCCTGGACGTCCTCCTGTTTACTTCCACGATGCGCGCTCCCGCGAGCGAGCATCGGGAAAATTCTGTGCTGGCCGTGTCCCTTGGACACAGCCTGTCACAGATTGCTGTGAATGGCCAATAACAGCGGCCGTTTACAGTGCGATCTGAGTGTCCAATGAGAGATGATCTCATATGTAAACACATGAGATCATCTCTCATCGCCGACTCTCCCTCCTCACACAGAGACAGCATGTGAGGAGGGCGAGACCAACGGCTGCAACGTGAGTGAAAAAAATAAAAATAAAGTGCCCACAGTACGTCACTGCCACCTGTCCCCACTGGAACCTGTCCCCAGTTCCACGTATAAGTGCCATCTGTCATCAGTGCCACATATTAGTGCCATCTGTCATTAGTGCCACGTATTAGTGCCATCTGTCATCAGTGCCACGTATTAGTGCCATCTGTCATCAGTGTCACGTGTCATCAGTGCCACGTATTAGTACCATCTGTCATCAGTGCCACATCAGTGTCCCGTGTCATTGTCCTGGTGCTCCAAGGCCTTCAAAAGTGTAATTAGGTAGTCAACAAGTTAGATGTGTAATTTATGCTCCTAGAACACGTGATGGTTCTCGCTGCATGTTGGGCCTCTCTAAGTGGCTAGGCTGTGGAAAAGTCCCACACATGTGGTATTGTAATACTTAGGAGGAGTAGCAGAATGTATTTTGGGCTGTCATTTGTGGTATACACATGCCATGTGAAAGAGATAACCTATTACAATGACAATTTTGTGGGGAAAAATTTTGCAAAGAATTGTGGGGAAAAAATGACAACATCAAAAAGCTCATCATGCCTCTTACTAAATACCTTGGAATGTCTACTTTCAAAAAAGGGGTCATTTGGGGGTATTTGTGCTTTCCTGGCGTTTTTGGGTCGCAAGAAATGAGATAAGCCACCAGTACATCAGGTGTGATAATTTTTTTATGATTTTCACCATAGTTTGTAGACTCTCTAACTTTCACAAAGACTAAATAATATCCACTAATTTGAGTTATTTTTACCAAAGATATGTAGTAGTATAAATTGTGGCCAAAATTTATGAATAAAAAAATAATAATTTGCAAAATTTTATCACAGAAAAAAAGAAAAATGTCGGTCCTTTTTCATTTATAGTGCAAAAAATAAAAAATCCAGAGGTGATCAAATACCACCAAAAGAATGCTCTATTTGTATGAAAAAAGGACAACAAATTAATTTGTGTACAGTATTACATGACTGAGTAATTGTCATTCAAATTGTGAGAGCACCGGAAGCTGAAAATTGGTCTGGTCACGAGGAGGATTTAAGTGCCCAGTTGTCAAGTGATTAAAATAAACCAGTATAATAAAGTATTACAACATATTCTACAGTATAATAACCCCAGTTTCTTACTTTTTTCCAGCAGTTTTATAATCTGTGCTGCCTGATATAAGCTCCATCTTAAGTGTGGTTTTCTAAGCCCTTGTACACACGGTCGAAAAGTCTGATGGAATGTGTCCTATCGGACCGTTTTGACGGATAATTCGACTGTGTGGGGTCTCCATCGGACTGTTTCCATCGGAGTATTCGACGGACCAAGTTTTCCAACTTGTCCGTAAAATTTTCCGATCATGTGTAGCCTACTCTGACGGACAAAGTGCCACGCATGCTCAGATCAAATTCCTAGACCAAAGCTATTGGCTACTAGCCAGAACGTAGTCCCGTTGTAACGAAATAACGTCATCACGTTATGTACAATCGGATTTTCCGACAACTTTGTCCGACTGTGTGTATGCAACGGTTTCGGACAAAATCCAACGGATTTGGTTGTCAGAACGTCCGACCGTGTGTACAAGGGCTAAGTCTGCATTGTAATATACTTCCGCCCTCTCTTCTATTCCTAGCTGTTATCTCGCGCATGCACAATGCTTCCTTAGCCAAGCCTCGTTCTAGCTCCGGGATTGGCAACCATGTCCCGCCTATCACAGCAGGCCTGTTCTGACGATTAAGGTCACATGGGTATCACACTTCTGAATGGAACTAAAATCTTGAGGTAATCTTGACGCAGTGCCTCGAGGGGGGAAATGAAGGCGATGGCATGCTTAATAATGTGCTAATGGCGCAAAGAGGCGAACCAGGGAGAATATGCGCAAGCACGAGTGACGTCAATAAATAGAACGGGACAGATTACAAGCAAACAGGGGAGGTATAGTGACATCTACACACAGCGATTTCCAGTGTATTCTTTGATTAATATGTGCTAAAGTTATGTGGGAGGGTTTACAACCACTTTAAGCCCATGTGATGGAACCCGGTTGTAGCACTACATGCAAAATCACGTGAAAAAAAAAATACACATCTTGGCTAACTGCAAAATTCCCATGATATCATTGGCATTCAGTTTACATGTTGGAGTAGTTCAGTGTCACTCAGAGCTGCATTAACCCTTTTTCTGACCAGTGGTCATTGATACCTAGATGCCTGAACCAGCTGTCTGCCTTATATAGAAATGTATGTATTTCTATGTGAACAGCTAGTACACACAGTAAAATGTGTATGTATATACCGTTTTTATATATATATATATATATATATATATATATATATATATATTATGCACACACTTTTTTTTTTTTTTTTAATAAGTGATCACATGAAGACTGCTGGGGGCGTGTCAGCTAGAGGCAGATGGAGAGCAGTACACTAATCTTTTCAGTGAAGAGCTGTGCAGTAGGGTGTGTCAACACAAATCTAATCAATTACAGGCAGGCTGTGGTCCCTAGTAGAATTAAAAAAAAAAAAAACTCACCATGCTGCGATGGATGTGCTTCCATACCAGGCAGGGCCGGTTTGAGATCGCCAAGCAGGGGGACAGACGGGATCACCAGGTATTTAACACAAGGAAGAAATAGAGAACAGGATCCTTTTTCCTACAAATACATGCTACCACAGGCATCTGTGGAGAAGCGTACACTTTAATTTATGGATTTAAGGCACAAGGGGGTTAAATATAAACCTAATAAGAATGAAGTTTAGGCTGTATGCATTTAAGTATTTGAATTGAGTTCCCAATATGTTTAAGCTAGAATGCAAAGCTTGGCTTTCTTATTTACTTGCTGTCATTAGTAGCACTGCCACAAAGTAATATTTTGGAGGAAACTGAAGCTAGGCTACTTGTGTAATTGTAATGCTCGGCATATGCTGTCTTGCCTCTCTTTCTGGATCTGTGATGGGACACACATGTTAAACTTGTTTGCCTAGAAAGAGCTACTAATACCATAATAAGACAACAGAGTGCAATCTTTAAAGTTATGGTAAAGTTTTATTTTTCTCTAAAAATAACCTGTCATACTTACCTACCCTGTGGAGTGGTTTTGCACAGAGCAGCCCAGATCCTCCTCTTCTCGGATCCCTCTTTGGACCTTCTGGCTCCTCCCTCCTGTCGAGTGCCCCCACAGCAAGCAGCTTGCTATGGGGGCATCCAAGCTGAGTCACAGCTCCTTGTGTCCGTTCAGAGACATAACCCTGGTGTGGCCCTGCCCCCCTCTGTCTCCTGATTCGCTAACTGACTTTGACAGCAGCGGGAGGAGAGCCACGGACAGCCAAGACACTCATGGATATCGCTGGAGAGAGATAGGGCTCAGGTCAGTATTAGGAGCTGATGCACACAAAAGGTTTTTTATCTTAATGCATAGAACTTCTTTAACCTCCCTGGCGGTATGATTCAGTCTGGTTTTAGGTGCTGAAAGCGGTAGAATTATTTTGCATGGAAATTTGGCGTTTTATATTGTAGTCCTGTAATTCTTAGGAATAACTCTCTTAAATCTGTTCAAACCAGAGTCTAGTAGACATCCCGGGTATGATAAAGTTTATAATATAATAAATAATAATAAAAATTATTCAATAATGTAATCAAATCCTAAAACACTGAAAAAGGGACACTTTTTGGTTACTATGGACAATCTCCAAATTTCAGGCAGAAAAAAACAGTATTTATAATATAAAAGTGCATGCAGGGCAGTGGACAGACCACTAGGGACAAAGGGGTGTGTATTTTTTAATACAGTACTGTAATCTGTAAGATTACAGTGCTGTAAGATTACAGTGCTGTGTGTGTTTTGTGTCTTTTTACTTTTTTGAATTTGCCGTCGTTCTCCGCTCCAGTGCGCCGTAACGTCACAGAGAACGGAGCTCGGCGGCATTCGGCACCGTGAAACGAGCGGAGGACAGCTCGATCACACAGCGCGGAGGACATCGCTGGATCCAGGGGACAAGGTAAGTAACTCCCTGTGTCCTCCCTGCATCCAGCGATGTGATCCGAGTTTGGCTCGGGGTTACCGCTCCTGTTAGTAAAATCCCAAACCGAGCCAGACTTGGGATTACCGCCAGGGAGGTTAAAAGTTATCAGTGAAAAAGGCATGAGCTCAGTTGAAAAATCAACACCATATCCCCAATATTAGTAAAGATATTTTTTTTATCAAATGGTTGTATACTGGTAATCATTCTTTAACCAATTGCCTACAGGGCACTTATACCCCCTTCTTGCCCAAGCTCATGCTACACTGTACCCAAACACATTTTTTATAATTTCTTCACACAAATAGAGCTTTCTTTTGGGGATATTTAATCACTGCTGTTTTTTTTTGTTTTTTTACTAAGAAGAAAAATAATTTCGAAAAAAAAATGTTTTACTTAGTTTCTGTCAGTAAATTTTGTAACAAATTAATTTTCCTCGTTCACTGATATGCGCTGATGAGGCGACACTGATGGGCACTGATAGGCTGAACTGGTGGGCATTGATGAGGCGGCACTTATGGGCACTGATGAGGAGGCAATAATATATGCCACACTAATAGGCACTGATAGGTGGCACTGATGGGCAGCACTGGTGGGCACTAATAAGCAGCACTGATAGGCACTGATAGATGCCATGGATAGGCAGTACTGATGGACACTGATGGGCGTTGATGGGTGGTACTGATAGCCAGCACTGACTGGCATTGCTAACATGCACTGATAGGTGGCACCTGTGGGCAGTGGTGGGCACTGATTGCTGCCATTGGTGGGCACTGAATGGTGACACTGTTGGACTTATATTGTAATCAGGGCACTGATGATCAGTCATCGTATCCCACTTAGAAAAAGGCATGTGATTTCCATGCGACTTCATTTTTTAAAAGGTTTATGTATCTTTTTTTTTTGCATTGGAATGGGCTGCCGTGCCCCTGCAAATGAGGGCTGCAAAAATGCTGAGGTGTGATTTCTCTACACACATCACAAATGGGTGTTAGGCACATTGTTTATATGCCAAGCACCCCATCGAACTCTAGGGCCTAAAGCATATGTTGCTCTAAATTCTACATGCACGTAAGTAAATAATAATTCGTTCCAGCTTGCTTAAGACCCCTTTCGCACTGAGGCAGTTATCAGGCATTTTGGCGCTAAAAATGGCACCGGAAAAAAGCGCCTGAAAACTGCCTCCCATTCATTTTTATGTGTGCTTTAACACTGGGGCAGTGGACGGTAGAATAAGTCCTGCAAGCAGCAACTTTGGGGCGTGTTTGGAGCACTGTAAATAGCACACCAAAAACGCCCCTGACCATTGAAATGAATAAAAGAGATTTGAAAGCGCCGCAAAATTGGTCTATTATTTTTTTCTTTTTAGGTCCCGTTGTCACAGGGGCTTAAAAATAGTGATCCACTAGCTCCCATAAACAAACTGCGCTTCAGTGTGAAAGGGGTCTTACAGAGTGTGGACAGAGTAAACCATGCCTTTCTGTGCTCGTCCCTTTATTTACATTGCTCCTTTGTGGTAGGTAGCACTAGTATTATCTATAATTAGACAACATTGTTGAACATTATAATTTTTTATCTTATATCATTGATGATAATGACATTTAAGTGATAAACATTTAGCTTACTTTTATTTGATGGATATGGCAGAGAGCAACATTTTCCCCTTCTCTTTTTAAAGCATATGCAAAATGTTTCTAAACATTTTTGATCTGCATTTTCTGCACAATTATTATGTAATCAGAATGGTTAGCATTTAAAAGCATTAAGGCAGGTTAGCTCTGCAATGCATTGCAGATTGCAAAGGTCAGGGTGTAATTTGTGACTACACATCTTTATCTCGGCTAGGGATAAAGGCTCATTAATAATAAAGGGCCTGCTGAATTGGAATAGGCTGCACATGTACTAGAAGAGAGGGTGTTATATTATCTCTTTTCGACAAGTGTGATTTCTTTATTACACCTTTTTTTGCCTTAATATATTTTAAAATATACCTTTTACAACATTGTGTATTGAAAGTATTTAGTGGGTTTAATAAGCAATTTTATTCCCTACAGAGATTATATGTTCCTGTACTTAAAAATGACACTAAAGCTAAAAACGTTTTTTTTCCTTAACCCCTTCCCGGCCAGCTGCCACAGTTGTACTGTGGCAGGTAGGCTCCCCTGGTCGAAACGACATTACCTTACGTCAGTTCGCCTTTTAGCCACTAGAGAAGCATGCGCGCTGCTGGAGGCATGCACCCGCGGCACGATGCCGGAGCTGATGCTCATGTCGGTCGGTCGCGATGACCAATGGGCACCTGCAATTGCTCTACACAGAGACAGAACAGAGATCTGTCAGTGTAAACAGACAGATCTCTGTGCTGTCAGGGGTAATGAGAATGATCTGTTGTTCATGACATTGTACTAAGTATGAACAACGATCAGTCTCCTCACTCAGGCAGTCCCATCCACCCACAGTAAGAATTACTCCCTAGGGACACACAATTAACCCCTTGATTGTGCCCTACTGTTATCCCTTTCCCTGCCAGTGACATTTACACAGTAAACGGTGCATTTTTATAGCACTGATCACTGTATAAATGCCAATGGTCCCAAAAATGTGCCAAAAGTGTCCAATCTGTCTGCCATAATGTCGCAGTCCTGATAAAAAAATCACTGATCACCGCCATTACTAGTAAAAAAAAATAATAAAAATGGCATAAATCTTTCCTTTTTTTTTATTACCAAAAATATGTAGAAGAATACATATTAGCCTACGCTGAGGAAACATTTTAAAGATATTTATTAGAGCAAAAAGTACAAAATATTGTGTTTTTTTTTCAAAATGTTCACTCTTTTTTGTTTATAGCGCACAAACAAAAAAAATGCACAGATGATCAAATACCACAAAGCTCTATTTGTGGGGAAAAAAAGGATGTCCATTATGTTTGGGTACAACGTCACATGACCGCGCAATTGTCAGTTAAAGCTACGTAGTGATGTATCTCAAAAAATGGCCTGGTCATTATTGAGCAGCCATATCTTCCGGGGCTGAAGTGGTTAATGAATTCCTTGCATTAAGATAAAAAAATATATATATATTTCTGCCCCCCTTTGTGAAGGGGAAGCGAAGTGCGCATAGATCCAGTGCTGTGCATGGCTGCATCTTTTCTCCCCTCTCTTTCTCTCCACACAGAACTCTAAGGCTGCTTTCACACTGGGGCGGTATTCAGGCGTTCCAGCGCTAAAAATAGCGCCTGTGTAACGCCTGAAAAAAACCGGCCCCTTTAACTCCAGTGTGAAAGCCGGAGGGCTTTCACACTGGAGCGATGCGCTGGCAGGACGGTGAAAAAAGTCCTGCCAGCCGCATCTTTGCAGCGGT
This sequence comes from Lithobates pipiens, assembly GCF_037356315.1. Taxonomy (NCBI): domain Eukaryota; kingdom Metazoa; phylum Chordata; class Amphibia; order Anura; family Ranidae; genus Lithobates; species Lithobates pipiens. Next base: position 186,424,997 of record NW_027507903.1, read on the forward strand.
GAAGGAGCGGTGTATTCACCGCTCCTAAACCGCTCCTACCCATTGAAATCAATGGGACACTGCGGCAATACCGCCGGCAAAGCGCCGCTGCAGCGGCGCTTTGCGGGTGGGTTTAACCCCTTTTCGGCCGCTAGCGGGGGTTAAAACCACCCCGCTAGCGCCCGCACACCGCCGCTAAAACGACGGTAAATCGCCGCTAAAAATAGCGGCGCTTTACCGCCGACGCTGCTTCCGCCCCAGTGTGAAAGCAGCCTAACAGCAGCAGGAGCCATTGGCTGCTGTCAATCAAATTCAGTGAAGGGGAAGTGGGGGCAGGGCAAAATCCTGCTGTTTAAGTCTATGGCGTGTGGCTCCATGAACACACAGCTTGAGACCGCGCAGACACTGTGTGCCTCCATAGCAAGCAGCTTGCCATGGGGGGACACAAAGAAGGAGCCAGGATAGCCACCAGGGGAATCGGAGAAGAGTGCAATACCACTGCACAGAGCAGGTGAGTATAACATGTTTGTTATTATTTTTTTTAATTACTTTAGTAACATTTTAAAGCAGAGCTCCAGGCTCTTTCAGGTACAATTAAAAATCAGCAGCTATCAAATGCTGCAGCTGCTGACTTTTAAATTTAGGACACTTACCTGTCCATGAATCCAGCGGTGTCCTCACCTGAGCCTATTTTTCAAACGGCTCTCTGGTGCTGCCGCTGTCATCTTGGCTAAGGGAAACTGGCAGTGAAGTATTGCTGCTTCACAACTGGTCCCCTATTGTGCATGCACTTTGTGAATGGCCCGGGGGAGGGGGGCCAAAAGTGTCAAAACCCGATACCCACTCCCACCTGAAAGGGGGGCAGACAAGCAGAGCTTCCCCTCTTGGTTGGAGCTACACTTTAAGGTAATGGCTCTCGTGTTTCAGAATGGGTTAAGGCTGAACTCCAGTCAGATAAAAAAAAAATCTGAATTCCTAAAGAGTGTATATGGCATTCTGTAGAATTGTATCATGTTACCACACGGCAAATGTTGATCTGCATGAGACATTGATTTACCTGTTGCAGATTTGGGGAAGAACCAATTGTGGAGGCACAATGAGGCTGCAGCATCCATATGGACATTCAGTACAGTGGAGCTCTCTCCCACCGCTTCAGCTGTCTCATAGACTGCACAGAGGTAGAGGGCTTTTAAAAAAAAAAAAGTTGGGTAGGCAGAGCCTGAATGGTATTCAGAGACACTAGTTCCTCATCAGGACTGCTCGCATTGTAATTGACAGCAGGCAATGGACATATCCATATGCAATAGACAGCCTTCTGTTGTTAATCACAAAATGTGAGCTGACCTAATGGGGAACTAGCATCTCAGTTTGTCAGTCAGGTTGCTCCCACTGCCACTGGTAGCTCGGCTATGATGCCACAATTGTCCTTACCAACTAGTCACAGGATGGGAGAGGGTAGCTGCGGCAAACAAAAAACATGGTGACACTGTATTACTCTGGGGGAGGGGGTGATCACAGATTTTTTTTTCGCACTGTGAATGTTTGTACAGTAATGATCACTGTAACAACAATAATTTCCAACTGTCATAAATGTCTTTTATTCATGTCTCATTGTTTACTATTGTGATTGGCTACAGCTTTCACATTGTACAGGGTGCTGTGATTGGCCCAGGTACCATGTGATCATTAGTGACTAATCACAGATCGCTCACAGAAGTAAGCAATTAGGTAATGAAGGGATTCCATTCATGATTGTTTACTCAGTGACATGTGATCACACTATGATCAAGTGCATCTGGGCTGCTCACAGCAGGCCAATACTGAGCACCAAAATCTGCTGTGTCCAGTGGACACAGCGGTCACAGATCTCGTTGTTGCACGCTCCAAGGGGAATAAGCAGAGCAACATACTGGTACGTCATGGTGCCTGCTAAAGCCACTGGGCACCGTAATATGCTGTCTTCTTGATGGCCTTTTAGCACTACATTGTGTCTTCACATAAAAACCTTTATTGTTAGGGTATACATAAACTTTACCATCAGAGGTGTAACTGGCACTGAGTATATTTTTAACTTTGAGACTTGTGCCCATTTCACAAGTATCATTTCTCATGAAGCATTTAAACATGACATCATTATGGTAAGGAGATGCACATTCTCCTGCGCTGGACCTAGTAAGGTGCCAGCTGAACAGGGATTCTTGCCTTGCCTCATAATTTTGTCAGCCTCATTTTTTTGTGTTTGAACACACTCTTGTTATTTCTTGTTAATTGCTTCCGCTTGGCTGCCTCTTGCACAGAGCGTGGCAAGGACAAAGACATGGGAGGAAGCTTCTTTTGCTTTGATTGATCTGGTTTTGAACATTTCCTATCCAGGGTTGGCAGCATCTCGTTAACCATCTGAACATTGTCTTACATCTGTTCTAAAACTGTTTTTCACTAAGAAGCCATACAGGTTCAGTACAGCAATGTGTTAACTTTGGAGTTACGTATATCCAATCTGATGTGTGTTTCCTGAAGTATATTCTTACATAGTTCTCTCTGCATTCAGGCGAAATTAGAATAGACTATTCTCTACTTGATAAGATGTCAAGGACATTACAGCACTCAAACACAGATGTCTGGCCTGTTTTCAGAATGAAGGTTGTTATTCAGATGTCACCCCATACTAAATCAATTACACTTACGATGGAATAAATCCATTTGATGAATCCACCAGTACAAGTTAGAGATCTTCATTACCAAAGTTATTTTATGTATCGCATATAGTTTGTATTAATTTGCCAAGCATGGCAGTCACTTCAACAAGCTCCGCAAGAAAAGCAGTTCCCTTTTACATTAAATATACCCCTTCTTTGCCTGGCAATTTAGGTGCCCCGTTCAGGAAAATGTAGCAGTTCTTTCATTTACTTAGTAATTCAATACTGTCACTAGGGACATTTCTCTCTAAAGAAATCCATTTTCTTAGAGTGTTTATTTCTCTGGTAGAATATGCTGAATAACAATGTCAGTTATTGGCCTTATCAGTGTATAACCCCAGAGATGAGAGAAATCGCAGGAGCTTGCACACTTGACTACCAAATTCAATCAGCATGGCTGATAACGAAACAAATAGAAACTAGAAGTGTTTGGAGTATGAGCTCTATAATAGGATGAAGTGACACATGCCGCTCATTGATGACATCTGATTTAGGATAAGCTTTCTTTTCATTTTATCTAATCCTTTCTATTTCTTTCTTTGCATCCTCTTTATACAGAATGCAGTAATTCCTATTTGCAAATTGTTATGCTGTCCCCAGCATACTATATTACTTGGGTCTTGTTCCTTTTTACAGGATTAGTTTAAATGTAAAATATAAGATGTGAACAATCACTCTTGAAAAAAGCAGCTTAACACCCACCTTTGCAGCAGGTGGTATGTTCAAACTTTGCTCTCTTGCAGACCTCCAGATGCTGCTTCTATCAAACACTTCTGATTGGGTCAGGTAGCCCTGCTTGGTGCTGCGATTCTTCCTGCTGACCGCTACTACTGTGTCCAAGTTGCTCTACCATTTATCACAAAAAAAAATGTATAGCCTTGCTTGTCTATCTCAGGGTGGCTTAAGATTGAGAAGAGTCAGACCTTGTCCAGCCCTTACACCTAACACAGATGTTAACCACTTCCCGACCAGCGCATGACGATGTACGTCAACAGAATGGCACGGGCAGGCATATTGGCGTACAGGTACATCCAATATTCAATGCCGTCCTGCCATCGGGAGGTCAGGACCCCCGTGAGTCCGGTCGCGGGACCCCGCGGACTCGATCGCCGCGGGCATCCCCGCGATCGTCTCACGGAGTGGCCGAATGGAGGAAATGCCGAGTAAACAGCATTTCTCCATTCTGCCTAGCAACTAGTGACACTGATCTCTGCTCCATGTGATTGTAGCAGAGATCAGTGTTCACTAAATGAAAGCCCAACCCCCCCCACAGTTAGTAACACACCCCTAGGAACACTTAACCCCTACACTGCCACCCACTGGTTAACCCCTTCACTGCCAGTGTCATTTACACAGGAATCACTGCATTTATATAGCAGTGATTACTGTATAAATGACAATGGTCCCAAAAATGTGTCAAAAATGTCCGATGGGTCCCCCACAATGTCGCAGTCACAATAAAAATCGCTGATCGCCGCCAGTACTAGTAAAAAAAAATAGTAAAAAATTATTAATAAAAATGCTATAAAACTATCCCTATTTTGTAAACGCTATAACTTTTGCGCAAACCAATCAATAATCGCTTATTGCGTTTTTTTTTTCCAAAAATATGTAGAATACGTATCGGCCTAAACTGAGGGAAAAAAATGTTTTTTTATATATTTTTGGGGGATATTTATTATAACAAAAAGTAAAAAATAATGCGTTTTTTTTCAAAATTGTCGGTCTATTTTTGTTTATAGCGCAAAAAATAAAAACCGCAGGGGTGATCAAATACCACCAAAAGAAAGCTCTATTTGTGGGAAAAAAAGGACGTCAATTTTGTTTGGGAGCCACGTCGCACGACCGCGCAATTGTCAGTTAAAGCGACGCAGTGCCGAATCGCAAAAAGTGGTCTGGTCTTTGACCAGCAAATTGGTCCGGTCTGAAAGTGGTTAAAGTAGTTTCTGATTACCATTGGTGGTAATATAGGAAAACTAGTTTCATGAAGTGAAACATTTAAGTAAGCTTCCAATTTCTTTATTTATTGTTTGTTGTAATAACACTCTTGTACCATGTTAAGGTTGGCCATAGACTGAGCAAATGTCTTTCCTGCAGCCATTCCTGATTCCCCCATCAACACAGTGTTGATAGGAGAATCCCCCCGAGATGCCGAGATATTATGTTCTCCTGGCAGGGGGCAGGTATGCTGTCCATTGAGAGAGCTGTGCCGAATGCGCACAGGATTGATGACATCATGGCCCGGCCAATCAAAACCTGGAAGCAAGACCAAGTGAAGATGGAAACCCTGTCTGCGCACGCCACTGGAGGACATTGTTTTTAGGTAAGTATTTCATAATGTGTTAGTATTACTTACCTTACTCATCTATATTTGTTGTCCCCTAAATTGAAATGCTGTTTTCTAGTTTATGTAGGGTTGGGTAAAAATAAGATCACAAGTTCTCTATAGGCTTGTGTAAGGTCATGGTGGGGGGTGGGGTGGATCAATTATCAATACTCGAGCAGTTGTGCATGGCAACCAATCAGCTTCTATCTTTCATTGTCAAAGTTTAACTGAACAAGGTGAAGATGGAAGCTGATTGGTTTCTATGCGCTGCTGCTCCAGTTTTGTCCAACTTCCCTAATCGTGTCTTTGAAATGAATTGTGTGTAAAGAGACGTGTACTGCTGAATACATCTTTGAAATTACAGGTAGGTATGTTCAGGGAGCCAAAGAGGTGAAAGTAAACTAATAAACTACACTTGATGGAGGAGGAGGGAGAGACGTAAAAAAAAAAAAGGAATAATATAAATGTATGCCAGTAGTTGTGCAGTGTTGTGAAATGGGATATATTTGAAGGCTTATTTATACATGATGTATTAATCATACATTTATTCCAAGCAGAGACATGAGAGGTATTTAAAAATGGTCTAAACCGCATTTTAAGTACCTTATTAGAATTATTGTGTCTTCATTTAAATAAAACAGAACTGTTAAAATCAACGTTTTTTATTTTTCAGGACATAAAGTGGCATTCATTTTATTATAGTTGAATATTGCAAGTGTGTTTTATTTAAATGATTTATTCCTTGATTATTGCAATAAGAATTCCAATTCACAAAGGCAATTTATTGTGACAATTTAATGGAACATTTATACTCCTGACTTGTCTTTATTCTCTTGAAATGAACCTTAAATTTATTAAATTACAGAAATCCCAGACATGACATTATTGTGAAATTAGGCATCCAGGAATTTATTAAATATAAATGACAGCTTATCCTAACGTTATCAAGAAGCTATGCATCTTTTAGATTAATTTGTGTTCCACCTTAAAAGCACTTAGTTTTTCTTATGAGTTTCTAAATAGGACATCAAATTATTTTGTACATTGAGGTAATATTGCATGACTTATGGGCTGTAAATATTGTAATGCCCTTTTTATGGGGTTCTTATAAAACTAACTGATTAACTGATGATGATAAGAATCTTCAATGTGATAAATTTGCAATAGGGCACAGCCAAGCAGTCATTTCATGTCATTCAGACTCTATAACCCAGGAAAGGTGTTTTTTTTCACCTTCTGGCAAATAAGAAAAACCCATTTTCAGTATCCACACAAAAATGGGTTGGAATGGTAGACAAAAATGTTGCCGCTGTCTGTTTAACCGGTTCCTGACTGGGTGAAATCCCTTATTTATACAGCTTTGCCCAGGAGAGCCACCAGAGGGCATGTGAGCACTGCCAGAGGCATGCACTGCACAGTCGCCAGCCACGTGCAATCACGTGCACGAAAGCCAGCACAGGGAACACACAACTCCCTGTGCTGTCAGAGGAGAGAAGACAGATCATATGTTCAAAATAGGGACAGCGATCTGTCATCTCTCCTAGTTGGTCCCATCCCCACACAGTTAGAACACAGTGAGGGAACACACAGTTAACCCCTTGATCGCCCCCTAGTGTTAACCCCTTCCCTGCCAGTGATATTTATACAGTAATCAGTGCATATTTATAGCACTGATCGCTCTTTAAATGTCAATGGTGGCAAAAATGTCTCCGATCTATCCGTCGCAATACCGCAAAAAATCGCAGATCACCACCATTACTAGTAAAAAATGAATAAAAACACCATAAGAATGCCAGCAATCTTTCCCATAGTTTGTAGACACTATAACTTTTGCACAAACCAATCAATATATGCTTATTTTGATTTTTGATTTTTTTTACCAAAAATTTGTAGGAGAATACATATTGGCCTAAACTGATGAAGAAATTTGATTTTAAAAAAATTGGGGGATATTTATTATAGCAAAAAGTAAAAAAAAAGTTTATACGCGTTTAAAGCGCAAAAAATCAAAACCGCAGATCAAATACCACCAAAAGAAAGCTCTATTTGTGAGAAAAAAGAACGCAAAAATTGTTTGGGCACAGCATTGCATGTCTGCGCAATTGTCAGTTAAAGCGATGCAGTGTCAAATTGTAAAAAGTGCTCTGGTCAGGAAGGGGGTAAAATCTTCCGGGGCTGAAGTGATTAATATGTTTATGTACTTGTCAATTACATTGTAATTATTTATTCTGGTTTGCCAACACTTACCTGTAAAATTTTCTTTTACAAATCCATCCGTTTTCTATTTTAATTAGCTTTCAGTTATACTACTAAGACTTCTAATTATCACGTGTAATCAATATTACTTTAGCTTCAACTTAGTCATTTCTTAAATGACTGACACATTGACAAGAAGACGATCCTGAATGATCAGAGCAATGCATACACTTTTCTTCATACTTTTTTCACTTGAGTAAATGTCATTTTGCAGAAATAACACATTGTCCTGTGCTGGGTTCATTCTATGATAAGTGTAAATGTTTTTTTTTCTGTATGTAGCTCCCTTTGACACAACCAATTCTACTACTGTATTTGCTGGAATAACTGTCAGTCAAAAGATGATCAGAGGAAGGGTATTTATAATCTTTCTACAGACTATGCATTTAGTTTGTTTGTTGTTGTTTTTTGAGTATTCTGGTAATTACATTTGTCATATTCTTATGACTGTAGTTAGCTTTGATAATATATTTAGTCACAGTTACTTATCTCTAGCCTTGGCTATACTTAAAGGAGCCCTTCACTAGCCTACGAAATTGAGGGTAAAAACACAGAAAAATTAAGTATTCTATGTTTTACTTGAAGTAGTTTTGCTCTTTCAAATAACTTTTAATTCACATGCAATGCGACTTTGAACTTGCTGGGGATTTCAACCACTTCAGGAGGAGTCAAAACCCTACACACGGCCAAAATTCTCCCTTCTGTCACATCCTAGCCCTCTCCAGGATGGTGGGGCCCAGCAGCAAATCAGTCTACAGAGCACCAGTTGCTATCTGCACGTTGTAACAAGTGCATTGATAATTTTTTTTCTTTATATTTACTTGGTTTTAAAAATAAAACAGTAGCTACCATTTAAATCAACACACAAAATGTTTCTGTGGTAAATGTTTGTAGATTGCGGTAGATTGTTGAAGTGCGAGAATAAAAAAAACAAAACAAAAACATGCTCAACTATATGGCTTCAGCATCGGTGTGCTGCTGCAGCTGTCCCCCGCCAGCTCTAAGCCTGAGAACTAATCGTTCACTGTCAGTCACCACTCTCTGTTCTGTGCTTCTAGTGCTCACTGCAGTACTGGACTAGGGAGGTGACAGGAGCAGCTGGTTCAGGCTCTTAGCAAGGTGCTGAGAGACTGAGCCAGCTAACAGTCAGGCTTCTGGGTGGATCCCAACATTCTGGTCTTGGAGATTTCCATAGCCTTGAGAGGCTCTGTGGCGTCAGCCAACGGCAGGCTTTATCCCTTTATCGGCTGATTCTCAGTCACAGGAAAGCACAAGTAAATGCGCTTCTTTGGCACAGCAGAAGAGACGTATGACTGATAAAGCTTAGGTCATACTTCTCTTTTTAATACTGCTGTTTTTTTTGGGGTTTTTTTTTTTTTATATGTATAATGGCCTAAAAAGCAGTAACCTATTCTTTGTTGTGCTAATAATCTCCTGTATAATTAGCTATCACAGCATAATAGATATGAGAGAACATAAAAAAATCCTAATTTCTGTAATTTTGAAATTTCCTACAATTACTTTAAAACATCATTCTTCTGTCCTTTCTGTTATTCAGTGTTGTATTGCTTTTATTTGATAAGAAACACTATATTATAAATATGATTCTGGAACAAGCGAATGTGTGTTAAATGCTGCAAGTTGGCAAATTGGTTGGTTTTGGATGGACGTGCCGCGTACACACAATCGGAAATTTTGGTCGGAAAATGCAACCGTATGTATGCTCCATCAGACTTTTGCTGCCCGAATTCCCGCCAGCAAAAGATTGAGAGCAGGTTCTCAATTTTTTGTCGGAAAAAGTTTCAATCGGAAATTCCGATCGTCTGTATCAATTCCGATATGCAAAATTCTTATGCATGCTTGCAAATATTGAACTTCATTTTCTCGGCTTGTTGTAGTGTTGTACATCACCGCGTTCTTGACGGTCGAAATGTCAGCAAACTCTTGTGTGACCGTGTGTATGCAAGCCAAGCTTGAGTGGAATTCCATTGGAAAAACCATCCAATATTTTTCTAACGGAAAATCCGCTCGTGTGTACAGGGCAGAAGCATTAAAACCTCTGTTGCTGTCTGTGTACAGCTGGGGACGTTTTTTTCCCTCAGTTTGTCCAGGTGAGTAATATTGTGGGTACAGGAAGTGATGGGAAGTTCAAAATGTTATGTTTTTTTGTTAGTAGGTGAGGAAACATCTTCCTCTAGAATCTCTTGTTCCAGTTACAAGTGCTTAAGACAGGAATTTAGCTGTATTTGGAGAAATGTTCTCTACCTTCTTTGGATGTCTTGGACAAGACGTGATGGGAAATCTCCCTAAGGCAAGTCATAGATGAATTGTTTTCCCCATCAACACGGTCATTGTTGATGGGGGAATGGTTCCCGCAGCGCTATTTTATTCTACCGGTGAGGGGGCGCAGAAAGCCTTTCCAGCCAGCATAATACAATGACTACTGCTATAGGCTATATCTGTATTGCGTAATTGCATGTAGAAAAACCGCAATAGCCTCCAGCAGTAATCATTGTATTATGCTGGAAGGGAAGGCTCCCTGTGCCCCCTCGCCAGGAGAATACAATAGTGCTGCGGAAGGGAAGCATTCCTCCATCAACAATGACCGTGTTGATGGGAGCATCAATTCATATTTTCAATCCATCGACCGACTTGGGTACAATCAGCCTGCCCATACGTGGATCGAAATTCAGTTGGTTCAGCTGACAATTTTGATCCATGTATGACTGGCTTAATGAGTCACAGCAAAAAAACAACTCCCAAGGGCTCTAGCCATTTTTTTCTGTTTTATGGAGTACAGGCAACAACGTTTGTGATGTGAACAATTATAACCATTAGACTTCAGCCATCAAAGTAGAAAAGAAAAAGCCTGGTGTTAGAATTATTTCATGATAGCTGCCATGTTTATTGTGCATTTAAACAATGTTCCATATTCCCTTTGTTGTGTTAAAACAAGACCATATTTCTTTGTTATTGGATGATATTATTTTAAGGTTTGTTGACTTTAGTCAAATCTAACACAATCTAACACAATATGCTTAGTGGCAGCAAACCTGTATTGATTAGGATACATACACATTTTACCACACCATCACATTTTATACTAGCAAGTATTTTACATTTTTGGATTAGTGTTGAAGGAAACAGGAGCAGTCCAACTGCTCCTTCATTTAATTTAATAGCTTTCTCATTATAGACGGTATTGCCTTTCCTTGTTTCTTTAAAGCAAATCTTTTTAACGTGTGCTCCCATTTCTAATATCAATTGTATTGTTTGTTAAATGATTTGGCCAAAAGAGTATTTGTAATGAGTAATATACTGTATGTTCTATTATTAGTGAACAGATAATCCCATTATTTGAAGCTGTGATATTTTGGTGTAGTAGTTGTAATTTCATCGTATGTACTGGGTATCTTAAATTCCAGAGTTACATAAATCTGTTTTGACTTTTTATATATAGGAGCTGATATTGCATCTTGTTAAATACCTGAAAGTGGCAACATATATATTACAGACTGCGGAATCCTAGATGATAACATTTCCCATTTAATGTGGCATGGCAAAACAAACTTGCCATAACTTGTTTCTGGAGGGAAGCAAACGCTATTTTTCGCTTCACTTCATTTATGACTTTAATCTCGCCTGTCTCCCTCTACCTTTAATTCTGTTTAACTTTATGCAAGCTTTGGGATTTGCTGGCTATAAGAGTTTTAAATCTCTCCTACACGGTTGGGACTGGTTTTACAAAAGTCAGATTTAGGGAGCTTTTAAAAATTAAGAGGTGACATAAGTTGACAGCATTTCTCTTGTGTTGTCCTAACCATTTTTTTAATTGTAGATATAGTTAGGACAGTGTATTTACTTATTTGCCACCAGCTGTCCAAAATGTATTTCAAATTTTATGTCAACCAACATAGTTGGTTCCTAAAAAAGGAATAGTTGCCCTGAGTTTCTGTAATTTTTTGTCTCTAGTACTAGGAACAATCTTTGAGACAGCGGGCCAATATCCTACTTGGTCTTTGAACCATAAAGCTGGCTATAGAAAGATTTTTTCTTTGCAAAATATGATGTTCATTATTGTAATTACAGTGCATTGAAAAAGTATTTATACCCCTTGAAATGTTCCACATATTTTCATGTTACAACCAAAAACGTAAATTTATTTTATTGGGATTTTATGTGATAGCCCAACACAAAGTGGCACATAATTGTGAAGAGGAAGGAAAATGATTAATGGTTTTCAAAAAGTTGCATGCATTTGTATTCAGCCCCCTTTACTCTGATACCCCTAACTAAAATCTAATGGAACCAATTGACTTCAGAAGTCACCTAATTAGTAAATAGAGTCCACCTGTGTGTAATTTAATCTCAGTATAAATACAATTGTTCTGTGAAGCCCTCAGAGGTTTGTTAGAGAACCTTATTGAACAAACCGCATCATTAAGGCCAAGGAACACACCAGACAAGTCAAGAATTAAGTTGTGGAAAGTAGGGTTAGGTTATAAAAAAAATATCCCAAGCTTTGAACATCTCATGGAGCACTGTTCAATCCATCATCTGAAAATGGAAAGCGTATGGCACAACTGCAAATCTACATGACGGTCCACATTTTGGCCTAAAAGCGAAATGCTATGGATGGAGGAAAAAGAACACTGCACATCACCATGAACACACCATCCCCCACCGTGAAACACGGTGGTGGCAAAATCATGTTGTGAGGATGCTTTTCTTCTGCAGGGACAGGGAAGCTGGTCAAAGTTGATGGCAAGATGGATGGAGCCAAATACAGGGCAATTTTAGAAGAAGAAAGAGATAAATTATGCCTGGCTGCCACACAGCTATGATATTCACTGATGCCCCGGTGATCCAGTGCTCTGTATAAAAGCCACATACAGGATAGAGAGAACAAAAAGGCAGATCCCATGGTTTAGTTTTTTAAAACAAAATCACGTTTATTTAAAATGTCATTGAGATGAAAGACCAACAGATACAAAAAAAGTCCACTTGCAGGCATAATGATGTCATGAAGCAACCCCCACCAACACAATTGTCTCTACACAGACATTTTAGCATTTTGCATTAATGTAACAACAAAAATGAACAAGCTCACACACACAGTTGTGCTAGACAAATGTACATGTAAACTTACACATGTGCCTAACCTCTTGAATCAAAAGTGAGAAAGGAAAAACGAGAGAGAAATACCATGAAGGCACCATTGAATAGCTATTTTTGATTTGTTAATCGCTATTGCTTCTGTGTAGAATGACAAAGGGCAACAACTAGACAGGGTAACCAGTCCAGGTTATTGTTGTCGCCTTCAATCCTGAAATTTCCCTCGCAGTGTTTTTTTTTTTTTCTTCTGCTAGATACTCTCAATCTGATGGCCAACATCATTCAACCCACCTCCTCTGAGCTCAGGTTGTTTTGGACCTATCCTCAGCCTGTAACTGAACAATGAAAGAGAAGCAGTAGAGTAATGAGCTCATCTCAGAGCCAATCTTCTCTCTTTTGCTATCAGCATGCTTCTTATATAGTTTTTCTTTTCACACTCCAGCCCTGCTGTACATAAACTGCAATCAGATGATGCCACTGAGCCAATGTGTCAATACACACACACAGCCTGGCTTGGGAGCTGCTTCATATTGTGGCACACAGAGAAGATGAATAGCTTAGAGCTCCAGTAGGAGACCCTTAAAGAGGAGGTTTGGAACCACTCTGTACAGTACAATTATAACATCTTTTTTATTTTAGTAAAAAAAAAATTAGACGTTATAACTGCCTAAAAATGCAGCCAATATATTTAAGGATTACTAAACTGCAATATATAACATTTGTGTGCTTATTACAGCTTTAAAGTATAAATAAAGGCAACATTTTTTTAGTTTTGGATAGAGTGGAGAGGGATTAGCCAGTTTTTATTGCTTTCTGTGCCCCCCTTAAGAAGATTCACCATCTCTATTTGTCCTGTTTGCCATTATCATTGAAAACTAAGGCCACCTTCACACTGAGGCGCTTTACAGGTGTTTTAGCACTACAAATAAATACATTTAAATTGCCTCTCCTGTCATTCCAGTGTGAAAGCCCAAGTTCTTTCATATTGGAGTGGTGTGCTTGCAGGATGCTAGAAAAAGTCCTGCAAGCAGTATCTTTAGGGTAGTGTGGGAGTGGTGTATACACCGCTTCTAAACCGCACTGCCCATTGAAATGAATGGGTAGTGCTGCTGAAGCACCTGCAAAGCCTATAACCACCTTTTTCAGCCACTAGTGGGGGTTAAAAGTGCCCTACTAGTGGCCGAAAAGCACTGCTAAAATGACGGTAAAGCGCAGACGCTCTCACCGCCCCAGTGTGAAAGTAGCCTAAAGTAAAAACCCAAATTCAGGGTTGTCTGCAGAAAAGTAATAGAAGTGAAATCTTCCAATGGGACAACTAGTGACCTGGGGGTCCTCAAGGAATTGCCTTAATTTACTCACTTTCTTTATAGGCTATGGGACAGGATTTGAAAGAAAAACTCCATAATGTAACACAGATGGCAAAAAAAAAAATATATCTGACATGGGTTATAGCCTTCCCTTGCTCCATCCAAAATGAAAAAAAAAAAAATTGTTGCATGTAGTTCTACTTTAACCGTACCAGTGTTACTAGTTGTTGTTCAGTATAGAAAGAAGTGTGCACTGGTAGTTCAACATGGCTTTTAATATAATTGACTTTCTTAAACTGCTCAATAACTCTTACAGTAAATTTTTATTGATTTTTTTTTTTCTTGCATAATTTGGTGTGCTATCCCTGTGGGTCTGGTTTCTTGTAATTAAATCCAATAATTGTACATCTTTTCTAATGTCATATACACAAAATCATAGGTACCATTAAAGCAAAATTAAAACCGCAAATAAGATAAGATATGGATCTCTAATCAATCTCTATAATCAAACAGTTACAGTAGACAATACAATAGAAACTTGCATTTAACACCACTTTCACTGCACTCAAGGCTTACTACAAATGTGAAAAAATTGTGATAGAAATGAACTGAAAATGCTAATTATTGGATATTCTAACTGGTATATTGGCAGATCTTTATTTACAGTGGTTCTTAAAGTGGTGTTGCCACCAAAAAATGAAAAGCTGCTTAAAATTCATTAAAAAAAAATAATTGGCAAAAAAACATTTTTTTACTCACCTCTAAATACCGGTTGCTAGGGGGTCCCTCGTAGTCTGCCTTCTTCATTGCCCGGGCTGGTGACATCACTTCCCCTTGCGCCCCACATTCACCTGGGACCTGTCACGTGTCCCAGGTGACTGTACGGCGTATCACGGCGCCGCTCGCGCATGCGCAGTGGGTGCCCGGCTGTGAAGCCACAGCCGGGTGCCCACAGTATGCATGATGGCGCCGCGAGCAGAGCGGGGAACGAGGGGGGGCTTCGTTCCCCCGCATCGCTGGACCCTGGGGCAGGTAAGTGTCCGATTATTAAAAGCCAGCAGCTGCAGTATTTGTAGCTGCTGACTTTTAATTTTTTTTTTTTTAAGGGGTACCCCACTTTAAGTCACACTTTTTTTTTTTTTTAACTGTAATGCGTTACCTGCATTAAAGTAAAAATCCTTTCTATAACTGTTTTCCTTCTCCCCTACCCTGTATACTTAGCTGAGCCCTGTATTGATCCAGTGTTGTACCAATCTGCAGCCTAGCTTCTCTTTCTCTTACTCTCACATGGAAGCAGAATAATTGGCTCCTGTTGCTGTCAATCAAATCCAGTGAGAAGGGAGCAAGAGGGAGGAGGGGGGGAGCTGCGCTGATGCACACAGCCTGGCTTAGAAGCACACCCCTATGTGTGCCTCTAAAGCAAACAGCGTGGTATGGTGGTACATGCAGTACAGGACAGTGGACAGCTGAGGTGGAAGACCCCAGAATAGGAGGTAAGGTGCAGCTCTGTGCAATATTCTTGCACAGAGCGGGTAAGTATACACAGACTGAAGTCTGGAGTTGGGGAATGTAACTATGTCACAATACACAAAACTAAAATATTAAAAATACAAAAACATTTATATTAATACATGAAATGATTTGCATATAAAAACTAAGTCCATATGTACATAATAGATGTACATGAAACAGATGCAGAGCCTAGTGGACCGACGCATTTTGCATTGATCCAGAGCTTCTTCAGGGTCCACATGCTCTCACAATCGGATATGGACATAATGTCTATATCAAAGAAAATATACACATTTACAAAAACAAATATATGTACAACTACTAGAGATACAATATTTAAAATTTGATTTATACAAGCATGTATTGCACTCTGGGGAGAATTTTTTTTTTAATAAAGGTATGTTTCCAAACGTCCCAGGTGATAATCAAAATGGACAAAAACACCACTTTTGGGGGACAGTATAGGTATGAACTGAGCATGCGTCCTCTCCTAAACACCTTTTTCACTGACTTTCTCAATATTTGCATAATCCTAATAGGGGGTTATGGCAATGGTTTCAGGATGTAGCACAGTATGTCCCCAGATAGATTAGATATTACAGGTAAGTATATACCTCTTCTTTATTTCAGGAGAAAAAAAACAAAACCTTTACTATTAATTTAATTTATGTGGGGGTATCATTAGCCAGTTCATCTCTTTGATGTACATCCTATGTTGAAAAAGTGAACCTTTAATCACAGGCTGATGGCTGCAGTAGGTATTTATATAGTGTTGACAATTTAAGCAGTGCTTTACATATAATGTGACAGGAAGGCCCTGCCACTATGTAAATGTAGGTAATGATTAGAAAAATGACAAAGGATTCTCGGTCTGATAAGCTCCAGCATGTGTTTTGTGAGCATATAAAAATATTTTAAGTTTTTTCTGGGATTGGAGCCTGGAGTTTGAAGGTTCCAAAGAGTCTTGGGTGGGACAGAACCTTCAATCCTGTGCCCAGGTTTTCCTGGACTTCTACAGGTTTTGGGTCTGTGTCCTGGTGCACACAATCATTATAAACCAGGTCTGGTGAGCAGAGTTCAGTGAAAAAAACTAAATGAAAATAAAATTAGAATTTAGTAAATTGATGAAAACTATAACATAAATCAATTCCAATTTTCGTCAGTGGATGAAAACGGAATGAAAATGTGAGGGACGGGCGTTTACCACCCTGAACTTCCACTTTCCTTGGAGCCCCACCTGTCTGTTAAAGCCCCATCCCCCTGACTCTATCAGCAAGCTGTATTGGCTTAAAGACGCAGGCTCCCATCAATCCTTTCCCTTTCCTATGCAGTTCCACACATTACACTCATTCACACAATCTCTTTGGCGCCCTCTGTTGGCCTTTTCTAAATTGGCAACACAATTCCATCCCCAGCCTATAATAATAGCACATTAAAGTTTAAACATGTATTGCACTACCACATGAATTAGTAGGTGGCATATTCTTATTATTTCACTTAATATTTAATGTTAGCAACCTGTTCAGGTGATATGTGCAATGGCATTACAACCAATAGAGTTTACAGTTTTTTTGTGTTTTGTTTTTTTTTCGTTTTTTTTTATATTTTAAAATTGCACCTCTGTCAAAAAGCAATATTTTGTTTATGAAACTTGGGTTTATATCAAAATTGTTAAATCTGTGTCTGTAGTGCATGTTCAAACCTTAATACCGTAAATAACATGTTGTTAGATTTTTACTCCAGAAGTATATAATGTGTTTGGCAATTCTAGAGAAAAGCTTAAATAATGCATTACAATTTAACTAAACCCATTTGATTTTAGCCAACTAAAATACAACTAAAACTAAAGTGGCATTTTAGTCAAAAGATTACGTGGGTCTGCAGGAACTATGAAGGTTGAGGTGACTAGCGAGTCCAAGGGGCTGGAAAAAGTTTGAGTTCCGGAGGAGTGTGTGAAAACCTGGGGTACTGGGCAAACCCTATCAGGAAGCCAGGAGTGGGCCATACAGCAGGGTTCTGCAACCAAGGCTGAGTGAGCCGGAAGAGCCAATGGTCTGAGAGAGCAGAGTCGGTGCTAACAGGAAAGCCAGGTGGCTTAGCATTTTTGTTTCACACTGTTTTGTGTGAAGCCCCTGTGTGGAAAACCTTATGTTATACAGACCTTCTTTTTTCCTTTTGAATAAAAGTAGGCTACCAGGCCCTTAAATGCAGTTCTGATGGACATGGATTTCACTGTAAACACATCTACAACTGGGTTAACCAATCTATCTATCTTTCTATCTCTGGTTGGGATTCGAACCAACAACTTTAGAGTTGCTAGGCGAAATACTAACCACTTAGCTCCTGTGCTGTGTTATTATAAATAATCTGCAAACTGATAGAGAATGTAAGGTCCAACAAATGACAATAGTTATTCTGCAAAACTAGAATAAATTTTTGTCTTTCTAGATCTTACAGAGATTTTTTTAATTCACTTTTATGTGAACTTCATGCACACTTCAATTCATGTTTTTTTTCTTTAGGACACACTTTATATCCGTTTCATTGTTGTTGTAAAAAAAGAAACAGACTGTATACTAAGTAGTAAAATATGTTGTTTATAATTAAGCTGATTCTATTTGCACATTTAATGTAATTAAATTCTAATTATATTAGCTATTAATGTTTCTGTTAATATAGTTTATGTCCTTTAGATTTTTCAAGTTTGATTTGAATTGTCTGTATGCTTTATACAGTGTGTCTTGTACACAGTGTTGTTAAATCTAGAACGTTAATCTTAAACAATGTGAACATGCAGCTCAGATAATAGACAAAAGAAACCATTTACCTAAGTAGGTTACATTGTTAAACCTGGTACAGACTATCAGTTTTCTGACTATCAGTGGACAAGCACCCCACTGAGCTATTGTGTTCTGACACGGGAACTACATTGGACATTGGGAACTACTTTCACTATACAGTGAAAGTGCATTTTTTTGCACTGCTTACTATATTAGTGTCACTGGTCCTCAAAAAGTGTCTCTTAGTGTCCAATATGTCTGCCGCAATGTTGCAGTCCTGCTAAAAATCGCTGACCGCCGCCATTATTGGTAAAAATAAAAAGGCCATAAAAATATCCCATAGTTTGTAGACGCGAAAACTTTTGCACAAACCAATCAATATACATTTATTGTGATTTTTTATTTTTTTTTCCTACCAAAAATATGTAGAAGAATACATATTGGCCTAAATTGAGGATTTTTTTTTATAGCAGAAATGAAAAAATCTTGTTTTTTTGTTTTCCAAAATTGTTGGTCTTTTTTGTTTATAGCGCAAAAATTTAAAACCGCAGAGGTGATCAAATATGACCAAGAGAAAGCTCTGTTTGTGGGGAAAACAAGACGTACATTTTTTTTTTTGAGTAGAACATCGCAATTGTCGGTTAAAGCAGCGCAGTGCTGTATCACAAAAAAATGGCCTGGTCATAAAGGGGGTGAAACCTTCTGGGGCTGAAGTGCTTAAAGAAGTCCAGTCAAAGAAAAGGCAAAAACTCAAATGAAGTAGTGCTTGAATGAGTTGAAAAATGTTGAATGATGCCACACACTTTTTTTTTTGTGACCCAATTTTATACAACAGGACCAGATCAACATGCAATAATTACTGTTCTTATTAAGAGAGATAATACATAAAAGATTGTAAAAGGATGATGATTATGACACACACAGGTTCTGATTGTACAGGCTTCCTGAAAACACACTGTGGTTGTGCAGAGCTTGTAGTGCCACTCAAAGCCGGTGGATGAAAGTTTCCCAGTTTTTCCGCTGAGACATATAGAAGCAAGATGCCACTCAAGCCGGTCCCAGTGCTCTAGAAATGTTTGTGATGGTATGTGACTTCTGTGAATAAGCCCTGGTGGGCTGGGCGAAAAACATCAGAGGGCGCTGGTTGAGGCCACATACCATTGCAAACATTTCTAGAGCACCATGTCGGCTTAGGTGGCTTCTTGCATCTATAAGATCAAAACACAGTTGCGATACATTTTGATTACATCATATTAGGCCTCTTCCATCTGTTTTATATCTGACCACTCATAGAGGCGAGCAGGCTGTTTCTGTGTCTCCTTTGCATACACAGCACAGACATAGACCAGCCAATTCCACCTGCTCAGCAGGGACCAGCAGACAAAACCCCCACTCAGAAAGCGGACTCCTAGCGGAGCCCATCCCATTAGAAGGGGCCTTAGGCTGAATTGAAAGTCTTCCAACCTTACCCATTTATCTTTTGCAGTGTGCTCTGTTATGAATTAATGGCTATCGCACATTTTTTAGTAGTTGGTCCACCCAAAATTGATAGTTGATAGATGCTGAAAAGATAGTGTTGCGGATTCCGGTAGTGAGATACTTTTTCTTAAAGGATATGTATAGCCAAAATGTTTCTTCTAGTTTTCGACTGTGTAGCAAACATTTAAATCCTCTATTAGTTTATTTTTGCCGTGTGTGTCTCTTTTGGAGATTTTCCTTTGGATATGTACAATGTGAGACCTTCCCCTATATACAGTTGTTAATGAACAAGTGTCCCCATTGGAAGATTTCCCTATTCCTTTTTGGTGACAAGTGAGCTTGTAAATGTAGGGTCCCAGACAACATGTAAACCTTTTTTATTTTTATTTTTTGCTGCGCTAGCCTAAAATATGAACACTTTGGCCATAAATATGCTTTAAGGTTTTCAGGTCTATCTCTTTAGGTTTTTAAAGCCCACTCGAAGTCACAGAACTATCAGCCCTAGTTAGACATCCTCTTCTCTTTCTTTGTATTCTGTATAGGGATACCCGCGGTGAGAGGATTAACTGTTACTCATCAATGACAACAAAAAACACTAAAGTGGGAGAGCAGAAAGCTACTTTCATCAAGAGAAATGGATATTTTAACCACTTCGGCCCGAAAGGATTTGCCCCCTTAATGACCAGGCCATTTTTTTTTAGATAAGTCGCTGTGTCACTTTAACTGACAATTGTGCGGTCGTGCAACGTTGTACCCAAACAAAATTCAGAATTACTGTTGCCCATAAAATGTAAGGAAAAGGTCACCTGGCAGTGTCTGTACCATAGATCTGAGTCCATCTTATGCCAATAGCCAGCTCTTTTTTTTTTAAATGTAAACAGTATGGAGGTGCATAGAACTCACCCCTTTCCTGGTCCAGCCATTTTTTGCGATATGGAACTGAGTTACTTTAGCTGGCATTTGTGCGGTCATGCAATGCTGTACCCAAATAAAATTGATGTCCTTTTTTCCCACAAATAGAGCTTTCTTTTGGTGGTATTAACTCATCTCTGCTGGGGTTTTTTTTTTGTTTTTCTTTGCGCTTTAAACAAAAGGTGTTGATTTTGAAAAAAAAAAAACAATATTTTTGACTCTTTGCTATAATAAATATCCCCAAAATTTTTTAAAAAAATTCTTCATCAGTTTAGGCCAATATGTATCCTTCTACATATTTTTGGTAAAAAAAAAATCACACAAAGCGTATGTTGATTGGTTTGCGTAAAAGTTAGAGCGTCTACAAAATAGGGGATAGATTTATGGAATTTTTATTTTTTTACTAGTAATGGTGGCGATCTGTGATTTTTTTTTTAGCAAGATTGCGACATTGCAGCAGACAGATCGGAGACTTTTGACACGTTTTTGGGACCATTGACATGTATTCAGTGATCAGTGCTATAAAAATGCACTGATTACTGTGTAAATGTCACTGGCAGGGAAGGGATTAACGCTAGGGGCAGTCAAGGGGTTAAGTGTGTTCCCTAGGTGTGTTTCTAACTGTGAGGGGATGTGACTGACTAGAGGAAGAGCCAGATTGTTGTTCCTACTTAGTTTCTCCTCCCCTATCAGAACAGGAATTTGTGTGTTTACACAAATCCCCGCTCTTGCTCTCGTGCCCCCAAACACGGGTGGCCGGTGGCGATAGGGCATGCCAGCCAACGCGCATCGGGTCTGCCACCATGCAACAGCACACGTGTGCCTGCTATGGCTCTTAAAGGAGCCATGGTACATATATGGCGATTCGAGCAGGAGAGCCATCGCACTTCCCGGTTTGCAAGTGGTTAAGTGGTCTTCAAGTTAAAATTTGTTAACAATTCATAACATATGGATATACAGGACTATACTTTAGGGAGACTTTAGTTTGGTTTCATTTAATTTTATTTTATAGAGAATGCAAAATGTGGAGTGGTATAACCATGGGGTGGGCAAAAAGTGCCTAAAAACAAATGTGAAACTGAGAATACACACCCATGCCCCCAAGTACCGACAGTCATTATCACCAGTTATCTTAAAATGTTTTCTTTCCACCAAATGTAACATTTAAAACAGCCTACACAGTAGTACTTTACATTAGCCCTTCTACCAAGCCAATAAACAAACCCATTCAGTGTACCTGCCCAAAAAAACAATATCAAACAGGCCACCCTCCTTATCCTTTGCTCCCCTACCACTTGGATCCCCTCCCCTGCTACGGCAAAATAACCAGCTCTGCCCCATGTGACAGTGCTGGGGTCTGATGATTGTTTGCCCATGCCCCAGGTGCTGTATTTTTGGGGTAAACTAGCCATTGAACGTAATCACCTAATCCTAAACCATGCATCAACTAAACCTGTAACGTCCCTACTAATGCTGACCCTGTAAACCAATTTATTTTTGAAACTATTACCCCAATACTTACCATGAGCCGCATTTCAGCACCAAAACATGCAGTCCAATGCCAAGTAGCATCTGGATCAAAACAATAACACTAAAAATAGTCAGGGATATAACAGTGGGTTGCAGCATAATGCATCGGTCATTTCTCCTGTCAACCATAATGTTTTAGCCTAGTGCCAATTATTTCCAACTTATACTGGTTTTAAGCAATCACCCTAGTGGAATGATATTTGTTAAAGCGGAGTTCCACCTAAAAGAGGAACCTCTGCTTGTATGTCTCCTTCCCCCCTCTGCTGCCATATTTGAGGGGGGTACATGGTTTTGACGGATATCTGCTCCCTCTTGTGGCTGAGCTTGCTGCGGCAAACTTAGGCGGAAGTTCAGCCTTCTTCCCCTGCGGTTGGCCCAGAAAACAAAGCGCAGCGAGATACACGTGTGCACAGTAGGGAACTGCCTATGAAGCCACAAGGCTTCACTACTGGTTTCCCTTAGCTGAGATAGCAATGGCAGCACCCAAGACCGATTGAAAAATCGGCTTGGGTGAAGACACCGCTGAATTCTTGGACAGGTAGATATCCTAATATTAAAAGTCAGCAGCTACTGTATTTGTAGCTGCTGAGTTTAAATTTTTTTCTGAAGGAGCCTGGAGCTCCGCTTTAATATTAACAAAAATAGTTAATAGGGGATGACTTGCCTCAAGACACCTATATTTGAATTATAACTTTTGGGTAGACTGATCCATTTAATTAAATTCTTGGTACAATGATGATCTGTGAAGGTGAATTATGCTGTAGCAACCAACCATACTGTTCAGCAATTCCAAGCAGTCAGTGCAATTAAATATGATTCCTGATTGGTTGTTAGGTATTAATGCACTTTTCACATTACATTTTATAATTCTTTATTTCAATAATCTGTGCATTTAAAGAAGAAATATGCTTGTCACTGGACACAATAGCAATATGATAATTATTTTCTAAATGTCGGCAATATATATTTTAAACAAAGCCGAGAAAACTAGCAAAATTCTCGAAAGGCAAGACAAGCACAGTTTATTCTCACCATCATCTCTTGTTTCGTGTTCACTGCTTCAAATAAAAGCACTGCAGAGACCCGAATCTCATCTCAGTGCTAAACGACTGGACAATTCTGTATTTATGAAGTAAAAATTGTAAGAAAAATGTATGAGGGATTTAATTGCTGCCTTAAGTGGGTCATGTAGCGATCATAAAATATATGCCCCAGCGTGTGATAAAAAGAAATATTAACAGCAAAGACCATCAATGTGTCATAAGCTTTTATTTTCAGGACATAAAGGTACATTTCTCCATGGAATTTCACCTCCTCAAAAATATGAAATTAATTACACAAGCAATATACCTCCCTATGTTATCAGAAGATTAACAGAAGATTGCTCTGTCAAAGTGTCACCTTCCATTTTTCACTTTGTTGAGAGCTGTCAGCCCAAGTTGTTGACCAATTTCAGAAGCTGGCAGTTGTGTCCTATTGAGCTATCAATGTCTCTCTATTTTTAGCAGTGGATTCTTCCACAACTTGACAAGATATTCAAACTAATAACAAGCTGTCAAAGCAATAAACTTTGAGAAGCCGCATTCACTGATGCCTCAAGATCACAGCTTAGAAGATCTCCACCTGCACTTATAAGATCAGGGTTTGTTTGGCATTAGGGTGAGTAAAAAAGTCAAATTGCAGATTACTAAATACGCAGGATATAACCAGTTCAAATCCCCAGTTCAAACCGTGGCTTTTCTATAGCTGATCTAAAAGAAGATGTTGAACAGTCGCTCCATCCTGATCTTATTGGGTTTGATAACATGGCAGCAAAGATTGACTTTTATCCTATTTAGAATCAAAAATGAGTGTCCAGCATCGGATCCAAGGCAGTGCCGCATGACCTTTTTTGTCTGTAGCTAGTTTCATCTTTCCAGTGTATCAGGTTGTGTTCTCTGTTTTTTGATCCGTTGACGAAAAGGTCATAGAGTGTTGCTAAAGGTTAAAAATAAGATAAATAAGGATGATCTTTTCATGAGCAATTTTCTTACAAGAAACTTTTAGACAATGGAACGCTTACCTGTTATATTAAATAAAGATCTTAAAGTGAAAACACAGAAGCAGAACAAATTTCCTTGTATTGCTTTAGATGAGTGTTTAATATATAAACATCTATTAAAAGCCTGTAAAAGTATTTTAGTTTATAAAAGGGAACTCCACGCAAACAGATAAATGCACAGTTAGTTGAAATACTTATATCTGAACTGGGGTTTATCTACCAAAATAATTGAATTCTGGTTTAGTCATTCTTGCTATTCACATTCCCCTGCATTACTGCATACTTAGGCAGATGATTACCCTATTTCTGCATCCAGTCTGCTCGTTGAACAGTACTTCTGTCTATTGCAGTTGGCATGGGTAGCTGTAAACCAGGAAAATAGTGGCATGCTGCCAGCTGTATTGTCTAGTCTTGGTCAAAAGAATTATAAACCATGTGCTCAGTAAAATACTTCACACCTATATTGAGTATAGAAAAGAAGCACCACCTTTAAAATAATCACATTTTGTTCCTGAAATGAAGACGCACAGTTTTTGTTTTATCTAGCTGTATTTACTCAGTGCAACATGGAACATCCAAGTAAAAGATATAACACCAACATGTCATAACATTAAAAAAAAAAAAAATGTTGCAAAAAGGATCACCCCCTCCTACAAATGACTTTTAATCTCAATCAGGTGTAGATAATCATCTCAATGGCACACAAAGCCAACTTTCATATGTGATCAGCTGTGGTCATTTTGATTAGCTCAGCATGAAACATTGAGCTCTTATGGTGGATTTCAGCACCTTGTAGTGCAACTGAAGCAAACAATCACCTATGGGTGGCAAGGCACTGCCAAAAGCTCTCTGGGATAAAGTTGTGGACAGGCACAAGTCAGGAGATAGATGCAAACAATTTCAAAGCCTTTATCAATGCCTAGAAGCACAGTGAAGTCTATTAACCACTTGCCGACCGCCGCACGACGATGTACGTCCTATTTTTGAAGAGGGATATCTCGGTAACGGCAGCAGCTGCTGCCACAACCGAGATATCCATCTCTTCAGGCGGCGGTCGGCTGTACGATAACGGTGGTCTCCGCGGCAGATTCGCCGCGAGATCACCGCTATCGGCGGCGGGAGAGGTGCCACCCCCCCTCCCGCCGCCCTCCCGCACCTTCCGCCGCTTACCGGAGCCATCGGTAGCGGCGGAGGCGATCGGGTCCTTTCGTTAGCTGGGCATAGAGACAAGTGAGGCTAAGATGGCCCCCACTCGTCTCTATACCATAGGAGGGCGGAAGCAACGTCAAAACGTCACTTCCGCCCATACCTCTTAAAGGTATATTTTTTTTAAATGTCAGATTTCCTTTTTTTTTTTTTTTTTTTTTTGCATTTTAGCCCAAATATGAGATCTGAGGACTTTTTGACCCCAGATCTCATATTTAAGAGGACCTGTCATGCTTTTTTCTATTACAAGGGATGTTTACATTCCTTGTATAAGGAATAAAAGTGATCCATTTTTTTTTTTTTAAACAGTGTAAAAATAAATAAAATCAATTAAAATAAATAAGAAAACATTTTTTTTTTTTAAAAACACCCCGTCACGACGAGCTTGCGCACAGAAGCGAGCGCATACGTGAGTAGCGCCTGCATATGAAAACGGTGGTCAAACCACACATGTGAGGTATCGCTGAGATCGGTAGAGCGAGAGCAATAATTCTAGCCCTAGACCTCCTCTGTAACGCAAAAAATGCAACCTGTAGAATTTTTTAAATGTCGCTTATGGAGATTTTTGAGGCTAAAAGTTTGACGCCATTCCACGAGCGGGCGCAATTTTGAAGCGTGACATGTTGGGTATCAATTTACTCGACGTACCATTATCTTTCACAATATAAAAAAAAATTGGGCTAATTTTACTGTTGTCTTATTTTTTTATTCAAAACAGTGAATTTTTTCCAAAAAAAGTGCGCTTGTAAGACCGCTGCGCAAATACGGTGTGGAAAAAAAGTATTTCAATGACCGCCATTTTATTCTCTAGGGTGCTAGAAAAAAAACAATATAAAATGTTTGGGGGTTCTAAGTAATTTTCTAGCAAAAAAACTGTTTTAAACATGTAAACACCAAGTCTGAAAAAGAGGCCTGGTCCTTAAGTGGTTAAGAATTAGAAGGTATTTGGTATAACACAGACCCTACCTGGATCAGGATGTCTCTCCATACTAGATGAAAAAGCCAGGAAGAAACTGGTCAGAGGGGGGATGATTCTTTTCTATACCCACTGTATATATGCCAGATGTATGTTATAGCCTAACACTCCAAGAGTGTAATTGTACTTTAAAGCAGAGTTTTTTTTTTTTTTTTTCATAATCACAGACCTTTAATCTTATAAAGAAACATTTGGGGGGAAAAATTTTTTTTATTCTTACCAGAAAAGCCCTGTTGCTATGTAGTACTCCTAATCTGTCACTTCCTGGTCTGCGGCGCTCCTGGGAAATGTCATCATTTCCCAGGAGTCTGTGGGCAGTATTGTGATCAAAGCTAATCTCAGAAGAGGTATTGATTGGGCTTCACATGCCCACAATCATCATGGCAACAGCCAGAAGATTTAATACATTGTGACTATAAAATAAATATATTAGCAACATCCACTAGCAAGTATATAAAATCTGTATTTATGATAATGCCTTATGCTCGGATACATGAAAAAAAATGTGGCCGGAACTCCGCTTTAAATAATGTTATGTTCTTTACCAGTCTTAAAATTATAATTCCATATGAATTTTAGATCTTTCAAAAAATGCTTGTATTTTCCTTATTGCCATTGGTGAGTTATGTTTTATGAAGATATCTGTGATTGTTCATAAAATGTTCACATAGAAACACATTTTTCCAGATCAATTCCCAACAAGCAAATTTTCCATAAAGTGCAATAGATACTTCTAGAGCTTGTTCAAGTGTTGAAAAACTGTTGACATTTTTACTCTGGTGTATATGCAACGTTCTACCCAAGTGGAGTTGCTCTTTAAATGCTGAGAATAAAAATTGGAAGTCATGATAATCTGACAAAAATAAATATAATTTGAATATTTTATGTACCACAGCTGTCATAAATAAATTAATTACATAGTTATTCATGACTCAGTAGACCTGAGTATTGAGACTTGCCGCTGGTTGATTTGGGGAATAATATTTCGTTCAGGAATAAAATCCGTTAAAAATGTATTTCTTCCTTACTAGACGGTTGCTTAAGTGCTCAGTAGGGATGTGCAAACTAGATGAGTACAAATGTGCTTTGGAAATAGGAAGGTTGTAATTTTTCTTTCCAAGCACCTCTGCAGCAGCGTAGATCAGACGGTCAGTATTTATCAAGATGTTTATGCTAATTAGCAAAGATAGTTGTTTTTCTTCTGTAGCTAGTGCGTCATGTAGATAGTCTGTCAGTAAATGATGCTAGACTTATTTAAATATATCTTTTATCGATGCGCTTCCTAGGGTGAAAAAAATGCAAGCTAAAAATGTTATTTTCCTCCCATTACCATCAGATTTACTTATGGGATGAAATTTGAATACTTTTTTTTTTTTTACATTACAACACATTGTTTATCAATACTTTACAGCAAAGTTTTTAGTTTTTTTAAATAAATTGTTATACACAAAAGTTTTTCACTGCCACTGATAATCAATGCAGAAAGGAATAAAGGGAGGGTGGTGATTTACAGCATTGTCACTGATTTGCAATGCCACCAATGCTGTATTTATTATTGCGGTCTCTGACACCATTTCTGGGTTTATTATTGCGGTCATTGACACCAATGCCCAATGTTATTGCATGTTAGTGGTAATGACATAAATGCACATTTTATTATTGCATCCTTGCAGAATTTGTTTTATTTTTTTATGTAGAAATTATGTCCACTGGAACCAATTCTAGAAGTTGTTATTGCATACACTAACACGGGAAGGTCACTATTAAAGGCAATGACAGCAATGTTGGGAATTTCTATTACTGCTACTGACCCCACTGATGGGACTTAATTTACTCTCACTTTCTATTTAGTGTGCATTAAAAAACAGCAGAATGGAAATTTTCTGGCAATTAGGTACTTTACAGCCAATCAACTATCTGCTTTACCTCCATGTAATGCACTTGAACGTATGACAACAAGCTGCTATCTTGCAGCCCCCTGGAAGTGTCAGGGGCTGTACATGAGGACCTTTTATAGTTTGTAGGTTGACCACCACTGCTTTATATGCTGAGCCACAGGGTATCAGATATACTGTATGTTATGCTTTTTGTTAGACCTTTATAGGTACACAAAAGTAGATCAGTTACAGTGCCTTGAAAAAGTATTCATACCCCTTGAAATTTTCCACATTTTGTCACATTACAACCAAAATTTAAATGTATTTTATGTGATAGACTAACACAAAGTGGCACACAAGTGTGAAGTGGAAATAAAATAATTAATGGTTTTCAAATTTCTTTAGTAATATCTAAAAAGTGTGGCATGCATTTGTATCCAGCACCCTTTACTCTGATACTTCTAACTAAAATCTAGTGGAACCAATTGCCTTCAGAAGTCACCTGTGTGTAATTTAATCTCGGTATGAACATAGCTGTTCTGTGAAGCCCTCAGAGGTTTTTAACCTTAGTTAACCTTAGTGAACAAACAGCATCATGAATGCTAAGGAACACACCAGACAGGTCAGGGATAACGTTGTGGAGCAGTTTAAAGCAGAGTTAGGTCATAAAAAGTATCTCAAGCTTTGAATATCTCACGGAGCACTGTTCAATCCATCATCCGCAAATGGAATAAGTATGGCACAACTGCAGACCTACAAAGACATTGTGGTCCACCTAAACTGACAGGTCAGGCAAGGAGAGCATTAATCAGAGAAGCAGCCAAGAGGCTCATGATAACGCTGGAGGAGCAGCAGAGATCCACAGCTCAGGTGGGAGAATCTGCCTGCAGGACAACTATTAGTCGTGCACTCCACAAATCTGACCTTTATGGAAGTGTGGCAGGAAAAAGCCATTGTTGAAAGAAAGCCATAAGAAGTCCTGTTTGCAGTTTGTGAGAAGCCATGAGGGGGATACGGAAAACACGTCGAAGAAGGTACTGTGGTCAGATGAGACCAAAATTTCACTTTTTGGCCTAAAAGCAAAATGATATGTGTGGCGGAAAGCTAACAGGGCACATCCCCCTGAACACACCATCCCCACCATGAAACATGGTGGTGGCAGCGTCATGTTATGGGGATGCTCTTCTTCAGTGGGGACAGGGATGCTGGTCAGAGTTGATGGGAAGATGGATGGAGCTAAATACAGGGAATTTTTAGAAGAAAACCTGTTAGAGTCTGCAAAAGACTTAAGACTGGGGTGGAGGTTCACCTTCATGCAGGACAATGACCCTCACGCTCTCCATCCAATCTGGCAGAGCTTGAGCTATTTTGCAAAGAAGAATGGGAAAAAAATATCACTCTCTTGATGTGCAAAGCTGGTAGAGGCATGCCCAAACAGAATTGAATGAATTGCAGCTCTAATTGCAGCAAAAAGATGTTCTACGAAATATTGACTCAGGGAGGCTGAATACAAATGCACACAACACTTTTCACATAATTTATAAAAAAATAAATTATAAAACCATTTATCATTTTCCTTCCACTTTACAATTATTTGCCACTTTGTGTTGATCTATCACATAAAATCCCAATAATATACATTTATGTTTTTTGATAGCAACATGACAAAATGTGGAAAATTTTAGGGGATTAGAATATTGGTGCTGTATATTGTAATTTCATTGATCAGAATTTACAGATTATCTTCGGTTGAATTAAGTTCTAAACTTTGAAAGTAGTTGTTCGATGTTTTGTACTGAAACCATGGTACATTTACATGTATTGCGAAGTCAGTGGGAAATAAGTGTGGGCTTGATAAATACTTTATGTGAAATTTGCTTTTATTTGATTTTACAATAAAGGTCTTTTTTTTTTTTTTCCTCAAAGAAGGGATTTACTGTAGTAAACTGGTAAGGTATTGCAGCCTGCATTGGCAATGTGTTGGTATGAAGGTTGAACCTCTTGGTCCTGCTTCCCAGTGGTGGATTCAGTGCAGCAGGCCATTCATCTGTTAAATAGGTCTTGGGGTAAAGGGTATATGGGCAGGATGTCATACCTTCCAAAAGACATTTTCCAGTCACCAGTTTGTCCTAAGAATAACAGTTAATTCTAGGCTAGCAGCAAGTCAGCAACCTAGTAAATAAAACAAAACAGTCCTGTATTTTAGTGTTATGGTACTTTGGCACAAATAGTATTTTCTCTTGTGTGATTCAAATTGTTCTAGACGACTAAGTAAGTATGAGTATGCGGAAATTTGAAAGCATAATAATTAAAATTGTATGTTAAACTAGTTGGACATTTTTGTTGTTTCACTGTCATATGTGAAGATGTCTTATGATATTGTCCAACTGTACGGTAAAAAGGATATGTTTATAGGATAATTAAGTAAAAATGTAATTGGTTTAATTTCTCTTTTTAAGTAACAGTGATCATAAATGCTGCTGTTGCTGAGTGATATTGAACATTTGGCCTGATATTGAAGCACGCCACCTGCAACTCTACCATGTGCTGTAATTATAAGATACAAATCAATGAGGAAACTGCCAGACATGTTGGTAAATGCGGTCATTAAATGGCTGCTGACAATAAGAATTGATGTGCAGTCTTTCTGCAGACATACAAACGGGCCTTTATCAAACAAACGCTTAGCCTACATCACAAAAATGTTCCATTCATTGAAAAATTATATATCCTGCAAGTGTGTGTGTGTGTGTGTGTGTGTGTGTGTGTGTGTATATATATATATATATATATATATGTACACATATGCTATATAAAAGTATTGGAAAGTCTGCCTTTACACTCACATGAAGTTTAATGGCATCCCAGTCTTTGTCTGTAAGGTTCAATATTGAGTTGGCCCACCCTTTGCAGCTATAACAGCTTCAACCCTTCTGGGAAGGCTGTCCTCAAAGTTTAGGAGTATGTCTATGGGAATGTTTGACCATTTTTTTCAGAAGTGCACTTGTGAGGTCAGGCACTGCTGTTGGAGGAGAAGGCCTGGCTTGCAGTCTCTAATTCATCCCAAAGGGGTTCTATTAGGTTGAAGTCAGGACTCTGCACAGGCTAGTCAAGTTCCTCCACCCCAAACATGCTAATCCATGTCTTTATGGACCTTGTTTGTGCACTGATGCGCAGTCATGTTGGAACAGGAAGCGGTCATTCTTAAACTGATCCCACAAAGTTGGGAGCATGAAATTATACAAAATGTGTTGGTATGCTGACACCTTAAGAGTTCCATTCACTAGAACTAAGGGGCCAAGCCCAACCCCCACCAAATGATTTTGACCAGTGCACAAAGCAAGGTCCATAAAGACATGGATGAGTGAGTTTGGGGTGGAGGAACTTGACTGGCCTGCAGAGTCCTGACCTCAACCCGATAGAAAACCTTTGGGATTAATTAGAGCAGAGACTGTGAGCCAGGCCTTCTTGTCCAACATCAGTGCCTGACCTCACAAATGCACTTGGAAGAATGGTCAAACATTCCTATAGACACACTCCTAAACCTTGTGGACAGCCTTCCCAGAAGAGTTGAAGCTGTTATAACTGTAAAGGGTGGGCCAACTCAATATTGAACCCTACGGACTAAGACTGGAGTGCCAGTCTTGTGTCTAAAGGCAGGCGTCACAATACTTTTGACAATATAGCACACACACACGCACACTATATTTTTGTATGCGTTTCTTCATCAGAGAGGATTAAGGGGGCTAAGTGTACCATGGTTCTATCATTACAACTATTCAAGTACATTTTTAAGCCTTTGGCCAGCTTTAAAAAGCTTGTATGCCTAGTAATTACTGTTTGTTGAGTGGGAATAAATGATAACATTTACCTTTTTTATGTTAGACAGCATTAACATCTCTTTTGCGCACGGTTTGCATATAAGAAATACATTTTAGGCTTTACTGTGGAAAAGAAAATACAAAGAGGTTATTATGTAAATACATATTATCTATACTCATTTTTATTTCAGCTTGTACGATACCACTATTCATCTTTTTAATAGCAATTCCTTTAATCCACAGAGGGGGTGATATTGTTTCTAATCAATATCTCCCCAGCATCAAATGTCAGAACAGTTCCCAGTATGTAAAATTTGTATTCTGAGGCACAGAGCTCACTAATGGCATAGATAAGAGTCTCATTTATTCACAATTATTCATTCTCCTCTCTCATAACTGAATACAGAAGAGATAAAACAATAGCCGTTAAGATGTACATGCAAACAAGGGAGATTCAGGTTAATTGGCCTAATACTCTTTCCAATCACATCTGCACAAATTAGTTTGTGTCTTCACATTTAGCAATGTAATGAGTCATGATGGCAATCAAGTGAGAAGGATGTTTTAGTAATTAATAGGTTTTTGATGGTAAGCTGTCTGGACAGATTTCAGAGGATTTGGACTTGTCTTTTAGAAGGCTGAAGCTAGCTGTCTATATCGAAATGTAAGTAAAAGATCTCTACATAGATTCAAGAGCTGTCATAGATCTCTAAAGATCTCTACATATATCTTGCTTAGACCACAAGAGCTTTTGTTTTTTTGGCTGTTGAAGTGGCATCATTAAGAGCTGTAAGACATTCCAGAAATCATCTTTAAAGTGGTTGTAAACTCTGTTACACCATTTTTACTTACAAGTACGCCTATAACAAGGCGTACCTGTAGGTACCTTTGAACATCTCCTAAACTTGCACAGTTTAGGAGATATTCAGTATATGCGCTGCTGCCGACATCATTGGCGTATGCAGACTGAAGAAACATCTCGCTGGTGCCATTTCTTCAGGAGTTGTGCCGTGACTGTTGTCATCACGGCTCTGGCTAATCACAGCGCTGGAGCCGCGAACCTGGAAGTAACTCCAGTGTAAGATATCCACACTGTAATCGGAGGGCGGATGCTGATCCAGGGTATCATTCTAAGGTATTTCATAATGAGCTAGTATGCAATGCATGCTAGTTAATTATGCCTTTGTCTTGCAGGGTTTTTTCTTTTTCTTTTTTTTTTTTTTTTTCAGGTTTACAACCTCTTTAACTTAGTAATATAATGGTGAACTCAGAAAATAGCTGATGTCTTGGCATTGGCAACTCTGAAGTTGATTGGCAGGGGATGTGTGTGGTAATCTGCTATGTAGTATTTTTAAGGTTTATGTGTTGTTTTAATGTTTTAAACCAAATTCTAGTTACAGAATTGGTTCTAGTTTAGGAAACCCCACTGAAGTGCTATACAACTGAGGAATTTGAATTATTTACTTGTAAAAGAGATCAGCATGACAAAAATAATGTTTTCAAGGTAGTAACATTTTAGGAACATTTATGTTTATTGTACACTACAGGACACAGAGCTTGTATACTTTGACCGTGTGTTATGTGCAGTTACCTTTAGGTGATTGGATACAGGCATAAACGTTCTATGGCAGCCTCCACACTGCACCATATTAACCCACTCATTTCCATTTTTTGCTAGTATCCTTAATCCTGCAAGCAGCATCTTTGGAGCGGTGTATACACCACTCCTCCACCACCCCTGCCCATTGAAATTAATGGGCACCGCTGCTGAAGCACCTGCAAAGCACTAAGGCAGCGACTCTTTTCGGGCACATTTAACCCTTAGAAGGACAGAGAGAGCAATCTGTAACAAAGACCTGAAGCGCCAAACTGTATGTTGTCTACCGGGTGCTTGGGTTTTGTCGCATCACGATGGACAGATTACTGGGAGGAGCTTTGGGAGACCCAGCATTCATGGTGCATGCTGGCACCAATGACAAATTCAGAGGCAGATGGAGTGTTCTAATGAACGATTTTAGGGACTTGGGAGCTAAATTGAGGAAAAGGACCTCCAAGGTAGTATTCTCAGGAATACTACTGGTACATCGAGCTGCACCAGAAAGGCAGAGGGAGATTAGGGAAGTAAACAAGTGTCTGAAGAGCTGATGTAGTAAGGAGTGGTTTGTGTTCCTGGAGGACTGGGCTGACTTCACAGTCGATCAGCAGTACACTATAGAGGGGACGGACTGCACCTAAATGAGGAGGGTGCATATCCCTGGAGCCTGGAGTAAAGATGGCAAAAAGTTAGAGGGGGTTTTTAAAGTAGGCGACGGGGGGAGGGCCCAGAGATAGAGATAGTCAATGTGGAGCATAGTCCAGAGGGTAGTATTGGGGGCATTAATGGTAGGTTGACTAAAGCACATAAACCCAAGGTAAGTATAATAATAAGTCCTAGTTTCAATCTTGGAACACCCAATAAGAGGATAGTATGCAACCGGTCTAAACTATGTGGCATGTTCACCAATGCCAGGAGCCTGGCGGACAAGATGGGTGAACTAGAGATACTGTTGTACGAGGAGGATTTGGATTTTGTGGGAATTTCAGAGACCTGGTTCAACAGCTCTCATGATTGGCTGCAATCATTCAAGGGTATACCCTTTATAGCAGGGATAGAGAAGGTAAAAAAGGGGGAGGGGTATGCCTATATATCAAGAATAATGTACAAGTGAATGTGAGAGATGACATCACTAATGGAGCTAGGGAAGAGGGGGAATCCTTATGGGTAGAGCTCCAAAGGGATGAAGCTAAGGGGAAAATAATACTGGGAATATGCTATAGGCCCCCTAACCTGAGGGAGGAGGGGGAGTATGTTCTTGTATCACAAGTTGAATTAGCAGCAAGGATGGGAAGTGTTATAATGGGGGATGTTAATTTTCCAGACATAGACTAGGCGGAGGAAACCATGCAGGCTTGCCAGTTCCTAAATGTCTTGCAGGACAATTTCATGGTTCAGATGGTAGATGCACCGACTAGAAATAAAGTGTTACTGGATCTGTTGATTACCAACAATACAGACCTGATCACAGATGTGGAAATACAGGGCAATTTAGAAAACAGCGACCACAGGTCAATTGGCTACAGTATAAATCACACAAATCGGAAACATAAGGGGAATTTTAAGAGCCAACTTCTCTAAACTATGAACCTTGGTAGAAGGCATGAATTGGGATAAAATCTTAGGAACAAAGAACACAGAGGAGAGATGCGTTTTCTTTAAGAGCATAATAACCACTTCAATACAGGGCACTTATACACCTTCCTGCCCAGACCAATTTTCAGCTTTCAGCACTGTAGCACTTTTAAATGACAATTGCGCGGTCATGCTACACTGTACCCAAATGACATTTTTATCACTTTTTCCCCACAAATAGAGCTTTCTTTTGGTGGTATTAGAGCTCTAAAACCTCTGAGGTTTTTATTTTTTGCTAAACAAAAAAAGACGACATTTTTGAAAAAATACGTTTTGCTTTTGTTTCTGTTATAAAATTTTGTAAATGAGTACGTTTTCTCTTTCACTGATGGCCACTGATAAGGCGGCACCGACATGCGGCACTGATGGGTAGCACTGATATGCAGCACTGATGGGCATTGATAAGCGGCACTGGGCACTGAAATGCTGAAAACATGGGTACTTATGGGTGGTACTGATAGGCTCCACTGCTGGGCACTGATACACGGCACTGGGCATCCCTGGTGGCACTGGCCTTTAGTAGGCATTGTCAGTGGGCACTGATTGGCAGCTGCCTGGGCACAGATGTACATTTCCCTGGGGGTCTAGTAGGGGCATACCTGGTGGTCCAGAGTGGATGACCATCTTGGTGGTCCTGGGCGGTAAACTGGTGGTCCTGGGTGGGATCTGAGGGGGTGGCTGCATTCAGACTTTATAAAGAATGCAACAAGAAATGTAGGGTGCCTAAGATGGGATACGAAAGACACATAGCGGAGGAGAGCAAAAAAATCCCAATAAATTATTTAAGTATGTAAACAGTAAAAAATGGAGGACAGACCATATTGCCCCCATAAAGAATGAGAAAGGACATCTGGTTACAAAGGATGGGGAGATAGCAAAGGAATTGCATTTTTTCTTCTCCTCAGTCTTCACAAGGGAATTTGGGGGCTTCAGTAACCAAAACTGCAGTGTTTATCCTTATGAATGAATGAAATACTTGTATAGCGCACAATGCGAACGGAATCGCCTCTAGGCGCTGTGACACATCACAGGAAGCACCTCCCTGGTTCACAGGGGACAGAATTAAAATTAGACTTGGGAAACTTAACAGGGGCCAGACGGCTTGAATCCAAGGGTACTTGGGAAACTCAAGTCAAGTAATTGCCAAACCACTGTTCCTAATTTTTACTGACAGTCTACTGACTTGAATGACACCAGCTGATTGGAGAAAAGCCAATATAGCGCCAATATTTTATAAAGGGCTCAAAATACATCCCTGGGAATTACAGACCAGTTAGCCTAACATCAGTAGTATGCAAGCTCTTGGAGGGGTAGATAAGGGACTATATACATAATATAAGATTTTAGTAATGAGAACGGTATCAGCAGTAATCAGCATGGATTCATGATGAATCGTTCTTGCCAAACCAATCTATTAACCTTCTATGGGGAGGTGAGTTGCCATCTAGATAAAGGAAGGCCCGTAGATGAGGTGTATCTGGATTTTGCAAAGGCATTTGACACCGTTCCCCATAAAAGTACATGGATTAAAAACTGGCTACAAGGGGGAATTTGGGGGGTAGTGATAAATGGGGAGTACTCGGAATGGTCAGGGGTGGGTAGTGGGGTCCCCCAGGGTTCTGTGCTGGGACCAATCCTTTTTATTTTGTTCATAAACGACCTAGAGGATGGAGTAAGTAGTTCAATCTCTGTATTTGCGGACGATGCTAAGCAGGCAATAACGTCTCGTCAGGATGTGGAAACCTTCCTAAAAGATCTGAACAAATTAATGGGGTGGGCAACTACATGGCCAATGAGGTTTAATGTAGAAAAAAGTAAAAAAAATGCATTTGGGTGACAAAAATATGAATGCAATCTATACACTGGGGGAGAACCTCTGGGGGAATCTAGGATGGAAAAGGACCTGATGGTCCTAGTAGATGATAGGCTCAGCAATGGTATGCAATGCCAAGCTGCTGCTAACAAAGCAAACAGAATATTGGCATGCATTAAAAAGGGGATCAACTCCAGAGATAAAAAGATAATTCTCCAAGACTACAAGACTCTGGCCCGGCCGCACCTAGAGTATGCTGTCCAGGCATCAGAAAGGATATACTGGAAATGGAGCGAGTACATAGAAGGGCAACAAAGCTAAGAAAGGGTCTAGAAGATATTGGTTATGAGGAAAGGTTGTGAGCACTGAACTTATTCATGCTGAAGAGACGCTTGAGAAGGGATATTATTTCAATTTATAAATACCGTACTGGTGACCCCACAATAGGGATAAAACGCTTTTGCGGAAGGGAGTTTAACAAGACACGTGGCCACGCATTAAAATTAGAAGAAAAGAGGTTTAACCTTCAACTATGTAGAGGGTTCTTTACTGTAAGAGCGGCAAGGATGTGGAATTACCTTCCACAGGCAGTGGTCTAAGCGGGGAGCATCAATAGTTTAAAAAAAAAGATTAGATAAGCACCTGAACGACCACAACATATAGGGATATACGCTGTAATACTGACATAGTCACACACACAGGTTGGGCTTGATGGACTTGTTTCTTTTTTCAACCTCACCTACTATGTAACTATATGTAACTGCTAACGTGGCTGCGCTGGGAGTGTGCAAGGGGTTTAATACAAATAAAAAATGTAAATATGTAAAAGTCAAATAAAAAAATACCACTGAAAAGAAAAAGACCGCAATTATTTTAAATACCTGCTCATGAAAAATACTAACTAAAAATTAGTATAGCAGTTTTCAGAACATTAATGTGTACAATGGTTTTGAAACAAAATAAAATGTTCCTTTAGCAGGCCGTCTGCTTGGGTACTGTATATATTTTGTATCATATTTATAAGTTATACCTGGGTTCTCTTATTCTCTTTCTAAATAGCATGTTAGCATAGCCCCTGTATATGTTATTCTTCATTAGGTTACCTAGGTCACTAAAGCTCTTGCAGGTTGTTGAAGCCATCCTAACCATTCATTAACTAATAGACCTGTTAAGCATTTTTCAATGTATCTTAGCACACTGAGATGCTGTTTTCTAATGATATTGCCATCACTGGAAATCCTTGTTTAAAATATAGTTGAATATTCAATTGATTCTCTTGTTATCTTTCAACTATAAAAAATACACCCTTACAGAAATGAAACGGGATGTAATGTAATTATAAATACGCTATTGGTAATTCTGTTTCTATTCCTCTCACTAGCACCAGCAACCCTAAGGAAATTCCTTTTAGTTGACTGGATGTTTTATATTTAATTTATTAACCTTATATTCCAGCTACCATAATTTCCCCTCCAGTAATATTTTGTCTTCCCACTTTCAGCTAACAGCTCTAGTCTTCACACATAATAATAGGATGAGAATAGCGATTGCCTATGATAAACCATTACATCATTAACGTCTTTGTCATTGTGGTAAGGACAGCGTTGTGTAGTTTTCTTTTAATGATGAATAGCTGTTTGTGATTTCCAAAATTGCAGTGACTTTGGGGTGTTTTTATGAAAGGGAGCATGATGTGTGAGTCATGTGTCCATCACCAGTGCTTTATAACAAGCATAGGAATGTATCAGTCTTTTAGGCAACTAGAGATGTAGCAGTATATTGTACTTCCATATTGTTTAAAGAGGTATAAAGAAGAGAGACATTTAATAACCTTGCTGTAATGTAAAGTTTGAATTAAACAACCAGCCAGACATGCTATTTTCAATTCCCTACTGAAAACTTTGGTTTGGTTGACTTCTGCTGCTCATTACCATATCAGCAAACAACCTTCATGGTGTTAGGTAATCGTATGCATCTAAAATGTTTAAAATTATCAACATATATACCACTTTTTCTATTTGTTCCATCAAATGCAACATAATTTTCAAAGAAAAGATATCCAGATCTGAACTCAGTTTCTTCTGTGTCTGCCAGTAAGTTCATCTCACTGAGCTTTCTGAAATACTAGTTAACTCCCTGCCAGCCCCCTGTGTCAGCCTTTATGAATATCTCTTTTTTGCTTAACTGTGCTTTGCTTGGAATAAAATCTGTTGAACTCGTGTTTTTTTTAAACATTGGCCTGGCACCCAAATTGGGTCATGAAGATTTTTGTGATGGGTCAAACATAACTGTGTAGTAAAGTAGCCTAGTTTGTCTAAGCACGAAATCCATGGCAAATGAAATTATTTCTCTCATCTGATAGAAATAGTAAAGATAGTTCACAATGTGTTTTTTGGCCATTGTAATTTTTTTGTTTCTTTGCTGACATCTTGGTAATAATTCTTCTTGGGTTCCACTCCTGGTGGCGGCACAGTTTGTGTATATCTGACAAGCCGACTTCTGGCTGTCAGTTGGAAGAAGTCCTGGGCCTCTGCAGCAGCGGCATTACTTCCACACACCCCCATTAACAGGCCCTCCTAGGCACACGTCCGCAATGTACCTGGCGCTCCGCTTGCCCATCTGCAGGCCTGGGACCTGCATGGAAGGGATCACTAGGTAGAGGGGAGTGAGCTGAGTGGACATGCATCCGCTCTCATACCCTTCTTCTTGCTGACCCAGAAGCTACATGTATGCCGCCACTTCTGGGTCCCCCAGCATGGCCAGGAGACAATCTGATGCAGTGCGAGCTGTACTGCATTCAATTTAGTGGAGTACAGACCCCAGGTGTCTTATTCAAGAGAACCTGTCACCAAAAAATCATTGCACAGGAGAATTTTGTGTCCCCTATCTAATGAAAAAAGTTTCATAAAATAAAAATGTAATTGAAAAAAATAAAGTTACACCCAAGAACATAAAATTCCAACCCAAATTTTTTTTAAGGCTCCCCATATCCACGCACATAACAAATGTAAACACGGTCATCTGGGGCACCTGTGCAAGAAATATCATTTGCGATACACATGTCGCATATTGCCATACACTTCCGTGTGAGAGCGATATTTCTAGCACCAGACCTCCTCCCCAATGCTAAACTGATGTCCTATAGGGGCCCTAAAAATGTGTTACCGATGGAAAATATAGGGTACTGAAGTTTGTTGTCATTTCACATGCGCACAGAAATTTAAGATTTGACATGTTGGGGTATCTGTTAAACCTCATCTTTTATATTTTACCAAAAAAAATTATTACATTTGTGTGCCCTAAAATTGGCTTTAATGTATTGTTTTACTGAAATTTTGCATTTCCTAGAACCTTTTGGTAATATAAAAAATTCAAACTACCACTATTTTATTCAAGGTGTCTGCTTTCAGAAAATATATAATAGTTTGGGGGTTTTATGCAATCTTCAGGCCTAAATGCAACAAGCAAAAGGCGAAAACCCAAGTGGCAAAGTAATATGGCTGAAGATTGGTATCACCAGGACCCAGGCATCACCTAGACTTGCAAGCTAATGCACTTCAAGGGACAAATCGGAGCACAGCCCATCTGTGTCCTACATCACCATTCAAAAGCTTTCCAACCAATACACCCCCACAAGAGCAGGGAGAGGAGTGGGCGGTACCATTACACAAACAAAAGTAAACACTCAGAGCCAAGGTATAAGTAAATAGATCAATTCAATAAATGCGCACAAATGTAACTTGATTTCACACCCGCAATACTAGACTCCTGTAAAAAAAAACGACGACGTCAACAGTTCCATACACATAGTAAAAGCCAATGTTCTGTATAGAGTACTGCATAAAGTAATCCCTATGGTGCAAGTATATACAGTATCTGACAAAAGTGAATACACCCCTCATATTTTTGTAAATATTTTATTATATCTTTTCATGTGACAACACTGAAGAAATGACACTTTGCTACAATGTAAAGTAGTGAGTGTACAGCTTGTATAACAGTGTAAATGTGCTGTCCCCTCAAAATAAGGCAACACACAGCCATTAATGTCGAACCCACTGGCAACAAAAGTGAGTACACCCCTAAGTCAAAATGTCCAAATTGGGTCCAATTAGCCATTTTCCCTCCCTGGTGTCATGTGACTCGTTAGTGTTACAAGGTCACAGGTGTGAATGGGGAGCAGGTGTGTTAAATTTGGTGTTATCGCTCTCACTGGTCACTGGAAGTTCAACGTAGCGCTTAATGGCAAATAACTCTCTGAGGATCTGAAAAAACGAATTGTTGCTGTACATAAATATGGCTTAGGCTATAAGAAGATTGCAAAGACCCTGAAACTGAGCTGTAGCACGGTGGCCAGGACCATACATCAGTTTAACAGGGCAGGTTCCACTCAGAACAGGCCTTGCCATGGTCGACCAAAAAAGTTGAGTGCACATGCACAGCGTCCTATCCAGAGGTTGTCTTTCAAAAATAGACGTATGAGTGCTGCCAGCATTACTGCAGAGGTTGAAGGGGTGGGTGGTCAGCCTGTCAGTGTTCAGACCATATGCCACACACTGCATCAAATTGGTCTGCATGGCTGTCATCCCAGAAGGAAGCCTCTTCTAAAGATGATCACAAGAAAGCCTGCAAACGGTTTGCTAAAGACAAGCAGACTAGGGACATGGATTACTGGAACCATATCCCGTGCTCTGATGAGACCAGGATAAACTTATTTGGTTCAGATGGTGTCTAGTGTGTGTGGCGGCAACCAGGTGAGGAGTACAAAGACAAGTGTGTGTTGCCTACAGTCGAGCATGGTGGGGGGGAGTGTCATGGTCTGGGGCTGCATGAGTGCTGCCGGCACTGGGGAGCTACAGTTCACCATGAATTCCAACATATACTGTGACATACTGAAGCAGAGCATGAGCCTCTCCCTTTGGAGACTGGGCCGCAGGGCAGCATTCCAACATAACGACCCCAAACACACCTCCAATACAACCACTGCCTTGCTAAAGAAGCTGAGGGTAAAGGTGATGGACTGGCCAAGCATGTCTCCAGACCTAAACCCTATTGAGCATCTGTGGAGCATCCTCAAGTGTAAGACGGAGGAGCGCAAGGTCTCTAGCATCCACCAGCTCTGTGATGTCATCATGGAGGAGTGGAAGAGGACTCCAGTGGCAACCTGTGAAGCTCTGGTAAACTCCATGCCCAAGAGGGTTAAGGCAGTGCTGGAAAATAATGGTGGCCACACAAAATATTGACGCTTTGGGCCCAATTTGAACATTTTCACTTAGGGGTGTACTCACTTTTGTTGCCAGCGATTTAGACATTAATGGCTGTGTGTTCAGTTATTTTCAGAGGAATAGCAAATGTACACTGTTATGCAAGCTGTACACTCACTACTTCACGGTGTAGTAAAGTGTAATTTCTTCAGTGCTGTCACATGAAAAGATATAATAAAATATTTACAAAAATGTGAGGGGTGTACTCACTTTTGTGCAATACTGTATATGTGTAGCCAGTTATTGAAGTAATGTATGTGTCATCTTACCATAAATATTGTGTTGTATTCCAGATCCATGGGTAAGGGGGTGAATATGTTTCTTTAGCTGTAAACTGACAAGTGGCACTATATCTGCGCAGATTAGTTATCCTATTCCTTGATGATGCTGGTCCTGTGACTAATCTAAAGCCCTCCCCTTCCTGTGCTTTGTATTGCATTTCCACATTCTTGGTGTGCATGATAGCCTCCGCACCCAAAGGAGAACCCCCTGCACACCCTCTAATTGGTGGAGTGAATCCACTCAACAGTTCTGTTTTAACTGCAATCAGCTTCATTGTTTTTTAATCAGCAATTTAACACAAGCAGTTAAATAATAAGCAATGTTTCCACGAAAAAATAAAGCACAAAATAAATTTTGGCCTGTGCAGAACTTACTGGACAGTTATGTTGCGCTCATCCTGAGCTCAGTGGCTTTTTACCTACTAGATTGCCACCACACCGTGCCTCTCCTTCTGCAGGCCAAACGCATTCTGGATTCTTCCCGTAGAACAAGAGTGCCTCTGTGAAGAAATGTACTTCCTCTATAAATGGCAACCACAACTGTAGAACTGTAGGTCTGATTAAGCAGACTTCTCAGCAGCGCAAATAACACCCTTCTATAGCTAAACTGGGTTTCCCAGAGCTTTTCTTGCAACGGTTATTGGTAAGTTTTGGTGATCCATCAGAGCAAATATAATCTAAATGTACCTAGTTTGTGGCTGCAGCATAGATTGGTGGCTAGATGTACTGGCATAATCGAATCGCATATCTGCTGGCCACCGAGGAGCAGAGAGTGCACTACAAATACACTTCTACACGGAGCTCCATTCCCCAGATGGAAAGAGAAATAC
The DNA here is from genome assembly GCF_037356315.1 of Lithobates pipiens. Classification (NCBI taxonomy): domain Eukaryota; kingdom Metazoa; phylum Chordata; class Amphibia; order Anura; family Ranidae; genus Lithobates; species Lithobates pipiens. The sequence goes on from NW_027507903.1 coordinate 186,468,227, forward strand.
TTATATATTTCTATAGGCATTCGTAAAGCATTGTCATTTTACGCAGCACTTATAAATATTATTCATTCACATTGGTTCCTGTTCTCAAAAAGTGTGGGAGGTAATCTGGATAACTTTGGGAAAACAAGCACACAAGCACAGGGTGAACATGCAAACTTTATGTAGATAGCGTCCTGGCCAATTTTCAAACCAAGACCCAGTGCTTGCTGCATGGCAGAAACATTAACCACTAAGCCACTGTGCTGCACATCCATTTAGGAATTGATCAGTACAGTATATGTCTACCTTTTAAATCAGTGTAGTAGGAAAAAAAAGTGTGAATAAAGATTCAGGATCCACACCCAGCCAAGCTGGCCATAGCAATCTGGGGATATTCAGAAATGCATGCATGAGATGACCATGCCACAATGTCTTTTGGTTCAGTTCCTGTCCTGAAAAGCAATTTTCTGGTTGCATAAGCATTCTTGTTTAGGCAATACAGACAGAACAAGTGTAAGGTTAGCATTTTTTTTTTTGCGAGTTTAGCGCAGGAGAAACATCACTGATCATGCAACGTTTCTTAACCTGCCTGATCATTTTATTTGCTTAGAACAGCTTTTTTGGTTACTCCATCGATATTAGATTGATGGCCTTTGTATATACATGCTGTATCTCCGCTTTGTATCATAGGCTCACAGTGACTGGCTAGGGAACAAACATACTGTGTGATTGTTTCTTTCCCAGTTTTCGGTCAGCCTTTATAGTGTTTGCAGTCTCCAGCTGGCTGTAGACATAAATTGATTTTCAAATCCCCTATCAGTTGAGTTTGTCGAGGGTTATCTTGCGAGTATGGTCTATTGTTTGTTGTTGTTTTTGTAGCTGCTTCAACAACAAGCCAACAACTTTCACAATGAAATAGTTGTGTTGGAATGGCATACAAGATTCTGCTGCAAATGTTAAAAAAATTGAAGATTGTATATAGCATGGACAGTTGTGACAAGTAGATGAATTATTGTCAAGTTGCAAAAAAGCCTTGGACCATATCCTTAGCCTGTGGTCAGTGTCTTCAATTAATCTATGACTATGTCTAGTTTACATTGGATGTGTAAATGTCAATCGGTTTCCTAGCAAATGGCTATTTTATATGGTATGTTGTTATAAATTTACTTTTTTTTTTGTGGGTTTGGTATTAACTTGTCATTACACTTTAGCCTCAGAACTATATTACAAACTACTACTATAGGGCAACATAGCCTCAGCATTCTTTGTGGGTCAGTGCACTTGTTAGAAGGTCTATGTATGTGTTAGAACAGTATGAAGTTATGCTGTTACTAATTAGCTGTCAGCATTAAAATTCTAATTTACTGAATTAAACTGCATATATCAACAGGCAGCAGCATGTAATTAGTATGTTTTATGGGTATGAAACAGCAATAGGAGCTGACAGATTTAGAAAGCATTTATACATGTCAGGATTTGCAAATCTTATTAAGAATTTAAAAATTGTGGCCTGATAAATATCCTAGAATAAATCAGAGCAATGCACTTGCAAATGTAGGAAGGAACTAGTTTACCTTAATGTTATATTGCAGACAGTTTGTTGCAGTTTCTGCCAAAACCAGTTTTTCCTCTTTGTTTAAAAACGTTAGGCTCAGTTCACACCTATGTGTTTTTTTAACCCCTTGCCTACCAGGCACTTACACCCCCTTCCTGCCCAAGCCATTTTTTAGCTTTCAGCACTGTCACACTTTGAATGACAATTGCGCAGCCATGCTACACTGTACCCAAACAAATTTTTTATACTTTTATTCACACAAATAGAGCTTTCTTTTGGTGGTATTTAATCACTGCTGGGTTTATTTTTTACAAAAAAAAAAAAAATTGAAAAAAAATACTTTATTTTATGTCAGTAAATTTTGTAACTAAGTAATTTTTTTGCCTTGATGTGCGCTGATGAGGCGGCACTAATAGGCTGAACTGGTGGGCACTGGTGAGGCGGCACTTATGGGCACTGATTTGGTGGCACTGGTGAGGCACTAATATGCCACACTTATTGGCACTGATAGGGGCACTGATAGGCAGCCCTGGTGGTCACGGATAGGCATACTTATAAGCATTGATGGGTGGCACCGATTGCCAGCACTGACTGGCACTGCTAATGGGCATTGATTGGTGGCACTTGTGGGCAGTGGTGGGCACTGCTTGCTGGCAATGTTGGGCACTGATTGGTGACAGTGTATTGCACTATTATAATCAGGGCTGTGATGATCAATGTCCTGATTACATTCCTACATGTCCCCCTGTGAGGAGATGCCACTGATCGGCTCTCCTCTCCTCACACTCTGTCAGTGTAAGGTCAAGAAACCAGATTATCGGCATTTCCTTGTTTACATGTGACCGGCTGTGATTGGACACAGCCGATCACATGGTTAAAGAGCCACGGATGCTGCTCTTTACAGAGATGGGGGTTGTGCCATGTCCTAGCAACATGGCGCGATCGCCTCGCTGAACACCCCCGTGGCGTGTGAGAGCTGACATTCTGGGGTGCCGTCATATGACATCATCCCAGCTGCAGCACCCCGCCATCATTTGACGGCATGGGCGGGCAGCAAACAGAAACGCACTACAGTCAATTTAACATGGTTTCCTATGGGACACATTCACATATTTATTTATTTTTTTTACAACTGCTGTGTTTTTGAAAAGGGTCAGGTACTTCTTTAAAAGCAAAACGTTGCATTTTTGGTTCAATAGACTACAATGGAGAAGCTGCAGAAAAGAATGTTGTGCATTTCTGCTGCAATTGTACCAAAATTTTACTGTGATTTGTGTCTTTTAATCCACCCAACAACAAATTGCCCAACAAAAAAATGCATAAAAATGCAAAATGCGCAAAAAATGCATCAAAAACATGTGCAAAAAATGCACAGCAAAAAGCACTGCAAAAGCAAACTACATATGTATGAACCAAGCCTTACCTAGGTTTGCTTGACTTATCTAACATTGATCATTCATTTGCACCACACATTTGAGACCGCTGTAAGTTTCTCCAGTGGCAGGAGCAAGGGGTAAATCTTTGCCAACAATATAGATATTTTTGGCTTGAAATCCTTTTTTTGCCAGGATGTCTGATATGCAGCAAAATAAATATATGGGGAGCAAGCAGGGCCAAGTTACAGGTGTCCTCCATAAGGAGCAAAGTGTAAGTCATTTGCAAAATTACAGAAGAAATCCATCAATTATCAAGTGTAAAATGTTTATGACCTCCATGTTTTCTTTAATGTGATTCAGCTCTTGTAACATGGACCAGAGCACAGAAGTACAGTTGGTTCAATGCTTGTACATGTTATTTTATAAGCTAAAACTAAAAAAAAACAAAATGTAAAAATAAAATCGACAATATTTTCTACTTCCGGTTAAAAAAATATCCAATAAAAAAAAAGATCTTTGTAAATTTAGGGAAAATGCATTCAAATATATGTCTGTGGTAAAAAAAAAATCCCAATAAGTGTATATTAATTAATTTGTGCAAAAGTTGCACTATACTGTAATAGCAGTGATTAGCAACTTATAGTGGAACTGTGATAGAGTTGCGGGCAATCAGGCGCTAACAGACACTATCTGGGAGGGTCACTAACGGACACTGATGTCGCTAGTGACACTAATATTGTGATCAGTAATAATACTGTACACTGACACTGTACTAATGACACTGGCTGGAAGGGGTTAACTGTGCCTAACAAACAGGATTTCTGCCCACCCTACTGACTGGCTGATGAATTTGTGTTTTACAAAGTATTGTAGGTCTTTATATGTCAGGACAAGCTCATAGGCCTCTAACTGCTTTTGAGGGACTGGGAAGTCTCTCTCAGATCCCTTATCACATGCTGTCCTTGAGTTATAAAGAAATCCTTTCCCATACACACAGTGCATTGCCCACTTATACAAAGCTGTGGTCTAGGGAATTGGGACACCTCATTTACCCTTACGCACAAATCTTCGATCTCCTGCTATGCGCAAGAGAAAAATGATGACCTCCACCGATACATGTTGGTGCTGTCACAGAGAGAGAGGAAAATATTTACATGTTTGGTGGGGATGTGCCTGACTGTCCCTTTTGGAAACAGATTTTTCAGATCTACAATTAGATTTGTGATGAATCTCTCATCCGCTCCTCCCCCCTTTATCTATCCTCCCAAATCCCAGAAAACAAATCTCCTCAGATTTTTTTTTGTTTCGGCTGCACGCCAGCTTATTATTACTACATTTTGGAAAACCGATGTTACCCCCCCCCTTCTAAACATGTTGGTAGATACCCTTAACAACTTCATGTTTATGGAAGAGACACAGGCAAGGGAAATGGACATATGGGAAATACATAACCAGTTGTGTTATGTGTGGCTCCATTATTGCTCTTCCAATGGCAATGTTTTGACACGATGCTTCTATGGACCTCTCTATACAATATGAACCCATATTCTCCAGAAATATATCAGTTGGGACTGTCCTTTACTGTGATGCTGCAGTCTTTACCTACTTTATGGTTTGTTGATAATGGATGCTGTATCTAACTTTCCATTCCTTTTTTCCTTTCTTTCTACTCTTTCCTCCTCCTGCTCTGTACTCTTTCTCTTCCTTTATTATTTAAGTTTACTCACCTGCCATTACATCGACTTATGTTGTCAATTATGGCGCTTATGCCGCCATTTTGACATGTTACCCCTTTTTTCTTCCCCTTTTTCTATTTGCTGTACCCCTTAATGTGATGATTTCGCAAAACTTGAAAATCAGTGAATAAAATATATGTTCAACCTAAATGTGTATCTACTTTAATGAGTGTAATGTATGCTGCTTTAACAGATCTAGCTGTTATTTCTCCCTGAAACAGCCAGATCGCTTATCTGTGTAAAGAGCCCTATGTGTATGTAAACACAGGACTCTGTGCTGTGTTGGCTATAGCCAATAAATAGGTCTCAGCCATAAATCATTGGCCAAGACATGTTTAAAAAAAATACCACTGTAGCCAGTGACAATGTGGATTAGGGGGTGTGCACATGCGCACCCCTAACCTAGAGCAGGCTGAATGACCTACATGATCCAGCTTGCCCCCAGTAATGTACTGTGGGCAGACAGGAAATAGTTAAAACACCTCTAGAAACTCAAATCTGTAAGAATTTTTAATGCTTTTATTATCTTGTTATATATCAAGGGGCATTTTTATACAAAGGTGTAACTTTTTGGTTTGAATATTTATACATCAGTGACATCTGGTCATGAAGATGACCTAACTCAAAATGCTAGACAAATTATGATGTTTTTTTCTGCATCACTGGGATCCTCTAAAGGAGATAAGATGAGTGCAGTATGTACAACTTACCTGCATCTTTTAAGTAGAGGTAAGGTAAGTTAGCCATACCCCTGCCATGTTAAATGGATAATCAAGTCCATTGCACGCTTCTATACCAGATTGAAATGAATCAAGCATACAGTACAGAAGTAGAAGACCCACTGTTATTAACAAGCAAGTGGTTATAATTCAAGATTATATGTCGCCATGCATAATTTGCCCCAAAATATATTTTATTTTTTTAGTTAAAGGAAGGTTATTTTATTATATACAAGCAATCTTGTTATCAACCTGTACAGAATGCCAAGAATTATCCAACTATTGGTTTAAAAATGATTTAATAAAATGAATTTATGTGAATATATGCATAATCTGTCAGATATTGCCATCACAATGGAAGCCCAAATCTGTTGCAGAGCAACCGGAAGAATACTGAGGGCCCAGTATATCAGGCAGACAGTCAGTGTTGCTACATTGTTTCATAATATTAAACACGCTTGCATTCTTTTCACATCTTCTTATTCTGTAAATATGGAAAAGTCAGATGAAGTTGGGTTTCACTTTTTTCTAAGCTAGTATACCGGGGTGCTTAAATTGTGGAGGAAGGCATTTGGTAGTATATATTCTACATTTGTAAGCCTTCTAAGGCATGCAGAGATGAGTAAAACTGTTAACATCATCAGATGGCTCAATGATCAAAGCACACAAGAGTCACTCTACTGTTACTGTTTTTGAATCACAAGTATGTGAAGTCCGGAGAATGCTAAGATTTCAATCTGATTGTTGCTTTACTAAGGTTAGTAGGTCCTGCCAAAGAGATTTCTTTGTCTTTCGCCCTGTCTATAATTGTGGTGGCTGTAAAAGCAGACCTAAATGTACTTAGCGGATTTTATTTTCAGGCTACAGCCTTACTATCTGTGGAGGTCAAACAAATAGAATTTTCATCTCTTTAACATTTTATAAGACAGGGGTCTGGACAGTTTCATTCACCCTTTATCTACTGAACTTGGATCCCTAAATTAGATTTTGAAATTGAGTGTGTAGCTTAGTCAGTAAGTTACCATAATGCTGGAGCACTGCATTCAACCCTAGAACTACAGAGGTCATAGCAATATAAAGCAAAATGAATTGAAAAAGAAACTCTGAAAAGGAGAAAAGTTATTTCTTTTTAGGTTTTAGCAAAGTAAGCATACATCTTAGAAATCATTCAACCACACTACTGATTTATACTTTAAATGAAAGCCCTAACAGCATGCTGCATAAAGGTAATATCTTTGGTAGATGGGTCTTATGACATTTTACATTTAAACAGTATTATGACATTTGACAATGTCCCCTTTTAGAAAATATTTCTATGTATTATGAAATATATTTCATTTATAGACATTTGAGTAATGCTTTTACAGTATTTATAATGTCAAGGAGGAGGGCATATCTACAGGAGTTAAGCAGTGAGAGCTTTGTGTCACTTTTTAGTTAACTGTGGATCGTCATTGACAGTTGGATGTGCTGGTACAATTCAACTAATGGTTAGTGTTTTTGTTAAGATGCGTGATTTCTGCTTGTAGAAGAAGGGGCAGGAACAGATACTTTAACAGCTTTTAGATAACAGTAGCAATTCAGAATTATAAACAAAGGTGATACTGTGTAAATTACAAAAGTCATTAAACATAAGCTGTGGCAAATATCTGTATAGGATAATATTAAATCAATACATCACATGCCTTGCATGAAAAATTATGAATACAACAAATATAAACTAGTGATAAAGTAAAATACAAACTGGTTATAAATTAATAAAAGTTAATGCAACATGATCTAAAAGTCCAACACCATATGAAGAACCCAAGCTGTATCATAAAAGATCTCTGTGTGTCTTAGTGCCAGTTATTGAAGAAAAACATCCCACACCGGGCCCCCAATGACGTGATTTATGTCAAAGCATGAATAGTGCGTATCCAGAAGCTGTGACGTCACCACGTCCCCCACTGAGCTATGAATAAGCCTCATGATGGGGCGTTTGCCAATAAAGATGCCTTTTTTGATGTGAGACCCTCAATCTTGAGCAGAGCCAGCACCTGTGAATTCCATTAGGGTGAGCACTTTATTGTGGATTTGGGAGATTGGAGCTGTAATCTCTGTGTTTATGACCACATCCAACAATTTGCCACATTGCATTGTGAGGTTTGGAGTTCTGGCTGAGGCAGATTGCCTACATTTTTTCTAAGTGCTTTTTATTCGAATAAAGCATCCCGATGTGAATGTACAATGTATATGTAAAGTGCTGCGTAAATTGATAGCGCTATATAAGTACCTCAAAAAATAATAATTATCCTCAAAGAATTTTATACTATGCGAGCCTGGTGCTCTGTCTTTTCTAAATTCCTGGGGACCATCAACAGTGGAAAACCTGCATGAGGTGGTCCAAGGGCAGACTCTTGATTCCAGCAATAAGAGAGTCACACGTCCTCTTGTAATTTGATTTGTTTTTCTTCAGTAAGTGGCGCTATGACACATCTTTTAAGATACAGCTTGGATTCTTCATATGGTGTTGGACTTCTATATTACCTTGTATGAACTTTTATTATTTTTTCACTAACTAATTTATCACCAGTTTGTATTTTAATTTATTACAAGTTTATATTTGTTTTATTCAGAGCAATTCAGAATTACTTCTGCCCATAAAATGTATGGAAAAGGTCAGCTGCAGTGTCTGTTTGTACCATAGACCTGAGTCCATCTTATGCCAATAGGCAGCTGTTTTTTTTTTTTTTTAATGCAATCATTATGGAGGTGCATGGGACTCACATGGGCCTTAACCACTTCTGCCCTGGAAGGATTTACCCCCTTCCTGGCCCTGCCATTTTTAGAGTTATTTTAGCTGACATTTGTGCGGTCATGCAACGCTTTCCCGAAATAAAATTGTGCTTTTTTTTTCCACACAAATAGAGCTTTCTTTTGATGGTATTTGATCGCCTCTACTTGTCTATTTTTTTGTTTAAAAAATAAAATAAATTTTTTTAAAAAAAATATTTTTTATATTCTGCTTTAAAAAAATCTAATTTCTTTATCAAATTAGGCTAACTTGTATAATGCTACATATTTTGGTTTAAAAAAAACCCAATAAGCCTATACTGATTGGTTTGCACAAAAGTTTACCCATGCAAACATGACCCTTCCAAAGTATGCTGAACTTGTATAGTAAACATTGGCTTTATAAGTATTGCTATCACTGTTGCTGCAGCCAGTACCTGCCGACTAGTGTGAGACAATAATGTAGTTATATAATGCCATTGCATTTTTGCTCATAACCTGGTGAATTTTCTAGTTTACAGCTGAGTGTAAGCAAAAAGTGAATAGAATGCGACATCTGATCACTGTAACACATAAATCAATGTAAATTAATTATGCTTACAGTTCAAAATAAAGCTACAAGTATAACAGCCTGAAGCAAGTTACAGATGTTTTTATGTCTTGCCATGTCTGTCAGCTCATATTTGTGTTTTGGAGGGTTTTTTTTTTCCATTATTCATTCATTTCCAGTCTCGTCAAAACTACAGTTTTTAAGCAAATGCAAATTCTTTGGTATTAGAAAAAAAGTTTATTCAACCACTTCAGCCCCGGAAAGTTTTCCCCGATACGGCACTGCGTTGCTTTAACTGACAAATGTACGGTCGTGCGACGCTGTACCCAAATAAAATTGATGTACTTTTTTTTAGTGGTATTTGATCACCTCTGCGGTTTTTATTTTTTGCACTATAAACAAAAAAAGACCGACAATTTTGAAGAGAAAACGATTTTTTACTTTTTACCATAATCTCCCCCAATTTTACATTTTTTTTATCGTTTCTTCATCAGTTTAGGCCAAAATGTATTCTTCTACATATTTTTGGTAAAAACAAAATGGCAATCAGCGTATATTGATTGGTTTACACAAAAATTATAGCGTCTACAAAATAGGGGATGGATTTATAGCATTTTTGTTTGTTTTACTAGTGATGGTGGTGATCAGCGATTTTTAGCAGGACTGCAACATTTCAGAGGACTGATCGTACATTTTTGAAACTTTTTTGCGATCATTGACATTTATACAGCGATCAGAGCTAAAAATAGCACTGATTACTGTATAAATGTCATTGGCAGGGAAGGGGTTAACACTAGGGGGCGATCAAGAGGTTAAATGTGTTCCTTCATGAGTGTTTCTAATTTTGGCCGGATGGGACTGACTGGTATCGCTCTGATATCGCTGTTCCCAATTACTAGGAACAGCAGATCTGCTTCTCCTCTCCTGTCAGAACAGAGATTTGTGTGTTTGATCCCCGTTCTGGCTCTCGTGCCCATGATCACAGGTGGCTGGCGGACATTGCGGGTGCCAGTCACGTGCATCGGGTCTCTCACTGTGCAGCAGGCATGCACGCGCCTACTATGGCTCTTAAAGGAGCCAACATTAAGGTACAGCAATTCGCGGGAACAAGCCCCTTTGCGACTGTAAATGTGCGTGAGCTGGTCGGCAAGTGGTTAAAATATTTTACCGCAGAAAGTGATTTAGGCTGCCTTTCTGGTGACAATTCTATTTTAAAGGAAACATGTCCCAAACAAATAATGGAGACAATCATTGCTACCCTCTTTCTGGAAATGCTAGTTGCTTGATTTTCATAATTACTCTTTAAGTATTTCCTAATTTACACATTTGCTCTGAGTCACTTATGGAAGTAACTTTGGGTGAAAAAAAACAGTATGAAAAGTAAGAGCGTGAAGAAAGGAAAATGAAGGAGAGGGTCCAGAAAATCCCTGTATAGTGCAGTAGTTTAAGGTAATAGCTCTCAATAAACAATTCAGGTGGAATAATCTACTTACATTTGGTTGAAATGTGATCAACCAAATTAATGTTCCAAATCCAAAAACTGTTTTTGGAGCATATATCTGTCTCCATGCAAAACTTTAGTCAAGGTCTGTTGCTATCAATGCTGTGGGGTAATCCAAACATTGATGCCTCTAGTTTTGGTTTGGATGGGAGGAAAAAACCTCAGAGAGAATTTAAATGCAGATTCGCCTGATTAGAAAAGGATATCCAAAATATGAAGCTTCAATTAAAATGTTTCTTTATTACGGTAACTTATTTTGACACTAATGCTCTGCTAGCCAGCTAAAATTGGAGTTGTGACACATCAAATCTGAAGGAACCATTCATTTGCTATTAAGTTTATTGGAGTTGATTTACTAAAACTGAAGAGTACAAAATCTGGTGCAGCTGTGCATGGTAGCCAATCAGCTTGTTTAATTAGCCTTTGACAAAAAAAACTGGAAACTGATTGGTTTCTATGCAAAGCTGCACTGGATTTTGCACTTTCCAGTTTTTGTAAATCAACCCCACCGTGTAACAAACAATTTTAACCAGTCTGACACTAAGGTGGTTTTCAGGCGTTTTAGCGCTAGAAATAGCGTCTAAAAAGCACCTGTAAACTGCCTCCCGTTCTGTGCAATGAGTGCGTTCACACTTGGGCGGTGTGCTTGTAGGACGTTAGGAAAAGTCCCACAAGCAACATCTTTGGGGCAGCTTGGGAGCCCTATAAATAGCACTCCCACAACACCCCTGCCCATTGAAATGAATGACCAGCGCTTCCAACGCACCTTAACCACTTAAGGACCAGGCCTATTTTTCAAACTTGTTTACAAGTTAAAATATTTTTTTTCGCTAGAAAATAACGTCCTCCTTCCCCCTTAGGTATAATTTTGCAATTTATTTATTTTTTGGTTTACATTTTTTTACTGTAAATATTTAAGTTTATTATTGTTCTTTTTATTTTTGTTTTGTTCTTGAATTTTTTTGTGACGCATTTGTTTTTTTCTAAATTAGAGAAAAATGCGTATGTCTTTTAAAAAAAACTTCACAACTTCAGTTGACTGTAAAAAAATAAATGAATGCACATTTTTTTGCAGGTAAAAAAGAAAGTACATTTATTATTTTTTGTTGCGTGAGCCTGTAAAGCATGCATCAGCTGGTGCTATGCAGGTCTCTGCAGATCTGTCTGTGTATCAGCTTGCTCCAACCTTATGAGGAAGCCAATACATGCTGACTGGAAGTATGAATGAAGCGCCATGGTAATTCATTATAAATTACAAGCCGAAAGCTGCAAAGGCTGCTGGACCTTGTAGTTTTTCATTCACAAGACTCTGTGATTGAGTGACGCAGCCAAGTGGGCGGAATCCCGCTCTGCCGTGTTTTTTTTTTTTAAATGTGACAGCAAGCGGGGAGGGAGAGGATCCCCGCTAGCTATCAGAATGAGGAGCAGGGGGGACAGGTCCATTTTTTACATGTTACACCCTGAATATGGGTATAACTTGTAACATGTTATAAAAGGTGAACTTATCATTTCACCATGCTTTGTAATAGAAACATCATTTTAGTGTAATTTTTTTTTATAAACTACATCATTTTATAGTAAAATATGTATTTTTTTTATATTGAACATTACAGTAAGGCTGGGTTCACACTGATGGAATTTTTCCCCCCGCATCCAATTCCTATGACAGGAGAGTGTGACCGGCTCTCAATGGAGCTGGTTCACACATCTCCAGGGTGGCCATGGAGCGTATTGCACAGTGGTCCTGTGCCTCTTTGGCTCTGTTTCAGATCCAAATTCATGCCTGAATCGTCCCTGAAAGGGAGAATAGAGATGCCCTGGACCCCTGCTGTGAGCCGCGACCAAACACAATGTGAACCTATAGATTGTATAGAAAAGAAACTAATTTTTTTTTAACTTAATATTGCCAAGAGAAAGCTAGGCATTAACACACTGACAACAAAAGAGTACTGCTATCCCTGTTGGGACACTTCCTCAATGTGCCAATTCTGACATTTCTCTCCTACATGTAAAAATTATCTTTTTTTTGCTAGAAAAATACTAAGCACCACCAAACATTATATATCTTTTTTTAGCAGAGACCCTGGAGAATAAAATGGCAGTTATTGCAATTTTTTTGCCACACAGTATTTGCACAGCAATTTTTTAAATGCAATTTTTTGGGAAAAAATACACTTGAATTCATTTTAATGCAATAATACAATGTATAACCCACTATATATATATATATATATATATATATATATATATATATATATATATATATATATATATATATATATATATATAATTCTAAAGATGTTACGCTGAGTAAATAGATACCTAACATGTCACACTTTAAAATTGCTCACACTTGTGGAATAGTGCCAAACTTAAAAATCTCCATAGGCAACACTTTAAAAATGTGTACAGGTTACCAGTTTACAGTTACAGGGAAGTATAGCGCTAGAATTATTGCTCTCACTAATGGTACCGACGATACCTCATATGTGGTGCTAGCGGCATTTAAAATAAAGGATGTGACATATGTATATGGTTGCTTCTGCATGCAGCACCAGGGGGCGCATTACATTTTTTTTTTTTTTGCACTGTCCCTTTCATTTTTTATTATTTTGATCACTTTTATTGCTATTACAAGAAATGTAAACATCCCTTTAAAAGGAAAAATGCACAACAGGTCCTCTTGGAGACATCTGGGGTCAAGAAGACTTCAAATATTTCCTCTATCCTGGAAAGCATGAGATTAAAAAAAAACACTGATCTCTGCTTTCCAGGGAAAAAAATGGCAGTGTTTACATTTGCCAGAGTCGGAAGTGACATCATGACAGTTTCCGGCCCCCAGGATCATAGAGATGGCCAGGAACCAATCCTGTTCATGACCAGTTCTATAGTAACCCAGCAATAGCACGAAAGAGCCTGAAGAGGCGCCGATGGAAGGGGAAGGACATCCCCTCCTGCTGCCTCTAAAAGCAATCCAGCAGTTAATCAGCAGCTAGGATGGCTTTTACAAGAGATGGAATCGCCAGCTGAAAAGATAGATACCGGGATGATGCCTGTAGCTGGAGGCATCATCCCGGTATAACCACTTCCAATCCAGGATGACACATGATGTCCTACAGTCGGGAAGTGGTTAAATATCATCTTAATGACATTGAAACAGAAGCAGTGGGATTGTCCAAAGATTGATGAGAACAATCAACATTCCAAGTTGATGAAAACTGAGCCAGGAAATATGGATCTTTCTATGGAAGTCCTCAAGAGAATATGCCATAGGGTTACTCAGATCACTAGGCTCCCATTACGATAAAACTAAAATATCACTTTTGGGTGATGTGTAAAAGAACTATAATTGTGTTACCCGATTAGCACTACTGCCTTACAGCTCTTTGAACTTCTGTTCCCACCAAGATCTGTGTGGCGCTTGCTTGTTCTGCAGTTTCCTCTCGCATTTCAAATGGACACATTGGTGACTTTTTTTGGTTTCCACCCAAATAGGTCTCAGTGTGTGTGTGTGTGCATTTTTATTACCAAGGTAAGGGCATTTGTATGTGAATTGTGGAAATTAAATTGGTAACTGTTTTTTTTCCCCAAATATGTGCTGCAGCCAAAAGAATCAGAGCTAAGTAATTTATTGATTTAAAATGTGTTGTATAACCTAGTGTCCTATGCTACTTCCCTGTTATGATGATTATTGGCTTCAAGAGTTTGTTGCTGACCCAGAAAAAGAATTGCAGATCAGACGTCCTGATTTTCTTACTTGTTCATTGTTAGTTATTTCTACCTAAAGTGACACTGGAGAAATGAAAAAAATAGAAAATTCTCTATTTTGCCAGTGATGTTCATTTTCCTTACCACTGAATGGTAATCATTTACAAAGATGTTGGCCTCACAAAATATATGCATCTGAATGGGCAAAACTTACTAGGTTATCACTAGCAATAAATGATTTTCCAAGGCTGTAGCTCTGGCTGATGACATATTGTAAAATTAAATACATACACACGCAGAGGGGATTAATTGTTATAGTTTCAGGGTTGATGTATCACATAATATTTATTCCCACAAGTCTATGCCGGCATCCATATTGTTACAAGTGGATGATATTTAATATGTATTATAGATTCTGTTATGTAAAGGGAATATTATTAAGATATTCAAATATATATATATTTTTTTTTCCACAGGGTTTCTTTTTTATGTCTTGTTTGTCATGTTTTTTTTTTTATTGCAAAGCAAACATATTTTATACATACAGAAATATGGTGAAATATTTTCAGATCATTACTATGACAAATTTCACTTCCATATGAACAAATTATTTCTTGGAGTTTTCAGGATAATCTATTTGGCTATAATGTTGTAAATTCAATAAAAGATCATTACACTGCAGTAGTTGTTTTTTTTTGCTTAGGATGCTGTTGAAGGTTTATCCAATTTTAGAGTATTGGCATGTTTGGGTTTATGTACGAACTAAAAATTAGGCATATATCAACACACATGCTAGTTGTGCTCATCCATCAAGGCACTACCTGCGCATATGAAAGATTTTAATATGTACTATTCATTTGTTTTCCAGGGATTATTGATCCTATTGCAGAATTTGCCAACCGCACACTGGGGGAATGAAGATATCAGCGTCCTCCTGGCTGAAGCCTACAGACTAAAGTTTGCTTTTGCAGATGCCCCCAATCACTACAAGAAATGACCTGATTCAGAGCTGGCAACAATTGAAAACCTCCCTCCTTATTAGTGATTTATATGAATATGTACAATATAAATACTTTTTGTGCTTTTTTATTGCAGTGATATCGTTTTCACAAATTCACAAAATAACATGGAATCATATCTACAGAGGCTTAGGTGTAAATTCTGATAGACAAGGCCCATTGTACACATGCCACATACCAAAGAAACTTATTTTTCTGAGAATTTACAGGGTAGAACTAAAGGAAAATGGCATCCTCCCACTTCTGGTCCAATTTATCATGGCAGGTGTTCTGAAAGCTATCTAGATAAGTGCATCAAGTTTGAATTACACTAGTCAGGATTATTCAGATCTTTGTATTTCAAAATTTAGTCATTTGAAAGTGTGAAATGTAAATATAGTAAGCATTAAAATCCTTCTAATATATTACTGACAATGCTGCTTGGAAGTTTCTTTCAGTTACTTTGCCCCAGTACTGCTAAATACTAAGTAAAGAAAGTGTATTTCACTTCTACCCATTTACCCTCAGTTCTATTTGTTAATGTATTTATGGTAGAAACTGAGCTTGTTTCTGTATATGTGGCAAGTTACTATTTGGTATATAGAACTGAAGTCACCATGACATTAAAAAAAAAATAGGCTTGTATTCTTCCCCTGCTATTTTCCACTGACATTTTTAACTTTAATACATTTAGCACAGATAGGACATTTTATTCAGTGGTTTAAATTCAGTTTATCAATTTTTTGTTTGTGATAGTTGACAATTTAGACATATTTAATGCTCCTCCATTCCCTTTTGCTTTTTAACTCATGGCAGTGGATTAAAACCTATAAAATACAACCATGATATATTTTTCTCTACTATTGTCATTGTCATACGGGTTGATTTACTAAAAGCAAATAGGCTGTTAACTTTTTTTTTTAACTTTATATCTTTATTAATTTCTTTTCAATTTAAACAGAAAATAAGACAATAAAGCCCCCCTTTCACTCATCCCTTCCTTCCAATCCCTCCAACATTCTCCCCTCCATTCTACTTACAAGAGTTTTCCTATCTCACTACTAAATGTTTAATAACCCTTCCACTTTTACATATAAATATTTCTATTCATTTTCTCACACCACAATTTCCAGATCTTATCTAATTTTTTAATTCCTCCCTGTCTTATATATATGACCCTTTCCTTAAGAATTACCCCATTCATGTTCTGTGCCCGGTCCCTACTGGAAGGAGGTGTGGAAGACTGCCATTTCTGGGCTTTAAATTTCCTAGCTTGAAAAAGGCACCTTAATATTGCTAATTTGGTGTCTGGCTGTTAACTTTGCAGGAAATTATTCCTTTTAGTGAATATTGACATTCCAAAGAATAACCAATCATGTGCAATATATACTGTCTCCTTGCTTGCACACAATTGGATGATGGAAGTCAGCAGAGCTTTACCACATTCACAAAGGGAACATCTCCTTGCAAAATGATCTATTTGCCTGTAGTAAATCAACCCCAGTAGGTATGATGAGGACAAGCAACCGAGCAAGATCAAGAAGAGTTATACAGTGGGTTTATAAAAGAATCACCCCCTTTAAAATAAGCACCTTTTGTTGCTTTGCAGCCTGAATTCTAACATCCAAGTGAAAGATATAACACCAACATGTCAGAAAAAAATAAATAAAAAACGGAATGACTGAGTTGGAAAAAGGACCACCCCCTTGTGTCAGTATTTTGTTGCACCACTTTTTGCTTTAATTACAGCCTTTATGTCTCTACTACCTTTGCACATCTAGATTTTGCAATATTTACCCACTCTCCTATGGACCAAAGTCTTCAAGTGATTCCACAGATTTTTCAGTGGGGTTTAAGTCTGGGCTCTGACTAGGCCATGCAAGGACAGTCACCTTTTTCTCCTTTAACAACTGTGTGGTCATTTTTGCTGTGTGCTTTGCGTCATTGTCATGTTGGAAGGTAAACGACCTTCCCATTGACAACTTTGTGGCCGACGGCCGAAGATTTTCTAAAGAATTTGATGGTAGTTTGCCCCTATTAATTTTTTTCTTCTATTCTGACAAGTGCTCCAGTCCCTGCTGCAGAGAAACACCCCCCCATAACAAGATATTACCATCTCCATGCTTTGCTGTAGGAAGTGTGTAATTTAGATGGTAAGCTGTATTGGATTTCTATCAGACATATCGTTTGGTGTTGAGGCCAAATAATTAAATTTTACTCTCATCTGACCATGACCTTTTTACATGTGGAATCCGAATCCTCAAGGTGTGTTTTTTGGAAAGCTCAGTCATGAGCCTTTCTTGAGTGTTTTTTTTTTTTTTGCAACCCTCCCATACAAGCCATGTTTGTGGGGAATTTGTGATATTGTTGTCACTTGCACAGAGTGACCACTCTTAAATCCCTGCAACTGCAACAGAGTTGCTATAGGCCTCTAGCCTCTCTGGCCAGTTTCCTTCTGGCTCTTTCATTCAGTTTGGATTGATTATCTAATCCAGGGAGGGTCTGTCTGGTACCAAATACCATCTACTTCTTAATAACAGATTTCACTGTGCTGCTAAGCATTGATAAAGCCTTTGAATTAGTTTTTGTATCCATCTCCTGAAATGCGCCTATCCACAACTTTATCCCAGAGATCTTTTGACAGTGCCTTGCCACCCAAAGTTGATTGTTTTCTTCAGTTGCAGTAGCATGGACTGAAATGCTCCAGGAGAGCTCTTTTCATGCTAAGCTAATAAAAATTACCACAGCTGATCACAGTTGAAAGTCAAATGGCTTTGTGTGCCATTGAGAAGGTGATTAGCTTGACCTGATTGAGTTTACAAGTCATTTTTAGGAGGGGGGTCATCCTATTTCCAACTTGTATCTGTGTTTGAATTTTTATTTATTTTTTTCTGACATGTCATTGGTATATCTTTCACCTGGATGTTATAAGCAAATACAGCTGGATAAAACAAAAACTGTGTCTTCATTTCAGGCTGCAAAGCAACAGAAATTGGATTATTTAAAGGCTGGGATCACACCTATGCGAATTGGATGCGAATCTCCCTGCATTCAATTCACATGACAGGAGATAGTTACTGGCTTTCTATAGAGCTGGTTCACATATCTTCATTGTGGCTGCGGAGGAACTTGCACAGGAGTTCTGTGCGTCTTTGGCTCCACTTCAGGGCCGAATTCAGGCCAGAATTCGGCCCTGATTCGTCCCTGAAATGGAGAACAGGGACGCACTGGGCCCCTGCTGTGAGCCGCAGCTGTCGGAGGTGTGAACCCAGCCTCAAGGGGGGTGATTTTTTTCTATACTCACTGTATGTAAACTTTAGCAATTTACACCAAGCTAGACATTGTAATGCTAGGGTTTGTTTGCTAAAGACCAGAACGTGTTTGCTCAATATGGCACATACCTATTACCACGTAGAAACAAAATGTTTTTATTAACTTGTTTTTTCATAATATTTCTTAGGTGGTTTAAACAAATATTTCTGTTAACTGAAAATCAAACTATTTTGAAATTATATCCTTAACACTATTATGTCTGTAATTTACTTTTATAATTGCAGTATTGAAAACTAAAATGATTAGGGAAATCTTGGAAAATTCATTTTTGTTATATTTTAGTTGATTTCTTTTGTCTTTAAATAGAGCGAAACATTCTCTTGTGGAATACCATGCATGTAGTATCAGAAAGGAGTTGCCACTAAAGCCAAAACTGTGTCTGGCATCTTCACATGTTATCAGCATCTGTTTTTATATTCAGGATTCATCAGAATCCAACCTATTCTAGTTCCTTGTTAGTAAAGAAGGCACTGAGGCATGAAGCAATGTCAATGAACTTTTAGGCCACCTGCTGAAAATTTTCAGTTCCAACCTCTAAAGGGTTGGCTCAGCTGTGTATTCTCTACAAGAACATAGTCACAGTACGGGCAGAGCCATTTCATTATGGTCTGAACTTGACAAAGGTCTTATGTGTACCTTGAAACATAAATTGATAAAGGTATTTTTATAAGTCTGCATGACATATAATAAATAAATCGTAGGCCATCTGGTAGCCTACAGGTTGAACAAAACCTTTTCCATTATCCCTGACAACCTCCACAAGCCGTGTGATATTACCTAATTTAATAAATTGTTTATAACACCAGCACAAATCTCTAACATTTATTTGATTAATTAAAGTTTGCAACTGAGCTAAAGCCTCTATAGTTACTATACTTACAGTATATTGAGCCAGATTACAGTGACCATTTTCAATAATTATTTCCACCGATGAGCATGAAAAAAATGAAATCCAATTATCCCTGCATGTGTCTTAAGCAGTTGTATAGAAACACTTCTATTTTTTGTACTAGTATTATTGTTTATTTAAAATGTAATTATAACTTGTTTGAACATTTTAAATATGATTCATAGGGACTTGTACAAAATAAAAATGAATTCTAAATAAAAAATATTTGTTAGTAATGACAATATGACTTTGACCAAGCAAAGTTGATGTATCTACACTCTTCAAAAACAAAAATGTAAGTGGCTAAGTCAGTTGTGTTAGATCCACAGTATTTAAGTGTGGCTGATTTATGAAAAGTGGAGCCCAGAAAAAGGTGGTAGTTCCCAAAACATTTAACCTGCTTCCATGTTTAACTTTCTAATGTACTTTACAGAAATGTTAACACCAGTTTCATTTGTAAGGGCAGCAAACCTATTATCTTTTCCCTTTATTATTTTTAAACATGAATTCGCTCCAGGATACCGAGAATTAAATGAAGGCAAATGTTTTGCACTGCCTTCTGAGTAGTGTTTTATATTTGAAGTACTTTGTGTGCATGTAAGACATTGATGTTTGCAAAATGAGGACATTTTGTAAAAGTGTTTCGACCATTACCATTCTGATTACAAAAACATAGTCATTGCTAATGTGCGCATTCTTAATAAAAATATAGAGATAAGCAAACAACTGTGATGCCTTCACGTTTTGATTCTAAGATATATTCACACGTTTCCATTAGGCTACTCTGTAAGTCTTCCACGTTTACCTTCAAATGTGCCAAAAACCCCAACAATGATTCTTTATTTTGCCCCCCTTTTAGCCTGTTAAATATGTCAAACATTCTAAATCATTATCATTTTTTGTTTACGTATTCGATAAGTAAAAAAATAATTGTTGATTCTGCCAGAATTCCTGCAAGCTCATAATTTCAAGTGCCTTGCTTCACTGAACTCTCAAGCAGTGTCTGCCTAATTCAGCTTTTTGAACTGCAGAATACCCCCAAATTAAAGAGACGAGTAGAGATGGGGTGCTCTTTAGTGCGAACACCTTTGTTGTCCTATAATTGACAACGCTGTCCCCAGTTGCAGGATCAAGGAAAAAAAGCTGAGAAAAATAAAATTTAGGCAGCCACCACATCTACCCTGTTAGCTGCAGTGTATTTATTTTATGTTCTTGGTTTTAGATGCACTTTAAGTAATGCTTGGCTAGTATTTTATATTTGCCACACATTCTGAAAGGGCAACGATAATGTGCGACAAGCCCCCTTACCTTCTGCGAACCTACAAATTTAGACTTTTTAATGATAAATGGGTCAGAAAATACTCCTCAAAATGTATACATAATTACAAAGATATCCTCTATATACAATTTTCGTTAAACACCATAGTTTTGTACAGTACTTTTTCTGTGTATTCATATCACATACATTAATGTAAACCCTAATTGAATGGCATTTAGTTTGCTAAAATATTGAGCCATAAATAATTGCTATTTCTTCTTTCTTTTTTAAATAAAATACTGTTTTAACCTGTTATTCTTCCGTTGTTGCATCTCAGCACTGCTGGGCTCCTGCAGCCTTTTTGCAGCCACTGCCTATTTGTATATACTCCATGAACTTATGCACATCATTTCTCAGGGTAGGTTTGCCTGTTAGTAACAACTTTAGAACTGGGCATAGTGCATTGGAAGTAAGGGTGACTGTACAGGAGAACAACTGAGTGATGGGCAGAATGTTGGTAACCTGTAACAGGAAGTGCCAGCACAAGGACCTTTATTGTAGGTGTTATTTTAATCAAAGATGAAAATTTTAAAATATTTATATTCTTTTCTGCATTAAAAATGCATGCATGGGGTTTTCCATGTATTACGATGGCCCTAGTTCACACCAGTGCAGTCAGTTCCAGTCAGTTTCCAGTGCAGAGAAAAAAAAATGTAGAGCATGCTGCATTTTTTCTGCACAGAATTGTACTGGAACACAGCAAAACTCATTAAAAAAGAAACGGAACTGCGTGTGGTGTGAACTGTAAACAAAAAAGCATCTGGAACACATCCGAAGTGAATTTTTTTGTGTGAACTGTCTCCTGAAAATATATATAAAGTCTATCTCAGCTCCCTGACCCTTGCACAGGGCCATCTTAATAACACCATGGACCCCTGGGCAAAGTAATGCACTAGGGCCCCTACCAGGGAGACTGTGACCTGCGGCAAGCTGCAGCATTGCTGGATACAAAACTGCCGGGGCTGCTGTGGTCTCTCCTCAGCTTTAGTGAACGAGTCTGGAGGAGGCAGCAACACCCCTGGCTCTGCCCACAAACTCTACGGAGTTACTGAAGATCTCCAAGCAACAGCCTGACTTGATTATGTGAGAGGGGAGTGTTACAGGCAGCCTCCCCGCACCGCTCATGCTCCTGCTGACCAGTTCGACAAAACAGAACATGTTTACACACTAAGCTGCAAGGGAACAGGAAAAGTTCAGGGGCACCCGGGCAGTGCTCAGGTGTACCCGCTCATTAAGATGGCCATGCCTTCCCCCCACCATGTTCCCTTTTCGCCAAAGCTGATCAAGTGACTCGCTGGCTTCTGTTCTGCTTCTTCACTCTTCTCCTGCCTGTGAGTTATCCTTAATTATGCTAAATGTTGTTCTGGCATGATGATGTCAGTGCCAATCTCACTGAATGAGAGCTGCTATGGTTACACTTTGTATGCACTGTAGAGTCCCCAGTCTTCTGAATTAAGTGACCCTGAATATTATGCAGTTCAGAAGATTAAAGGACATCTTGTGCTGAAGAGGAGATGCTCCAGATTAAAGCTAAATGCTGCACTTTTGTCTGCTTTTATTTTACTTTAAAAGCCCTAAGAGGCTTGGAGGATTTTATAAAAAAAAAAAAAAAATTGCCCAGAAATGTTTTTTTCACATTCATGAATTTAAAGGATGAGTGTATCTTTCTAAGTCCACCACAGAGTCCCTTATCAAGGCCTCAGAATGTAAACCTCCTATAGAAAGTAATTTCCTTGTGTGACGGAATGTCCCACACTTTTGTCATGTACCGCTTCCTCACAGTCTGAATATAGATATTCCAACTGTTGATGACAACAAAAAAAGACAATACTTGTGTGGTTGCTGAACATGGACTGTTTATTGAACAGACATTCATGGTGGGGTAGACTGTCCAATCAGCAGTGAGAGCTTTTGGAGGAAATCGCCCCCCCCCCCCCCCCACCAATATCACAGCTACCTACACATCCCATAATATCCAAGGCAGACCGACACAATAGAACACTGGAATACAGCCACACCCCAAACGACCCAGCAAAGAGTACACAACACAATGAGACTATATATATATATATATATATATACACACACACACAACATTCCAGTGTGGTTGTACAGTGAGTCCGATTAGTACAGATCAGGCTGGATTTCTCAGTCACCCTGTGCCTGTATTAGAGACACAGGGTGACTTAGACATAGGAGGTGCATGAAATAAGGTTTTCTCAACCACCCCAAGGGATTCTGGGTTCCACGGGCCTCCCCGTCCAAAGTGACTCTGTCACACGTAGCCTTTAACTTTTTGGCTGCATGGCCTGTTCACAGGTGCCACAACATGAATTAAAGCTTCATCGTAAATGTAACCATAGAGCCTATCACATATACCAGAGTAAAGCAGGGACTTGGCATATATAACACAACCCCATGAAAAAAAGCTCTTCTTGGTGCTTTTGAGGCCTGTTCTTGAGATTATTTGGGGGTGATGATTCAGAAAATTGCTTTGGCTAGACTACATAAGCTCTAGTTTCTTAAATATGGTCAAAACTATATATATTTTTAGTCAGTTTTTGAAAAAAAATCCAAATCAACTTTTTCTTCTGTTACCTACGTAGTTTGTGTTTTTTGTGTACAAGGTAGCAGATATAAAAAAAGTGTTTAGGACTGTAATTTTACATTACATTGAAAACATTGGGTTCTAAAGTAAATTATTAACTGCATTATAGTTATGATTGTATAGGATGTGTGTGTATATTGCCACTCATATTGTTTCATTTTTGCAGACTGAGCACCCTAGAGGTTATGGCTAATTCACGATGGTGCTGTCTGAATCGTCCTGACGTATATTGCTATATTATGTCCTGATTTTTGACAAGTGACCAAAGTGAAGAATTTTTTATCATATTTATGCTGCATCTCGAAAAACTAGAGCTGATAGCGAAAAAATTGTGCCATTTTTGGGTCAAATCTACCCAGGAACAGGTCTATCATTTGAGGCACTAAAATGCGTGTTAGCCTGTGTAATCATAGTAGTCCACCACTTCATGCCCTAGCATGCTGACTGGTATTTCCATTTTTCAATCACAAGTCTACAGCTCAATCTACAACATGCACCTTACTTTGTGGTCAGATGTTAAGCAGAAAGCAGGAAAACCCAGTGTCTCTGGGCAGGCTGCACTACTATAAGCTAAATTTTATCAAGTATAAAGTTCTTACATACCATGTTTTTGCTGGGACAAATTTCCCTTGCTTTTTAAGACCCCTTTCACACCAGGGTGTTTTGCAGGCGCTATAGCGTTAGAAATAGCGCCTGCAATCCGCCCTAAAAAAGCCGCACCATTGTTTGTAGTGTGAAAGCCCTCGGGCTTTCACACTACAGTGGTGCGCTGGCAGGACATCAGGGAAAAGTCCTGCCAGCAGCTTCTTTGGAGCGGTAAAGGAGTGGTGTGTTTTACCGCTGCTCCCCATTGAAATCAACGGGGCAGCGCTGTAATACCGCTGGCAAAACGCCGCTATTGTGGCGTATTGCCGGCAGTTTTAACCCTTTTTCAGCTGCTAGCGGGGGTAAAAGCGCCCCGCTAGCGGCCGAAATAGCAGCGTTTTACCGCCCACGCTATGGGCGGTGTGCTGTGAAAGGGGTCTAAGACAATAAATCTCTACTCATACACTAGTCCTATTACTATTCTGAAAAATTGTCAGCCCAATCTGCAATAATTTTGACTATTTAAGGTGGCAACCAAAACTGACACACAGAGATAATGCCAACGGATACTAGCCATCCTTAATGCATGGAGAATGAGTAAAAATGTAATTTATTTTCTAGAAATGCATAACCAAATACAGTTTCCTCCAATTTGGCAGCATAACTGTCTGGTGGGAGAGTTAGTTACCACCAATAAGGTGCCCATTGTAAGCAAATGAGGCTTTAAAACAAGCCTTCACTGCAGACAATTTGCAACTGTATGAGCTCCCTAAAGGTTTGGATTATTTGTAAAGCCACACTGTTCCATCAGCTCCCAAGTTGGGACATAAAGCAAAATATAATTTAGAACAGGCTTTACTACAGGTAGGCTCATTATACTTAATGATACAGCAAAGAACCAGACTCCTAGTGTGTGTCTGTACCAAATTCTATATACCACAAGATTATATATACAGTATCTCATAAAGTGAATACACCCCTTACATTTTTGTAAATATTTTATTATATACTTTCATGTGAAAACACTGAAGAAATGACACTTTGTTCCAATGTAAAGTAGTGTGTCCAACTTGTATAACAGTGTAAATTTGCTGTCCCCTCAAAATAACACAACACACAGACATTAATGTTTAAACCACTGGCAACAAAAGTGAGTACACCCGTAAGTGAAAATTTCCAAATTGGGCCCAAAGTGTCAATATTTTGTGGGGCCACCATTATTTTCCAGCACTGCCTTAACCCTCTTGGGCATGGAGTTGACCAGAGCTTCAAAGGTTGTCACTGGAGTCCTCTTCCACTCCTCCATCATGACATCACGGAGCTGGTGGATGTTAGAGACCTTACGCTCCTTCACCTTCCATTTTAGGATGCCCCACAGATGCTCAATAGGGTTTAGGTCTGGAGACATGCTTGGCCAGTCAATCACCTTTACCCTCAGCTTCTTTAGCAAGGTAGTGGTAGTCTTGGAGGTGTGTTTTGGTCCGGTATCGTGTTGGAATACTGCCCAGTCTCCGGAGGGAGGGGATCATGCTCGGCTTCAGTATGTCACAGTACATGTTGGTGTTCATGGTTCCCTCAATAAACTGTATCTCCCAGTGTCGGCAGCATTCATGCAGCCCCAGACCATGACACTCCCACCACCATGCTTGACTGTAGGTAAGACACACTTGTCTTTGTACTCCTCACCTGGTTGCTGCCACGCATGCTTGCCACCATCTGAACCAAATACGTTTATCTTGATCTCATCAGATCACAGGACATGGTTTCCAGTCTTCCATGTCCTTAGTGTGAGTAAAGAAAATTGCTGCACTTAACACACAATTGTGAACAAACAGCAGCTAACACTACAATGTGACAAATTAAGTATATAGGAGGATAGATAAAGTGTTGTAATATTAAAATGTACAACATATAAATGAATGACTGTACTAAATAAAACAATACTGAATGATTGTACAATGCAGTGCATCTGATCAAACCAAGTGCAAATTAATGTGAGATAAAACATTAAAGTGCATAAGAAATAAGTGAGTGGTCACTGGAAAGTGAAAGCCACAAAAATGAGTCAATAAAACAATCCAAGTCCACCATATGCTAATTGCAGATCACCGCCATTACTAGTAAAAGAATAAAATAAAAATGCCATAATTCTTCCTGCTATGTTGTGGACGCTATAATTGTTGCACTAATCCAATCAATATATGCTTATTGTGAATTGTTTACCAAAAATATGTAGAAGAATATATATTGGCCTAAACTGATGAAGAAATGTGAAAAAAATTGGGATATTTATTATCGCAAAAAAACAAAAAATATTGTTTTTTTAAATTGAAGGCCTTTTTTTTTTGTATATAGCACAAAAAATAAAAAAAACACAGAGGTGAACAAACACCACCAAAAGAAAGCTCTATTTGTGGGAAAAAAGGACGCCAATTTTATTTGGGTGCAACGTTGCAAGCCTGCGCAATAGTCAGTTAAAGCGACACAGTGGCGTATCGCAAAAAATGGCCTGGTCATTGAGGGGGCAAATCCTTCTGGGGCTGAAGTGGTTGAGAAGGAGCGAGAAAAAAAAGTGGGGGGAGTAAGGGAAAGAAGGGGAACCTCTGTGGGATTGACGACCTGAGGAACGGAGTTCCCGGTTAGTTAAGAATATGTTAAATATTCATCCGAAAAATTACGTGTCCCAATATAGCCAGCATATATTGTGTTTCTCTGTCTCCTCCTCTTATTCCTTCTTCATTAAAGTGGTTGTAAACCTAAGACATGAAACCTGAACAAAACACATCCATCTATATTGTGTACTTGTCCCTATCCAAAGCTGTGAGTGTCATTTCTCTCTGCTGCCTTATTCATCTGTTATCTGCATTAGTCAATTCTGTGTGTTATAGAAGGCTGTACAGGACAGATGACTGCCAATGTGCAGATACAACTTCTGTAGGAGGACTTTTTCATCTCTGTGTATCGCCTGAGGCTAGTCATTTCACTTGTTATATGTAAGGGTTTTCAATTACTTTAAAGTAAACCTCTGCCCAGGCTATGAGCATTCTAGTACTTGCATATTCTTACCAGTCAGTAAGTAAGCTTTAAAAAACATGCTGTAATCTGTTTCTCTGCAACTTTAGTAGTGAATTGGCAGCCTTCTAAGAAAGGCAGCAGGGTGGCTAAAACTGCTGAGAAACCAGTGTGGCTGGAACCTGGGTGGCTTTTTGACATGGCAAACTATTACATTTCGGTTCAGTTGTCATGGCATGGTGGGACTGTATAATGCACTCTATGTGTATAGCATTTTTAAATAATTGCTGTAAAATGTAATGCTATCCTATGGTCCAGTAATACTAGGTAGGCATATCACAGTGTGTGTTTTTGATAAAGTGTAGAATTGTATTTTAATTATGTTTAGTAGCCCTGACCTAAGTAGGTGTAATGTTCCTGAGCTGGATATGATATTTCACACTCAGCAGAGAAAATATAAACTGCCCAACTGAATCGTATTCCCTGGAAAATACTACAGCTATGCTGTTTTATTTTACCTTTCTTTAAATGTACACAGATGGCTAAAGAAGCAATTTTCTATATAAAACAACATGATTTCACTTAAAACATAGCACTGAAGAAAAACACCAACTGGTCATTGCTGAGATTATTATTCAATTAGTAGGTTAAGCACCTTTGAAGTCAAAGACCAATATCGCTAGATTGTATGTGCATTAACCCATGTGGAAGGATATTGATTCCTAGAAAGGAAAAACCCTGACTCTTCAATACAACTATGACTACATGAACATATACAATAGCAATCTGAGGCCAGAGGTACAGAAATCAAGGCATACTTTGACAAATAATTGCTCACATTTTTTTGGACAAAGAACCTGTAATGGGTTTCAAATTGCTTCTCACACACTGTTATTAAATTATTTATCCAACATACCCTATATTCTGAGATCAATAAAGCTAAGTCTCCTTTCCAAAATTAAATTTTTTTTTTTTTTTTAAACATTTAAAAAAATGCAAACGTTGTAAATAAAAACGCCATGAAAAAAAAATGTTTTAAACAATTAAATTCTAGTTTATATGGTTACATACCCATTTATGGATCTGTGACCACAGCCTAATAATTGGCTTAATACATTTGTTGAAGATTGTTTACATTCATGAGAAAACAATGTAATTTTTTCACAGAATAATACTTGGGTATAATCTTTGCCTTTGATTCTATAGTGCATTCATGAAATGTTGGGCCTCAGGCACACATTAGGCCTTGGAGTGATGTTTAGTGTAACTTTTCTCACATCAACCTTTTTTGCCTGTTAAGCGCATAATAGTAATATGGGATACTCAAAAAATGTGTTATTGTATGCAACATTAGAGTAAAGAACCAATAAGTGTTTAATGCCCACTTTAATGTCAGTAAATCTACAGTATATCACATTCCAATGCTTATAATATGTAGGTCCTGTCTCTGTCATTAGTGACTGTATATATGGCCAGCCTGCACATGCATTCGCATTATATTACAAAGTATAATATCTCATTAATACATCAACATTTTTAGGCCCATGGGACTTTTAACCACTTCCCTACCCACCCATAGTAATATGACGCCCACAGATGGGATCTCACATCCTGGGCTGGTGTCAAATGAGGTCCTCCCATTTCCAGCCGTCTAGGGGGCGTGCACCCGCTGCGTCGCTCGGGACCCGGTGTGCGATTGCCCAGAAACACAGCAGGACCATGGATCTGTGTATGTAAACACACAGATCCACGTCCTGTCAGAGGAGAGGAAACCGATGGTATGTTCCCAGTACAGAGGAACACCGATTGGTCTCCTCCCCTTGAGTCCCCTCACCCCACAGTTAGAATCACTCCCAGGGAACATAATTAACCCCAGCAGTGCCCCCTGGTGTTAACCCCCTTCCCTGCCAATCGCATTTACACAGTAATCAGTGCAATTTTATAGCACCGATCGCTGTGTAAATGTGAATGGTCCCAAAAATGTGTCAAAAGTGTCCGATATGTCCGTCACAATGTCACGAAAAAAAAAATCGCAGATTGCCGCCATTACTTGTATAAAAAATAATGCCATAAATCTATCCCCTATTTTGTAGACGCTACAACTTTTGCACAAACCAATCAATATACGCTTATTGCGATTTTTTTTTTTTTTACCAAAGATATGTAGAACAATACGTATTGGCCTAAACTCAGGACATTTTTTTTTTATTCGATATTTATTATAGCAAAAAGTAAAAAATTTCGTGTTTATTTCAAAATTGTCGCTCTTTTGTTTATAGTGCAAAAAATAAAAACCGCAGAGGTGATCAAATACCACCAAAAGAAAGCTCTATTTGTGGGAAAAAAATTACGTCAATTTTGTTTGTGCGCAATGTCGCAATTGTCATTTAAAACGACGCAGTGCCGAATTGCAAAAAGTGCTCTATTAAGCAAGGGGGTAAAATTGTCCAGGGCTGAAGTGGTTAATGAGTGACACCTCAGACATATATATATAATGTAAGAAAATGTATTAATGTATTACATTCGAAAACAACACATACATAAATAGAATACCAAAACTATGCGTAATGTAATGTCAGTGTGAAAGATATCTCCACTCTGTGTGAAAACCTGCCTGTAGGAGTCGGACTGCTGTATCTCTCAGTCCTTCACTTAAAGGGTTTGGGGTGATTTCTTGGTCCACATCAGATCTGAAACCTACCTGAGGGGTCTCGCACTGTGAGAGTGCAGTCATCTTCCTCTCATCCTCCTGCCCCTCCTCAGCTCCCGGTTGGAGAATAGTGGACCTTCTGGCTATTCCATTCTGGCCTTTGTTACCACATATATTTAGAATATATTGTAAAAACATTTGTTTTAATCCCTCCTATGGCTACACTACCATTGAGGTGAAAGCTGGCAACTACCATCTACAAATTATACTTTTCTGTATTTCTTTTGAAGACAGGTTTTCCTTGTGAAATGCGTTGAGAATATCAGCACAGATCTTCCAGGTTTATGGTGGATATCAATATGAACTATAAAGGTTTTTCTTGTCTACCAATATTTAGTATTGCATTTTTAGTTTTGGTTATCTATTTATGTATTATGTGTTGTTTTTAAATGTATGTTAATACCGTTTCTTAAATTTTTTATATATATGTCTGAGGTGTGACTCATTGAAAGTCCCGTGGGCCCAAAACTGTTGTATGTATACTAATTGGGGCTGAGACATCACCTTTACCCACCTCACACCAGCTCCCTTCTTTTCTGTTAATATCACATTAAGCACCTGCTCAAATCTCCAACTTGTTAAACTTAACAGTGTCAAGACTTCCTTGTTTCTTTCTTAAACCATTTTTATGTTCACCTTGCAAAATGTGAGAGCAGAAACCAGGGGAGCAAAGAAAATATTATCCATGGGGAGAAGTAAGCAGGACAGCACACAGATGAAAACAAAAAGTGCAACTGCCCCAATTTAAAACTAACTTTTTAATTTCCAAGTACACTTACCAGCCCAAAAAGTTGTATACATTGTACTTCCCAACAATTTTCAATAAAACAGTGTTTCTAGTTGCACAGTGTTTGCAAATATATGTGGAAACGGAACTTCCTCATCAATGTCCCTCTCTATAGTGTGGTCCCTAACTTTAGTCTATGGGAGCCTCCCTGTTGGAGCATATATGGCAATATATAAATTAAGGGCAGCTATGCCTGGAGACAGCCCATTTTCTCCTTAAAAGGACAGGGGCACACCAGAAGCACAGCACAGTGGAAACTGAAGGCATCCAATGTGTCCCTGCATGAATTCCAGCAAGCAAAACAAAATGACAACCACTCCAACTTACTAGTTTGGCAGTAGGTGTGAGATCCTTCATTACCCCCCCCCCCCCTGCTGGCTGTAACAGATTGGTCTTTGAGTGCAGCAGCCAGCTGTCTCCTTTCACTTCCCTGCTGTGAGAGTGGCTGCAGGCTTTCCTTCTTCTCCCCCTGCAGCTGCACAGAGATCAGAGCAACTGTGTTGTGACAAGGCAGAGATGCAGCTACTGAGTGTGTGTAAAATCCCCTGCTTTCCCCACCCCACACCTGGAGCTGTAAGCAGCAACATTCGGCAGCTGGAGAACTGATGATGCAGCCGCAATGGAACCTGGAAATTGTAGTCTTGGGGCAGCACATCGCTACAGACGGGAATACAGCCACAAACTAAAAAGACCAAGATCCCCTGCATACGGGGATGAGAGTCATGGGATCGCAGACTGACAAATGATCTGGACATCTGATGCACACTCTTAAAGGGACAGATACACATGCACCACCTACAGAAGGGCTCCAATGAAGGCCAACCAACACTGACGCACAAAGTTTTACTAAACCCAGGACCCTGCATTCACTATATCTCATCCCCCCACGGTACACAGAACATGAAAATGCAATTATTTTAGTAAATATAAACTGCTAAATACCATTTCTCATCTGCAGTATAAAGCAAACTTGTGACTTTTATCAGTGTGTGGTAAAGCTTGTAGGAGGAGTTTCCATTCTTCCGCTCACTGTCCTATAAAAGTTCAGGACCCCTGATACTTTGAACAGTGCTGATTAGTCCTGTGCTGATCACATGCACTCTCCCAAGAAAAAAAAAAAACTCATTAGCAGTACACAGGAAACTGAGCATGTGCAGCCTGACTCCTTTCATTTATAATATTTGGAGAGGAGTTGGAGACACTGGAAGAAGGTGAAAATCAGAGAAGACAGGATCAAAAAGCCTTTTTACACAATGCAGAAGATTAACCCCTTAGGTACCACAGTGAGTATAACGAGCATGCTTTACTGCATATACAGACTGATTTTACTGTTGTGGGTTTAGTAATACTTTAAAAACCAGGTACTTTGCCATCACGTTCCGGGTTTTTCAGGAACGCATACACCCACCCACTATTGAGGCTGTATGTGTAGTTTGCACACAAGGACCTTTAATTTCCTGGGTTAGTTCATGCCTATACCTTAATATTGTTGATTGCCAGCTTATGGGTCAGTGCCAATTTATCTAGTTCAACAACTTGAAATCTGTTTGCCCGTTCTTTGATTTGGGTATTATTTAACTGCATTGCTTTAATATATCCCTTTAATCCACCACCAGTTGCTTGGCCTATTTCTTGCATAGTCTTATAGGGTGGTGTCATACTAATGCTTAAGTTACACAGTTGTGAGCGGCCTTCTACTTATAACCAAGTGTGTCAGTGGGGACTGAGCAGCTTTAAGGCCAGCCTTACATGGGTCGAATTTCAAAAGAATTTTGCACCATTAATGGGCCGCAGCAATGGCTGATTTTTCGTGTGGTTATTGAATTTAAGTGATCGAGCATGTTGAAAAATTTTTGAAATGCAGATGATTTTCTAATTATCGATGGGAGAAACGTGAGAAAAAGAAGTGCGCATGAGCACAAGAAAAGAAATTCACAGAAAGAAAAGAAAATTCCCAGCCACGAAATACCTGATTTTCGAAAGAATAATTTGTTCAGAATTCGACCCATGTATGGCTAGCATTATTGGTGGTTCCAGAACAGAGAATCATCACAAGTGGTCCTGCAGGGGTAAGCACAACATTAGGTTCTACTAAAGGAAAGGCTTTGTACAGACTAAACAAAACACAATTCCCAGAACTCTTACCAGCTAGGCATCAAAAAAAAAAATATATTTTGTTTTGCTTACACAGTACATACTGTAGATCCTAGGAACAGAAGGGCAGTGAAGCACACAGACTGGAAGAGGACAGATGCAGGGCAGCACATGCACTGAAAAGGGAGTGGTGCAAGAGAACACACAGACAAAGAGGACTGAAACAGGGCTGCACATAGATTGAAAGAGGACAGGAGAAGGACTGCACACTTACTAGAAGAGGAATAAAACAGGGCAGCACACAGACTAGAAGGGGCTCGAGCAGGCAGCACACAGACTGAAAGAGGGCAGGAGCAAGGCAGCAAATAGATTAGAAGGGGGCTTGAACAGGACAGCACACCGATTAAAGGATATCTGAAGTCTCATTTAAAAAAGAACAAACATGTCATACTTACCTCCTCTGTGCCGTTAGTTTTTCACAGAATGGTCTGATCCTCCTGTTCTGGGGACCCTCAGCGGCGCTCCTCTTCTTGAGTGCCCATTGGAGAACTGCTCTTGGGGCTATCATGCGGGCGCGCTCTGTATCCTGCTGCTCTCTATTGACCCCCTGCTTCTGCATCATTGGATTTGATTGACAGCAGCGGGAGCCAATAGTAGCTCTTCTATCATTCTATCCAATCAGGACCCGAGACACTGGCTGGAGCTGGTGCATTTGTCACTGTAAAGACTGGGTTCAGGTAAGTAACATGGGGGCCTCTGGGGGCCTGCTGCATCACAGAAGGAGAACAATTTGTAATACACTATGCCGTGAAAGACTGAAATCCTGCAGTGCCTCAAGAAAGCACATGTACAGGCCTGTCTGAAGTTTTCTAATGAACATCTGAATGATTCAGAGGAGAACTGGGTGAAAGTGTTGTGGTCAGATGAGACCAAAATCTAGCTCTTTTGCATCAACCCTTGTTTGGAGGAGGAGGAATGCTGCCTATGACCCCAAGAACACTATCCCCGCCGTCAAACATGGAGATGGAAACATAATGCTTTGGGGGTGGGTTTTTTTTGCCAAGGGGACAGGACAACTTCACTGCATCAAAAGAGCGATGGACAGGACCATATACCATCAGATCTTGGGTGAGAAGCTACTTCCCTCAGCTAGGGCATTGAGAATGGGTCATGGATGGGTAGTCCAGCATGACAATTACCCAAAACACATGGCCAAGGCAACAAAGGAGTGGAAGAAGTCAAGAAAATGCACAATAAAGTCCTAGAGTGGCCTAGCCAGTCTCCAGACCTTAATCCCTTACAAAATATGTAGAGGGAGCTGAAGGTTCGAGTTACCAAACGTCAGGCTGGAAACCTTAATGACTTGGAGAGGATCAGCAAAGGAGAGTGGAGTGGGACAAAATCCCTCTTGAGATGTGTGCAAACCTGGTGGCCAACTACAAGAAGTGTCTGCCAACAGGGGTTTAAATGAACTACTAATGTTTTGTAAAGGGGTCAAATACTTATTTCCCTCATTAAAATGCAAATCAATTTATAACTTTTTGAAATGTGTTTTTCTGGATTTTTTTGTGGTTATTCTGTCTCTTAAGCCCCATGCACTCTTATATTTTTTCTGCAGACTTTTGTCTTCAGATTTACCAAAATTATATGATATGAGGTCAAACCTTAAGAGTTTCAATTTGTATGCAATCAGGCAGGCCCTTGTACTACATGATTTTGGTAAATCTGAAGACAAAAATCTGCAGAAAATCGAATAGTGTTTATGGGGCCTTACTGTTAAACCAAACCTACCATTATTATTATTATTATTATTATTATTATTAACGATTTATATAGCGCCAACATTTTACGCAGCGCTTTACAATGTATGGGGGGACAACACAATTACAGTACAATACAAAAGGTGCAGGAGGGCCCTGCTTGTAGAGCTTACATTCTAAAGGGAGGGGGTGGTGGTACAAAAGGTAATAGCTGCAGAGAATGATTTGATGGGGGTGCCTCGGGGATAGTTAGGTGAATGTGGGATAGGCTTCCCTGAATAAATTCGTTTTCAGGGAACTCTTAAAGGTGGACAGGGTAGGGGCTGAGCGGACAGACTGGGGCAGGGAGTTCCAGAGGATGGGAGATGCTCTAGAGAAGTCTTGAAGGCGAGCATGAGAGGAGGTAACAAGGGAGCTAGAAAGCAGGAGGTCCTCGGAGGATCGGAGAGAACGATTTGGGTGATATCTGCAGATGAGGTTGGTGATGTAGATGGGGGCGAGCTTGTGGATGGCTTTGTATGTTAAGGTTAGCATTTTGAATTTTACACGGTGGGGTAGGGGAAGCCAGTGAAGGGATTGGCAGAGAGGGGCAGCAGTCACGATTACCATTAAAATTATAGACTGTTCTTTGTCAGTGGGCAAACATACAGAATCAGCTAAGGATCAAATACTTTTTTCCATCACTGTATCTAGTGCACCATTACCAAGCTTCATGTTTAAGGATATCTTCTTACTTGTCCCATGAAGTTACCTGCCCATCTATGAACCTTATTAGACCAAACTTTGATTGTTAGTTGTTCTGCTTTCTTGCTTTGATAGTGTTACATTGTTATGGTAACCCTTTTTGATAAGAAGATGTTTAGCAGCTCATGTGTTGTAGTAGGTCAGAACTGAGGGGAAGAGATCTGACACCACAAAGAAAGCAGATCAGGATTTCATGTTGTTTCTTGCCTGCTCTGCTTTCAACAAAGTGCTGAAATGACAACGGTGTAGCTGGCTCTATAAAGCAAGGGGAATCATTACATTTTCATTGATCGAGAAAGAAATGCTGTCTAAATATTTGACATAGTAAATGTGGCTTAGTAATTAACAAAGTTTTTAATGTGAAGTTTTACATTTTTGATGAACAATCTGCATTAAATGGTTACTTAAAATGCTCTGGAAAGGTTTTAATCCCAGAGAGAAATATGCCAACCAAGAAAAAAGCAGCAGGAAGCAAAATATAAACTAGTTTAATGCCGCTTGTCACCGTGAAATTCTGTTTTGCAAATCAAAACAGTAAATAAGAAATAAAGTATTTGTTTTTTTGGTCATCAAACTGTTTGCTAAGTCCTCCAAGTGTACATGTTTAATTTGATCTTGCTTTTCTACCTGCTGACTGAATAGAAAGTAGTGTTTGTGTATAAGCAGATTTTGCCAATTATATATGTGCATAAACAATAAGCTCTGAAGGGGATTCCATCTGTACATTTCTGCTTCATTTATATAGTGTGATATAATACTGACAGGAGGAAGCTAGGAAGGTCAGTTAAAGAAAGTCACTGCAATGTTTATATACTAATTGAATCATTTATAGGCCCCAGATACGTACAGCCAACATACAATTTTAACAACAGTGACTATACATATGTAAAATGGTATGCAATTAAATTTTATATATTTAGATAGATTCATATTTTATTTTGAAAATGTAGTTTCTAGGCAAATACTGTTTTTTAGAATGATATCACAATCATTTTGTCTGCTATTTGTTCAAATATTTTATATATATATATATATATATATATATATATATATATATATATATATATATATATAGTGTAGAAAAATAAAAAAAAGACCTTGCTTTCACTGAATCCTAACGACAGTGGTGAAAATAATTATTTGATCCCATGCAGATTCTGTAATACCACTTCCTACGCATTACGTCACGTACCTCGTGCCTTCGTACCTGTTGAAGTCACAAGGTACATGACGTAACGCGTAGGACATAAGCACGCAACCGGAAGTAATCAATGCGTACCGGAAGTCGTTACCTTTGACCGGAGGTAAACATCGGAATACTGGAAGTAACATAGGTGCTAGCGGCTAACGCCAATGTGTCATTTGATTGGCCAATATTTCTTATGTTAAATCTAAGCAGCCACTTTTTAAGCCTATTACATTGATTTAACTATTGGGGTAATACAATATTGTAGCTTTATTCATTTTTTACATGCGGATATTGTTTACCCATATGAGTATTCCTCCTACACCTTATTGGATGCTTATCTTTGCATCTGACACAGGGATATGGATCCATAAGCCCATACAGATGACCAAAGCACTTATTTACGCCCCCCTGTCAAATGCCTTTAAGGTAAGAGCACTGTTAGCACGTTGAGCGCACCAGTGGAATTTCAACCATCGATTGATAGTGGGAACCTCGCCAATAAGAGCACACACACTCACTTGGATGAAATTTTTGGAATATTTTGTTGACACCAGCTATTTTTGCACTTTTCTAGCACTTTAAACTTGTTTTTGCACTTTATGGACTGCTAGCACATTTTAGCACTTTATGGACTGTCAGCACCTTTTTGATACTTTGAACACTTTATATTAACTCACTGTATTTTATTGAAGTATTCGTTTACAGAGCCTATTATGTACTTGAAGTAGTAAGCGGTTTTGTGCATTATCTGTAAGATTTGCACACATTTGTCTTACCTTTGTGCTTGCCAACAAGAGTTTCTCCACCAACTACTAAGTCATGTTTTGTTTGGGGATCAAGTACTTATTTTACTCACTGAAATGCAACTCAATTTATAACATTTGTATCATGTTTTTTTCTGGTCTGAATCAAGAGCGGTAATACAGGCACCAGTCAGGAGTTCAAGAGAAAACACCTTTTCACTCTCACCACTATACCTGGCCTAAAAATGTAATATTGCTGTAGATGAGAGATGGATACTTTTCAATGGTGGCACTGTTCTAACTCACAGGTGGCCTTGCACATAGTGGTTACAGATTCTGTCTTGGCCTGCAAGGGCTGTCCATAGGGGAGAACTGAAATTAGTTTGATACAAACCCTTGGAGTTTGGTAATGCATGAATTTCACAATATAATTGGGCATCAGAAATATACTGTAAATATTGCTTTAGTGGAGTGGCTTCAGATCAACTTTTTTTTAAGCAGTTATTATTATTATTATTCATATAGCAACAACAGTTTACGCAGCGCTTTACAATTTATAAGGGGGGGGCAACACAATTACAGTACAATACAAAAGGTACATTCTAAAGGGAAGGGGTGGTGGTACAAAAGGTAATAGCTGCAGAGAATGATTTGATAGGGGTGGCTTGTGGACAGTTAGGTGGGTGTGGGATAGGCTTTCCTGAATAAATTAGTTTTCAGGGAACTCCTAAAGGTGGACAGGGTAGGGGCTGATCGAACACACTGAGGCAGGGAGTTCCAGAGGATGGGAGAGGCTCTGGAGAAGTCGTGAAGGCGAGCATGGGAGGAGGTAACAAGTTATGTTGGTTATTTATGGCTAAAAAAGATTAGAGCATACACAACTGCATGTCAGCACCCTAAGTTAAAACACAACGTAATAACATGTATCATTAATGGAATTCAATGTTGGATTGCAAAGTTTTCTTTAAAAGCAATTCCATAGTTTATCACACATCTTCTACAATACTTCTTTTTACATAAATCCAGCCTGTTAATTCATCTTCTTTGTTTGAAGAATAACTCATAATGTAGAATATATGTAATTGCTGTTTTACTATTATAACTGTACTTTCTTTTTTTAAAGATTTTATTTTCATGATTTCAAATTTTTCTACATCCCCCAGTCTTCTCTACAATGGGTACTTAGCTACAGCTAATATTAAAACTGTAATATCTCTACATTGTATTCACACCATGATTGAACATGAAAACAAAAGCCTTCAGCCCACATGTGTGTTTAAGAAATTTTGATGTATTGTACAGTTTACTAAGATACACTAAAGCAAAAGAAAAAACTCAATGTAGGTATATAATAGCCGTGTATTTAAAAAAAAAAAATGCAGTTGATATACTTGAAAAGTATTTACTAGTTTTGCAGTCAAATTTGAGAAAACTAGACTATGTGGGTTATTTACGAAAGGCAAAGCCACTTTGCACTACAAGTGCACTTGGAAGTGCAGTTGCTCTAAATCTAAGGGGTAGATCTGAAATGAGTGGAAGCTCTGCTGATTTTATCATCCAATCGTGTGCAAGCTAAAATGCTGTTTTTTTATTTTCCTTGCATGTCCCCCTCAGATCTACAGCGACTTTACTTCCAAGTGCACTTGCAATCCAAAGTAGATTTTCCTTTAGTAAATACCCCCCTATGTTTGTGTTCCTATTCACACAGCATACCTAAAAAATAAAAAAATAAAGTGTTGTTTTAGATGTTCCTGAGGAGAAGGTGCCATGACCGATTGCAAGATTTTCTCAACTCAAAGAATTTCTCAAAGAGAAATAAGTAGAATTTTACCTTGGAAGTACCAGAGGAAAAAACACCTAAAAGGAGGTAAGCTGTGATTTTTAAATATTTTATTAAAGTCATGCCATGTAAATGGGGTTGCAAAAGTGCAAATGGCCATTAAGGAAAGTAGGTTTTCACTTTGCAAGAGAAGTTGCAATGACCAGGGGAATATTCCCCAGAGCTTATAAAAAGGGTGGGGGAATTTTACCTTGCAAAAAATACTCATATTTGTTCATGTGGTGATGCGCTATTTCCGTTTCAAATTCATGATATAAAAGCTACCATTTTTTGTACTATTTCCCCAAAATGTGTTACTCTTTTCATTTCAGTCTGAAACTAACAATATTTTCAGTCGCTGACATACACTGCCCATGAGTACAGTGTCATCAGCGCACATCAGTGAAGGAGAAACATTACCTGTTTGCAAAATTTTATAACAAACTATAAATAAAAAGCCCACTGGTGATTAAATACCACCAAAAGAAAGCTCTATTTGTGTGAGAAAATTGACCGTGCAATTGTCATTCAAATTGTGACAGCGCTAAAAGATTAAATTGGCCTGGTCAGGAAGGGGGTAAAAGTGCCCAGTAGGCAGGTGGTTAAAAAACAAAGTCTATTGCATGAAATCTATTATTTGATTTCCACCTTTGTTCAAGTTTCTTTGAGCCAATTTCAGAGGAAATATTCTAAGATCCACTGCATTGAGATTTTATCTTTGGTGAGCAATGTTTATAACTGAGGGAACCGAGGGTTAAACATTTCTTACATCATGTGGCTTTTGAAAAAATAGAACCAAGCACTGCTTGCAAAGAAAATGTTTAATACATGACTTGCTTATCTGCCCCACAGTCTTTAGCATCTGGCACGTTTTCCAGGTGTGTTGGAAGCCCAGTCTGCCACAGTGGTTCCCCACACTATGTCACTACTGTGTCCTGTATTGACGAAGGTTGGTGGATGAAACTATAGCGCACAGCAGGGGTTGCAGCCCCCCAGAACACCTGCAAATGGTGGAGTGAAGGGCTGCAGGTGGCAGTATAGGTGAATATTAAAGTAGTGTTAGACCCTCAGCGTTTTTAGCCTAACACATGGAGCCCAATAAAATAAATATTTTCCAGTAAACTATTTGTTAAAATGCATGTCCCAGCACATGTTTTGCTTACTCAGTAATGCTTCCTTGAGCTTCTCATCTTTGCAAGAAAGGGTTAACAGGGGAAGGTGCAGCCTCTAGTAAATATATTAGGATGGGGGGGGGAGAGAGGGAAGTACCATCCTGGGCTAATGGGCTGTGTGTTTCTATTGCACACAGTGTATGGCGACACAACTCTAATCTCTGCATGCAACATGGCTCCATATGATGTTGCAGTTGAAAAGAAAGGAGACGCCCTGAAACCTGAAACCCGGGACAGTGGTCATGGCACCTGCTGAAGCTGGAGCATAACTAAGGAAAAAAAACTGCATTCTCTGGAAGTAATTAAATCAGCTGTTATGTATAAAACTGAGGGTTTAACTTTAAGACCCATTTCACGCTGATTCGGTTTTCAGGTCGTTTTTCAGCGCTGGAAATTACCTTTGACCAGTTAAGGACCGCTGCATGTAGTTATACGTCGGCAGAATGGCATGTACGGGCACAAACACGTACCCGTACGTGCTTGCCTTCCAGCGGGTGGGGGGTCCGATCGGACCCCCTCCTGCTGGCTACGGCGGTCCGTTTCGCTTCATGTGCGATCCGGGATGAGGGGATGGCCGTTGGTTTCTGGCCATCCACTCTCGATTGCTCCTGGCGAATGAGAAGCTTCCCCTGCCTGTGTAGTGTAAACACAGGCAGGAGAAAGTGATGTTACTGACCGGACGATGAGGAGAGAAGACATCCAAGTAAGTGCACCAACAGTCCGCTGACACGTAGGTACACATAGGCACACTTTTCACCCCAGTCACCCCCCAATCACCCCCCGCCCCCCCCCCCCCCCCCCCAGTCACAGTGTCACTGATTGCAGTGATCATTTATTTACTGATCACTGCATTTAGTGACAGTTGTGACTGTAAAAAGTGTCAGGGCAGTTAGTGTTAGGCCCCTTTAGGTCCAGGGTAGCCCCCTACTCCCCTAATAAAGGCTTAACCCCTTAATTGCCCCCCCAGTTAACCCTTTCACCCCCTTTTGCCAGTGTCACTAAGCAATTGTTTTTCTGATCGCTGCATTAGTGTCACTGGTGCCGCTAGGTAGCTAGTTATTTTTAGGTTCACCGCCAGGTTTTTATAGTGTTAGGTACCCCCTTATATAACCTAATAAAGGTTTTAACCCCCTGATTGCCCCTAGAGTTAACCCTTTCACGAGCGATCACTGTATAAGTGTCACTGGTGACGCTGGTTAGCCAGTTAGTTATTTAGGTTCCCTGTCAGGTTTTTATATAGCGTCAGGTACCCCCATACACTACCGAATAAAGGTTTTAACCCCCTGATTGCCCCTAGTTAACCCTTTCACCAGTGATCACTGTATAAGTGTTATTGGTGACGCTGGTTAGTTCGCTTTTTATAGCATCAGGGCACCCACCATTTATTACCCAATAAATGTTTAACCCCCTGATCACCCGGCGGGTGATATCAATTAGGTTTTAGGGTCAGATGGGGTCTGCCTCGCCCCAGACAGAGCTAGGTTAGTGCCAGTACCGCTAACCCCCAGGCGCAAAGCATACACCTCCCTTAGTGGTATAGAATCTGAACAGATCAATATCTGATCTGATCCGATCTATACTAGCGTCCCCAGCAGTTTAGGGTTCCAAAAAAACGCATTGTGAGCGGGATCAGTCTAGATACCTGCTAGCACCTGCTTTTTTTCCCCTCCACCCAGCCCAGCCCACCCAAGTGCAGTATCGATCGATCACTGTCACTTACAAAATACAACACACATAACTGCAGCGTTCGCAGTGTCAGGCTTGATCCCTGCGATCGATATTAGTTTATTTTGGTAGCGTTTTATACTGTCGCTGACAGCCTAGGTGCTTTTTTACCTGTGAGTCTCACTAGTGTACCCCTAAATTTAGAGCCCAAAATGGCATGACAGATAGTGAGCATGACAGATAGTGAAGAGGAAGTCACTGATCTGTCAGATTCAGGCTCAGAATACGATCCTGTAGAGGACAGCGGCTCCATGACAGATAGCTCTGACGAAGATGAGGTCCCTGCTAAGGTCAGGTGTACTGGACCCCGATCTTCTGATGTTGTTGAGGTGCAGGAACTGCAGGTCCCTCGTATGGAGCAGAGAAGTACTAGAGCCGCTCATCCTTCTGGTGAATTGGCAAGCACCAGCGGCCTAGTACACCCTGGACGTACATCCAGCACTGCAGTATCACGTGGTGAGTCCCATAAGTGCAGTTCAAGCTGGCGAGATGGCAAGCACAAGTAGTGTCCCGCTGTCACCAAGAAGAAGACAAAGGCAGGCCCATCGTTCCCATAGTGCCCTTCCTGCAGAATTTGTTAATCCTGATTGGGTGCCCACCACTTCTGCAGCACCAGTACTTCCCCCATTCACTGGCCAACCCGGTATTCAGGTGGATACAGCTGATTTTACGCCACTTGATTTTTATTGGCTGTATTTCACGGAAGATCTCTATAGATCTATTGTGGACCAAACTAATTTACATGCTGGTCAACACATCGCTGCTAATCCCCAGTTGCCTTCCCTTGCCAGAGATTGGAAACCAGTTACGG
The DNA here is from genome assembly GCF_037356315.1 of Lithobates pipiens. Classification (NCBI taxonomy): domain Eukaryota; kingdom Metazoa; phylum Chordata; class Amphibia; order Anura; family Ranidae; genus Lithobates; species Lithobates pipiens. Next base: position 186,510,423 of record NW_027507903.1, read on the forward strand.
CTTCCGAATTTAAGACCTTTCTGGGCCTTTCCCTCAACATGGGCACACATAAATTCATGACGTTGCAGACATATGGGTCCACGCATCCGACTGACCACATACCCGTGTTCTCTAACTCCATGTCCAGGAAACGATACGAGCAGATCTTGAGGTTCATGCACTTCAATGACAATGAACTTTGTTGTCCTCGTGGAGACCCTGAATACGATCGGCTCTACAAAATTCGGCCCCTCATAAACCACTTCAACCAACGTTTTGCAGCCTTGTTTATTCCCCATCAAGTTGTCTGCGTTGATGAGTCCCTGATTACATTTTCTGGTCGCTTCAAACAGTACATTCCCAACAAGCGTACCAGATACGGGGTCAAGCTCTATAAGTTCTGTGACAGGGCCACAGGCTATACATGGAGCTTTACGGTTTATGAGGGAAAAGATAGTTACGTAGAGCCGGAGAACTGCCCTGACTACATAGGAAGCGCTGGCAAGATAGTGTGGAACTTGGTGTCACCCTTGTTCGGAAAGGGGTACCACTTGTACGTGGACAATTATTACACGAGCGTGCCACTGTTTAGTAATTTGTTTGATTATCAGATTGGAGCATGTGGCACCGTGCGACCTAATCGCCGGGGCTTTCTCCAGCGGCTTGTAGATTCCCATCTTAGGCTGGGGGAGAGAGCCTGCTTGAGGTGTAATAATTTGCTCACTATGAAGTGGAGGGATAATAAGAATGTTTTCGTTCTTACCTCCCTTCATGCAGACACGTTCGTCCAAATTCATACGGCGACTGGTATTGTGGAGAAACCCCTCTGTGTCCACGAATATAACAAAAATATGGGAGCGGTGGACCTCAAGGACCAGTTGTTTGCGCCGTATCTAGTTGCCCGTAAGGCCAGACGCTGGTACAAAAAAGTGTCTGTTTACTTATTTCAATTGGCTTTGCTGAACGCTCATGTGCTATACAGAGCTTCAGGTGGGACTTTAACCTTTCTTTTTTTCCAGAGAGAAGTTGTCACAGACCTTTTGTATCCAGACGGTTTTTCACCTCACCATTCCCAACCAAATGCAGTAAGTCGGCTGCATGAGAGACATTTTCCTTATGTCCTCCCGAGTACCCCTACCCAACGAACCCCCCAAAGAAGTTGTCGTGTCTGTACCAAGCGCGGACATAGGCGTGACACCCGTTGTTATTGTCCACGCTGTCCTGGCAATCCTGGTCTTTGCCTTGGTGAATGTTTTGAACGCTACCACACAGTGAAGTTTTAGCGTAGGGTACAGCATTTCACAGGCTAGGACACACTAACACAGGGTTTCCCAAGATGCCATCGCATTTTGAGAGACCTGAACCATTACAGTTGTTACAGTTTACAGTTCAAAAAAGAAAGTAAAAAAAAAAACGAAATATAAAAACAAAAAATAGTTGTCGTTTTATTGTTCTCTCTCTCTCTTCTCTCTCTATTGTTGCTCTTTTTTTACTGTATTCTATTCTGAAATATTTTATTATTTATCATGCTTGCTTTCCAGGTATGTAATTTTTTTATACTTTACTGTTTACTGTGTTTTATTGTTAACCTTTTTTTGTTTTCAGGTGCGCCATTCAGCTGCAGCGCGGATTTATTTATCTTGATAGTAATAGCGTTTGCTCCCATTATACATAAAGCCTGACTCCAGTGCTGTAGAAGGTGATTTCACCACCACAGTTAAAAAAAAAAAAAGAGCATATATGCCGAAGCATGGAGGCAGCAGGGGTGGAGGAGCGATTTTGCTTCTAATGCCGCGTACATACGGTCGAAATTCTGACAGAGGGCTTGCCCATGGAAAAGTTCGACTGTGTGTACGCGGCATAACTTTTTTGCAGGAGGATTCCCCCATGCTTCGGCATATATAAATGGTGCATGTATGCCCATCATTAGAAGTGGGTGGATGAAGGGAGGTATTCTAATGGTGGGCATACCCACCGATCAATCTCTTTTTTTTCGTTCAGCCAACATGACTCTCAGCAAATAGCTTGGGGTGTCTACTTTCCAAAATAGGGTCATTTTGGGGGGTTTTGTGCTATTTTGGCATTTTATGGCCTTTGAACCTGTAAAAGGTAGTGAGGAGTGAAATCTAAAATTTTCACCCTTATGCCTCATACACACGATCAAACAATCCGGTGGAAAAGTCCGGCGGACACGTGTGTGGGCTCCTGGGGACTTTTTTTTACCTAAAAGTCCGGTGGACTAAAAGTCTTTTTGCACTCCAATCTGTCCGCCGGACTCGCATTTCGGCAGACAGTACGGCCGTGTGTGTGCCAGTCCGTCGTACTTTTGAAATGAACAGACTTTTCACCACTCGGAGAAAAGTCCGCTCATTTTGAGCACGTCTCCAGGTAGCTGGGGGCAGCAAAGGAGGTGTCGCTGGCCCCGTCACCTGGTATGGACTTAAAGGGGAATCCCTACGCCGAAAAATCGACGTGGGGTCCCCCCTAGGTCCATATCAGACCCTTATCCGAGCACGCTACCCGGCTGGCCAGAGAAGGGGGTGGGGACGAGCGAGCCCCCCCCCTCCTAAGCCGTACCAGCATTCCCCTTTAAGTCCATACCAGGTGACGAGTCCGTTCATTTCAAAAGTACGGTGGATAGTCCGGCGGACTTAGTACGCCATATTAGTCCACGGCAAAAGTACCGTGTGTGGGCAGGTAGCTCATTCGGACAGTCCGGTGGAAAGTCCGCCAGAATATGCCCCCAGGATAGTCTGCTACGTGTGTACGCGGCATTAGAAATCCTGATGGTGGTGATTGGTTTTAGGGGTGCCATACGCAGCTAGGCTCCTAAAAAGTCCCACACATGTGGTATCCCCGTACTCGGGAGAAGTATCAGAATATATTTTGGGGTGCAATTCCACATATAACCATGGCATGTGCGAGCAATATATCATTTAGTAAATTTTTGTAAACATTTTATTTTTATTTTTTTGTCATTATTCAATCCCTTGGGACAAAAAAAAAATATTCAATGGGCTCAACATGCCCTCAGCAATTTCCTTGGGGTGTCTACTTTCCAAAATGGGGTTATTTGGGGGGGTTTGTACTGCCCAGCCATTTTAGCACCTCAAGAAATGAGATAGGCAGTCATAAATGAAAAGCTGTGTAAATTCCAGAAAATGTACTCTAGTTTGTAGACGCTATAACGTTTGCGCAAACCAATAAATATACGCTTATTGACATTTTTTTTTACTAAAGACATGTGGCTGAATACATTTTGCCCTAAATGTATGACTAAAATTGAGTTTATTCGATTTTTCTTATAACAAAAAGTCGAAAATATATTTTTTTCTCAAAATTTTCGGTCTTTTTCCATTTATATTGCAAAAAATAAAAATTGCAGAGGCAATCAAATACCATCAAAAGAAAGCTCTATTTGTGGGAAGAAAAGGACGCAAATTTTGTTTGGATACAACATTGCATGACCGCACAATTACCAGTTAAAGCAGTGCAGTGTGAAATTGTAAAAAGACCTCTGGTCCTTAGGCCGCGTACACACGGGCGGACTATCCGTCCAACTAAGTCCGTCAGACAATCCGACAGACAGTCCGTCCTACTTTTGAATGAACGGACTTGACCACACACGATGAACAGACAGTCCGCTGAAAGCTTGCGCGATGACGTGTACAGCACGTACGACGGGACTAGAAATACGACGTCCAATACACTGCAATGCAACCTTCGGCCGTGTAAATCCTTTCTGAGCATGTGCCATACTTAGTCCGTCCAACTTGCCTACTCACGAGCGGACTGTCCGCTGAAACCAAGTTTGGACGGACAATATTACGTAAATTCCGAAAGACTTAGTCCGCCAGACTGTCCGCTGAAAAAGTCAGCTGAAGCCCACACACGAGCGGACTGTCCGCTGAAACACGTTTCAGCGGACCAAGTCCGTCAGACAGTCCGCCCGTGTGTACGCGGCCTTAGGCTGACAATTGGTCCGGGGCTTAAGTGGTTAAAGCACCTGAAAACCGCCTCCCATTCATTTCAGTGTGGTTTTTTTTCACACTGGGGCAGTGCGCTTGCAGGATGTTAGAAAAGTCCTGCAAGCAGCATCTTTGGGGCAGTTTGGGAGCACTGTATTTAGCACTGCCAAAATGCCCTGCCCATTGAAATGAATAGGCATCGCCTCCAAAGCGCCTGAAAAGCGCTTCGGAAACACCGCAACACAGGCGCTTTTAACTTCTTTGGGGCAAGTGGCCAAAAAGAGCTGCTTAATCACTTGCCGACCAGCTGCCATCATTGTATTGTGGCAGGTCAGCACTTTCCCATGAATCGCCATTACTAGTAAAAAAAGAAAATAATAATAATAATAAAAATGCCATAAATCTTTTCCCTATTTTGTAGACGCTACAACTTTTGCGCAAACCAATTAATATACACTTATTGCGATTTATAAACTGAGGAAGAAATTTGTTTTTTTATATTTTTTTTTGGGGGGGGGGGGGAATATTTGTTATAGCAAAAAGTAAAACATTTTGCTTTTTTTTTTTTCAAAATTGAGTACCATTTCCACATCTTCTTCTTTGCCCCTTTATGTGTTTATCTTGTGTTATGCATCGTTTTTGAAGAAATGGTATTGAAATATTGTGTACACAATCTAGTAACAATACTTTCCTTTGGTTGCCAGCAAAGCACAATTTTATGCTGTCTGATTGTACTCCATCTATATCTGTCTGTATCGTGTAAAAAAGAAAAAGTGTTTTCACTGAAGATACAGTAATAGTACTTTGAAAAAATCATTTTATCTGAAACCAATGCAAACAGCCTTGCTGCACTGTGCACTTTGTCAAAATAAAATATATCCATATGCCACTTGTGTTTATGGCTTGCTTCAGCCAGCAGTTGTGTGTGCTTTCAACTAAGTTTTATGATAGAAACATTGACATTAATATAGAGAGATACAAACCAAGTAAACAGAGAACTTAAGTTGTTGAAAATACTTTGTGTTATTAAATATACTGTGTGTATATATATATATATATATATATATATACACACAGAAATAGGGCATATATGTGGATGCATGTGGTTTTAAATGATGGGAAATCATTTTAGATGCACCTTGAGTGTGTCAGGTCTTAGAAGCGGTAAATCTATATATTTTCACTGACCTAGAAAACCTACATAAATATGCCGAATCCTGACAGTGGTTGGCATTTATTATGTTTTACACATCAATAAAATGGTTTCCTGTCAATGAAGCATTGTTTCTTGTTGTCAGATTTGTTTATTATTGCAGACATTGCTGCATTATACATTGGAACCATCATAGCATGATACAAATACAACTGGCATGCACTTCCATGCTTCCTGGGGCTGGTTTCCCCTACTTTTTCAGCTATATAATTTTCCAGGAATTTTCATCAGTTCAATTTTTTTTGTACTAATCATCTACTTATCATGTATGTGTATACTACTAATAAAGAAAATAATCTTATAAATAGTTTTGATGTGCAAGCCCCTGGCTTGATGATGTCACTGTACACACATTGTATTATGATATAAATCTCTGTATTATGATATAAATGACTAACTTTTCCCCTCCTATCATTTCACCTGTGTATGACAGATCTCTAGAAGAATCTACAAGCATTAATGCCCTATACACACGGTCGTAAATTCAGACGGAAAAAGGTCTGATCGGATTATATTGTTGGAAAATCCGATCGTGTGTGGGCTCTATCAGACTTTTTCCGTTGGAAATTCCGACAGGACCTCAAATTTTCCGACAACAAAACCCGATCAGACTTTTTCCAATAGTTTATAGAGAATTCCGATTGGACAAAGTGCCACGCATGCTCAGATCAAATTACGAGACCAAAGCTATTGGCTACTAGCCGCAACGTAGTCCCGTCGCAACAAACTAACGTCACCACGTTCCGAATGATCGGATTTTCCAACAACTTTGTCCGACCGTGTGTATGCAACACCAGTTTCGGACAAAATCCGTGGGAAAAAATCCAACGGATTTTGTTGCCGGAATGTCTGACCGTGTGTACAGGGGCTTAAGGTTGATGAAGAATATTTTAATAACTTGTAGTTTAATCTGACAAATGCTCTAACCTGGAGAAAAGAAAAGAATTAAAGTGTTTTCAAACGTCAGCCATGAAAATGTAACAAACTACATTACAGGATAGTGCATACTAACCTGAAAGCAAAACCCTGAGTTTAGGTCCTCTCTTACAGTGAGGGAAAAATGGTAATGGTTTAATGGTAGGTTTATTTTAACAGTGAGAGACAGAATAACAACAAAAATATCCATAAAAACGCGTTTCCAAAAAGTTATAAATGTATTTGCATTTTAATGAGTGAAATAAGTATTTGACCCCTTCACAAAACATGACTTAGTGGCAAAACTCTTGTTGGCAATCAGAGGTCAGACATTTCTTGTAGTTGGCCACCAGGTTTGCACACATCTCAGGAGGAATTTTGTCCCACTCCTCTTTGCAGATCCTCTCCAAGTCAGTAAGGTTTTGAGGCTGACGTTTGGTAACTCGAACCTTCATCTCCCTCCACATATTTTCTATGGGAATAAGGTCTGGAGACTGACTAGGCCACTTCGGGTCCTTAATGTGCTTTTTCTTGAGCCACTCCTTTGTTGCCTTGGCTGTGTGTTTTGGGCCATTGTCGTGCTGGACTACCCATTCATGACCCATTTTCAATGCCCTGGCTGAGGGAAGGAGGTTCTCACCCAAGATTTTATGGTACATGGCCTCGTCCATCATCCATTTGATGTGGTGAAGTTTTTCTGCCCCCTTAGCAGCAAAACACCCTCAAAACATAATGTTTCCACCTGCATGTTTGACGGTGGGGATGGTGTACTTGGGGTCATAGGTAGCATTCCTCCTCCTCCAAACACGGCAAGTTGTGGTGATGCCAAAGAGCTTGATTTTGTTCTCATCTGACCCCAATATTTTCACCCAGTTCTCCTCTGAATTATTCAGATCATTCTCTGAATCATTCAGATGTTCATTAGCAAACTTTAAATGAGCCTGTACATGTGCTTTCTTGAGCAGGGGGACCGTGAGGGCACTGCATAATTCCAATCCTTCGCAGAGTAGTGTGTTACCAATTGTTTTCTTGGTGACAATGGTCCCATCTGCCTTGAGATCATTCACAAGATTCTCCCGTGTAGTTCTGGGCTGATTCCTCACCATTCTCATGATCACTGAAACTCCACGAGGTGAGATCTTGCATGGAGCCCCAGATGGGGAGATTGACAGGTATTTTTTGTTACTTCCATTTGCAAATAATCACATCAACTGTTGTCACCTTCTCATCAAGCTGCTTGACGATGGTCTTTTAGCCCATTCCAGCCTTGTGTAGGTCTACAATCTTGTGCCTGACATCCTTGGACAGCTCTTTGGTCTTGGCCACTGTGGAGAGATTGGAATCTGATTGATTGCTTCTGTGGACAGGTGTCCTTTAAAGGTAACCCTTAGAGTTTGTCTAAGGGTACAATGGCTACCTGACATCAAGAAGGTGTGCCGAGAGCTATCCTGCAAATCCGAAGATTGCAAGACATCCGAAAGATCCGACAGATCGGGATAATCTCCGGGATCTGGATATCTGGTAAGCCTCCATCTAATAGCGGTGTTTAGAGGTGACGGGTCTACGTGGTCAAATATAATTTGATTGAATAATCAAGTTCCAGTTATTTCCACAGTTATTTTTATATACACACTGGACATTATATACATATTTCTTTTTTGTGTATTAATTTATGTATGGACATTTGATTATTTTTTATGGACACTTGAGTTTATTTTTATTTTTTCAATAGCATTTGAGTATTTGGCTTCACAGTTTCTTTTACATATATATTTTTTGCAACTTTTCTTTGGTCACTTTCATAATTATTGGCCAAGCGCTGCACTTTTTTCTTATATATTTTTTGTCCTAATAGTTTAACCACTTAAGGACCGCCCACTGCATATATATACTGCGGCAGGGCGGCCCTATCGCGTGAAATAATGTACCTGTATGTCGCTTTGTGCACGAGATACTGTGCGCGTGTGCTGCATGGTGGGAGAACCAACGCACGATGTCCGTTGGCCACTCACAATCGTCCTCAGAGAGGCAAAACGGGGATCTGCCAATGTAAACAAAGCAGATCCTCGTTCTGAGAAGAGAATACAGTGAGATTGTCTATCCTAGTGATCAAGAACAGTGATCTCTCTGTACTCCGTCAATCCACTCCCCCCACAGTTAGAAACAGCTCCCTAGGACACACTTAACCGCTTGATCACCCCTAGTGTTAACCCCTTCCCTGCCAGTGTCATGTATACAGTAATCAGTGGATATTTTTAGCTCTGATCACTGTAATAATATTACTGGTCCCCAAAAAAAATTCAAAAGTGTCCGATCTGTCCACCTCATTGTCGCATTACTAGTAAAACAAACAAAATAATAATAATAAAAAAAAACTATAAATCTATCCCCTATTTTGTATAACTTTTGTGCAAACCAATCAATATACGCGCATTGCGTTTTTTTTTACCAAAAATATGTAGAAGAATACATATTGGCCTAAACTGAGGAAGAAATGTGTTTTTTAAAATCTTTTGGGGGAATATTTATTATAGCAAAAAGTATTGATTTTTTTTTTTTCAAACTTGTCGCTCTTTTTTTGTTTATAGCACAAAAAATAAAAACCACAGAGGTAATTAAATACTACCAAAAGAAAGCTCTATTTGTGGATAAAAAAGTTCATAAATTTTGTTTGCGTACAATGTTGCAGGACTGATTGTCAGTTAAAGCAACGTAGTGCCATATCGCAAAAAATGGCATGGTCATTAAGGGGTAATATAAAGACCCTCTAGGTGTTGATTTACTACAACTGGAGAGTGCAAAATCTTGTGCAGCTGTGCATGGCAGCCAATCAGCTTCTAATTTCAACTTGTTCAATTAAGCTTTCACAAAAAAACTGGAAGCTGATTGGTTTCTATGCAGAGCTACACCAGATTTAGCATTTTCCAGTTTTGGAAAATCAACCCCCTAGTGTCTCCACCAATTATACGCAGTTGTTGAAAACACACAGTTGTATGAACAAATATTTGACCTTTTCAGATTTTTTGATTTTTTTTTTGCATATTTGTCACACTAAAATCATTCAGATCATCAAACAAATTGTATTATTACACAAAGTTAACAGAGTAAATGCAAAATGCCATTTTTAAATGGTGGTTTAATTTATTAAAGCAAAAAGCTGTCCAAACCTGCCTAGCTTTATGTGAAAAGGTAATTTCCCCCTAAACCTAATAACTGGTTGTGCCACCCTTGGCGGCAACAACTGCAATCAAGCATTTGGGATAACTGGCAATGAGTCTTTCACATTGCTGTGGAGCAATTTTGGCCCACTCATCTTTGCAGAATTGTTTAAATTGAGCCACATTGGAGGGTTTTCCAGCATGAACGGCCTGTATAAGGTCATGATGTAGCATCTCAATTGGTTTTAAGTCTGGGTTTTGACTAGACCCCTCCAAAACCTAAATTTTGCTTTGTTTGAACCATTTGGAGGTGGACTTGCTGTTGTATTTCGGATTATTGTCCTGCTGCATAACCCAAGTGCACTTGACCTTGAGGTCACAAACTGATGGCTGGACATTCTCATTGAGGATTTTCTGGTAGAGCTCAGAATTCATGGTTCCATCAATTATGGTAAGTCGTCCAGGTCCTGAACCTACAAAGCAGCCCCAGACCACCACGCTACCACCACCATGTCTGACTGTTGTTATGATGTTCTTGTTATGAAATGCTGTATTAGTTTTATGCCAGATGTAATGGGACACACACCTTCCAAAAAGTATTTTTTTTGTTTTCTCAGTCCACAAAATATTTGCCTAAAATTCTTGGGGATAATCAAGATGTTTTTTGGTAAATGTGAAATTGTCAGGGTTGGGGCCAGTCCTTCTCTTATCTGACCATTCAGCTGTCGGCTAATTGCCAGCTCCCTTCTCTCCACAGTGACTCACCTGTTGATGATCCTGCTCATCACTCCTGCCTACTTAAGGCGTCCAGTCCAGATGATCTCTGCCTTCACCTCTGTCACATCTCTAGAGACGCTCTCCTGTGTTCCTGTTAAAGACTTGCTTGGCTTACATTCCTTCTGGCTCCAGATCCTGCTTGCTGTTCTACGACTCTCATCTCTGGCTCCCTGACGTTTTGGCTAGTCTGACTATCTGTTCCGGTTCCTGAACTCTGGCTATATTTTGACTATTTACTCTATTTACCTTTTTTATTATTATTAAACAAGTGTGATTTAACTGTACTTCTGTCTCAGTCTGATTCATGGTTTCTGACAGAGATGAGCCTTTGTGTTCTTTTTGGTCAGCAGTGGCTTTGGCCTTGGGAGTCTCCCATGGATGCCATTTTTGCTCAGTCTCTTTCTTCTTATTGTTGAATCATGAACACTGATCTTACCTGAGGCAAGTGAGGCCTGCAGTTCTTCATTTGTGGATATGGCACTCCCTGTGGTTCACTGGAGTTTCAAAGCCTTAGAAATGGCTTTGAACCCCTTTCTAGGCTGATGCATGTACATTACTGTGTTTCTAATCTGTTCTTAATTCTTTTTAGTTTGTGGCATGATGTGTGCCTTTTTGTGATCGGTTAGTGTGCTTCACTTTGTCAAACAGCTTCTATTTATGTGATTTCTTGATTCAACAGGTCTGACAGTAATCAGGCCTGGGTGTGGCAAGTGAAATTTAACTCAGCCTTCCAAAAAATTGTGGTTAATCACAGTTCATTCATGGTTCAGCATGGAAGGGGGGGAATTACTTTTTCATAGGGCCAGGTAGGTTTGCACAGCTTTTTTTCCCTTAATAAATGAAATAATAATTTAAAAACTGCATCTTGGATTTACTCGGGTTATCTTTGTGTAATATGAATTTTTTTTAAAGATCTGATTCATTTAGGTGTGAGAAATATGGAAAAAAGCAGAAAGGGGGCAAATGCTTTTTTACACAACTGTATAGGATACAGTTGTGTGAAAAAGCATTTGCCCCCTTTCTGCTTATATATATATATATATATATATATATATATATATATATATATATATATATATATATATATATACATATATACATATATATATATATATATATACATATATACATATATATATATATATATATATATATATATATATATATACATATATATATATATATATATATATATATATATATATATATATATATATATATATATATATAATTTTTATTTTATTTTTACAAAATCACACACATGTAATGTTATTAAATGTTGATATTTCCAGTTTTGGCCAATAAGATCCCAACAGAACAACAGATATTTTAGAGTCTATTTTATGTAAGAAGAGTATTTTCTAGAACTGAAAAGAAATAAGTGTATTGTTTTAAATAGTACAGAAACGTTTCTGCAAGTGAAATTAAATGCTTTGATGTGTATCTTGTGGTAAATAGTAAGAGTACAGAGTTGTCATGAAGTGTTCATCTATAAACTGAATGTTATTGTTCTGCCTGATGGTGTCACTGCTAGGCAAAATCTATGATGTATTGATTGCTGACTGGTGCTCAATATACTATTATACTGATAAAATCCAAATTTGTCTTTACGTGTCCAAAATGTCCACCCCTTCTCTGATGGTATACATATAAGAAGGGTTGTTTTTGGTATAGCTTTTATCAAAAGCAGCAGCATATTGTATAGCTCGCTATGCTATCAATAGTTTACATTAGATTCTATAAAACCAGGTATAGCTCTATGGTCTGAAAACGAGGTTGTATAGATTAAAGCAGGATATGTGCAGGGAAGTATTAAGAGATCATAGTTAAAGAGAACACTAGTGTTGCAAGCACACTGTTATCTGTGCAAAAAGACACATTTTGGACTACCAGAGCATTTAAAGGGGCTTAAGGGTGATTTTAGTAAAATAAATAAATGTATCACATAATACAAAATCTTTGGGCTTTACGGATAAATAATGTTATATTGTGCCTTGATGCACCGCAGTGGTTCTACTATCAAGTCAAAGCCATAAATTTGTTCTACTTATCCCATTATTAAGGTACCCATTCTTCTTATCTATTGGAACTTGTCATAGCGGAGGTCTCCCAAACCAACATTTATGTTGTGTAATTGTTGTCTGAACTACATACTTACTCTGACATTTGTTGTTATTTTTTTTTATTCTGCTTTATTATAATCATGTTCAGGATCTGTCCCAGCAACATCTCTAGACTACCTACTACTAAAATTCATAAACCCACAAATCCCTTTGTATTTCACACTTTTGTTTAGTTGTCACTGGCAAAAATGTTTCAGTCTGTAATTGTGTTTATTCCAGTAGATATTCACTAAGTTTTGCCTTTACATTAGGAAAGCTCAAAGAGTTTTTGAAGAGAAAGGTTTACCTTAGCAATTATGGTCTATTAACATTTGAGTTAAGTGTTCAGGCTTTCTTAAAACATGTTATTTCTTAAATATGTTCTAAAAAGCATTTTTCTTAGGGAAAGTGACTAACAACTTACTTAAAAACCCTTTTTGTGAATACAACTTGTTATATAATGAAATCTTAACTTTAAAAACTTTTATTTGTAAAACTAGTTTATTTTATGCTTTGCTGCGGTTCTTGCTGCCAGTTTGCCATAATCAAAATATAAATTTATTTTACTAACACACTGATGTTCTCTATGGCCAGAATGTATTCTCTATACAAACTGACTTTTTAAATATGTAACGTAATTTTTATTCCTTTATCTTGTCTCAGACACCCCAGTGCAGCCCTGATGAAGAGGGACACTGTAAATGCCCTAAAACATGTTGGTTAAACAAATAATAAACACTGAACAAGATTGTTCTGCCTGTATATAATTTTACATTAAGGACTTACTATAACATTACATATGGCTGTGTTACAGTTCCATTTTTACTTTTTAGCTTTTACAATAATTTCCCCCTACCAGCATCTCTATTACATAGACACATTATGGCTGGCCTGCCCAGTATTAATACAGCGGAAGACAATTCATGTCCATAAATGATGAAGAATTGACAAGAAGATTACCTTTTCAGGCAAAAACATTAGTCAAGCTGCAATAAATGGCTTATTCATGATGGCTGCAGTGCAGTTTGAACTGATTTCAGTTGATGAAATTAACAGATGGTGCTTAATTTCATACCTACATGTTAACACACAATTTGTAATGATTATTTATTATAACACTATAATATCTGTTTTGCTAAGATTAAAAGGAATACTAATGTTATTTGCTTTGAAAATCATATTTAAAATTGTAACACAAAAAAGAAAAAAATGATATATGCCATATACTTAAAACAAGAAATAACTATTTCCACTTTGTTCCCTGATGATGTGTTCATTGCATCTATATCGCCCCCCAAATATCTGGAGCTCTAAGATCTTACTCCATCTTCTCTGATAGACTGCTATTCAAAAACAAAAACAAGAACAGGAATCAGGAACAGGTTATACTGTGCGCATAAGGCAGGGACGGAGGGGGCAGATGCCCTGGGCGGTACAATATGCTGGAGGGAGGGGGCGCAGGTGAAGTGTGGCAGTGTGCTTCACAACTGTGTGTGTGTGACTGTACACACTAGCCACCGGTGCCGCTAATAGCTATAATCATGGCTGATCCCAGGCAGGTGCCATGAGCAAGGGCAGAGAGGGAGGGGCCACGAAGCCCAGTTGCCGCGGAATGTCTTCTTGTCAGCAAATGATAGCAGCAGCGAGTGGGTGCAAGAAGGAAAAACTGTGCTGCGCCCATCCTCCCCCCTCGAGCCGCCTCTGTCAAGAGAGGGCTCTGTTTCCAGCCCATTCCCCCTCCCTCTTTAGGTCAGCAAAGGGGAGAGCGCCTGTGTCTCTGTGAAGAGAGAGCAGCAACAAGATCTTCTCTCCCTTTCTGCTGCTGTACTCGTGAGTGGGGAGCAGTGCCCTCTCCTTCCTATTGAGCAGAAGAGGAGAATCATGGGATATGTAGTGCCGAGGACTGGCCCAATGCATTCCTAAGAGGGAAACTGCAGCCCCCAGCATGCAGAACTGAAGGGGAGAGAAAGAGAGCCAGGCTATGGATGGCAAGTGACATGTTGCATCCAGCAGGAGGTGATGGTGGTGGTAAGTGACACATGGCATCTGGCAGGAGATGATGGTGGTAAGTGACATGTGACATCTGGCAGGAGGTGACAGTGGTATGTGACACGTGGCATCTGGTAGGAGGTGACAGTGGTAAGTGACATGTGGCATCTGATAGGGGGTGATAGTGGTAAGTGACATGTGGCATCTGGCAGGAGGTGACAGTGGTAAGTGACACGTGGCATCTAGCAGGAGGTGACAGTGGAAAGTGACACGTGGCATCTGGCAGGAGGTGACAGTGGTAAATGACACATGGCATCTGGTAGGAGGTGACAGTGATAAGTGACATGTGGCATCTGGCAGGAGGTGATGGTGTTGACATCTGACAGGCACTGACAGTGGTAAGTGACACGTGGCATCTGGTAGGAGGTGACGGTGGTAAGTGACACATGGCATCTAGCAGGAGATGATGGTGGTGACAGGTGGAATCTGGCAGGAGGTGACGGTGGTGGTAAGTGACACATGGCATCTGGCAGGAGATGATGGTGGTAAGTGACACGTGGCATCTGGCAGGAGGTGATGGTGCTGACATCTGCCAGGAGGTGACAGTGGTAAGTGACACGTGGCATCTGGCAGGAGGTGACAGTGGTGACAGGTGGCATCTGTCAGGAGGTGACAGTCGTAAGCAACACATAACCTCTGGCAGCAGGTGACAGTGGTAAATGACATGTGGCATCTGGCAGCAGGTGACAATGGCAAGTGACACTCTGCATCTGGCAGCAGGAGACGATAATAAGTGACATGTTGCATCTGGCAGCAGGTGATGGTGGTGAATGACATGTGGCATCTAGCAGCAGGTGACGGTGGCAAGTGAAACGGGACATCTAGCAGCAGGTGACGGCGGCAAGTGAAATGTGGCATGTTGCAGCAGGTGACGGTGGCAAGTGACATGCTGCATCTGGCAGCAGGTGACGATGGAAAGTGACATGTTGCATCTGTCAGCAGGTGACGGTGGCGAATGACACATGGCATCTAGCAGCAGGTGAAGGTTGCAAGTGAAACATGGCATCTGCCAGCAGGGGAAGGTGGCAAATGACACATGGCATCTGGCAGCAGGTGATGGTGGTAAGTGGCATGTTGCCCTGACCCCTGTGCTGATAATCAATGCAGGACTGTTTACAGAGGGAATGGTGTCTTTTTTTTTCTTACACCCGGGGGGGGGGGGGCAGTTTGCCATCTTCGTCCTGGGCACCGAATGACCTTGTCCCAGCACTGTGTGCACATGTGGAGTCTAAAAGAAACAAACTGCTGTTTTACAGCCTGCTTCACCCAGCACCTCTATTTAAAAATAAAACAAAACAACAGTGCACATACCTGGAATTAACCTGTATGCTGGTCACACAAAAGGGACAACAAGGAGGTCTGATTTGTGCTTACAGTCCTGAGATTAAAGTGAATTTAATTACAGAGAGTTTTTTTTTTTGTTTGGTTTTGGATTGAATGTGACAGAAACCCAGTCTGGTTTTACTGCTATCTAGGGCTCTGTTAAGCTCGATTCACACTTGTGTGACTTGTCATGCAACTTTGGACATCAAAGTTGCATGACAAGTCGTTCCTTGTGTTTTCTAACAATATACTTATTCATATATGTGCAACTTAAAGTTGCAGCAGCTTCAGAGAAGTTCATGCCCTACTTTAGTCTGACTTTCGTGCAACTTGAGGGCCATAGACCTCAATGTTAACCCTCAGAAGTTACATGAAAGTTGTACCTGAATGTTATACAATGCAAATTGTGTGCAACAGTTGTCCATTATCACTGAGAAAAGCCAAAGTCAAATCCAAGTTGCACCCACCCAAAGTTACATCAAAGTTGGACTAAAAAGTCGGCACAACTTTGGAGTTGTACAAGTGTGACTAGAGCCTTATGGAGTTTTCCCCCACCTTCTGTTCTGGGGACAACCTTTTACCAGACAGGAAGTAAAGGAAAATCTGCAACAGAGAAACAAACAACAATAAAAAGCTGATAGAGAATTTCACCATTGGAGTCTCCAATTGCAGCAACACGTGACAGGAGTTCTAAGCTTTATCCAGAACCATGTCAAAACGTTTTGGCTATAGATGCAGATAGATATATAGAAGCAGATCGTATTCAAATATAATATTTCTTGACCAAAATTTTGGTTTGGTTTAGGTTAGATTGTGGTGCATGTGCAGTGCCTACCTGGAAATATACTGTTAATGTAATAAATAAAATGTAAATATAGATGCTTTTCTGAATGAATGAGTTGAACAATGTCTGAACACCTTTTCAAGCATGCAGTATTTGACTTACTATACACAATGTAGTTATCTTGATTGTATACATGTAAAAATAAGTCCTTAAAAAATAAAATAGACACAATAGCTCTTGGGAATGCCATTTTCTACTAGTTTGTGGTATACATCCTTGATTCTTTTAAAGGTTTGTTACCAAATACAATTCTAGACATGCTAAATCTACAAACTGCTGAATAATACAAATAATTATATGTTTTACTTCATCGCATTAGCAAACTCTTCAAAACTTTATTTCACTTCATCTGTCAATAAATTCCTAGGCAGTCTATCCAAATTTTATAGCAGCGTCTTGTAGCTGTCCCTCAAAAGACAATGTCAGCTTGCATATTTCATGAGCTCCGGATCCGGGGCATCATAAAGATGTAGATATCAGGCTCTGGGCAATATAATATGAAGTAATGAAGCAATGAATCTTGGAGCAGCCAGAGATGAAATATGTGGTAATATAAGAAACATAATACTATGCTGCAATTAAAATGCTGTTCTTTTTTGAGTGAAATATATGTGACCAAAACTTACATTGCATCAGTTAAGGACTGAACTCTGGTGAAACAAGAATATAATTATACAGTTCATAAAGTTAAAAAGATTGCATCATAGGTTTGACAACACATAACTGTACACTATATCAAGCAGATACTTTTTTTTCCATACAATGACCTAATGGAGAAATGTACAAAGTTGAATGATTTTTTTTTCAAAAATGTAAAATCCAGTCTTAAAATATATTAAATATCAACTGATTAAAACTTGTTATTATTCATTTTATTTTTACAATAGCAAGTTGCTTTTTCCTCAGTATGAACATGTAATTATATTGTTGCTTCTAGTTTACATGTACATTTTGGCAACATTTTGGCTTTTCCTGCATCCTATTTATACAAAATAGATTCATTTTTATATTGGAGGAGTTGCGCTACTACAGCTTGCAAAGAGACGAATTACATTTTTTTACATTTTCTAGTTTCACAAATAATTTCATTCGTTAGCCTTTTGGTACAATGCAAGTCACCTTTGGAAACCAAATAAAGTAGAAATATGGTCAAAATATAAAATCACATATGTGTTGTAACATACCAGTAAGTTTGGGCACTCATTTTTTCTAAGTATCCTAGAACATTCCATAATTATCTGGTGATCTTGCCAGAAAAAAACATTGGATAGACACTTTCTTTGATAAAGTGAAAACCCTCATTCTTTTGTGGTGAAATCACTGCAGCATTGTCACCCTTGTTGCTCCTGTAGCTACTTATATACTGACACCACTGATAGTCCTATCAGTAAATAGCTCCACCCTCAAGACTGACAACACATTGCTGTATCCCCAGGAGCTTAGAGAAATTATTTAAAATAACTGCTTAGCCATTCAAAACCCTTTCCAGCTAGGGTTGACACATCATCCCTTTAATCCAGGACAATTATTAATTACACGGGTTCTGAGACTGATTAAGGTGGTAATTAAACTCACTTGGTGCCTTATCTGCATTAAATCAGCCTCAGAACCTGTGTAGTTAATATGTGTCCTGGATTAAAGGGGTGATAGGGCAACCCTATTTCCAGCACTATTTAGCAAGGTTAATTGAAAAATCCTGTTTATCACTCTTATGCCCTGTACACACAGTAAGAAATTCCGATGGAAACGGTCCGATCGGATTATGTTGTCAGAAAATCTGATCGTGTGTGGGCTCTAACCGACTTTTTCCGTTGGAAATTCTGACAGAAAAAATTTGAGAGCAGGATCTCAAATTTTCTGACAAATAGATCCGATGTGACTTTTTCCGATCGTCTGTAGATTATTCCGATCAGACAAAGTGCCAGGCATGCTTCAGATCAAATTATGAGACCAAAGTTATTGGCTACTAGCCTCAACGTAGTCCCGTCGTAACAAATTAACATGTCCAACCGTGTGTATGCAACACCAGTTTAGGACAAAATCCATCTGAAAAAATCAGAAGGATTTTGTTGTCGGACTGTCCGACCGTGTGTACAGGGCATAAGGCTGGCCATACAATTTTCTTCTACAATCTTCCTTTAGATTTATCAAAACCATATAATATGAGGTTAAACCTAAACACTTTTAATTTGTATGCAATCAGGCAGGCTATTGCACTGCATAGTTGAAGGTAAATCTAAAGAAATTGATTGAGAATATTGTTTACGGTATGGCCAGCTTTAAAGGAAAAACTAGAGGCTTTAGGCAGGTTTTAGAGGTGGAAGTTGATTGTAGTGATTAAGGCTGGGTTACTCAGTGTGCTCCAACAATTTTATATACAGTAATGGGTTTCTCTGCTATATTAGACCCCTTCCACACTGAGGTGCTTTACAGGTGCTACAGCGCTAAAAAAATAGCACCTGCATAGCGCCTGTAAGGAGCCTCTCCTGCCCGAGTGCTTCTACACTGGAGCAGTGTGCTGGCAGGATGCTAAAAAAAAGTCCTGCTAGCAGCATCTTTGGAGCGGTGAAGGACCGGTGTTTGAACTGAATGGGCACCGCTGCCGAACAGCCATTTTTTAAGGCTGCTAGCGGGGGTTAAAACCACCCTGCTACCGGCCAAAACCCCCTGCAAAACGGTGGAAAAGTGCCACTAAAAATAGAAGAGATTTACCGCCGATGCCCCAGTGTGAAAAGGGCTGTAGTGAAATTGGGAAATATATATCAGTGAAAACTTTAGATTTTTCTTGCAGATCCTGGACAATGATAGACAACCGACTATGACATGTCCACTCTACCAGTCTGCTGCTATTTTTGAAAAAACAGTCGGAGCCTTTGGGATGATATAAAAGTATTGCATTATCTTGTCAATTCTGTAAGCACAATAAAGCATACTGCTAAGGTGACCTTTCATAACAATACTAACATGTAGTAATATTATACATATTGGATTATGTGAGACACGGTGTATGCCCTCCAGATTGTTAATCCAACGATTTCATATTTGCACATTATTTCTGGTATTTAACTCAAACTTGGTCATGTTTAATGTTAACAGTTACATTGTGAGTCTGTCTACTGAGCTTTCATTTAGAGAGACTGTGAAACCTTTTCTCATGGAGCAAAATTCCAGTTTTAATACCAGTTTATACCTAACTTTGCCTTTTTTTAGGATTTAGCAAAGTCTAAGATATAGAGTAGTGTTGTGTGAAATTATATCATAACACTAGTTTTTCGCTTCATGATCGCTAGTTTGTAATATATGCAAATGTCAGAAAACTTTAGTAGAGATATTAAAAGAAACCTGTACTGAAAGAATTTGGAGACTGTCTTCAATGACCTGTTCTTCTGAAAATGGTAGTTGGCTGTTGTGATGATTTAATAACTTGAATACTTTTTAAAGCTTTCTGACATAACTGGAATACACTGTTACAGCTCTATCCCATGTTGCAGCAGTAGGTCACTGCTATGAGCAGCTGACTCTGGCCTCCACTGACCAGATCCAGAACCCCCATGAAAAGTGAAGCCAAAAAGGGAAAAAGACATATAGAAATATAATTAAGTAATACAAGTAAATAAAAGTATTCTCTCCCCAAACTGACCTCCAGGTCACAACAATAATGTCAAATGATGTGATCACTGCACAAACATCAAATGCTCTCTTAAATAAAACACAGTATCCTTCACATTTTTAGTAAAATGCTCATTTCTGCCTTCATCAGCCTGCAAACCATTGTTTTCTCATTTTCTTATTCTCAAGCTTTCCTAAAGTAACACAAATATGTTTGCTGTACCATACATTAACCAGAAAGAATACCCTCTAATTGGATTTTGAAGGGCAATGACTCCAAAAGGGCGTACACAAATTAGTTAAAAAGTATTGTTTTTATTAATACAAACATCAAAAGTCATTGCCCTTCAAAGTCCCACTAGAGGGTATTCTTTCTGGTTTGGGTTCTATATTAGGGATGCGGGCAATCTCTCCCATACCCCACTAGAACTATTCTATTTCTACTTTACCATACATTACATAAAATGTTGCACTAATGTGATTATTTTAATCAGCAGACTTTGTTGATTATATGTGGGGTAAGTATGCACAGGGTTGAGAATTGTGTAAAGGTTGCATTTGAAAAATTTACAGGAAGATACATTTTTTCTTACTATTTATTACCCCTAAAAACAAGGAAGTAACAATATAGGTATCCAAATGTGCTACCAAATTAAATCCCCAGCTATCCAAAAAAAGATTGTATAATATGTTGGGGTAGACTACGCATTCTAAAAGATATAATATGAAGAAAGAGAATAATTAAAAAAAATAATACTCTGGACCTCAAGTACTTAAAGTCAAATTAAAATGGAAGTTCAGCCAAATCTATCTAACACTAAAAATACTTTCAGCCACATTCTAAAATATAATCTATTTAACCCTGTAAAAAAAAAAAAAATCACTATACATACCTTTTCTGAAGCCAATCTGGTCTGGTCTCCAGCAGTGGCTGCTGTGTACAGAGAGAAAAGTGATAACGACCCAATTGCCTGGGAAGTGACATCACCCATAGAGTTACTATGGGGCTTCTGTTGTCGGTTGCTTCTCCTGCACACTCCCACACACTGAAGCTGTCGCTGACACCTCAGCGTGGGACAGGACCAGAGAGGCTGCAGAATAGGTAAATTTCGCAATCTCTTCTTTGCAGGGCTATATAGATAAGGTTTAGAATGTGGCTGAGAGTTGGATTAGCTTTTAAGATATAACAAAACAAAAAAAAAAAATCACTGCCTTTTGCTTACCTTGTAGTTTGGAATGTTCTTGCCTACTTTGGAGTGTTTTCTCATATTTCCACAAGAGGCCTCAAAACAGAAAACAGGTAGGCAGGTCTTGGAAATGGAGTAAAGATATTGTGGTTTAATTTTCCATCTTCAATAAAAAAAATGTCACTATCAGTTTTGATGGACCCATCCTTTAACCATTTTGCTGCTAAGAATGTAAGGCTTTCAGCTGGCCAGCTTACTAAGCCTTACATCCTTGGCTTTCCAGAATCTTCTATAAGTTCATGGTCATCTAAGTAACTATGACCCTATAACCGAACATGGCTTCCACCAGTCCAGTCACCCAATCCCTGTGGCTCTCCCTGCAGCTTTGTTGTCATTTTCTTTTCTCCCCCTCTTACATCTGTCAGCAGCTGTAGGCACACAGTGGGAGAATCAGATTTGTGGAAAGCAGAGCAGGTAAGTAAATATACAGTATCCCTCATTTACTAACCCCTCAAAAGTTGTTCCTCCCACAGAACTGTTTAAAAAAAATGAGACACATTTAAAACAAGGTAAAATATAATAAAAAAATAAAACAGGCCTTAGCCTTATACACCATGTTTTTCTGTGCTCAGGTGATGCAGGTATTTGCTTACAGCCGTGGGCAGCAGTCTGTACAAAACAATAACACTCTGACAGACAATGTGGCTGTATGCACATCCTGGAAGCAAATTGGGCTGCTCGTACATCCCCATCCCTATATGTCTGTCTGCCTGCTAATGATTTGTATAGGTTGCTGCCTGCAGGTGCTACAAAAAAACACCTGTGCCCCCTGGGAACAAAAATACACTCCTACATGAGGCTGTAAAGCCCCCTCCCCCACAAAAATTATACACACTCATAAGATACACAACCATTGTGGTATTGTACTTTATATGTGTTTGGGCCCATTCAAATCAAAGGGCCTGGGTGATGGTGCACATAACTTGCATACATTGGTGTGTGTTGTGTACTCTTGATTTTTTCCTTTTTTTATTGTTTTAAAATTGCATTAATTCAACCTTATGTGCAACAGTGCATTTTGACGCAATGTTGCACATTCTAACAAGCTACATTACAATAAAATGTATGCTTGCATCATTTTACAAAATTTTTACAACTGTCAAGAGACCTACAAAATCAGTAATGCCATCTTTTGAACCTACCAGTCCTGTGCTTTCAGAAAATTTATTGTTTTAGGGGTCTTTTACAAACTCTGAAAGTTGTAAGTAACACAATGGAAAGCAAATTGCTAAAATTACCTGGTTAAAACTGAGGTGCATGGCCTGACAGCAAAACGGTTAAAGTAACTCTAACATAATGTCTAAGAACCTATTGGTCAAACATAGTGGTTGATTACTTTTTCAGCCACTTAAAGTGATATTAAACCCAAAAACATGTATTTATTATTACCAATAATTAGATGTGATGGCTGCATTGGTTTCCTTTTTCAGAGTTTCTTTCATTTATTTTTTCCAGTGATCCTGAAAAGTAACTGTTGTTTTTCAACATAACAAGTGGCCCTCCATGTAGCAATTAGAGAGTTTGAGACAAACCACTTACCATTGACATGGATGCTTACAATGATTAGCTTTTATTAAATTTATGTAAAAATTTTAACCCAAAAAGAGTAAAGTTGTTGCTTTAACTGCTTAAAAAAAGGGATAGCTGTATTTTGCTTCAATTTGTTAGTGTATCTAAATCTGCTGATACATCTAATACTACCCTCTCCAGAACACTGTCCAAAGGTGTCTCTGTTGCTCCTTCATCCAGAGTGTAGACTAATACAGTAGGTGTGTTACTGGCCAGATCACTAGGTGAGCCTAGCAAAAGTTCAGCCCGAACATCGCCTGTTTGCCTGGAGCAGGCTGGGAAGCCAGCTGCTGTGTCCTTAACAATGGATGAGTTATCAGCTGTCAACACGCTTCCCTAATGACAATTGAATAAAAAAAAACATTGCTGCCCATATATAAAAACAAAAAACGATGTGGGGCCCCCCAAAATTCATACCAGACCCTTATCCGACCATGCAGCCTGGCAGGACAGGAAAGGGGGGGCGAGCGTGTGCTTCCCCTCTTGAACCATACCAGACCACATGCTCTCAGCATGGGAGGTGCTTTGGCCCACCCCCAACCCAGAGCACCTTGTCCTCTTGTTGATGGGAACAAGGGTCTCTTCCCAACAACCCTGATCATGTCTTGATTCGGTCGTTGTAGTGAACTCAAGATGAATGCGATGCCTAGTCTCCTATATCTGTTGCAAGCCCTGCCTTTTTGAATACCCCAGACTTTTTTCCATGCGGTGCGGTCCACTTTCATTAAATTTATCTGGCATTGTAAACACCCATGCTGAGGCCAAAACTCCAGGGTGGAATGGGCTTTCCTGATACAGCCTTATATTGCACAGCTGTCCATATGACCAGGGTCATTGACTGTTGAAGGCATAACGATCATAAACTCTGTTTTGGTCTAGAGCAAGAAGCATCTCGCCCATCGCTTCCCGGTTTACCTTTGGCCGGAAAACAACACGTAGCCCATTTAATTGTACCCACGCTCACTGAATTGGATAGATGCTTTTTTCTTCTATTGTCAGTGCAAAGCTTTCTTTCCCCTATGACCCCAATAGTGGAGCACCCTGGGTTCTCACCTGATCCTACTGACCCAATCTTTCTATTGCAATCTCCACAAGGACTCATACTGTTTTTACTTTCCAATGGTTACAATCTAATGCCTGGATTAGACCTACTAATTTACTTTCCGCAGGGCACTTCTCAGACTGGACTCCTTGTCTAAACCCACACTCTTTTCTAGGAAGCTGCACTCCTTTGAGGAGATTTGCTTTGGTGTTGGGCCAATAAGTTCACTTTCTAGTTACTACAAAGCCTTGATGAATTTGCATGACTTTTCAGACCCGTCTTACCTGGCAAAATGGGAAAGTGATCTGCTAGTTACCTTTTCCAAACCCCAAAAAAGAGCATATAGCTTTCTTTGTGCATAAATCATCTCTCTGCAGTAAATATCAAGAGACTACCTATAAAATACTCATGTGCTTGTACAGGACCCTGTTGGTTCTAGCTGAATTCTTCCTCCAGCAATCGAACAGATGCTGGTGCTGTGGACTACACGCAGGTGCCATCCTGCACATTTCCCTAGGAATGCCCCAAGTTTCAGTAAGGCAACCTGCACTCCAATTTATCCATAAATTCACAGATATCTCTCTGCAGGATGATCCAGCTGCAGTTCTACTTAATTTGACCCTTTTATCTAGGAAATGGTATAATGAATCCCTTTTCAAGCATCTTCTTAATGCAGCGGGAGCCTGCACCCCCTGTATGTGGAAACCTTGAGCTAATGGAAAACCTGACTTCTATTCTGTGGGACAAATTAGAGGAACATAAGACCAAGTTGTTCTATTGGGACCTGTTTTATTTCTCGGATTAATTCCTCTAATACTCCTAACCAGCGACACTTAAAGCAGGCACAGCCTGTTTCACTCGTATGGGCTCCCTGTCCTCCCCCAAGGTGATCTCTTTCCTTCCCCTACTTCCCCCTTTTGTTATACCCCTTTTTCTCTTCTTCATTCTTTCCCCTTCTCCCTCTTCTCTCCTCTCTTTCTTCTCTCCAATCAAAGAAATTGATGTGCACAGTCTGAGTGGCCTCTTCCAGGAGTTGGGGACATTTTTTAGCTAATCCAGATTAATCCCTGATATGTTACCCTAGGTGGCTCCTATGGTTGATATAAGGATGTCTTTGACTATCTGTTTGACTTCTATGTGTTTACTGCTCCTCTTTTTTACGATGGCTGCTCATTGTGACTGCCTACCTATTGATTGTCATTCAGAATTTACCTGCATATTTGATGTGATTTGTGTACCATGTCATTGGCTGTCATGTATTGAAAAGTTTACGATTTATTGTATCTATTGCATGCCTTTAAATTTTTTTAAAAAAGGAAAAAAATTGTGTGCTAGCTTTAGAGACTGCATCTTGGCATTGCATGCTATTGATAAGTCTATAATCTACCGGAACACTTAGATCCTTCTCCACCATTGACTCTCTCGGCTGTCTTCCCTTAGTATGTTTTTAGCCCCCAAGTGCATAACTTTACATTCAACAACATTAAACCTTATTCGCCACATACTGAAGTTGCCCAATTAAATATTGCATCAAGGTTAGCTGATAAGCTGGAGACATCTTGTAAGGACATTATTTTGCTACATAACTTGGTGTCATCTGCCAACACTGAAATGGTACTTATGATAATTATGTTAAAAAGTAAGGGTCCCAACACTGAATCTTGAGATACATCTAAATAACTTTAAACCATTCTAAGGTATAAATCATGTATCACTACTATCTGTATACAGTCTTTAAGCTATTTTTCTAGTCAATTACAAACCTGAATTTTCTAAGCATGTAGATTTTATTTAAACATTAGCCGCATGTGGGAAACTGTGTCAAATGCATTGGCAAATCTTAGTATACTATATCCACAGGCACTCCTTTTTGTTTTTTTTGCTTACTTCCTAAAACAAATTCAAATCAGACTTTGGTCTTTTGTGAATCCATGCTGACTGTTGCTTAAAATATTTTCTTGCACAAACTCTTCTACATGGTATTTATTAAACTCTCAAGTATCTTTCCAACTATAGAAGTTAACTGGACTATAGTTACTTGAGAAAGACTCATCACTTTTTTAAATATAGGCACAATATTGGTCTTACACCTATCCAGTGGTATGATGCCAGTCATTAAAGAGTCTCTTAAAATTAGAAACAGTGGCCTATATATAACAGAGATTAGCTCTTTGAGCACCCTTGGGTGTATGCCACCTGGTCCAGGTGTGTTATTCAGCTTTATTTTGTCTATCTGTTTCCAGACGATGTAAATTTTGAGCCATTGTTGATCATTTGGGGCTGTGTCAATATTACCACCATTAAGGACTTGAGCTTCCCCACTTTTGATTGTATACACAATGCTGAAGAAGGTATTTATAACATTTGCCTTCTCTGTGTCCCCAGTAACCAACTCAAATGTATTTATTTAACCACTTGCCGCCCGCCCTATTACAAATAGACGGCGGCAAAGTGGTTTGATAATCCTGACCGGACGTCATATGACGTCCTCAGGATTATGAGCCGCCACGCGCCCCCGAGGGCGCGCATCGCGGCGATCGTTGTTGCGGGGTGTCAGTCTGACACCCGGCAACTACGATCTCAGTAAAGAGTCTCCGACGGAGACTCTTTACCACGTGATCAGCCATGTCCAATCACGGCTGATCACAGTGTAAATGGGAAGAGCCGGTGATCGGTTTTCCTCACTCGCGTCTGTCAGACGCGAGTAGAGGAGAGCCGATCGGCTGCTCCTCTGACAGGGGGGGGGGTCTGTGCTGATCGATTATCAGCACAGCCCCCCTGAAAGACATTTTGTGCTCTACAAACTATTATTGCCTTGTTTCTTCCCATAATTATCTAGTTTACACAACCCTACTAGGCACACTGATATAAAATTACTTATGAAACCACACACATTGCTGCTAGTAAAACACTATCTTATTTATTTCCCAAGAAATTAGGAAAGCTAACATAAAGTAGTAAAAGGACATTACAATATCACGCAGCTTACAATCAGAACATATAATACAAGAATATGAAAGATACTTATCACACGGTCCTCCTTGAGGCTTTGCTGCATCGGCTAGGCTCAGACCAGGAGAGGGCCTTCACCATGAGGTTTAGGCCGGAGCCATCTCCCAAAGTAGGCCGAGTCACCACATGGCATGGTCTTACAGAAAACAGAAAAACATTGTCTGTGTGTGAGCCTTTTCATACCAACATACACACCCACTCGTAGCCACCCCCATTTGCCTTCCATCCAATAGATTTCGCCAAGAGGCATTCCTTCACATGTATGTCCATTCTTCAGGAAGCATGCTGTATTGTCCACTATTGATCAGTGTCCCCAACGATGAGCCACCCAGCTTGCTTTTACTCCCTTTGAAGCCTGCAGCCACACACACATCACAGCAGGGGGGGTCCGAGTCCAGCTATTGTTCTTCTGATTACAAAGCTTTCATGTGCTTCATTCATTTGAGGCTAAGTGGCTACCTCAATAATGAACAAATACCAGAAGTATTATATGAATTCAATCCAACACCCCCCGAGGATGCCCACACTGGACCACCAGGGACACCACCAGGGAAAAGGTAATCCTCCCTAGACCACCAGGGATGCCCATGGTCAGCACAATGGATGCCAATCAGTGCCCATAATGGATGCCAATCAGTGCCCACAATGGGCATCACTGATTGGCATGCATTATTGTTTGGCACTGATTGGCATCCATTAGTACAGTATAAAACCAATGCCGCCTATGAGTGCCCACCCGTGCCGCCTATGAGTGCCCACCTGTGCTGCCTATGAGTGCCCACCTGTGCCGCCTATGAGTGCCCACCCATGCCGATCTGTGCCGCCTATCCATGCCCATCTGTGCCGCCTATCCATGCCCATCCGTGCCAGCTATCAGTGCCAATTTGTGCCACCTATCAGTGTCCATCCGTGTCGCCCATCCGTGTCGCCCATCCGTGTCGCCTATCAGTGCCGCCTATCAGTGTCCATCAATGCCACCTCATCAGTGCCACTTCATTGGTGCCCATCAGTGCCGCCTTATCAGTGCCCATCAGTGTAGCCCCATCAGTGCCCATCAGTGAAGGAGAAAACGTACTTATTTACAAAGTTTTGAAACTGAAACAAAAAAAAAACATTTTTTTTTTCAAAATTTTCGGTATTTTTTTATTTGTAGCGCAAAAAATAAAAACCGTAGAGGTGATCAAATACCACCAAAAGAAAGCTTTATTTGTGGGAAAAAAATGATAAAAATTTCATTTGGGTACAGTGTAGCATGACCGCGCAATTGTCATTCAAAGTGCGACAGCACTGAAAGCTCAAAATTGGTCTGGGCAGGAAGGTGTTTAAGTGCCCTGTATTGAAGTGGTTAAAGGGCCTACATGCTCAGATCTAACCTTTTTTCTAATGATATATTTCACAAAATGTTTTATGTTTGCTCTTCTCTTTTGCAATCTGCCATTCATTTTCAATTCCTACAGCCCTGATTACCTTTTTACATATTCTGTTATACATTTTAAATAATGATAGTGTCTCGTCATTTTTATATTTTTAAATGCTTATTTCTTATAGTTATTTCAACTTTGTACGTGAGCCACATAGCTTTTATATTTAGCCTTTTAATAATGGCAATCCCTTCCGGTCTAAATCTTGGAGCGCAGCCCTTAGCCTTGGAAACTTTTTTTAAAGTGTTTTTATCTTCCAGTATATGTTTGTTGTTTACAGATTGCAATAAATTAAATCATGTTTTAGTCACTGCTTCCCAGATTGCTACACAGATGTTCCCTTATATAGACATTAGTAATATGTTCTGCATGGTTTGAGATTAACAAGTCCAGTAAAACATTATTTCTAGTTGGGGCCTCTATGAACTGTACCATAAAATTGTCTTGTAATACTTTTCCAAATGTCCTCCCTTTTACTGTTCCAGCAGTGCCATTACTTCAGTCAATTCTCAGGTAGTTAAAACCCTCCATTATTATCACTGTCCCAGTCCTTTCTATCTGTTCAAGGAGCATAGTCTCCACTTCCTCATTAACACTGGGTGTCCCGTAACAAACTCCAAAAATGTATTTTGAAGTACACATACCCATATGCAGCTTCACCCATAATGCTTTAGCATCATCACATTCTCCATGAACAAGGTCCTCTTTGACACTCACTTTGAGAATACTTATCAAATAGAGATAGAAACTAGCACCTTTTCATTTTACCCTGTCTCTCTGAAAGAAGGAATATTTAAAGCCAATTCATGTGAAGAATGAAACCAAGATTTTGTTTGGTACACTTCTGACATTGGTGAAAAACATTATAATTTATTGTCAGATTTTTCACTTGTGTTTTGCATATCTTTTTTAGTAGTGCAACAGTACTATAATTGTCAATGGTTGTTTCTAACATGGGGAACTCCTTATCATCTGCCATAACCCTCTCTCCATCTTCCCCCATTCCACCCTCCATCAATGTCTGACCCCTGACAGGTGAGGTTATCGGGCAGGTGGGGTAGCAAGGTTGAGAAGACAAGCACATAGACCTGCATTACTGAGTCTATTTGAACTAATGCTAGATCCATCATCCCTAACTAAGATTAGCTGCAGTTACAAATTGCTATGTGCGCTTTGGTTAAAAAGAGTTGTTTACTGATAACTGAGACTTGTCTTCACCCTCTTGTACCAGATGCTATTATGCAAATACCTGACTGGACCTTTTACGAGGATAGAAATAGCAATTTAGTGGTAGTGGTAGAGGAGGTGGTCTTTGTATTTATGTTCTTAATGATTGGTGCTCTGGTAGTAAAGTTGAGGATACTTATTGTTCCCCAGATTTGGAATGTTTACTGGTTAAGTGTAGACCTTTTTATTTACCAAAAGAGTTAAAGTGGGAGTAAACCCGCTGACTTTTTTTTTTTTACACATGCAAGGGAAAAGGCATAATGAGCTAGTATGCACCACATACTAGCTCATTATAAAATACTTACCTTAGAACGAGGTGCCGGCATCTCACTCGGTCCACGCCGAGGTAGCTGACATATTCCCTCGGCGTGTCTTCCGGGTATCGCATCTCCAGCACTGTGAGTCGTCACTCCCGCACATGCGCGGAAGTTTTCTTCCCGGTCTGCCGGACTTCCAGCCGAGGATCCCCTATGCGCATGCGCAGCTGAAGTCAGGGGCTCATAGCGAGGGAAATATCTCCTAAACCATATAGGTTTAAGAGACACATTCTTTTTACCTACAGGTAATCTTTACTATAGGCTTACCTGTAGGTTAAAGTACAAAATTTAACTATACAACCACTTTAACTGTGGTGATCATTATTGCGGTATATGTATATATATCGCCAGATGCAGCTACTGCAATGGCTCTGGACATTTTGTCAAATGTCATAGGCAAGTATCAACATGCGCAGTGTGGTTGCAGGGGACTTTAATCAGGTAAATTTGAGATCCATGCAGCCGAGACTACACCAGTTTGTAAGATTTGCTACTAGAGGTGAAAACACATTGGACATGGTCTATTCCAATGTTAAGGCAACCCATAGAGCCATTCCACTATCCCATTCACATCAGTTGGATCACCTTTCTCTATTTCTTATTTCAGCATATATTCCTCTCAGGCAGAAAATAGACCCCGAAATTTAAAATAATTAAAACTTGCCCAGAGGGTTCTCTTTCACGGTTTCAGGAATAACAAATAGGTAGATATTTGAGCAACAGGATTTGAATTTGTATACAGAAACAATACTGAGCTACATTAAAACCTGTATAGATAATATCACTGAGGAGAAAACCATCTGTTTTTCTTTTTAACCAGAAACCCTGGATGACTAGTAAAGTTAGGGGTCTTAATAAAGAACAGAATACTGCATTTAGGAGTGGGGGCAAGGCAATGTACAGTTCTGCAAGAGCCAATTTGAAGAAAGGTATAAAATAAGCCATATTAGCCTATAAAATGAAGATTGAGGATCACTTTAACCACTTAACACCAAATGATGTATACGTACATCATTTGGATTTAAGTGGTTGTACTGCAGCTACAGCCATGATCCCAGTATTGTTTTTTTTCCTGACAGCTTTTATATAAAAGCCATCCTAGCAGTTAATTAGCCACTGGGTGGCTTTTACAGGCAGGGGTCCCCCCCTCTTTCTGCCCACCGGGCTTTCCTGTTCTCTTCCAGTTTCCCAAATATAAACAGTGCCATTTTTAAATTGGTAAAGCATCTGAACACACTGATCTTGGTGTGATCAAATGCTTGTAAGGGCAGAGGAGACATATGAGGTCTAATAGACCTTAGATCTCTCTATAACGAGTACCTGTCACTGCTTGTTACTGTCACAAGAAATATTTACATTCCTTGTGACATCAATAAATGTTCTAAAAAAATAAAAAAATTAAATAAGCTAAAAAAATAAAAATAAATAAAATAAATTAATAAAACTTTTTTTTAAAGCGCCCCTGTCCTCCCATGCATGCGGGCAAACGGCGATTGCACCACACATGTGAGGTATTGCCATGAAGGTCAGAGCAAAAGCAATAATTCTAGTACCAGACCTCCTCTATAACTGTAAACTGTAAACCTGTGAAGGCTTTTAAAGCATCACCTATGGTGACATAGTCACCATTCCATGAGCATGCGCTATTGTAAAGTGTGACATGGTTGGTATCTATTTACTCAGGGTAACACATCTTTTTTTGATTTTGCAAAAAAATGGGTATTATATTGTGTTTGTGGGCATTAAAATTCATTAAAGTATATTATTTCCAAAAGATTTGCTTTTGGAAAGAACAAAAAGGTGTCAGAAAAAGGCCTGGTCTTTGATCATGGCACAAGGGAGGGTTGGAAGGGTATACAGTATTTGACAAATCATAGAGGGGCCATTAAATTGGAAGGGAATTTGAGCGCTTACTTGGTTAAAAAATTAAATAGGGTCTTTACCTGGTTTGTGGTCACGTTACCCAGACAGGATATCAGGTGCCCACTAGGCTCAGAAAACTGTCCACTCACTATACAGAAATGTGAGGTGAGGCAGGCATTTAGGGCAATTAACAAAAGGAAATTACCAGGCCCAGATGGAATCCTGGGAAGTGTGGTCAAGGCCTGTGCAGATCAATTAGCTGGAGTTTTTGCTAACATCTTTAATTGATCATTATAAATTCTGAAAGCTTATCATTGACAATGAATGTCAGAGCTATTATTAAAAAAAATCTCAACAGCGTTTTTATTTCCTTAAATTTCTTAGGAAGAGTGGCATGAACAGAAGATACTAGAGATGTTCTATCGTTCTGCTATTGAGAGTATACTGTGGCAGCAGGCAGGTAAAGTCACCTGGTTGTATCCAGGATGGGAAATATGTGTGCCCTAGATTCAGGCTTTATGCAGACTTGTACAACTAGAGGGGAAGAGTTAATGAGCCCAGCTGAAGTAAATGGGCTCATTAAGACCTCTACAAAAAACCCCAGCATGCTTAGGGAGATGCTCCATCCTGGAACCAGTTTTGTGTTGTATAGACTGGGGAGTGTGATATCTGTTCTGTGCGGTGAGTTAACGCCTGTGTGGCAAACCTTTACAACAGAGGCAGGGACTGGTACAGCACAAGGCTGCACCCAGTTGTTAGACAGGGAATCTAAGTGTGTAGTTAGAGGTCAAGCTGACCAGGATTTATTTTCATGTTTTATTTTTTGTTTGGCTGTTATATGTATCACTGCATGTAGCATAAATAAACCGGATCTTTTGTTTTTTGCACCTACAACGCTGTCTGCTGTGCCTGATTTTGTGTTGTGAACCCATCCAGGGGGTCACACACACCTGCTGCCGAGCTAGCCCCTCACAATACTAACATATTGTATTCTCAATTGGTACCTTAATTGTACGCCACCAGACAGAAATGCTTTAAAGAGGGTGGTTCATAAAGTGCAGAAAATTGTGGGTAGGAAACTTGTTTCTCTTGATGAAATCTATGAGACTTTTTGCCTTAGAAGAGCAGAAACAATAGAAAGGGACCAGACCCACCCTGGCTGTAATTTCTATAAACTGTTGCAATCTGGGAGACATTTTAGAACAATAATGGTGAGGACAAATAGATTCAAAGGGAGTTTCTTTCCCAAGGCTATTAATGCAGGAATGAAATGAAAGCAGCCACATCGATTTGTGTTATTGTTTGCTGATCTGCTTAAAATGGGGAAGTTTTTATATTATGGCTCATTTAAACTATCATGGTAAATATGGAGGTGATGATTGTTTTTATATGTAAAATGTGTGGAGTAATGTAATTTTATTGTGAATTTTCTTATACAATGACAATACATTTCCTTATCTTATCTTCCTATTGTATTGGAATTTCCTAGTGATCTATTATAGTGATACCATCAATTTGTAATATACATAGAGTACCTGGGTCGATTCCAACACTTTCGTATATCAAAACTGGAGGTTTACTTTCATCATCCTACTGTGCCTAAAAGCATTAATCTCAGTGTTCCCTTTCTAAAATTATAATAATATATTGTTTTTTTTTTCTGTTGCAAACATTTCTACTGTATAACATTATCTACATTTTTCTATAGAAGCTTCAACTCAAGGAAGGCCTATGATAACGATTTTCTTCCCTGCAAAACCTTTAATACTAGACCTGTTGTCACAGTGGGGTTGATTTGCTAAAAGTATAGAGTGCAAAACCAATCCGCTTCCAGGTTTTACTGTCAAAGCTTAATTGAACAAGCAGAAGTTAGAAGCTGATTGGCTGCCATGCACAGCTGCACTAGATTTTACAGTCTTGTAGTGTCAATGCAGGCAGGAACTCATGTCTATTCCTCCAAAGATAAAGGCAAAGGGGCCACTTTACTAAAAGCATATAGGCTGTTCACTTTGCAAGAGCATTTGCCCCATAGCTTAGTTAATGAGGTGAAGTGCTGCGGATTTCCATCATCCAATCATGGGCAAGGAAAAATGCAATTTTTTCCCCGCACATGAATGGGTATAAGTTGCAAAGTGATACTTCACCAGATTCACTAAGTTCTGGGGAAAATGCCCAAACGTGCCATTGGCTCCAGTGGTGAGCCATAGCACAGTAAAGGGTAAGATTTAGCATCTTAGGGTATCTGCTTTACTCTCAGACTGTTAGTTGACATTTTCCTACTACAAATCCACTTTATGTAATATGTTAATTAAACTTAGGCATGCTTTCTTCCTGCAGGCTGTTCTATTATACAGAGACTCATGAATTCCAATAGACTGCTCTGTTCTTTAGCTAGCTTCCTCTGCAATTGCTCAGTTCGAGGCTTAATATATTATTCATTAAGCCATTCTTTCAACTTGGTTTTCTATAATCCTGGAATGACTGATCATTTGGGGCACTGTTGTTATTTGTAACCTTTGTTGGTATGTAAGAACACATCACTGTTTGATCCATTGGTAAACCAACATGTTTGTTTAAACGTCAGACAGCTGTAATTCAGCATCTCATTTTGCTGACCAGAAACTTACTTCAGAGAAGCAGAAGGTGAAGAACAAATAATTGCAAATAAGCTGTGAGGGAGCCAGTTTAAATTTTTAGCTATTTTTATCCACTGTGGAAAATGTTCAAAGCAAATTCTGCGGGGTTCTAACAGGGACAACTCATTGCAAAACACAATCTTTAATAAGCTATGATAATAGTTCCAAAATCTTTCCTGTATTTTGTTCCTATATGCTTTTTTTGTGGTGGGAGTCATACCATTTGTCTAAAAAAAAAAAATCTCTGGGATTTAGTTTTACTGTATTGAAAGTTAGGTGAGCAGTTGCTGAGATTACCTGTGATATCACATAGACCTGAAGTATTTTTTGTTGTCTTCTGAAGGCATTCTTCTGGAAGACCTAACTATTCTTCCCATTTTTATTGCCTGCAGTTCCCTGAATAGCCAGTACTAAGACCTACAAAATGTTCATAATATTAAGTGCCATCTAAAGCCAAAATAAAAACTTAATATTTTATTTTTTAGGCTTCTTTTCCCTTTATTTTCACCTTGTAATCCAGCGAATAACAAACTTTCTCTCCTACATTGCCAAGATCATGCAATACAATGTATCTATGGCAGGAGCTATGGTTGTCACTAGGTAATGTAATAATGTGACCTGACACAACCTAATCGCAGCAGTGGCAAACCTCCATCACTAATATATGTTTAAACAAAAAAGGAAGAGGAAGGAATGAGACTTTATATGAGGCATGTCACTGAATAAATATCTAGTTTATATTGATCATTAAATATGTTCATTTCCAATCAAGTTGAAAAGTATCAATAATCTTTGGTAAAATACATGATATACTGTAAATAACAGTTCCCTTGTATACACATACAATTATTATACAAAGTAAAATACAACATGATTAGCAGTACAATGTCATAGATCATGAATCCATTAATATACAGAAGCAATTGCTCTTAGTGAGCCAAACTTGTCTGGGCATCAGTTCAAAGTGTACTCGATGCACGTTTCATGGCTCACGCTACTCATCAGGAGTAAAATGCTCTGAAATTAAATCATTATTTTATCTATAAAATATAGGATACTCTTTAAAAAGAGAACCATCTCTCAAAAAAAGGGGTTCTATAACCTATAAGGGAGTCGCTATTGAAGGGAAGACGGAGGACAGGGATGATGATCTCTCCCGGGGCTGAGGTGAAGAATCCCCTTCAAACTGGGGACAGCAGCCAAGTGAAGACCAGGTGACCACATCACAACCATGTGAATCTTGTGTGTGCTTGACAACCCACACTGCTTTGCAAAGATATGTAAATCAGACCATGTGAGATGAATGAACTGTTGATAAGGTGAGCCTATACCAGTGACTAAATGGAAGTGATATATGGACCACCATTTTATTCACATTTTTTTGTCTGCTAACAAAAAATATAATGTTTGGGGGTTCTGAGTAATTTTCTAGCAAAAAAATGATGATTTTGACATATAGGAGAGGAGTGACCAGTATGGAAGTGGTTAATATATGGACACTTACCTGTCTATGGAGCCTGAAATTTCAGCACCACAGCTGATCTTTAGATTGACTGTCAGATGCAGCCACTGCCATTGCCAGTAAGGGATCCCAGTGTTCTACCGAGAAATGCCTCCCATCGAAAAATGCCCCCGATGGCATCAACAAAGGGCATGTGCAGATCATCGAAAACAATATCTGATGATATGAAAACAGTGGGGGAACGTAGTTGTCAGATTGAGCTTTGCTGTTGCGGGGCAGGTTGTGAGTGTGTTGTAACCCTCCCTTAGACACAGGAAAAACCCAATGTTTAACACACGAAACCCGTCCAACACAGACGAAACCCGCCCTTCAGCACACGGAAAACCTGTCCCACAACAGCGAGGCACAATCTGACAAGTGTGTTCTCCCTCAGCTGTTTGCATAGCTTTGAATACTGCCCATTGAATACTGTCCCCCATCAAAAAATGCCTCAGAAGATCTGTGCATGAGCTGTGTTGATGTCACGCCAGCTGATCAACATATCAGCTGGAATGATGTTTGGTACTGTGCATGCACAGATCCATCGGGGAATTTTTCAACGGGAGGCATTTCTCTATAGAAAACTGGGTTCCCTTACTGGTTATGGCGTGGCTGCACCTGACAGTCTATCTGAAGATTGGCTGCAGTGCTGACATTGTGGGCACCCTGAAGCGTTTAGACTTCTCAGCCAGTTCCCTACTGTGAATGCACGAAGCACGCTGCGCTTTCCAATTGGCCTGGCGACAGAGGAGGGAGGCCAAACTTCTGAGAGATGGAAGAGTGCCACCGTCTCAGGGAAGTGGGGAAGGAGACCTGTCAAAAACAGGTCCCCGTTCCATCCTCCCCCCTGATAGGTGCCAAATGTGGCACCGGAGGGGGGACAAACAAGCGGAAGTTACACTTTTGGGTGGAAATCAGGAAATAAAGAGAGTTTTCTGACACCTTAGGATATTATAAATGAAGACAGAGATCATTGGATCACGAAGCATGCTTTTCACTACTTTATACCTGTAGAGATGGGGTCAGGTGGGTTGGGGTATATGTTATATGAGATGAGGGATACGAAAGCATAAATGCAAGAAATATGTTTCCCAAACAAATGAATAGGTGAGGTCCAACAGGTGCCAATCCCACTAAAATATTTACACCTAACAGCCATAAACGTCTGTTACTACATGTTACTATAATATTACATTCCAATAATATTAAAACCTTGTTGGATTTTTTTTTTTTTTTTTTTTTACATTACAGACCATACAAGAGGGTGTATTGGCAATGGGCTTGCAGCACTGGTGTCATTTGTTCAAATCCCAACCATGACACTACCTGCATGAAGCTTGTATGTTCTCCCTTTGCTTGTGTGGGTTACTGCCTACATTTCATTCTACTATGGTAACTGGCTCCTGTCTAACTTGGCCTAGTATATAGTGCATATAAAAAGTCTACACACCCCTGTTAAAATGTCAGGCTTCTGTGATGCAAAAAATGAGCCAAAGATAAATAATTTCAGATTTTTTTCCAGCTCGTACAGCTCAATTGAAAAACAATGTGAAATCTTTTAGCATGGTGAAGTAAAAATAAAATAATGGGGCTGCATACGTTTGTACACCATCTTATAACTGGGGATGTAGCTGTGTTCAGAATTAAGCAATCACATTCAAACTCATGATTAATAGGAGTCAGTACACACCTGCCATCATTTAAGTATTAACCCCAAATAAAGTTCAACTGTTCTAGTAGGTCTTTCCTGGCATTTTCTTTGCTGTATCCTACAGCAAAAGTCATGGTCCGCAGAGAGCTTCCAAAGCATCAGAGGGATCTCATTGTTAAAATGTATCAGTCAGGAGAAGGGTACAAAAGAATTTCCAAAGCATTAGATATACCATGGAATACAGTGAAGACAGTCATCAAGTGAAGAAAATATGGCACAACAGTGACTGGACAAGAACTGGACGTCCCTCCAAAATTGACAAAAAGACAAGAAGAAAACTGGTCAGGGAGGCTGGCAAGAGGCATACAGCAACATTAAAAAAGCAAGAATATCTGGCAAGTACTGGCTGTGTAGTACATGTGACAACAATCCCCCATATTCGTCATATGTCTGGGCTATGGGGTAGAGTGGCAAGACGGAAGCCTTTTCTTACCAGGAAAAACATCCAAGACTGTCTAAATTTTGCAAAAACATATCTGAAGTCTCCCAAAAGCATGTGGGAAAATGTGTTATGGTTTGATGAAACCAAGTTTGAACTTTTTGGCCATAGTTCCAAAAGATATTTTTGGTGCAAAAATAAAACACTACACATCACCAAAAGAACATCAAACCCACCGTGAAGCGTGGTGGTGGCAGCATCATGTTTTAGGCTGTTTTTCTTCAGCTGGAACAGGGGCCTTAGTCAAAGTAGAGGGAATTATGAACAGTTCCAAATACCAGTCAATATTGACACAAAACCTTCAGGCTTCTGCTAGAAAGCTGAACATGAAGAGGAACTTCATCCTCTCAGCATGACAGTAACCCAAAGCATACATCCAAATTAACAAAGAAATGGCTTCTCCAGAAGAAGATAAACATTTTGGAATGACCTAGCCAGAGCCCAGACCCGAATCTGATTGAAAATATGTGGGGTGAAGAGGGGTGAAGAGGGGTGATGTGAAGAGGGCTGTGCACAGGAGATGCCCTCGCAATCTAACAGTGTGAATTGTTTTTGCAAAGCAGAGTAGGCAAATATTGCCAAGTCGAGATGTGCCATGCTGATAGTCATATCCAAAAAGACAGAGCTGTAATAAAAGCAAAAGGTGATTCAGCAAAATATTAGTTTAAGGGTGTGCAACCATATTATTTTATGTTTTTATTTTTACTCCCCTCCACCGAAAAAGGTTTTAGTTTGTTGTTAAATTGACTTGTACAGTTTATAGGTCACATTAAAGGTGGAAAAAGTTATGAAATTATTTATCTTGGTCTCCTTTTTTTTTTTTACATCAGAAAAGCCTGACATTTTAACAGGGGTGTTTAGACTTTGTATAGCCACTGTATATGAATGCAAGTTAGAGTAAGCTTCTTGAGGGCAGGAACTGATGTGAATGTACAGTACATATAGAATGCTGCATACATTGTCAGCACTAAATAAATACATGCAATAAATAAGTGAACAATTACATAAATAAATATTTTAAGTAACTAGTTTAATGCTGGCCATATACTAGCTGAATCTTGTTTGACTTTTTTTCATTTTCAGAACATTAATTTGATTTTGTAATTGCTCACAGGATAAAATTGATGATTGTTTTTGATCGTGCAATGAGAAAATTCAAAGGATCAGGATGGAAGGTTTTTGAGACACTGGTTGTTTATTTTGACATGGATGTGAATCATAAAACTGGCTGTGTATAATTACTTATACAAGTAACAGAGTTCCCAATTATTTATTTTAACTATGTATTTAGCTGCTTGAAGTTCAGCTTTACCACCAGTATGACACCCTCAACCAAAACATCAGATTCACATGGATTGAGCCTTTAACCTCTTTTATTATGAACAGTTCCTTATTACTGATAATGTCTTAAGTATATTAGTTCTCAGCCTTGATAGGTTTGAAACATTTTTGCTTTGAATGAACTAATGTACTCCAGAGAGCTTCACTATAAGTAACCATTAGAATTCTGCAGTCATTATTGAATATTAAGTCTGTCTCTGGCTCAATAAAGCAGCCAGCTTCTTTTTTTATGTGGATGCATAATATTCTAGGAAAATTGGTTGTCCACATCTTTTAAGCATTGATTCCAGTCCAATTTACAATTACAATTAGTGCAACTAAATTAGCAAGTTTCTTTAATGTGAGTCTCCAATCAATGAGGTCATGAGCTTTACTGTAATCAAGTAGCAGAGTGAGAAAAACATCTCTATTTCATTAATTATGTAAAAACATTCCTAGGAGCATAAAGTTAGTTATATTAATAAATGCCTCTTCTTTTCCTATAAAAAAAGTAAAGCAAGAACAAGCCATGTGTAAGCAGTTGAAGCAAATTGAGTTTTGTGCTGTTCCTTGCAAATCAAATGTGGTATGCCAAAACACAGCACTGCATCATGTGAAATGTGACAAGCATTGGCCACACTAGGAGTAAAAATCTCTCTAGGCTTCACAACGGCAATCCATGCCATCTGTACCACATAAATTTTAATT
Organism: Lithobates pipiens; assembly: GCF_037356315.1. NCBI lineage: Eukaryota > Metazoa > Chordata > Amphibia > Anura > Ranidae > Lithobates > Lithobates pipiens. The sequence goes on from NW_027507903.1 coordinate 186,550,373, forward strand.
TTCTTTCAAGGTAACAAAAAATCTATCAGATATATGCAGCCAGTTTTATGTGAGCTGAACTGCAAAGCCGTACAATTTCCAAATATTATCACACCGTACAATTAAAGTGAACATTTTTTTATTGCGCTTGAAATGTTCATACAACCCTTTGTTGTTCTTAGTTTATTGAGATAAATTGGTGTTTGTCCTATATCTTAACAGCTGGATAATTAACATTATTTTTCATAATTTTCTATAATGGTAAATTATGATGTTCAGGTTACTTGCACACACAGATAGCCCCTTTAAAATAATCATATTTTGTTGCTTTGCAGCCTGAAATGAAGGCAGACCCATTTTTTGTTTTATCCAGCTGTATTTACTCAAGTGAAAGATATATCACCAACACGTCAGATAAAAAAAAAAAAAAACAGAATTACTAGGTTGGAAAAATGATCACCCCCTTGTGTCAGTATTTTGCTGTACCACCTTTTGATTTAATTACAGCCTCTAGTTTGTTGGAATATGTCTCTACTAACTTTGCACATTTAGACTTTGCAATAAGTTCAGTTAAATTTGATTGTGACCATTTGTGGAATACAGTCTTCAAGTCATTCCATAGATTTTCATTGGTGTTTAAAAGTCTGGTCTTGGACTAAGCCATGCAAGGACATTCATCTTTTTCTCCTTTAACCACTGTGTGGTCATTGTTGGTGTATGCTTTGGGTCATTGTCACGTTGGAAGATAAACCTTCTTTACATTGACAACTTTCTGGCAGAGGGCAGCAGTCCCTGCTGAAGAGAAACACCCCATAACAGGATATTACCGCCTCCATGCTTTACTGTAGGAATGGTGTTAATTAGATGGTTAGCTGTATTGGATTTCCGCCAGACCTATAATTTAGTGTTGAGGCCAAATAATTACATTTTAGTCTCATATGACCATACCACCTTTTTCCATGTGGCCTCAGAAGCTATGAGGTGTGTTTTGGCAAAGCTCAGTCATGACTGCATGTGCCCTTTGAGGAGTGGATCTTTTCTCGCAACCCTCCCATTTTAAGCCACATTTGAGGAGAATTTGGCATATTGTCACATGTACATAATGACCACTCTTTGTCATAAATTCCTGCCACTGCTTCAGAGCTGCTGTAGGCCTCTTGGTAGCCTCTCTGAACAGTTTCCTCCTGGCTCTTTCATACAGTTTCGAGCGACGTCCTGATCCAGTGAGGGTCTGTGTTGTACCAAATACCTTCCACTTCTTATTCATAGACTTCACTAGGCTTCTAGGCATTGACAAAGCCTTTGCATTTTTTTTGTATCCATCCTCTAACTTGTGCCTGTCCACAACTTTATCCCGGAGATCTTTTGACACTGCTATGCCACCCATAGTTGATTGTTTGCTTCAGTTGCATTACCAGGGACTGCTCCAGGAAATGTTCCAGGAAATCTCTTTTCACGCTGAGCTAATCAAAGTGACCGCAGCTGATCACAGTCGAAAGTCAAATGGCTTTGTGTACCAGAAGGTGATTAGCTAAACCTGATTGAGTTTACAAGTCATTTTTAGGAGGGGTGTGATCCTTTTTCCAACTCAGTGATTCTGTTTTTTTATTTTAATTTATTTTTATTTTTTCTGACATGGTGTTATCTTTCACTTTGATGTTATAAAGTGTAAATACAGCAGGATAAAACAAAAAAAGGTGTTTGTCTTCATTTTGGGCTGCAAAGCAACATAATGTGGTCATTTTAAGGAGGGGATTCTTTTCTATACCCACTATACGCATATATTTTGCGTTTCATTGAATTTTTTTTTTTTTAGTACATTTGTGAAGTTAATAAACTTTTAGTATGCATTCAATACATACCGGTATTTAATTTTCATATAATGCAATGTAAGGTAATTCTTGCCATCTGCAATCATAAGTTAACATTAATTCCTGCCCTGAGTCTCCTGCTGGGTGCCATCATTTTGGAAGTGATGTCAGCTGACCCAGAGATGTCACTCAAATTACACTTTATACTATTCCCCTTTACCCCTCCCCCGCCAGCTACTTAAAAGCACAGAAAGTAATTAGACCCTCCCAGAAGATGGGAGGGCTATGACATGCTAAGAGTAAAGGGCATGTGCTAGGGGATTGACTAGTCATTTCCTCTAGCAAGATCATGTGCACATTGGGCTTATTATTTATGGAAAGCAAAAAAAAAAAAAAAACACTGAAGATAAGCATTTCAAATACTTGATTTCGCTGTGATTTTGCTTGCAGTTTTTGGTGATGAGATCCTTTTAAACTGTATGAATGATATTAAAGGAGGTATGAAATTTGTATGTCTTTTTCGTTAAATAACTATGGAAAATCGAATTGTATTCAAGAGTGATTTTGTGCCTCTGCCACCCTTCCCACATTTTAATGTGACTGACAACAGATCAGTGAAATATAAAAGAGGGTAGAGAAACTGATATTTTGTCAAATTAGACATCACAAGTGGGGGTGGGAGAACGGTTTGGGCCAAACTTTTGCTGTTCGGACGCTCGACGACCAGCCGAACAAACGGTTTTTGTTCGGCCACCGAACCAACTGCAATGCATTGTGGTGCTGAACAGTGCATTGCAAGCCCTTATTGGCTGAAACAATGAAAGCTTCAGCCAATCAGGGCACAGAGCAATCTCAGATTCATGATTGGACATGGTCATCATGCCTTTATCCAATCATGGCTCATCCCCGCTCCACCGTATAAAAGTAGTTTTTCAATGACAGACACTTTCTGTGTGATTTTGGCATGGACAGAGAGAGAACAAGGCTCTGTTCAGTGCTATTAGTTTGATAATGTGCTATACTGTGCTATTTTGCTTCAATTGTCAATGTAGAATATTACCTTAGCGCCAGTCTAGGGATAGAGTGAGCATCATGAAGAGGACCATCATTCAGCTTTGCCTAGTGCGCAGCTAAGGACAGCATCACTGTATGTTTGGCGCATTATATTGCAGTATATTATAATGTATACGTGGAGTGTGTCTGTGTAGTATGAGTACTCAAATTAAAGTGCACCAAATACTGCTTTACACTGATTAAAGTGCATCTACATACAGGTTTCTTTCACCCCATTTTGTCTAAAGAAGATATATTCTTAAAGCTCATTGGCAAAAACCCAAATCAATATTTACTTTAATATCACAGCCTCCGTCTCTTCAATTCTTTGCCTCCTGGGATCAACGTGTTTCTTAGAATCGCATGTGCATTCACTCCCTATCATTCCCTATGGACTTCTATAGGCTTGTCAAACTGACACTGAACTGAAAATTTCTACTGCAAAAAAAAAAAATTCAAGAGCCTGTAGTTTTTGCAAGAGAGATACTAGAGCAAACAAAAAGGGTAAGGATACTTTGTTTAATACTAAAAATCCCATTTCTAAAGATATAATAAAGTTTTTTTGTTTTTTTTCCGGTTTTAGACTCAGATGTTAGACGTTTAACAGGAAATTTTCTGGATGCCTTCAGCAACCAGTGACCATACTGACTTAATTTACAAACTGCAGAATTAACAGTCTGAAGCTAGCTGGTCATGATAGGGAACAATACATTTTTTGTTAGCACACTTTGCACACACAAGCCCCTTAACCTAGCCACACATGGATCAAAATTGGGGAAGTTAAGCAGAGAAAAGCATGAATTTAGATCCATGTATAGACAGTCTGATTCTATGCAAGTCAAACCATTGATCCACCAGCCTGTCCGATTTTTTTGCATGTGATTACTGCTGGTGAATATAGCCGCTAGCAGTAATCATTGCTTCCTGCCAGCCATTAAGGTTCCCCTTGGTCCCCTTTGCTGGCAGAACACAAAGTGCTATGGGAGGCATTCAGTGATTTTGTTTCCCTTCACCTGTGGTGGAAGGAAAGAAAATCAAATCATTCATGGGCTGCCCTAGTGGCACTCCTCTTTAACTGGAATTTGCATTCACACAGAAAATTATTAATAAAAAAATATTAAATACTGACCTATTAAGAGGATCCCAAAAATAATAAAAAAACATTTAAGCCATTGATGAATGTACTGCCAGCACAGGTGTTTACCAAAGACAAAATGAAAATTTGTATTTTTCTTGATAATGGTTAAAGTGTCTGCTATGATCTATAACTTTCATATTGATCAAACTGCAATGAGCAACATCGTGCTAAGTATTTTTATTGATCTTTGGGATGGAGTTCTAAGTCTATTATTACCCCTGAGGGAAAGTTCATGTAAACGTTTAACATTGGTTATGATGGCAGCTGCCTGTGAGATAGATAGCCAATAATTTTTAATCAAGACACAATCCCAGAGGCTATGATAAATTGTTGCTTTTAAATAGTTCAATTTGGCAATAAAATAGAAGAATACTTATACTCTATAGAAAGCGGGGTGAAACACCAATATACAATGCACAGCATAAAATAAAGCAATTGTTTTCTTCAGCTGAGGTCTTAGACTGGGAGATTGGACATTGACAATATCACATTATATAGCTGTCCATATATTTTATTGCAGCACTTAATAAAATATCAGTATTAAATCAGATGTGCTGCATTTATTTCCTTCATTTACTTGCTTATTGAACAAAATAGACAGAAATAATAATTTTGCTATGGAGGTTTAAAGTAGTGTTAAATGCAAATAATTTTTTTTAATCCACCCTTTTTAGTACATTTTCTTATTATAGTCTTTGGGCAATACTGAATTACTTACTTTACTTACAACACTTACTGCCTCTTAGCTCAATACTACAGTATGCCACTTTCCCGATCTTCCAGGTACGGAAGCACATGTACTGAGTATGTCCCAGGGCACCAGTTGCTTGGACAGTGCAACCCCATGCTGCTGTAAATTAAGCTGTGGGAGGAGCATGGGAGTGGCTTGCTGCTTTTATTATAATTGAACGTGTGGATGCATGCCGTATAATGGGGACATACCACTGCAGTTCCTGCCAGGATCAAGCATGCAGAGGTAGCTCCAATGAACTCTGCAGGGGCTAGAGCCACCATAAAGCAGGTACTGGACTACACAACATTAGGGTTTAGAGGATGTATCGAACAGAAAGAAAACCTACTATTTGGAAAACCTGGGAACACACAAAACCTAATTTTGCTTCAAGGTGTGGCAAATGTATACAATGCAATACATAGACTACAACTGTAATAAGAAGTGAGGGGACAGCTACGGTTTTCAAACTCAGAGGAATTTCTCACACTTTTATCAGTGGGGCAGAGAGTGGGTTCTAGTTTTAGGTAGCACATAATTATGCACGCCCAGTAAAATATGCTAATCACCAAAGAACAGGGTATCTTACGCAGACAGTCTGGGCAATGCTCCAGATCTTTTCATTTCTATCATGTAGCCACATTCCAGAGACCTCAGGGCTAATGGGAGGCAAATACATTTACATTGGCTATCATTGGCATCAATCTATTTCTCCAAACTCTCGTACAGTGTGTGGGTATATGTAGTAGTCTAATTACTTATTCTTTCTCTCCCTCTTTTAATGCATTTCCTCTTTCATCTCCAGTTCCTATATTGAGATTAGAAGCAAAATAAAATAAGCACACATAGATGACATACCAGGAGTGTGAATTTTAGCAGTGCAATATTTTTTTTGATAAAAGTAGAATGCAGACTTGGTTACATTGATCACATTTTACCAGCATACTAGCAGACATTGCACTGACGTTAATTCTCCCCTGATCTCATACGCCACTCTATTTAGTGGAAATTGTATCTGATTTTTTGTCAGGAATTGTCTAATTTTGCCCATGGAACACAGCTAACATATTTGTCATCTCCATGTACAGGAATACAAAATCCAATTTTAAAAGGTGTGGTAGGATAGCTCCCTCTCTCCATTTTTGAACATGACATTTCCTACCCACAGACCTGCAAGCTAAACTGACCACATGTTTCAAAATACCGATCTGCTCAGGCTAAAACTAATCAGAACAAAGCAAAATAAAATCCTTACTTGAAAGTATATCTAAAACATTTTCTGGGCTTGGATAGAGTAGGGATGTGTTAAAACCAATGCCAGTTTTTTATTTGTCTTCTGTATCCTTCTGGGGGGCTTTTTCTTTACTTCCAGCACCATCGATGCATCAGATAGAGAAAAGAGATGTTGTAAGGGAACCTCCGCACCAAGCAAATGAATCCCGGATCCAATATGCGCATTGGCGCACCTTTTCCGAACATATGTGCACATCGGCGCATCATATGTAATAGATATGCGCATTAGTGCATGGATGTGTGCATTGGTGCATCTTGCAGAACGGACATGTGCAATATGCACATTATTGGCACCGGTATTCATGTGCATGCATGCATGCTGGCGAATCATGGCTCATGGCGCCCTATTCAAATGAGGCGCCACTTAGCATTAGTGCTGGATTGTCTCGGCTCGTTCCTGTATACCTGCTACCACTTTCTCTGACTTCCCTGGATCTTGAACACCTGGCTCTTCCTGACCACCCTCTTGGAATACCCTTGCAACCTTGTCTGCCTTGTTTACCTGCACCGACCCTGGCTTGAACCTCTGACTTTGGCTTTGTCTCCTGATTCTGTACTCCGCTGCTTGTCCTGTTGCCGACCTCTGCCTGTCCCCACCACGAGCCTGCCTGCCGTTTGTGTACCTCTCTGCTAGCCCATTGTCAACTCCTACTTGACCTTTGACCTGCTACCTGCTTACCTTTAGGCACCCTTCCGCTGCCATAACAGTTCCTGTCTCCACCTCCAGGGGTGCTAGTACCGGGACCGTGCAAGAGGCCCCCCTCGTCATTTCGGACTCCGCTGTAAGGTATGTGACAGATGTCCCATTTGGAACATTCCTCTCTATACCTGTTATGGGGAACTCAAAAGAAAAAAAAGCTGACCTTTTCTGTGAAAAGGTTTAAAATCTTTTCAGATAAACTGAAATACCTGCTTATGTGCCCCCTTTCACTGCTGATGGGTAAAAGTAGGGGAGACCGCAACCAATCAACTGATTTATCAGTGGCAAGATCTGAGATTAATATTGCTCGGAGTCTTTATTTCATTGTGATGTAGCCCAACAAAAAATCCTTGTTTTATAAACTCAAATAAGAGCATTTTTGACCTACATTACAGAAGAAATCTGTCTAATTCTGAGTGAAGGCATGGGGGCAGTCTTGGCAGCGGGGCTAAAACAGTTGGTACTAAATCCTACTACTGAGAAGAGGCCATGGTTCCAGACTTTCAATTTTTTGTTTGAGAGTGGAATTCCTCTTCATAAGTATTAGTTCTCGAAGAAAGTTGCTCTAATTCCACATTTTTCCTAACATGACATTTTGTTTGTAAAAATTACAACTTAAGGTTCAGGGTACATAAGCCTAATGTTGGCCATGGGTGACTAACAGGACAAATAGCATGAGAACTTCAGCAGGCCGTTGACTTAAATCAGCTAACTAGCTATTCCATTGTCTGCTTGCTCCCCAAGCTCCAGTTGTTTGCTCTTAATGTGGTTGGAGGCTGTGATACTTAGCAGCTTTTTTTTCTGACTCCTGGATCTTTTCTTCTGTTTAAAACTGTGGCAGCCCTGGGATCTGTTTGTGCTTTGTTGTCAATCTATACTAGAAAACTGTCAGTTTTTCAAAAACATGTGTTGTAAAAAGGACAAAGTAACGATAGAAATAAATTGCTCACCATTAGACACATCAAATGTAAAAGGTGAAATTCCTTTTTCTGTTTTATTTGCAGTGCACACCAAATTTGAAATCGTTCTTTACTGTTTGAGATTATTAGAATGATAGTTATGGTTATTAATTTTTACATCAAAAGTTAAATAAAAATTCACTATGCTTTAGCAATTTATGATTTTCAAATTATAGTTTTGCAAAAGCAATCTTCCACCTGTTGTGACATCACACAACTGTTTCCCTAATTACTGCCTATGGTTTTACATGAAAACAGTTGTGCTTTTCTGCAATGAGCCAGCTGGTCAAAACTACAACACATTGACAGACTGTCAGTGATGCCAAAGTAGTACATTCATGTAGGGATGGTTGATGCAAACAGAGACAACATAAGTCAAAATAACAAGTCTAACCTGAACACAAAAGCTGTTCTTTCAGACAATACCTTTGATAAGACAGTGATATTATACATATCATAACTGTGTAAATTCTGGTGTACTGTTAGATAAGCAGAGGAAAGTATTTTCCTTATCCTTTTACATACCTAATTGCGATGAACATACGCTGTTTTTCTTAGTCTGTCCGAAAGAAAGAAGTGTGTTACCCAGTTATCTTTTTCTTTGTGCATCTAATATTTTTTAACCCCCAATGTCAAAAGACATATTCAAAGAATAACTTTTATTTAGAGAGAAGCTGCATGTCAAATGACCCATTATACGTCAATCTTGAGTGCGTATATAGTGTATAGGTAAAACAGCGAATTAAAAAAAAAAGAAAAATGCTTTTAACCTGACTATGTAACTCTTGGATGTATATCTTAAAAAACACAACATACAGGGATATGGGAAATTATTATAGACACTGACACGTGTACTCCTGCACAGAATGAACTGGATGCACTCTTGTCTTTTTTCAGCCTTACCTACAATGCAACTATGTAACAAAAACCTCTAAACATATAACTAATGTTCTGGTTTGGTTGGGAATAAAAAAAGGGAGAAGCCAAAATAAGGAAAAACAAAACAAAAAACATAATTTAAAATACAATATACACTGGTTTACATGGGGTGGCATTGCACTGAAAAATTAACTCCAATCAAATAGAAAACAGGATTATTATTTACATGTGTACAATGATTACCAGATTCTATTCTCGTAAACCTCCTTTTCTATTCTGTTCATTGGTTTATATGTTTGATTTATGGTTTATTATTTTTTCACCTGATATTTTCACAGTAGAAGAGTCACGGTAATAAAGAGACGCCCACTAGACCCTTAGTAAGCTTTAAGATTCTCTTCATTGAGCGGTCTCCCCTTGTTAGACATATGCATATGACAATTCAGCTGAAAGTGAACCACGTTGGTCCCTTAAGGCCCTCTCACCATATAACCCTACCATAAGATGTTTAACATTTCTGTATATATCCTGTTACATATGTGTATTATCATTCTCTGTAACTGAAACGTATTGTTACTGCTCTTTATTTTTCAATAAAATCGTTTGTATTAAAAAAATTAAAAAAATGATATGTATAACTAACATACAAGCTATTTTGAAACTGAATGGCATAATAGTAACCATATTTATCAGTGTATAACATGCACCACAAATTTTAGGAGGGAAATAAAAATAAACTTACATTTTAAATAAAGAACTTTGAAGAAAAATTATGGACACAGCTCATCAATGCACCCTGCTCAGTGCCCATCTGCAGCCTCTAAATTGCCCATTAATGCACCCTGCTCAGTGCCCATCTGTAGCCTCTAAATTGCCTATCAATGCACCCTGCTCAGTGCCCATCTGCAGCCTCTAAATTGCCCATCAATGCACCCTGCTCGGTGCCCATCTGCAGCCTCTAAATTGCCCATTAATGCACCCTGCTCAGTGCCCATCTGTAGCCTCTAAATTGCCCATCAATGCACCCTGCTCAGTGCCCATCTGCAGCCTCTAAATTGCCCATTAATGCACCCTGCTCAGTGCCCATCTGCAGCCTCTAATTTGCCCATCAATGCACCCTCCTCATTGCCCATCAATGCATTCTGCTCAGTGCCCATCTGCAGCCATTAAATTGACCAACAATGCAGCCTGTTCAGTGCCCATCTGCAGCCTATAATTTGACCAACAACGCAGCCTGTTCAGTGCTCATCTACAGCCTCACCGTTCTCATCATTGCAGCCTCAACAGTGTTGGATTATCCCTGCTGTCTCAGAGGGAAGAGGAGGAGCGAGCGCTGTTTAATTACACAGAGCCGTGATCGCCTGTGTACCCTGTGCTCTGTCACTCACAGCCATGTCTCTTGGCCTTGCTCATATGATAGGCAGAACAGTGGCCCAATGCGGGGCCAGGAGGCGTGGCTGTGAGTGACGGAGTGCTGGGTACACAGGAGATCGTGTCTCTATGTAATTCAGCTGCGCTGGCTCCTCTTCCCTCAGAGACAGCAGGGATCACGAACCCACGATTTCCCCCTGTTTTTAAGGGGAAGAAAGTGTGTATTATACGCCAATAAATACAGTATATTTGTATTTGAAGCCAGTCATAATTTTTACTTGCCAAACAAATCAGCTGGCAATGATAGCTTATATACAGGGCTTCTTAGTATGCTCACCCCTTTTCTTAAAGTTGTTCATTGTTCTACCAGAAGTCTGTATAAAGATTCAGATCAGACATCCCAAATATTTTCCTTGGTTTGCTGTGGTTGGAGTTTTATCTCATTTAGGATACTTGCACACAATACCGATGTATGAACTTCATATTTTCCTGGCAATGAAACTGTGATAACGAGATGCATAGCATATGTGTGTATTTGCATATATTTGAGCATATTCATATACATGTGTAAAAAATCATTTTTTTTTTTTTTTTTTTTTATCAAAGGAGTGTGGTAAACTCACCTATTTGTGCAATAATGCACATGTTTGCATGTATGCATGTAAAAATACTGACCTGTAATGTCGATTTTTGTATTTTTATTTTTACTGATCTATATGCAGCACAAGTTTACATGCTTGTGTGTACAAGCCTATTAAAAACAATAGGCTGCATTTAGTTCAGTAAAAATAATAATAATACAAAAAAAACAATGCAACAGCTCATTGTGTAGTAAATTAAAACAAATTAGTAATTTATTAAGAATAAAAAAGATGCACTCACAAACATGTTTGAGGGAGAGGCGAGTGCTGTATTTGGAGTTGATTTACTAAAGGCAAATAGACTTTTCACTTTGTAGAGGAAGTTGCGCTTTGCAAGGGAGGATGAGAAGGAAAAAGTTATGATGACTTCCATCATCCAATCATGTGCCAGCAAAAATGCTTTTTTTTTTCCTTTCCTTGCATATGACTGGGTATACTTTCAACGTTAAGCTTCACCACATTCACCCAGCTCTAGGGCAAATTTCCTTGCAAACTGAAACTTCCTTTATAAAGTGAGCAGCCTCTATACCTTTAGAAAATCAACCTCTTTTGGGTTTTTCAATTGTTATCTTTTCTAACACAAGTGAATATGATTTGCATCAACAGGACTGGTTTTAAAATATTAATGGATGATTATTTTCAAATAACTGTAATATTTAATAACAGCTCATATGCCTCAAAGAAATAGTATTTAAAGGGTAGCTGTTCGATTATAATTCTCCCTTAAAGTACTAATTATTATATAGTAGAAAACCGGTGATAGGCAGATCCTAATTCCTACTGATACGGCTAAACTCCAATCCATCTATGGGCAGGGGAGTCGTATTGAAGTTGATTGACTTCAGTACAACCAGCCTGTCAGGTACCTTATGATTACTGCCCCAGGCAGTGGTGGAAGGAAAATAAAATGCGTAATGTATGGCCAGCCTAAGGACCTACTTGATTGGATAGAAAATGTAATGGATTGCTTAGGTTGTCCCTCTACTACACATAGCTGTTAGTAACCCTAAAAGCAGATGTATAAGGATTGTACAAGCCAATTTTTTGACATTTATGACCAGCTTTATTGTGCTACATTTTTCACCACAAACCATTGCCGAGAGACAGCTCTGTACGCCTGATATAATCTAAATATGTGTAATCTACATTTGATGAAATGTTGATTAAATTATATTTTTTTTTTGATAAACAAATGACAGCGTAAAAAAAGCTCAAACAAAGGTTTTGCCAGCCCCTTGCTTTTGTTATCCTTTTCCTATGTTGGCTATATATAGTCTGAGGCCGGATAGGGTCTTTAGGCATAGATACTTCAATTAGAGAAAAATATTCTTTATATCAGTTGAAATAGTTCCAATAGCTTATGTTTATTTGCTTAAACCATGACATCATATATAAGAATTCTAAACTTTCACCCTTCTACTAAGTTCATAAATGGGTGAATTTATAGACTGCTGCAGCACTGGTCAGGAAACCCCGGTCTGAAATATCCAGAGTTGGCCAGGCTAAGAAAATAAATCACAAAAACTGAAAACAGTAGTAACCCACCGCAACAAATCAGACTTCACTTAATAGCGGTTTAGCATGAGCAGGCATGAGAAAGCAGATGTCTGATTAATAAAGGTTACTTTATATAACTGTTTTATGACAAATAATAATTCATACCTCCAGGTCTCTACAACTGTATTTACAAATAACATAATTTCTAATTCCTACTCATAATACACTGTCACAAATTCAAAATGTATGTTGCTTCTAATTGGCATGCTGTAAGCAATTACTCTATTTAAGCATTAGAAAAATGCTTAATTTGTGGTTATTTTTCAAATTTCCTTACAATTTGTTGTTTAATAAGCAATTTTGTCAACAATAGCCTTTTTTGAACATTAGGCCATGATAATTACTGAATTGCCTTTGAAAAAAAAATAAAAAATCTAAGGACTATAACATCTTGAATGGGAAGCTTGCATATTATTTGCATACATTTTTGTAATGGTCCAATGCAATTCTGTATAGGGGATGAAAATAATTTTGTTAACCATGGAAGGTTTTACCCCCTTAATGACCAGGCCATTTTTTGCGATATGGCACTGCGTTATTTTAACTGACAATTGCGCTGTCGTGCAACGTTGTACCCAAATAAAATTGATGTCCTTTTTTTCCCCACAAATAGAGCTTTCTTTCAGTGGCATTTGATTTTTTGCGCTATAAAAAAATAAGAGCCACAATTAAAAAAAAAAAGAAACAAACAAAAAAAAACTATATTTTTTACTTTCTGCTATAAAACATATCCAATAAAAAAAGTAATTCTTTTGTATTCTGCTACATACATTTTTGTAAAAAAAAATACCAATAAGCGTATATTGATTGGTTTGCGTAAACGTTATTGTTATGGGATATATTTATGGCATTTTTCTTTTATTTTTTTTACTAATAATTTACTAGTAATTTCTGGTAATCAGCAATTTTTAGGAGGACTGCGACAGACAAATCGGACACCTAACTGAAACCTTTGACACCTTTTTTGGGAACCAGTGACATTACTACAATGATCAGTGCTACAAATATGCACTGTTAATGTACTAATACCACTGTCAGGGAAATGGTTAACATCAGGGGCGATCAAAGGGTTAAGTGTGTCCCTAGTTGCTAACTGTATGTGGGGTGGACTGACTTGATGAAGACAGAGATCTGTGTTCTTGCTTAGCAGAAACACAAGATCCCTATCTTCTTCCCTGTTAGAATGGTGATCTGCCTTGTTTACATAGGCAGATCACTGTTCTGCATCTCTGGGGATGCATTTACGGGTGGCTGCTGGACATCAGGTCCGCTGGACTCGCTGATTGGCTCCCCCTCTGTCCAATCGGTGTGCACCTGCCCCCAGTGTCTATTGTGCAAAATGAGGTACAGGTATGATGTTTCATGCAATAGAGCCGACCTGCCGCAAGTATGTCAGCGGCAGTTGGTCGGCAAGTGGTCTTAACCCAGTTTTGTTGTGTTAAGACAGTTCCTCTGATCATTTATATACAGTGTAAAAATTGAATCAAACTCTTTTGCGGGCCCATACCTGCTTCTGTTTAGTAGATACTGTGATAAGTTATGCATCTACTTGCTAAAAATGAGACATGAATGGGATGGTCTGCTTATTACAATACTGTAGAAATGTGCAGCAGTTTTACCAAAGGTGAAGATCTTAATGCTGAATAAAGTCCCTTGAAGACTTTTGAAAACAAACAGTGAGCACCAGTTTAAAGAGTCTATGTAGTCCTGTGCTCACCATGCCATTTCTATTGTTATATAGAAATAAAATTGGATTTTTTTTTTTTTTACAGTTTTGGAAAATCCTCAAAATCATCAGAATGAGACAGATAATTTTTGTAAAGCCCCATACACACTATCAGTTTTTCTGCAGATTTTTTCCTTCAGGTTTACCAAAACCATGTAGTGCAAGGGCCTGCCTGATTGCATACACATTGAAACTCCTAAGGTTTGACCTCATATTATATGGTTTTGGTAAATCTGAAGGAAAAACTCAGCAGAAAAACTGATAGTGTGTATGGGGCTTAACAGTAACCACTTTCGTCACTCCGTGTGGACATCATATGATGTCCTCCTGAAACATGCCTCACATGCGGCCATGATTTGTCACCGGCTGTGTCCACCGGACACAGCTGATGACAAATCACTGCCCTGGCATGCTGCCGCTACATGTGATCGCTGTGACCAATCACAGCAGATCATATGACAGTGGATGGCTTCTTTTCATGCCATATATTGTGTACACTTATGTTGCTCGCTGTAATTGTTCACATGGTACAGACAGGGTCATCTTTACCTTGTGATTAGCTGTGGCTAATCACAGCAATACTCCAATACCTCCATTCATTGGTATAAGCAATACCAAAAATGGTTACTTATACCAATGAAGATCACTGGTCCCTGATCACCAGTTATATGATAATGCCATAATGCACTGGTGACAGTATGTAAAAAGAAAATTGTGAATTATTTTTTCCATTTCTTCATTTTCCAAAAAAGTTGTGACAAAAAATGAACAACTTAAAAAAACTTGCCATGCCTCCTACTAAATACCTTGGACTATCTACTTTCCAAAATGGGTAATTTGGGGGATATTTGTACTGTCCTGGTTATTTCGAGTCTCAAGAAATTAGGTTGTCAGTACATCAGGTTTCATATATTTTCAGATGTATATACAGTATCTCACAAAAGTGAGTACACCCCACACATTTTTGTAAATATTTTATTATATCTTTTCATGTGACAACATTGAAGAAATGACACTTTAGTAGTTAGTAGTAGCTAGTAGTTAGTGTACAGCTTGTATAACAGTGTAAATTTGCTGTCCCCTCAAAATAACTCAACACACAACCATTAATGTCTAAACCGCTGGCAACAAAAGTGAGTACACCCCAAAATGAAAAGATATAATAAAATATTTACAAAATTGTGTGGGGTGTACTCACTTTTGTGAGATACTGTATGTATCATAATTTGTGGACTCTATAGCTTTTCTACAGACCCAATAATAAACACTGATTTTGGTTATTTTTTACCAAACAAATGGAGCAGAATACATTTTGGCCTAAATGTATGAAGAAAGATTTACCCCATTTATCGGCGTATAGCATGCACCTTAATTTTAAGAGGGAAGTTCCAGGAAAAAAGCTTAAATTTTAAATAAAGAAATTTGAAGCAAAATAAAGGTCAGTGCCCATCAATGCAGCCTGATCAGTGCCCATCAATACAGCCTCACTATTGCCCATCAATGCAGCCTTATCAGTGCCCATCAGTGAAGCCTTACCAGTGCATGGAGATTAGAGCAGCCAGATTACACAGAGTGGGGATCTCCCGCTTACTCAGCGGCTGTTATACGAAGTCCCGCCTCCTGGACTGACTCCTATTATAGACATCACATGTCCCAGGATTGGACCGGTGTGCTGTCTATCATAGGAGCCAGTCCAGGAGGCGGGACTTTGTATAGCAGCAGCCACAGAGTAAGCGAGAGATCCCCGCTCTGTGTAATCTGGCGGCGCTGTCCTCCCCTTCCCCTGTGATGCAGCCCAATGGAAAATATTGGCATATAAACATGCACACATTATTTGTACTCTGTTTTCACGGGGGAAAAGTGCATGTTATATGCCGATAAATATGGTATTTGTAAAATGTTATAACTTAGGTTTTTAGGTTAAATTACAAACCTGCTTAGGTAAGTATTATGCCAATCCTTTAGCAAAAGGTGAATTTTCCTTTTAATAATTTTCCTTGAAAAAGAGATACAATAAAAAGGCTATATATTTTTTTATTCAGTCATATAGTTTGAAGTGGAAGTTTTATTTTTAACAGGTAACCAATCTTTGTCCTGTTTTCCATTAGTGTAGCAGAAACTTTGCAGTATGGTCAGTGAGTAGTTGGAAATTACAGGGTGTCCTATAGGGTGCCAGCCTAGCACAAAACAAGAATCTGAGTGCTTTTTTATGCTTTCAAAACCATAGTTATGGCTGCATAGTAGAAGGCCTTTATGGAAAAGTACTTCTTATACATACAGTATACCGTACATGTATTTAGGTTATGTAAATAATCTTGTTAATTTAGTGATTTTTTAATAACTGTGCAGTTGTGTTTGGAGTATTCAAAATATACTAATAATTATACCAATCAGACAGCTCACCTTGCTCAAACAAAAAGTATATATACATATTTTGTATATACATGGAGACATCTAAAGAATCATTCCCTCCTGTGTAACATCCATATAAGTGCTAAAAGATGGCAAAAGTTGTAAAAAAAAGGGAATAAAAGTGCAGCATCCTGATTAATCATATATACAATTTAAATAAAGACACAGACAATCTTGATTTCAAGTGTTTTATTTTTTATTTTTAGGACTGTATTATTGAATACAACAAATCTATTTCTTCCTCTCTCCTACTCTACAATGGCATGTCCATGCACATTATAATGCACTTGAGTCCAACTTAAACATTGAAGACAACTAAATGGTAAGTGCCTTTGCTTTTTCAAGCAAAAATGTATAATTTATCTGAAAAAGAAAAAGATCAAATTGATACACCATACGTTTTGGGATCTCATTATAATAAAAAAATAATGGTAAGTTTAAAAAAAAGCCCACGTGTCATGATCAGGCTCAGAGACCAGTAGCTATAGCAATAGAGGGACTCCCACCGACCAGCAGGATTGGTATACAAGCAAGTCCTCCTGGCAATAAATGCAGGCTCAGCTGAGGTGTGGATTTTAAGTACCAACTGGTTTTCCCCATAACTCCTGATGGTCGAGATGGGTTTAGCCATGTGTTAGTACCAGGCTGCAGTGCACCCCACCAGAAGGTGAGCAAGCCGGGGTCCAGTAGTGGATATAGCAGGTAAGGATCAAACAAAAGCATAGTCAATAAACAAGCCAAAGGTCAGAAACAAATAGTTGCAGGTTGGGTGATATTTACCATATATAGAAACAAATTACGGGGATAAATAATGACTTTGTTCCTTTTTATTTTCCCACAAATAATTCTAGATAAGTCACATCTCAGAAATATTTAAAGTGATTGTTATTTTTAACTAAAAATATAAGACTAATAGGTTATACTTACCTGGTCTGGGCAGCAGATTTACGCAGAGCAGTCCGGATCCTTCTCTTCTCGGGTCGTTCTTTGGTGCTCCTGGCTCCTCCCGCCTATTGCATGCCCCCACAGCATGCAGCTTGCTATGGGGGCACCTGAGCCAAGCCACAGCTCCCTGTGTCCATTCAGAAACAGCGCCCAGCCTGGACCCACCCCCTTTCTCTCCTCATTGGCAGACTGGCTTTGACAGCAGCGGGAGTCAATGGCGCCTCACTGCTCTTTCAGCAAATGAGAAGGGGAGTCCCAAGCAGTTGAGACACTCCTGCAACATCGCTGCATCTAGATGGTGCTCAGATAAGTATTGGGGGGCTGCTGCACACAGAAGATTTTTTTATCTTACTGCATTAACTTCTTGAGATCCGTGCTATAGCCAAATGACGGCTACAGCGCGGACCTGCTTTGCCGGGACAACGTCTATTGACGTCGTCCCGTGCACGAGCGGCCTGTGTGCCCCCTGAGGGGCGTGCGCGACACGCTCTGTGATCAGCGAGTCTATGAGACTTGCCTGATCACGGATCGGAGCAAGGGGTCGATCCCTACCCCTTACCACGTGATCAGCTGTCAGCCAATGACAGCTGATCATGTGATCACAACACAGCCGGTAATCGGCTATTTTAAAAAAAAAGCCAATCACCAGCGGCCGTGATTGGGACATCAGTCCCCATCACGGTGAGCTGGGGACAGCTCATAAGTGCCCACTTGCCCCCTGCCAGTGCCACCAAAAATATGCCAAAAAGTGACACCCATCAGTGCCCACAGTGCCACCCATCAGTGCCCACAATCTGCCTCGCAGACACAGTGCACCTCAGTGCCACATATCCGTGCCCATCAATGTCATGTACCAGTGCCCATCAGTGACACCCATCAGTGCCCAGCAGTGCCACCTATCAGTGCCCATCAGTCCCATCTATCAGTGGTACCTATCAGTGCCCATCCGTGCCACCCATCCGTGCCATCTTATCTGTGCCCATCTTTGCCGCCTTATCTGTGCCCATCAGCATTACCCTATTTGTGCCTATCAGTGCCACCGTATCTGTGCCTATTAGTGCTGCCTTAACTGTGCCTATCAGTGCCCACCAGCGCCGCCTATCAGCGCCCCCCCCCCCCAGCACCGCCTCATCAGTGCATTTCAATGAAGGAGAAAAATGACCTGTTTGCAAAATTTTATAACAAACTATTAAACATGATTTTTTATTTTTTTTCATTTTGCAATTGTCATTCAAAGTGCATCAGCGCTGAAAGCTGGAAATTGGTCTGGGCAGGAGGGGCGTTTAAGTGCCCAGTAAGCAAGTGGTTAAGATAAAAACCTTCTGCCCACAATCACCTTATTCACATGCAATGATTTGTTCAATATTGCTCTTTTCATCCGTTTTTAACATGTTGTCTAGATGTCCTACTCCTGTACATCACTCTGCTGGACCATTGCACCAGCAGTAATCTTCCATCATTACATAGAGAAGCCTAAAGCACTAGTGATGGTCTCACATTAACTACAATTGGGTATGTTTAATAAGTGTAATGAATTTTCCTCACAGGGACATAAACAGCAGTCCCAACCTTTATTATTTTTTGCACATTAAAACCAAAAAGGCAACATAAAAATAGTTGTTTCACTCTTGGTTCGGTTGGCAAGTCTATAGTGTGCTGGTCTTTATCTTATTATGTGAAAGAAATAAAAGCATATTGGGAAAAAATGGTTTATTCTGCAAACACTCATACTCCCGCCATGCTAGGCTGAATTAGTGTCATTCTGTCGATCGCCAGGTGATATTGCACCAAACGCTAAAGAGCCAGCACACAGCCAAGTTAAATAAAGTGCTGCATTTGTTTATGCTTCTTATGAACTATTAAACTATGAAAATGTATTATTTAAATGATTTGCAGGTATGTGATCACTTAAAGGTTAGTTGAATACTGATCTAAAGTACTGAGCCATTTGCATCTGTCATCTAGTTTCCTTATCTCCAGACATTTAAACTTGTAATAGTATACATTTTTGGGATATAAATAGCTCTTTGGAGATTGTGTATAAGTTTGACTGTATATTAATTATTTAAAAATAGCTTATCCTAAAAGGTAAACTCCTATTCTTAGGAAAAATGTGTCATACTCCACAAAGTATTGCTTACATCTATTTCTGTGGGAGGGCCTGTTCCTTACATGGTTTTTTTCACCCACAATTTATGCTCAGCTAGTCTCTGTAATTCCTTAATGAAAACTACAGTATAATCTAATATTACTGAGCTATGTACATGAATATGATGATCACAGAGTCAATGAGACTCGGGTGATCACAGATCCGAGTAAGGGGGGGGGGGGGGGGTCGATCCTGGCCCCTTACCACGTGATCAGCTGTCAGCCAGACATAGCTGATCACATGATGTAAACAGAAGATCTGTAATCGTTTTTTTTCTCCTCACGCTGACAGCATGAGGAGAAAAAAAAGCAGATCACCGCCTTCTGTGCAAGGAACAGCGCAACCTATTAGTGCCCATCAATGCAGCCTTATCAGCATACATTAACCACTTCCTGACCTGCGCACACTGATGTACGTTGGCAGAATGGCACGGGCAGGCATACTGGCGTACAGGTACGTCCAGTTTTAAATGCTGCCCTGCCATCGTGAGCGAGCCGCCGGCGGCACGCTTGCGTGCCGGTCAGGACCCCCGTGAGTCAGATCGCGAGTCCCGTGGACTCGATTGCCGCGGACATACCCGCGATCGTCTCACGGGGCGGCTGAATGAGGAGATGCCGTTGTAAACAGCATCCCCCTGTTCTGCCTAGCAACAAGTGAAGCTGATCTCTGCTCCATGTGATTGGAGCAGAGATCAGTGTTCACTAAAACAAAGCCCAGCCCCCCACAGTTAGTAACACACCCTTAGGAACACTTAACCCCTTCACTGCCAGTGTCATTTACACAGGAATCACTGCATTTGTATAGCAGTGATTGCTGTATAAATGACAATGGTCCCAAAAATGTGTCAAAAATGTCCGATGTGTCCCCCATAATGTTGCAGTCACAATAAAAATCGCTGATCGCCGCCATTACTAGTAAAAAAAAAAATGAATAAAAATTGCTTAAAACTATCCCCTATTTTGTAAACGCTATAACTTTTGCGCAAACCAATCAATAATCGCTTATTGCGATTTTTTTACCAAAAATATGTAGAAGAATACGTATTGTCCTAAACTGAGGGAAATTTTTTTTTTTTTTATATTTTGGGGAATATTTATTATAACAAAAAGTAAAAAATAATGCGTTTTTTTTCAAAATTGTCGCTCTATTTTTGTTTATAGCGCAAATACCACCAAACGAAAGCTCTATTTGTGGGGAAAAAAAGGACGTCAATTTTGTTGGGGAGCCAACGTCGCACGACCGCGCAATTGGCAGTTAAAGCGACACAGTGGCGAATTGCAAAAAGTGGTCTGGTCTTAAGCCAGCAAAATGGTCCGGTCTGAAAGTGGTTAATGAAGGAGAAAAATGTCCTGTTTGCAAAATGTATTAACAAAACATAAAATGGTTTTGTATTTTTTTTTTTGTTCCAGAGGTGATCAAATACCACAAAAAGAAAGCTCTATTCATGGTAAAAAAAAAAAATTATTTAATTGACCACGCAATTGTCATTCAAAGTGTGAGGGCGCTAAAAGCTGAAAATTGGTCTGGGCGGGGGTTTAGGTGCCTAGTAAGCAAGTGATTAAGTTGGCCCACCCTTTGCAGCTATAACAGATTCAACTCGTCTGAGAAGGCTGTCCACAAGGTTTAGGAGTGTGTCTATGGGAATGTTTGACCCCTCTTCCAGAAGTGCATTTGCGAGGTCATGCTCTGATGTTGGACAAAAAGGCCTGGCTCGCAGTCTCCACTCTAATTCAACCCAAAGGTGTTCTGTTGGGTTGAGCTCAGGACTCTGTGCAGGCCAATTAAGTTCCTCCACCCCAAAATCACACATCCATGTCTTTATGGACCTTGCACTGGTGTGCAGTCAAGTTGGAACAGAAATGGGGCCATCCCCAAAGTGTTCCCACAAAGTTGGGAGCATGACATTTTCCAAAATGTCTTGGTATAGTGATGACTTAAGAGTTCCCTTCACTGGAAACAAGGGGCCACTGCTCAACCCCAATAGTTTTGGTGGCCCTGGTGACAACCAGAAATTCTCTCACTTACTCCCTAAATTTTCTGTTTTGACTATGGGACAGGAAGTAAAGGGAAATCTTCCTAATGGGGCGCACACATCAAAAAAAAAAAACACCCCAAAAAACTGGCAGGGGTTTTAACCCTCTCTTATGCTATCCAATGTTGTGTCCTGAATTCCAGGTATGGCTTTTAATGCACCAGTTACAGGATGCCTTGCATTTTTTTCGATGCATACAAAGCATTCTCTGATTGAATGAGGTGCAGTGGTGGGGCAGTGATGTCTCAATTGCCACCTTATTCTTATTTTTTTTTTTATTTTTTTTATTCAAACAAAGTTTTTATTACAGAAATTTCAAAACATTTACAAATATTCCTTTCCAAAGTTATCAACATTCCAGAGCATACATTTATCCAGACAACTTTATCATATACATTATTCATAAATAAATCTCTTGCTCACAGCACCAGTATGTATTTATTACCCTACCAAAGATAATCTTACCAGCCTTTACATACAGATCATTATAGGTCCTATACTTGCCTATTTAGCATGATATCGTATGGTGCCAAACATGGGGTATTTAACCCCCCCATATTCTTTCAAATGTAACTACGGTGCTGGACAAATCAAACAATCATATCTCAAAATAATACCCATATTACATATCCACTGCTCTGGAGTCAGGAATGTCTCCATTTTCTAATATTCCAGAATACATTCACAAGACTGAAACAGTGCTCTAGAAACTTAATCACTAGTCAACATCTGTGCAACTAACACCAGTATCAAATGCCCGATTTGTAATGTCTATAACTCTTTCCCAGTATCTATGCGGCTTAGAACATCTCCAGAGCCATATGCATCATTGTCGTGATCTTGGCGTCATCTGGTACAGATTGATTCCACTTGTATCCCTATAGTACTTAGTTTGTACGGGGTATAATGTAATTGGAATATATATTATAAATATACACACAAGTTCAGCTTCTGTGTTTACAAGTGACCGGTGGTCTCCCAATGGCCCCCACGGGTCTGATCTCATGAGCCACTGAGCGCAGGATGGGGACAAGGGAGATGCAGGTGCCTGGGGTGCAGTGCAGATGCCAACACCTCAGCTAAATACAGCACCAACAGTAAGCCATGTGGAAGATGGTGGAGCATGTAAGGTGGGGGGAGAAGATGGGGTGGGGGGGGGGGATTGCATGTTGAGGTCAGCAGATTAGGAGTGAAAATGAGAGGTGGATGGGGATGCACAGGTAAGCAGTTGTGGAAGAAGACTGAACAATTACCCATGTGTGGATATTTTGTGCTTGCAATGTGTGGATATATACAAAGTCAGTGACTATAACAAAACAGACCTGCAATACTTTCCATCACAGGTTTACATTGCTGTGTACATCATCTAAGAAGTAAGCCCTTAAATAGCATATGGTCACCCTTCAAGACTTTATAACATGCTATATCCAGTATATTATATAGTATATATCTGCTATTATTCATATTAATTCATATTAACTTCAACACGTTCATACAGTATATTATTGTGTAACATTCTTTTAAATGTCTGGGTAACCGTATTGAGTCCCAAAAGAATGCACTGCTATTGCACCCTAAAGTTGAATTCTCACAGAGTGAGGAGAGTTTTGCCATATATATATATATATTGCACTATGCCTGCCACATATAACCATGTTGCCTGGCGATGCCCAAAGCATGACATTGTTACATCACATGCAAGGCATGGGCATGTCTACCAATTTTATGTTGCACATTGCACCAACATCAGGAAAAGACTATATCCAAAAGCATCTCTCCTGCTCTGACTTACTACTGCCTAAATGGTATGCCCAAGTGGCTCCCTCTTTGTGTAGACCTCAGATTTATGAAAAAGCAATTGTACAAAGGATAGTATTTAATACAAAATTGCTTTATTGGGGCACAGATGTGTTAAATTTGGTGTTATCGCTCTCACTGTCACATACTGGTCATACTGGAAGTTCAACATGGCATCTCATGGCAAAGAACTCTCTGAGGATCTGAAAAAAAAATTGAGCTTTAGCATGGTGTCCAAGACCATACAGCGGTTTAACTGGAGAGGATCCACTCAGAATAGGCCTCGCCATGGTTGACCAAAGAAGTTGAGTGCACGTGCTCAACGTCATATCCAGAGGTTGTCTTTGGGAAATAGACGTATGAGTGCTGCCAGCATTGATGCAGAGGTTGAAGGGGTCAACCTGTGCATCAGTACTCAGTGTCAGTATTCAGACCATACACCGCACGCTGCATCAAATTAGTCTGCAAGGCTGTCATCACAGAAAGAAGCCTCTTCTAAAAGATGATGAACAAACAGTTTGCTGAAGACAAGCAGACTAAGGACGTGGATTACTGGAACCATGTACTGTAGTCTGATGAGACCATGATAAGCTTATTTGGTTCAGATGGTGTCAAGCGTGTGGGGCGGCAACCAGGTAAGGAGTACAAAGACAAGTGTGTCTTGCCTACAGTCAAGCTGGGTTGTGGGAGTGTCATGGTCTGGGGCTGCATGAGTGCTGCTGGTACTGGAGAGCTACAGTTCATTGAGGGAACCATGAATGCCAAAATGTACTGTGACATACTGAAGCAGAGCATGATCCCCTTCCTTCAGAGACTGGGCCGCAGGGCAGCATTCCAACATAACAACCCCAAACACACCTCCAAGATGAGCACTGGCTTGCTAAAGAAGCTGAGGGTAAAGATGATGGACTGGCCAAGCATGTCTTTTGAGCATCTGTGGGGCATCATCAAACAGAAGGTGGAAGGTCTCTAACATCCACCAGCTTCATGATGTCATCATGGAGGAGTGAAAGGGGATTCCAGTGACAACCTCTGAAGCTCTGGTGAACTCCATGCCCAAGAGGGTTAAGGCAGTGCTGGAAAATAATGGTGGCTACACAAAATATTGACACTTTGGGCCCAATTTGGACATTTTCATTTAGGGGTGCACTCACTTTTGTTGCCAGCGATTTAGACATTAATGGTTGTATGTTGAGTTATTTTTGAGGGGACAGCAAATTTACACTGTCATACAGGCTGTACACTAACTACATTGTAGCAAAGTGTCATTTCTTCAGTGTTGTCACATGAAAAGATAAAATAAAATATTTACAAAAATGTGAGGAGTTTACTCACTTTTGTGAGATACTGTATATTCTGCGCATTCAGGAATGGATCCAGATTTTTTTTTAAAACAATTACCTGAGCTGACTAGCACTAGTTCCTGATGGAGTTTATTCCATATTTTCAAGTTTTTACTGTGAGGAAACCATTCCATATGCTTAGATTAAACTTCCATCAAGTTCACTGTATGAACCAGTTACAGTATGCATATATAATAATTGTTCTGGGTGGATTAAAAAGACAAAAACTTAATCAAATGAAAAAAAATAATAATAATAAAGTGATTATTTTTGCCACATTAAACCAAGGCACAGTAGATTGGACTGAACTAAAGTGTAGGTAAGTAACTTAATGCAATGTGGACATCATATTGTAACCTACAGAAAGCAGAGCAGGGGACACTTCCAGCTAAAAAGATAATAAATAACAACAGGAGGAGTGTGGCCTACCTCGTGTAACAAAGGGTTGTTTTCTATAACCATAATGGAAAATACAGGGTTTGGAGCCTGCTGGACTATGGTAAGTGATGGTGATTCTACTTTGATGAAATTCCCATGACATTTGGCAATGGACACGCTTTATGGAGCCACCAAGATGAAGTGCAATAATCCTATTGTAGCTCATATTTTATTCCAACTTCTGATCTGGTATGGCAATTACTTCTAATTTGTACAGCAATAAGTTTGACAATGCAGATAATGTGGAAATTTTTTTTATATATATATCTATATATATAAATAATTCATGCAATATTAGTTCTGCGCTATTAAACTTAAATTTCCATGCCTTGCATATAACATTGGCAGTCTCATGTACTTCAAAAATACCTTTTATATTAAATATTTGTGATGTACTTTAAACGTTCATAGATACCTTGCTTCCTATTTATGGGTGCCTTGACAAAAAATATAAACGAACATACATATATGGATTATGTCAGAGACAAATTCTACTACTTTAATTATAAACCAATTAATTATAGAATAAAAAAACAAAACAAAAAGTTTTGCCCTTAAAAGAGCTATATAGTAGATCATTGCAGCATTTAGTGGCATTGCCCAGCCTGTCAGCACAATGCTTTGTTATTCTGGTTCTTCATCTGCTTCATCTACTTATATACCCATGATATAAGTATCAGGTCTACCAGGAAATTCAACTGCCTCTCCAGTTTCCTGACCCGTAGTCTTGTTATCCCAGTATCAGATGGAGAGACTGTTGAGATCCTGCAGCCAGAATAAAGGGACCACAATAGATGGTGCAAACAGCCTAACAGGAACCACCAATAAATAACTTGCGGTAAGTAGAGGCTGAAGACAGGAACCTGGTGATTGAAAGGACAATCAGACAGCGGACCAAGGCAGAAGCACACAGGGGTCTACCAGAAGATGGAAACAGGCAGGGTCGGCAACGAGATCAGCATAAATCCAAGGGGTAATCCACGAATCAGAGTTGGGAATAAGCAAAGTCAGCAACCACAAGATCAGCGTAAATCCAAGGGGTAATCCAATAATCAAAGTCAAGGACAAGTAAAGTCAGCAACTAGAAACACATAGCATCCACCAAACTAGCACAAACAGGAACATATACTAGGGCAAAGACAGGAAGGGGAAGTGAGGATCTATATGGTCACTGATCAGGTGACTACCAACAGCTGGTCCCAGGGTTGAGCCAACATCCACACTCATGGAATAGAACCAAACAGAGATTGTTCCAAAAAGCAAGTTCCCTGGTGGTTCAGGCAATAAGAACCTGTCTGTGAACAACAGGTCCCAGGATCAAATCCCAGACTTTGTGTGACAGTAAGGTACTGTATATGAATTGGATACAATTGATTTTATTTGTGTTGGCCAAGCCACCTTGTGTTTTCACTCTTGATTAGCCCAGATCTATCAGGAGAGAAAAGTCCTGACACTGTTTGCTAAAAGTCCACTAACCTTGTCCTACTATGATGAGGTTGTCTGTCATTCAAACATACTGTATGTTGTATCCCTTAATAGTAATAACATAGGCCATGGGGACATTTACCTGCAGTTATCGGTATACTGCATGTATAGTTATAACTAGAACAAACTTTAATAAAAGTAATCTAAATTACAGAACATATTGGATATACTTTGTTACTTCTAACATTTGCTACTGTACCACGGCTGGTCCCAAGCATCTGCTGAGAAATGAGGAGGGGAAAAACATTACTTAGGAAACAACATGATATTGCTGCCTGATGTGCTGTGTTGGGTACTGCTATTAATAGAACATTGTAGCTAAACAACTTCTAAAAATACAATTGTTATATGCAAGATAAATTAGATAAAATGTAAGTCTGTATTTATTTCAGAATGTATTTCCTTTGGTACAAGAACAAAGAAAATGGTATTTTACCTCACTTTCTGCCCTAATGACAATTGGATTTTTAACATTTTGGTTTGTTGTGGAAACAAGGATTGGTGATAAAGGTTCAGTGAAGACACATTTTTCCCCACAAAAACTCTTACAGGAGTGAATTTCCCATCCTGGGGTGGATTTCCCCTCACTTCCTGTTGTCTCCTTCCATTTGTAAGTAGGGGCCATTAGTAAGTCGGGTGTTTGTAACCCAGGGATCATCTGTATTGTCATTATACAGTCACAGGTCATACAATGAAGATCCATATAGCTCTACACAGAACATAATACAAACACTTAGGCCCCTTTCACACTGTCGGACCGTTCAGGTCCGCCGACAAAACTGACAGGGCGCTTCATGTTAGTCTATGGAGCAATGGATGTCATCTATCTATCTTTCTAGTTATCTATATCTATATCGCATTTAAAAGTTGTACTGCTCAAGGAAAAAAATATTTTCTTTATATTACAATATATCAGGGGTAGGCAACCTTTTGGGCGCAGTGTGCCGAAAAATATTCCACCTTGCTCTTCTGTCCCACCACTGTATCCTCTTTCTCATGTGCCCCACCACTGTACCTCCATGCACATCTGCTCCACCGCCGTACCCCCATGCTCTTCTGTCTCACCGCTGAACCATCTTCTGATCTGTCCTGTCACTGAACTTATCTGCTCATCTGCCCCATCACTGTAAACCCCTTTCTTATCTGCTCCACCATTGTACCTCCTGCACATCTGTCCCACCTCTGTTCCCCCTGCTCATCTGTCCCACCAATATACCTCCTTTCTCCTCTGCCCCACCACTGCACCCCCTGTACATCTGCCCCACCTCTGTACCCCCTGCTCTTCTGCCCAACCACTGTAACCCCCTTCACATCTGGCCCAACACTGAACCCCCCTGCTCATCTGCCCCATTACTGTACCCCACTGCTCTTCTGTCTCACCTCTGAACCCCTTCTGCTAATTTTCCCCACTGTTGTACCCTCCTGCTCATCTGCCCCACTGCGGTACCCTCTTCTCAGCTATGATATGCGTGATATGCAGAGTGGTGAAAGAAAGCAGAGATGAGACACATCTACCTGTCCTGGCACATCCATCCTGCTGACCCACCTCTCGCATCCAGCCCACATGCTTATATGTGATGTCTGGAATCTATGCGCAATGATGAGTTCAGGCCAGGGGCATTTTCTGAAAGCAGTGGGCCTGTGTGCAAGATCATAAGTTGGACCCCCACAGCTGAGAAAAAGTTGGGTGTGATTTTCATTGCGATGAATGCTTCCTCTGGCTTAAAGGGACAGAGAGTGCAAGGGTTCAGTAGTAAGTGATGCAAAGGTTCAGGAATGATTTCAACAAAGTTCCCAGAATCTTAACAGTAATTCCACAAACTGTCAGCTGATTGGGCTTTTCTCAATCACAGTGAAATCCCTTCTTTTTGAGATTGGTAATGACAACCAAGCAAGTCATCTTCCTCCAGATGGTGGACGGGGCTAGCAGGACTGTGATTGGCTTTAGCAGAACTGCACCCAATCTCTTCCCATCACAAAAGCTGACGATCGTAGCTATAGCAAAGTTAGAGAAACAAACAATGTTTCCCATCTTTTACAATGTGTGGGGGCACAGTGCCTCCCCCTCAGTGCAGGTGCGGTGTGGGGAATTCCGAAATTGGAATGCATTAGTGTCTCACTGACACTTCCCTGCACTGTTCTGCTGATAAAGAGGGAGTCGAGTGGCGGCAAAAGAGCCTTTGAATGCCGCTTGCCGGGGGTTGCCTACCCCTGCAATATATGGTTGGAACACATACCAGTTGGAACCCTTGGTTCTTGTTTTAGCCATCAGGTTTAGGGGATAGGTTAGATTACTTTTTATTGGAACACAGTGCTTCCCCAATTGGTCACATCAGTGGGATTTGGACCTCCGATTTCATTGAGTCTTGTAACTTAATTTAACATAAGTCAATGCAAGTTGCAATGAAATAGTAGTGCAGGCAACTTTTTCAGTCAGGGCCACTTGAGTCGCAATGATTTGAAAGATTCCATTGCTGGCAATGGGGTGCGACTTGTCATGCGATTCTGAACTGCTAAAACAAAGCACTTTGTCCCCATGTTGATGAGGACAAGGGCCTCTTCCCGACAACTTTGGCAATTGGTTGTCAGGGTCTGCGGGCAGGGGGCTTAGCAGATCCTGGCCCCCCACCCTAAGTGAATGAGTATGGGGTACATCGTACCCCTACCCATTCACCTGAGGGAAAAAAGTGTCAATAAAAAAAACACACTACACAGGTTTTTAAAGTAATTAATTAGGCAGCTCCAGGGTCTTCTTCTGACTTAGGGGGTCTCTTCTGACTTCTTCACCCTCTCTTTGGCCTCTTTTCCTGGTGTCTGATTCTTCTACCGGTGTCCGGCCTCTTCTCCCGCTCTCCGGCCTCTTCTCCCACTCTCCAGTTCTTCTGCCGGCTCTTCCGCTATCTTCTTCCAGCTCTTTTGCTAGCGGTGGCACGACGCCCTCTCCCACTGTAATGTCGTGTGAGTGGTGCACAACAACATATACAGGCATGGGGCGTGGTCACCGGGTGATGTCAAAAGGTGCTTTGGGGTGGGGGGCCGCAGGGAGCCCTCCTTCCCTAAAGCACCCACCCCCCATTTTGAGTGCATGTGGCCTGGTACAGTTCAGAAGGGGGGGCGCTCACTCCTCCCCACCCCCTTTCCTGACCGGTAGGGCTGCGTGCTCAGATAAGGGTCTGGTATGGATTTTGGGTGGAACCCCACGCCGGTTTTCTGGTGTAAGGGGTTCTCCTTAAAATCCATAGCAGACCTAAGGGCCTGGTATGCTCTTGGAGGGGAACCCATGCCGGTTTTTTATTTAAAATTTGGCATGGAGTTCCCCCCTCAGAGCTGATTATTCTGTGATTGGCCACAGCCAAAGTCGCCTGGCCTGGGGGCAACTTGAAGTCATGTTGTAAGTCGCCACAAGTCGTGTTGAAGTTGCCCCAAGTCGCGCTGTGATTCATACTCAAGTCGTGTCCAAGTTGCCTCCCAAAGTCACGCTGCAAGTCATGTTGCCTCTGTGTGAATGGACTCTACCACTCCACATGTTTCGCTTTGAATGAGCTTCCTCAGGAAATCCTAGAGTGATGTATGAATTGATTACAGATATAAGTAGATATGAAAAAAAAATTCTGCAGCAATAAGCTTCTGAATATTCCAAGCAGCTACCTCAATTTAGGGAATAAAGTGACCACAGAGGGGAGATGTGGATAAGATTCAGCTATATCCTTATTCATACTGATATTGATGGAATCAATTAAAATATTGATAAGTTCAAGTGGAGTGTATTAACCTGAAAAATAGATTGCCAACCATGGGTCTTACAAGGTAAAGGCCAAATCCGTTTGGATATCCCTCCACTAGATATTACAGAGTCTTTGGCTCCTTTATGTGGATGGGCGTCAAGATTGAATATACAGGCCTATCAGTGGAGATAGATTGAAGAATGTGGAGGGAGAGGAGAGATGTAGACCAGTGTTTTTCAACTCCAGTCCTCAAGGCACACCAACAGGTCATGTTTTCAGGATTTTCCTTCAGATGAAATGGCCGTGGTAATTACTAAGACAGTGAAAACTGATCACATCACCTGTGCAAAATAGTGGAAATCCTGAAAACATGACCTGTTGATGTGCCTTTAGGACTGGAGTTGAGAAACACTGATGTAGACTCTCTCTCTCAAAAAAGCTCTCTGACCATATATTATTTATTGTTAACGTATACAATGCAAAGTAAGCGAACAGAAAAAAAAAGAAACATGCTTATCAAATCAATACTTGGTGTGACTAACATTTGTCTTCAAACCAGCATCAATTGTTCTAGGTACACAATGCTTGTGCACACAGTTTTTGAAAGAACTCAGCAGGTACCGTATTTATCGGCGTATAACACACACTTTTTCCCCCTTAAATTAGGGGAAAATCATGGGTGCGTGTTATACACCGATCCCACTGATCCCCCTCTGATCTCTGCTGACTGTGAGCGAGCGGAGCGATCGCCGCCGAGATGCACATAGCTGAGTGTACTTGGCTCTTCACGGCTCTGCTCACAGTTACAATAAAGAGTGTCTTACAGGCAACAGGGAATTATGGTGACGGTTTCTTGCAAGTTCGGGGCTACATTTCTGCAAATGAAGTTGGAGACATGGTCAGAATCAATGGCGTCCTCAATGCTGAGAAAAAAAGGCCCCACATTTTTTCTGCAGCAGAACAACACCCCAAACTTACAGCCAAGGTCACTAAGGCTACATTCACATTTCCGCGTTTTGAATCGCAGGCAAATTTCCTGCAATTCCTCCCATGATTTCAAAGCGCCGAGGTG
This sequence comes from Lithobates pipiens, assembly GCF_037356315.1. Lineage (NCBI taxonomy): Eukaryota > Metazoa > Chordata > Amphibia > Anura > Ranidae > Lithobates > Lithobates pipiens. Next base: position 186,581,608 of record NW_027507903.1, read on the forward strand.
TGAATGACAAATCATAGAAAGCACATTTGAGATGGCATTCATCTGAAGGGCAGTGCGGTTCTGCTGCGATTGTTGTGTGATAAATTGTGGCAACCCGCATTGCGTGAAGCTTGTCAGCCCAAAAAAGTTTAGGAGCTACTTTTGGGCGACATGCTTCACGTGATGCGAGTTGCCATGATTGCAGTGTGATTTATCGGGTGACAATCGTGGAAGAAACACACCGCAATTTTAGGTGCCATTCAAATGACTGGCATCTCAAATTTGCATTCTGTGATTTGTCATTTGCACCTTGGCGCTTTTCAATCATGGGCAGAATTGTGGCAAATATGCCTGTGATTCAAGACGCTGAGCTGTGAATGCAGCCTTAGAACTATTCAGTGTAAAGAACGAGGAGTCCTGGAAGTGATGGTACGGCCCCTTCAGAACACTGATCTCAACATCGTTGAGTCTGTCTGGGATTACATGAAGAGACAGAAGGGTTTGAGGCAGTCTACATCTACAGAAGATCTGTGTTAGTTCTAGTGTACCTAGGAGAATTAATGCTGGTTTAAAGCCAAAAGGTGGCCAGACAAAATATTGATGTGATTTGGATTTCTCTTCTGTTGATTTACTTTCTATTTTGCGAATTGATAAAAGTTAAATATTAACACTTCTATTTCTGAAAGCAATCTTAATTTCCAGCATTTTTTTACACCTGTCTAAAACTGTTGCACAGTACTGTATGTATGTATGTATGTATGTATGTATTTCCCTTATGCATAGCATATGGTAAATAAATGTGTATTATTATTATACATATTTTCTTTATTTATTATAATCAGACCTAAATAAAATACCATTTAAAAAAGTGCTTCTTTTTTATTTTTTTTGTAGTGGAGCAAACATGTGATTTATTTGTATTTTCTTGTTGGGGCCAACTGAGGAAGCTCAGGATATACAGTATGTAACCCCCACAATGTTAACATAACTTTAAAAGTAATTCCAATAACTGTAAATCTGCAGTTTCCATTAAAACAATACTTGCTGTTAAACACTAAAGTGTTGGTCACGAGATTGATGAGAGTTTTACCTTCTCTGGTCACTATTGAGCAGATCAGCTTTATGCCTGGGAAATCTACGGATATCATTATTTACAGAGTTTTTATGCGTATGCAAATCCCCTCGACTGACTCTGCCCCAATAGTATTTCTATTGCTATCTGTGTCCCTGTTGCAGATTTCCTGGTCTGTTCTAATCTTTCCCCAGTCTAGTCAAGACTTAAAAAAAAAAAAAAATGGCTTGATGTACACTTTAATTAGGTGAAGTTCAGTGCAGCCTAGTGTACCCTAAAATAATGCTAAGAAGTTAGCGAGCTGCATGTGCAGAACTGTTAAGGTTGAGGTTAAGGCAGCAGGCAGAATAAGAAGGACAGGGCACTGGGAGTATGGCATGAGAGGAATGGGGAGAGTATGAAGGCAGACAGTATGTGCAAGGGAGAAATATGCAGAGGATGACAGGGTAGCAATGTGTGCAAGAGAGGAGTGTCACTGGTTTTAAAGCAAGCTGTGCAGAGGTTATTACTTTGTGGGTATGGCTGCAGATAGTACGTACAAAAATGGATTGTAGTTGATATGACAGTGCAACCAATATTTGGTTTGTGTTGTGGTTTAATGAGAAGGCTATGACCACATACCTGATGTACAGACAGGGTGCATGGGCATAGGGTAATATAGTAAAATGTTTGGGAGCATAGGGAACACTTTTGATAGTATTTATCCCTTTTTTTTTTTTTCTTACTTTGGTGACAAGTTCACTTTAGGTAGACATCAGAGGTCTGTTAAACCCATGATTCCTTTTCTGTTTCCATCAAATTCATATTGGGGACAGAATGTTCGTATTCTGGCTAGGACTAAGTATGTTGTCTTTTTTATATGATTACAGACAGGTGTGTGTGTGTGTGTGTGTGTGTGTGTGTGTGTGTGTGTGTGTGTGTGTGTGTGTGTGTGTGTGTGTGTGAGCACAAGATGACAATAAAGGGGGAGACGAGCAAAGAAGTAGATGTAAAGGAGGAGAATATAACATTGCTAAGGACAGTGTGGGTGGTGATAGTTGTGGTGGTGGTGGGGGGGCAACTTACAGAGAGAGGTTCTGTATGAGCCTTTAAGGGTGTAAACCTGTCTGTGTGCAGGAAAAATGCTGTACTGTTGAGGGGGTGTTCTTTTGCACAGGAGATCTGGAAGGAAGGAGTGAGGAGAGGAGCATACAAAGAGTTTGTAGAATACTCACTTCACTTATGGTATAAAGCCAACTGGTCACAAGTAGACATGAGCAGAATGTACCTGGGTTAGATCTGGGGCATGAACATGAATGAAGTTTGAATACACATGAATAAACACAGAACATGAATGAATGAATGAATAGCTTGTATAACGCTACATATGAGAACTAAATCGCCTCAGGGAGCTTTTTCTGCCAGTGTCTATCTAGGTCTTCAGAAGAGATGGGTCTTGAGCTTCCTCCTGAAGGCCAGATAGTTTTCCTCTGAGCGGATGTACACAGGTAGAGCATTCCATAGCCGTGGTCCTTGTACTGCTTGTGCTATTTGTGTAGTGCTTTATTTTGTCACAGAAGTATTGCAGGGTTTTTCCTTCTGCACATTTGTGAGTGAGGCTTGAATGTAACTCAATTCTACACGGCTAGCCAATGGAGGGTCCTCAGGGATGCGGTGATTGATTCCCATGTTTTTCTTTTCCAGTTACCAGTCTGGCTGCTGTGTTCTGAACTACTGCTGCGGTATCTCCTATGCAGTAGACGAAGAAGGTAGTGAGATCATCTGACTACTGATCCTATTTGTGCATCCATCATCATGTTTGAGTCAAAGATGACTCCGAGGCTTTTGGCTTTAGTGCTGGGGGTGATGGGTTATCTGAGGATAGTGAGTGATGTGGACATCATGTTAGGGTTTTTGTTTTGGTTTGCGTGAAGGAAGAGGAGTTCTGTTTTGGATCTGCTGAGTTTAAGGGAGCTCTCCATCATCCAATCATCAATCAGTGAGAGACAATTTTCCAGTGTCTGGTACTGGTCTTTTTTGTTGGTGATGCATAGGTAGAGTTGGATGTCACCCGCATAGGAGTGATAAAGTAGATCCTGGTTGCTGATGATTTTGAGGAGTGGGCGGAGATAGATGTTAAAGAGCACGGATGACAGGGGTGGTCCTTGAGGAACCCCGCATGTAATCTTTCATGCTTCCAAAGTGAACGTTCCTAGTTTCACTTTCTGAGATCAGTTTTCTAGAAAGGATGCAAACCATCCTCTGCAACTCCAGCTACTTCTGTGAGACAAGTGAGCAGGGTTTTGTGATCTACTGTGTTGAACGCTGCACTGAGGTCCAGCAGCACCAGGAGACACAATTCTCTTTCATCTGCTGCTTTGAGGGTGTCATCCCAGATTTTGAGGAGTGCAGTTTTTGTCCCATGGCCAGGGCTGAAATCCAATGGTAGTGGGTCCAAGAGTTTATGGGTGTCCAAGATGACCACTGTCTTGCTAAAGAAGCTGAGGGTAAAGACCATGGACTGGCCAAGCATGTCTCCAGACCTAAACCCTATTGAGCATCTGTAGGACATCCTCAAACGGAAGGTGGAGGAATGCAAGGTCTCTAACATCCACCAGCTCTGTGATGTCGTCATGGAGGAGTGGAAGAGGATTCCAGTGGCAATTTGTGAAGCTCTGGTGAACTCCATGTCCAAGAGAGTAAGGCAGTTCTGGAAAATAATGATTACAACACAAAATATTGACACTTTGGGCACAATTTGGATATTTTCACTTAGGGGTGTACTCAGTTTTGTTGCCAGCTGTTTAGATATTAATGACTGTGTGTTGAGTTATTTTGAGGGGACAGCAAATTGACACTGTTAAACAAGCTATACACTCAATACTTTACGTTGTAGCAAAGTATAATTTCTTCAGTGTTGTCACATGAAAAGATATAATAAAATATTTGCAAAATTGTGAGGGGTGTACTACTCACTTTTATGAGATACTCCTGGATCTCACGAAGCAGAGGCATGTGCGAGAATTGGTCAAGCTGGAGTAACCAATTTTTGGCCCATGAACTCCTCCTCGCCCTGTTCATGGTCTGGGCTTGGATCGAAGTATAAACCCCAACACCAAGCCCTCACACAGCATGAACTGTATGTCGAGTATGTACCCTCAACATGGTTTCAAAATGGTCGGCGGGTCAGAATGAACTTAACAGAACGCACTGAAGAACAGCCCTGTGAAGAGTGAGCTGAAAATCCGCAACGAGCGGATAAGAACGCACTGAAAAACAGATAACAAAACAGATACGAACTGACTGCATGCACTGAAAACCAGATACAAACCCACAAGTACAAACTGAACAGCAGTAAAATGATCTGAGATACTGTATATATATATATATATATATATATATATATATATGTGTGTGTGTGTAGCGGCGGCTCCTGAAGAGCACTCGCTATGCGTTTTTTCTAAAATTAAAGTTGCCTAAACTGCAGTTTTCTTTGGGTGTAATTATCTAAATTGGGCCTCAGCATCAGTCTGACTGGACTGTGAGATGTTCAGCCTGGCCACAGGGGGCTCTTCTGGCAGGCATGGAACTGTGGTCTAGTCAGGCGCTTATGTTACTCTCTCTTGGAGCCCGCCCAGAGGGAGTGGCGCTCTCGCTGTGCTTCTGGGATAGGGCACATGAGATGCAGATGTCACGTGGTTCGGGGTTCCAGTCCAGTATGATTTGCTGATTACATGGTCCTGGTGCTCCTGACCAGCCCCCAGGAATGCTATGGCCTGGGGTGTGGATCCACCCGGCTTTAATGTCTTGGAGTTGGCTAGCCCAAGACAAAGAAACTAAAGGATGATTCTGAGGTGGCTGGGTGCCGTCTCCGGTTTGGGAGAGACCCAGTGTACTTTGAGCATTCCAGGGGAGGACTCTTTAGAAGAACACCACATAAGGATTGGTTTTCTTAACAAGAGCCTGGAAGGGCTGAAGTAACCGAGAAAATCCAGTCTGGTGGATATCGCCAAGCAGGCTGAAAGATCCAGGTATCCTACAAGTGTTTCAAGTTTAGTTTCCCTACGTGTTCTGCAACAACGTCTGTGGCAAAGACTTTGTTCCTGACTAAGCACCAAGTTGGCTGCTAGGCCTTGTGAGAGAGAGACTGTCTTACTTGAGTGTTCACCCAGCTGCGAATGGCTATTCTCTGGATGCAGTCAAAGTGAGCAAGTTCTTTAACATTTTTGGACTTTGACACTAAAGCCGCGTACACACAGGCGGACTGTATGGCCAACTTAGTCCGTCAGACAATCCGACGGACAGTCCGTCCTACTTTCGAATGAACGGACTTGACCACACACGGATGCACAAACAGTCCGTCGAAAGTTTGCGCGATGACGTGTACAGCACATACGACGGGACTAGAAATAGGAAGTCCAATACACAGCAATGCAACCTTTCGCCGTGTAAATCCTTTCTGAGCATGCGCCATACTTAGTCCGTGGAACTAGCCTACTCACGAGCGGATTGTCCGCTGAAACCAAAGTACGACGGACAATATTACGGAAATTCCGAAATACTTAGTCCGCCAGACTGCACGCTGAAAAAGTCCGCTGAAGCCCACACACGAGCGGACTGTCCGCTGAAATGTGTTTCGACGGACTAAGTTGGCCAGACAGTCCGCCCGTGTGTACGCGGCTTAAGAGTACCTTCCTTTTCCAACCCTCTGATCCCAAGTTGAAAGACTGTTCAATTGTCTGAGTTGACTGTTCAATTGTCTGAGTTTTGCAAATAAAATCCATAAAATCCATTCAAGGGGATCTATTGTCAGTCTCAAGTTACTGGGCCATCTACCACGGCATCCCCTAGATGTGCAACAAGGAGCACGGAGGGTAACTGTAAGCCCAAAAATAACCAACAGCTCCTTCGGGAGTTAGTGCTACATATATATATATATACATATATATATATATATATATATATATATATATATTTTTTTTTTTTTTTTTTGAACATATAGTGATAGGCACTGGCTGGATTGTGGATGGTGTTTATGAATATAAATCACTACTAGGTTTCCCAAATATATTTTGTGAAGGACTCCAGAGTTTATGGCTCAAAGGATAATGCTCCTTTAGTAGCATGTTACAAATGTATTCAGGGTGTAACATGCTACTACTGCAGCAGCCCGCATGCCCCAAATCGCCCTGGGGATCCTCTTTCTGCATTCGCTGTCCCAATTTAAAAACAGTGTTGTTGTGTAAGGCTCCATCCACACAGCCCCATCATTCATTGACATAGTTCTATGAATTCATGAACTGCAACCCAGTTAACAAGAAATTGAGCTGCAATTTTGAGAATGACTTGCTAAGCTATTGCTAGTCTTGTCAGGCTTCACATGTGTGTTGCACAATTGCAGCATTGTCCGCATTGCATGACTCAACTTTCTTTGCAAACATTCTGCAAGTCTGCTGCAAGTTCTGATTCAATTTCTTCTAGAAACTTGCCACACAAATTTGCTACAATTTGGAAAAGTGTCAACTAGAACTTGTACTTCAAATGCTCTGCAAGTGTACAACTTGCCAGTGGAAATGTGTAAGTTGACTTACATTTCAACACTGCCACAAATTTGTGGCAGGTTATCCTTGATATTTGGGAAGTCCCATCTGCCACTAGAGCAGATGTCTTGTAGCTCTCAATGAAGTGTGAGAACAGACAACTATACTGCTTTGCAGGCTCCATTGTAAAAAAAAAAAAAAAAAAAAAAAAAAAAGAAAAAATTAAAATTTTTATTTTTTACCTGCAAAATAATGTGCATTTTTTTTTTTAAATAAGGTTAACTTAGCCTTTAAGGATATAATCAACAATACCATTGTATTGAGTAGCTAGGTCATTTGACAAGGGGGAATATATACCTGTGTTGGCAAACTGGACAAGTAGTTCCTGAAGATAATATGTGCTAAGCGCCACCACTCTACCCTTGTCAGATGGGGAGGGATGGTGAAGATTATATTTATTTTGCTTTATTTGACATGACACTTTATGCACAGGTGACCTAGTGTCTGATTCACTAGGACATTGTAGCTTGAAGTCTGAAGTTTTCACAGCCACAACATCAAAAAAGGAATTATCAGTGATCAGGGTTGATCAACTCCAAAGAAAACTATCAAGGAAATAACCTCAAATCTGCTTACTTTAATGCTAACCCTCAGTCACTAACAGACCTTGCAATATCCTTGGCTAATTTTTGCTAGCCTGATGATTATTACAGTTCCTGGTATTGCAATAAAAAGAAAAAAAGTATTTGCTGAATAATGCAATCTGGCAATAGAACTTTGATGTGCAAATGTCTACAATGCATCTAATGACCGTGAAGGGACAAAAAAGCTCTGACTAATGCTAATGAGATCTGTTTAGCATCAAATGTTCCCAAAAACATTGTGAGTGCTGAGCTATACAATACTTTATATATGGTTGTGTCTAAGAAAAGCCCTCTGAATGCCAGTGGGAAAAGGTGAACAGGTACAGGGGAGGATGGGAGGGAACGCAAGGCAATGTTGGGGACTGTACTGGGGGTTACCTGGAACTTAATATGATGCAATGTTTGTGTTGTTGGCCAAACAGGGCACAATTCAGGTCCAGTTCTGATCATTTACGGTATCTATTATTTTACATACAATATCTTTGAAGCACAGGCTTCAGTTATTTAAGTATTAGTGCCATCCAAAGGAATTTATCTTCTTTGTATTAGTGGGCAGTTTGAAGTATATCTATGGAGTCTAAAGACTGACTTAATATTTTTTTCTGTTCTAATTATATCTTCATGTTTAACAGGTTGAAAAAAAATCAGAAGCTTTTATGCAGATTATATTCAGTCTTGTTTGTTAAATTTATGTTATGTTGCTGTGGTAACAAGACAATTTTGTGCGGTTTATTGTTCATCATAATAATTGAAATATATAATTTCGAATGGAAAATAACTAGTACAGCAGTATCCTTTATCCCATTCTAAATAATAATAAAGTATACAAATTTCAGCAAAATAGGTAAATAGTTTACTTGTATTAACGGGAGCTTGTATTGAGAGTAATACACAAGCAGCCAATGCTGAGTTTCTTCTAAAACTATTATTTCCCTGTCTGTCTCTGGCTTCAATATTTCTGACACTTACCTGGAACAAGTATGCAGACCGGAAAGTCATAACTCCTGGTTAACATATGTATTTAGGGCCTGTGATTTGAAAAGTACAAAAGCCATTGGGTCAACGTGGAAGCCAGGAAACTAGTATTTCCATAAGGAGAGGTTAGCGATCACAGGTATAAGGATCCAATGCCCCACACTACTAGCTGCTAATATTACAGTGTTATGTAAAATTAAGTGTTAGAAAATGCCATCTCTGGAAGGTGGCCTTTAAAACCCCAGAAAGAGAAAGTGAAGAGAGAAAGAAATTATCAGTCATATTTCCTATCCATGGTGCTAAAACCAGGCCAGAAGGAACTATTATGCAAGTATTCCTATCTTCTGATAGTTATACTGCAGCTGCTCATAGCTTCTTGAGTGTGTCTGAATCCTTGTGACAGACAGAGTATCTCTGTGCTATTGTTTATACCTCACATGCTCAGTGCCAGATAGCTAAGTCTGTGCTACTATATGTGTGTAGTTGTCAACTTCCAGTATATTAGTAGGTGCACCTGTTTATTGTAATAGAATTTATATGCATCTCTTGTTTTTTTGTTAGCCCTGTCCCTACTGGTCTAGGATTCTATCACTAGTTTTAGCTCAGGGCTAAAAAAAACAGCATAGACAAGATCAAGGTTAGGCCTCTGAGGAACAATTATGGTTGTTAGAGGTCCGATTGCATCTCTCTGCTGCTGAGAGATGCTGTGTAAAATGGTTTTGGAAGACTGTAGAGGAGAGAGGGCTAAAGAAAAACAGGTACAACTTACTGTATGTAGGAGGCTTTGCTTCATCTCTTTGTATCACCTGAGGCTTTTCACTTCACTGAGTATATGTAAAGGTATGCAGCGGGCAGGTTGTAATACAATTTCTCCTTCTGGCCACAAGATGGAGACAGGGAGATGCTGAGTTGTCCTTCCAGAAAACTCAGAAATGCAGAGCACGCTTGGAAAAAAAGGGAGTTTCAGGAAGAGCTGAGGAGGCTAAGGAGATTTGAGAGGCAGAGAGAAAGATTCTAGAAGTCCAGGAAAAGAAAAGGCTCTGACAGGAAAGTGCAGAGATGAAGAGGAGAGACTGAGGTGGTTGAGCAGAGACAGAGACCAAGCCACAAAAGCCTCTGAGTGGTATGACAGTTTGAACTCCACCTGAGAGAGAGAGAGAGAGAGAGAGAGATCCGCACTGACATGAGGCTGTGTGGTGGAACTTCAGATAAGAGGGAAAGACTGAGGAGAAAGGAGCCAGGAACAGTGACACCCACACGATACACCACCATTTCAGCCCAGAGATCCTGCTCAGCAACTCAGCGCTGCCTAGACCAGCGGAGACGACCCACACTGCTTCTGGGATTGCAATACCCATCCAGGTGTCCAGTCGGGTGCTGTCCAGTCACCTTGCTAGTTTAGCTACCACCCAACCTGATCGGTCGACAGGAGGTGATCTGGTGCCTTACACCATTGAAAGGAGCCTGAAGCAGCATTTGGAATTTCCCTTGTGTCAACGCACAGAGGATTGGTGAGTGGGTGAAAACTCAAACATCCTTCTTAACACAGTACAGACACTGTATGCAGATACCTAGTCCCCTTTCTAGTGTCAGAGGATGCTTGTTTGGAGCTGCCACCTTTAGCCAGTCTGTTCTTACAAATCACTACCTAACAGAATATCCTAGATGATTAATGTGCCCCTTTTGTTGGTTGAACCTACTTTCTTTACAAAGGGCCCCAATGTTTGCTAGCAGAAGACACTAGTACTCTTCAACCCAGGACCTGTAACGCTACAGAACTCAGTTCACTGTGCCTGGTTAATCCATCTTTGTTGTTTACATTTCAACACTGTTCACAGCCCAGAAGGAGCTGAGAAGTTGACAAACCTTCTCTACCCCCTCCCCCCCAGCACCCATGTTATGGGTATGTAGATTCATTATATTTATATGCTCACAGTTGCTAAATATTGAACGTTGTCACTTCTATTGTATTGATACTCTGCAGTAAGGTTTAACAGTGTAAGTATCCACATATTTTTAACCGTGATAATTTAATTTGTTTATCACTACTGGTGTCTGTCTGTTTCTGGTAACAATCCACAACCAGGCTAACAGTATTTTCTACTTGTGTCCTTAAAAAGTGTTTGCAGAGGTTTTCACTACCAGGTGTGCCAGAGGGGCTGAGGCCATTCTTGGAGTTGAGGCAGAGATCTGAGAACCCAAAATCCCCAAGCGGCTCCTTCAGGACGCTACAAGTAGAACCACTTTAATGTTGTATGCCAGATGCAGTAGTTTCTCCCAAGTACTATGATCGGATTACTGGTTCATTTCCGAGGAAGGGAATTCCCTTGGTTCACAGAGGCCCTCTCTTGGGTGGAGGCACTATCAACTTCATTATCAATCCCACTCTTCCACTCCCACTCTCCTACTCTTCCACAAACACACACACACACTCACCAAAAGAGGGCTACACAGGCTATATATTCTGTCAATAGAGATTTCCTTTAAAATGATCCTGTCAAAATACTGCAGCCAAAAGCCTACAACAGAGATTATACCTCTCCAGTGACCCATATCTCCCTTCGTCCTAGCATTGCAGCCTCCAACAGTGTCTTCAGCATGCTACACTCTGTCCCCACAAGGTGACAAATGCTGAAGAGAGAAATGCAGGACATTTTAATCTGTAATGTCTTTGAAACATGTCAAAGTCATGTCAGATAACTGCATTCTGTATATTGCCATATTTTATACACATTGATCAATTAGGTTAAAAGAAATTTTATCATATATGTGGTGATTTATCAGTTGTATAGGCTAGACAGACATACAGCCTATATTTTGACAATAAGTACCAAGACCAAAGGGTTGAGGGTCACCTAAAGCAAAGCAGGTCTCATGTATGAAAATTATTTGAAAGGAACATTGTCTGCAGTCCATAGCAACCAATTTGTATCATACATTAACAAGCAGTTATTTTTTCATCACAGAGTGGTACTGTGGATACTTAATATAGTAGACAGTGCCACGTCCCTTTTGGATTAAAGATAATTTGGAGTGTGTACACTTGGACTTTTTTGTATGGACATCACAAATAAGTATATATTAAAATCCACATTTAATAGATCAATCAGTGGCTAAAAATGCAACTGTCTATAGTAACTGTGAATCCCAGAGTGTGGTCATAGTACAGTAAAGCGATGTAAACTTAATCTTGCGCTACATGTTATGTGCCATGCGCTTCTTCAGGAGCATTGAGGTGACTATAAATTGTGGAAAAAACTAAATATAAGAAAATATACAGTTTATACATGTATTAAATACAAAATAAAATAAGACGTTCTGTTTCACACAACCCAAAGTTGGCCATATAGCTATGGAAGGGATATATGCATGAAGATATCATGAATATTCAGTCAATAAAGAAAATAATACATGTATTATTTTCTCTACTGACTGAATATTCATGATATCTTCATAAATAGATATCCATCTATAGCTATTACGTTCTATATTATCTGGTTGCCTATATATACACAGAGTAAAATTATAAATGCAACACTTTTGTGTTTGCCCCTATTTATCATGAGCTGAACTTAAAGATCTACAACTTTTTCTATGTACATTTTCTTTTTTCCACAATTTATAGTCACCTCAATGCTCCTGAAGAAGCTCACTGGCACGTAACATGTAGCACATTATTCTCTCAAATATTGTTCACAAATCTGTATAAATCTGTGTTAGTGATCACTTCTCCTTTGCCAAAATAATCCATCCACCTCACAGGTGTGGCATATCAAGATGCTGATTAGACAGCATGATTATTGCACAGGTGTGCCTTAGGCTGGTCACAATAAAAGGCCACTCTAAAATGTGCAGTTTTATCTCATAGCACAAGTTTTGAGGGATCATGCAATTGGCATGCTGACTGCAGGAATGTCCTTGATAGCTATTCCCCTTGAATTGAATGTTCATTTCTCTACCATATGCTGTCTCCAAAAGCGTTTCAGAGAATTTGGCAGTACGTCCAACCGGCCTCACAACCGCAGACCACGTGTAACCACACCAGCCCATGACCCATGGTGGTGGTGGGGTTATGGTATGGGAAGGAGTATGCTATTGACAACAAACATAGTTGCATTTTATTAATGCCATTTTGAATGCACAGAGATACCGTGACGAGATCCTGAGGCCCATTGTTGTGCCATTCACCCACGACCATCACCTCATGTTGCAGCATGATAATGCACGGTCCCATGATGCAAGGATCTATACACAATTCATGGAAGCTGAAACTGTCCCAGTTCTTGCATGGCCAGCATACTCACCGACATGTCATCCATTGAGCATGCTTGGGATGCTCTGGATCGGTGTATACAACAGCGTGTTCCAGTTCCTGTCATTATCCAGCAACTTTGCACAGCTATTGAAGAGGAATAGACCAACATTCCACAGGTCACAATCAACAACCTGATCAATGCTATGCAACAGCGATGTGCTGCACTGTGTGAGGCAAATGATGGTCACACCAGATACTGACTGGTTTTCAGGCCCCCCAGACCCCCCCAATACAGTAAAATTGCACATTTTAGAGTTGCCTTTTATTTTGGCCAGCCTAAGGCACACCTGTGCAATAATCATGCTGTCTAATCAGCATCTGTATATGCCACACCTGTGAGATGGATGGATTATCTCGACAAAGGGGAAGTGATCACTAACACATATTTAGACAGATTTTTGAACAATATTTTAGAGAAATAGGCCTTTTGTGTACATAGAAAAAGTCATAGATCTTTAAGTTCAGCTCATGATAAATAGGCTCAAACACAAAAGTGTTTATAATTTTGCTCAGTGTATATAGGCGGGTACTTTATAGGCAAATTGTACCTTTTCTTCTCTCCCCCCCCCTTTTACCTCATTATATCAATAATACAATATGGTGTACGCCCCCATAGTTTTTAGTTTTTTTGGTTTAGCTGTTTGGATGTCCCATGACCTGGCGAACTTGTGAACAGCAATCTTTAAGTCTGAGGTCTGGGCTTTGACTAGGCCATGCCAACACATTTACATGTTTACACTTAAACCACTCAAGTGTTTCTTTAGCAGTGTGTTTGGGGCTTGCTGGAAGGTGAACGTCTGTCCTAGCCTCAAAACACACAGGGTGGTTCAGGTTTTGTTCAATATCCCTGTGTTTAGCACAATCATCTTTACCTCAACTCTGACCAGTTTCTCAGTCCCGACTGCTGAAAAACATCCCCACAGCATGATGCTGTGGGGATGGTGTTCTTTGGGTCATGTTCTTTCCATTTGGTTATGATAGATTTGATGGTGCTCATAGGGATCATCAAAGATTTGGATTTTTTTTTATAACCTAACCCCGACTTGTACTTCTCAGCAACATTGTCCCTTACTTGTTTGGAGAGTTCCTTGGTCTTCATGGCAGTGTTTAGATAGTGGTGCCTCTTGCTTAGGTGTTGCAGCCTCTGACAGATCATGCGGCACTTAGATTGCACACAGATGGACATCATTTTACTAATTATGTGACTTCTGAAGGTAATTGGTTGCACCAGAGCTTTTCATGGGCTTCAACAGAGGGGGTGAATACATACGCAAATGCCAATTATCAGAAAAATTGTTTTATGTATATATTTTTCTAATTTTACTTCACCAACTTAGACTATTGTGTTCCGTCACATATAATTCAGATTAAAAAAAATTGAACCAAAGGCTGTAATGCAACAAAATAGATAAAAAGCCAAGAAGGGTGAATACTTTTGCAAGGCACTGCATAAATGGTATATTTTCTTATATTTCCTTTGTTCCACAATTTATAGTCACCTCAACTCTTCTGAAGAAGCCCAAGTAAAGCAAGATTAAGTTTGCATCGCTTAACTGTACTATAACTGCACTCTGGGATTCACAGTTACTATGAATTACTTTTATTTTTTTCCATTTAGTTGCATTATGGTTATAGACAGTTGCATTTTTAACTACTGGTTGATTTATTAAATGTGGATTTTAATATATACTTATTTGTGATGTCCATACAATAAAATATATTTTTGTACATATTTGTTTTTTGTGGTGGCTAAAAAGTCCAATCCTACACACTTAAAATTCTCTTATATCATGCATTGGAAACGTAAGTCTCTTATTGGGCCCTGTGGGCACCTCATTGCCCTTTCCAATCCTCTTTAAAACATGGAACTAACTGGTTTTGAGTTTGCTGGTATCTAATCTAATACCATACTATGTGTACTCGTGTTTTAATATTCATTTGTCCTTTCATAGCAAACTTCACTCTGTTTAATTCATAAAAACTGTTGTTCTCATGGAAATACACCTGATACAATATTTAATATATTTTAAAAGGTTTCCATTTTAGAGTGCTTGTCATAGTTTTTGTTGCTCCTATGTTCAATATTTTATTAGTTACCAGCTCACATATTACTGTACTATGGTGTCATTGTACATAGTACATACTCACCAAGGCTGAGATGCTGAGAGCGGCTCCCCTATCAGCTGAGCGCACTTTACCCCTGAAGGCAGCACAGAGGGTAAAGGGCACAGAGAGGCACAGGTTACCAGCAGGTAGATGGGTCTTGAGTGAAGATTTCCTCGTAGAGCAGAGATGCCGTGCAGGAATAAATTTGACACCAAACTGGAGTAGGAAGTCTGGCTGGGACTCTAACCCAACAGACCCAAGGTAGTGGCTGGAACTGAGTCCTAGAAGGATGCTGGGGGTCAGTATATTTATTAGATGAAAATAGACCAAATAAAGTTCATTGTAAGGGTTTGTGTACCATTTAACAAAATATTAGACACGTGCAATTGGTTGCATTCTGAATTGAAATTCAGACAAATTTTAGTACTGAATTTAAATGAATCCGAAATAATGAAAAAAAAATGTGGACGACATCTGAATTTTAATCGATTGGAATAGTTTTCGAATAAATTTTAACTTGAATACATAAAAAAAGAATAGAATAGACTATATTATACTAGGAAAGAATAGATTTAACAAAATAATAGAATATAAATAATATAACCATTTCCCAAAATTCAAATAGAATCAATTTGAATTTGAATAGAAACAAATAGATTAGAATAGAATATAACAGAATCGTATAGAAAAAAACAACAGAATAGAATAGAAAGAACATAACCATCTTCTAAAATTCAAATTACGAATAGAATAAATTAGAATTTTAATAGAAAAGAATAAAATAGCAAATAATAGAATAAAAAAATTCGAATAAACAAATAGAAAAATAATGTAATTAAAAAAACAATAGAATAGAATAGAAAGAATATAATCATTTCCCAAAATACAAATAGAATCAATTCAAGTTTGAATAGATTGGAACAGGAAGATGGTTATATCCATTCTATTCTATTCTAATATATTGTTTTTTTCTAAACTATTCTGTTATTTTCTATTCTATTCAAATTTGACTTGATTCTATTTGAATTTTGGGAAGTGGTTATATTCTTTCCATTCTATTCTACTCTATTCAAATTTCAGAAGATGGTTATATTATTTCTATTTTATTCTATTCTTTTTTTATTCTATTTGTTTCTATTCTATTCTATTCAGTTCTGTTTTACTCTATTATATTCTATTCTTTTATTTTATTTTCTGTTATATGGGAATGCAGATTGCACTTTATCCCTTTGTTTATAATCTATCTTAATGAATGAAATACTTGTATAGCGCACAATGCGAACTGAATCGCCTCTTAAATTTACCAAATAAATAACAGACACCATTGAGTGGCAAAATTATGGCCACAGCACATTTATTGGTTATAAATAAAATTTTCAATGAATAACAACTTCATCTAAATATAATATTTAATAATACATCTCCTTGAACTTTATTAATCTGCAAAATATAACTTTGGTCAGCATTAAAATAACTCAAGCACAAATCTGATGAATCCTAAATACTAGTCCCCAAACGCCGGACTTGCATCTTGAAGTCCGGCCCCACCTCAAGACCGTGGCCAACTCAATACTAGACTGTAACCCTAAATTAAAGATATCCAGCCCTACCTCGGATAAGTGCACTCCATCTGATCTGTATAAGCCACTTAAGCCTCCTTCAAGATCTAGGTGCCTGTATGAAAATCCGCCTATAATAGGCATAGATCTTTCCATTGATTTATTTATTCTACGTCTAATCTTTTCCAAATTTTTAAAGTTAGGATTGCTTAACCACAAAAGTCTGGGAATAAATTCTGAAAAAAATAAGTCTAGTATTTGCGGATGACAGTGAAATCGTGTAAATCCCACTTCATTTTATACAAGAGATCCAGGGTGTTGACGTTACCCACATCAATCCCCCCAATGTGGATAATTATGTATAGGGAATTGATTCCTCTTGGGGGATTTTTTAGGGAAAACAACTACTCATAGTATTATGCTAAAGTATACAAAATTTATTCTAAATTGTTAATTAATTTTTGTGTAGAATACTTGAAAATTAGCATAATCCAAGGACAGATTAGATGTGTAGCAATGTAGTGCAGCTCTTTTAAACACCCAGTAAATAAATGAGTGTCCTAGAATCCAAACAATTCTTCTATCACCTGGAATTTAAAAAGAAAGGTCAGGTCTCACATACATTTTAAAACTTTGAGATTCCCATCTGCCCAACCTTTGTATGATTGAGTCGTCAAGTCCCATTCTTGCAGCCTCTGTAGCTGTCCCGATACAAAAGGAATGGGACATAACGCTCAAGTGTTGTAATCCTAACCTCTTCATGCAACCTTTCAAAACAAAATTAAACTGGTACCTGGTCATAGGAGAACTATCTGCATGAAGAAGAAATTGACCACTTGCCTGAGGCCTAATGGGAATGTAATTCTTTACCAGGACTAATGGGCATATCATATTATCACCACATGTATGTAGATGAATCCACTTACCTCTACGGATCCTCTCTGTCTTAGACAATGGGATACACAATTTAATCCCTTCATCCATGACTTCCACATGCTGTAGCAAAAGATCAGCATGAGCTAATTTATTAATTGGAAGCGGTTCTGAGATTCGTAATGCTCCAAAAAATGCTAATACAAATGCTACCTTAAAGAGCTTAGATTCAAATTCTGAGATACAAACTTCTGAAGTAATCATACAAATCTTTTTCAATAACTCAATTGAAATGTCTCCTATTATCTGTGGTATAATGGCTCTTCCTGTAACCTTTCAGAGCTTGTTGTACAGGGAAAAAAGATGTACAACGAGGCAGACCTTGCATTTTTAGAAAAAAATTATACTCCTGCCAGAGTTTTAGCAATATGGCTGTAAGACACCTCTTTATGCATTAAGGAACATAAGAATACTAATATTACCTGTTCTGAAGGACAATCAAAAAGGAAATTAAAATCTCTACAAAATTAACCCATCTGTTCCATTCAGCAGTATATTCTGCCCATGTACTATTTGCGACTGACTTTTTTTATATAGTCTTTAACCACTTCAATACCGGGCACTTAAACACCTTCCTGCCTAGACCAATTTTGAGCTTTCAGCGCTGTCGCACTTTGAATGACAATTGCACGGTCATGCTACACTGTACCCAAATGACATTTTTATCATTTTTTTCCCACAAATAGAGCTTTCTTTTGGTGGTATTTGATCACCTCTACAGTTTTTATTTTTTGCGCTACAAATAAAAAAATACCGAAAATTTTGAAAAAAAATGTTTTTTTGTTTCAGTTTCAAAACTTTGTAAATAAGTACGTTTTCTCCTTCACTGATGGGCACTGATGGGGCTACACTAATGGGCACTGATAAGGCGGCACTGATGGACACCAATGATGTGGCACCAATTAAGTGGCACTGATGAGGTGGCATTGATGGACACTGATATGTGGCACTGATGGGCACTGATAGGCGGCACTGATGGGTGGCACTGATGGGCGACACAGATGGGCACTGATAGGTGGCACAATTTGGCACTGATAGCTGGCACGGATGGGCATGGATGGGCGGCACAGATGGGCATGGATAGGCGGCACAGATGGGCATGGCTAGGCGGCACAGATGGGCATGGGTGGGCACTGATAGGCGGCACAGGTGGGCACTGATAGGTGGCACAGGTGGGCACTCATAGGCGGCATTGTATTATGTTATACTGTACTAATGGATGCCAACAGTGCCAAACAATAATGCATGCCAATCAGTGATGTCCATTGTGGGAACTGATTGGCATCCATTATGGGCACTGATTGGCATCCATTGTGGCACTGACTGGCATCCCTGGTGGTCTAGGGAGGATTACCTTTTGCTGGGCATCCCTGGTGGTCTGGTGGCGTCCCTGGTGGCCCAGTGTGGGCATCCTCGGGGGGGGGGCTGTGCTGATAATCGATCAGCACAGACCCCCCTGTCAGAGGAGCAGCCGGTCGGCTCTCCTCTACTCACGTCTAACAGACGCGAGTGAGGAAAAGCCGACCAACGGCTCTTCCTATTTACACTGTGATCAGCCGTGATTGGACACGGCTGATCACGTGGTAAAGAGTCTCTGTCGGAGACTCTTTACCGAGATCGTAGTTGCCGGGTGTCAGACTGACACCCTGCAATAACGATCGCTGGGAGGCGTGCAGCGGCTCATAATCCTGATCACGTCATATGACGTCCGATCAGGATTATGCAACCACTTTGCCACCGTCAATTGCCTATAGGGCGGGCGGCAAGTGGTTAATGTCTTTATAGTCTTTAAGGATTCTAGATAAAATCCCAAAGGTACTCCGGGCATGTTATCCCCTCCAAGTCAGCGTTGGGTAGTAACTGATGGAATCTAAAATTTGATTCTCCTTTCCTGACAGATGTTTAGCTTTTAACCATATGTTGGGATGTAAACATAGGAATACCAAATGTCTAAGTAATTCAATCATTAACAACAATTTTTATGATAAGCAAATCAACGTGTACAATACGCTTTTATTATCAGTTTGTATTGGAATCCTTTTATTGTCAAATTGCTTACCCCAAATTTCAAGCGCCATTACTAATGGAAATAACTCTAAAAGAACTATGTTCTTTGTAGCATTTAATTTTACCCATCTAGAAGGCCATTTACCGCAGCACCAATGTGTGTTTCATACTGCCGAGAAGCCACAAGACCCCGTAAAATAGATCTGTAAAATACTCGAAATCTGCAGAAAATATGACATTATCTTGGAAAAAAGAGTGACCATTATAGCTGACAAAAAACTTTAACCACACTACTAAATATTCTTTTAGCGGGGAAGTTAGCCTAACATGCGCAAATGGGGATTTGATGATGCAGATGGCCAGATAAAGTTGACACAAAAAGGCCCTACCCACTGGCATTATGCGAGACGCAAAGGCTAATAAACCTAATAACGACTGTAGTTCTTTCAATAAAACTTTTTTTTAAAACCCGAGATATTATGAATTTTAATTTATCTATTTTGTCCAAAGGTAATCTAAATTCTAAATTTACTGTGTCAATATTAATACCTAAAAAATGTATTGAAGATGTGAGAAGCACTATTTTTTCAGCTGCCAAAGGAATACCAAAGTATTCAGCAATCTTACCAAAAAGCTGAAGCATGAGATAACATATAGGAGAGTCTGTAGGACCTATGAATATATCCAGATACTGTAGGATTCCTTCATATCCAGACTCAAATGTTACCACCCATTCCAAAAACATGGCAAATGTTTCGAGTGTGCAAGATTTTGAACAGCCCATAGGTAGGCACATATCATAATAAAAGTTATTTTTAAAATGAATACCTAATGAATTATATGCCTCTGGAGCTAATGGTAATAAACCAAAAGCCGCCTGTATATGCACCTTGACTAACAAAGCTGCCCTACCAAATTTTATAATTTTAAAAATTGTTTCTTCAAATGTGCAGTATGAAACTAAAGACAAACATTCTTCAATCCCACCATTTAAAGATGCCCCCTTTTGGTATGACAGGTGGTGTAAAAGCCTGTACGAGTTGTGTTCCTTTTTTGGGATACCTAACGGCCAGATTCTAAAGTTGCTAAATGGAGGCTTTTTAAAAGGACCCACCATGCGGCCTTCCGATAGCACTTTATTTAACCACTTCCCGACCAGCGCACGACGATGTACGTCGACAGAATGGCACGGGCAGGCATATTGGCGTACATGTACGTCCAATATTCGTTGCCGCCGTGCCATCGGGAGCGCGCCGCCGGCGGGGCGCTCCCGCGCTGGTCGGGACCCCCGTGAGTCCGGTCGCGGGACCTGCGGACTCGATCGCCGCGGGCATCCCCGCGATCGTCTCACGGAGCGGCCGAATGGAGGAAATGCTGTATAAACAACATTTTTCCATTCTGCCTAGCAACTAGTGACGCTGATCTCTCCTCCATGTGATTGGAGCAGAGATCAGTGTACACTAAATGAAAGCCCAACCCCCCCACAGTTAGTAACACACCCCTAGGAACACTTAACCCCTACACTGCCACCCACTGGTTAACCCTTTCACTGCTAGTGTCATTTACACAGGAATCACTGCATTTATATAGCAGTGATTACTGTATAAATGACAATGGTCCCAAAAATGTGTCAAAAATGTCCGATGGGTCCCCCACAATGTCGCAGTCACAATAAAAATCGCAGATCGCCGCCATTACTAGTAAAAAAATAAAATAATAAAAAATTATTAATAAAAATGCTATAAAACTATCCCTATTTTGTAAACGCTATAACTTTTGCGCAAACCAATCAATAATCGCTTATTGCGATTTTTTTTACCAAAAATATGTAGAAGAATACGTATCGGCCTAAACTGAGGGAAAAAAAAGTTTTTTTATATATTTTTGGGGGATATTTATTATTACAAAAAGTAAAAAATAATGCGTTTTTTTCAAAATTATCGCTCTATTTTTGTTTATAGCGCAAAAAATAAAAACCGCAGGGGTGATCAAATACCACCAAAAGAAAGCTCTATTTGTGGGAAAAAAAGGACTAAAGCAATAATAGCAATGGGATAAATCCACAATAATTGATTAATATGTACAAAATTTCCAATCAACAAAAAAGGTCCATAATTCTTAATGTGTGGGAGACATCCAATCAGCGATAATTAGTGCTAGATAATATGCAAGGTGAGAAGATGAATCAGGACGATGTATTCACTGTCACAAAGGGCTGCTCTTCTCTGGCGTGAAGCGAATCATCAAGAAAAAACAAAGATAGAAGAGCGCATCTGAGTTAAAGTGTTTTGATCAGTAATAAAAAGGAGGTAATAAGCACTTACATATCAAATTTCAAAAAAACTCTACACAGGTCAATCATTAACAGGGAGATGTGGCCGTTGCCAAAGGCATATCTCCAGGAGTTTACAATTCCATGCTGCGATAGCCACAATTGTCTTACAGAGGAAAGTAACGATCTGCTTGTGGAAACTGCGTGTGACGTCAGCAAGTAGGGGAAACACAATGTGTTTTCAGAGCATGCGCAAAGTCCATAAGGCGCATGCACGCTCCTTTCTCAAGTGTGGAGCTCCTTCAGCTGTGACAGACCCACTGGCGGTTACCTCCGAGCAGAGTCCTATTTATATTAAGTCCCACTTCTATAATTTCCCAGAGGTCATGTGATGCATATCCCAGTCTCCTGAATCCATTTTCACCCTATTTCCATTTTTGCATATTTAAGCACCTCAGCCCAGGAAGATTTGGCTGCTCAATGACTAGGCCATTTTATTTCATGAAAATTTTATTAAAGGTAAAATGAGTAACAGCTCAGTAAGTAGCATTACAGAAGTAAACAGTTTTACAGAGGATATGGTCATATCATTTATCCAAGACAGAAAGTTCATCTAGAACAAAACATCATTTAGGTCAAAAGAAAGAAGCATTAGGTTGGGGTGAAAGATGAAGCAGGGTACAGTTTAGAGCCGTTTGTATATAAGTTATCTTCCTCCGTGGTCCGAGTAGTTTGGCCCCGTATTGGGCCGAGTGTGAAATATTCTTACGCTCACGGGTCTGCAGTGTGCCAGGGTGCGGCATGGGAGAAAGTTTATTGACATCATCACCTCTTGCAGTGTAAGGGAAAATAGCTTTAATCCAGGATGAGTCTGGGTTGGATTTCGCACTTCTGTATGGGAATGATGGGCATCAGTGAAAATAAAGAAAGGGTAATGGGCTGACAAGGGGTGGGTAGGGGAATGGTGGCAGTTAGGAGCAGGGGGGATGGAATGGGTGCCGTCTCTCTCTCCCTCCGTAGGGGTAAAGTGCACGGGGGTATAGACATGTTGGTATGTTCAGAGATAGGGAAATACCAATTTTGGAGTACGTATTAAGAACCTAGGATGGTAGAGGGTAGGGGATTGTCATCTTAGGTTAGGGCATCTTCCGTGGGGCTAGTTTGTCACGCCACGGGGGATGTCAGGTTATGGTATTCTGTCATTGTGGTGAAGTGGGTCCAGCAGGCTCATTTCGATGCAAATTTTGTGGGTGTGTCATTTGCCTGGGAGATTAGTTGCTCCATTTCGGCAATGTTTGCTATCCTGTAGAGCCATTCTTTGGGTGAGGGGATTTGAGTGGTCCCCCAGTGAATTGGGATGCATTGTTTAGCCACATTAACCATATGCATGGCTAGGGACTTAAAGTAGAGTCTATTTATGTGGTGTGAGTGATGGAGAAGGAATTGGGCTGGTGAGAACTCCAAATTGAGAGTGGTAACTTTCGCAATGATGAGGTGGACCTCGGCCCAGAATGGCCGGATTTTGGGGCAGCTCCAGAAAATGTGTAGAATTGAGCCTCTCTCTTTTTGGCATCTCCAACATATATCTGGGAGGTCTGGTTTATATTTATGGATTAATGTAGGGGTGCGGTACCAGCGTGTTAGAATTTTATATCCGTTCTCTTGTGTTGTAACGTTCACAGAGCCCTTGTGTATGGTCTGGAAGATTTGGACCCAATCTTCTGGAGAGAGTGACAGGTCAAGGTCTTTCTCCCAGGACAGGTAGGCCTTGCCTGTGTTTGGCGGGGCGTTAGAGAAGAGAAAAGAGTGGGTGGCTGATAGAAGATGGCGTTGCGAGGTACCAGTGAAGCATAGAGATTCAAATGGTAGTAGGGGTCTGGAGGTCTTGTGTTTCCTATCTAGGTTGTTTAAGTAGTAGGCCATCAGTAGATAGTTCCACGGGGAGATGGGGGGCTTCCATCATTAGAAGGTAGCTTGTCCCGTGGTAAGAGTTTGCCTTGTGAGTAAAAATGATATACTAGCGCATTTTTATGTGGCCAAGAATCATTTAGGAAGTTACTGTGTAGTCCGTGTGGAAAGTCAGGGTTCTGGCAAACTGGTGTGAGGGGGCCCGGAGTGGAAGAAAGGAGTGTTGTCCTGCAGGCATTTTGGAAAGCTTTGAGGGTAGGGCCAATAAGAGGGTGGGATAGGATATCAATTGGTATGTGTTTGTGGGTTATCCATGGCAGCGAGTGTAGTGGTAGTGGGGAAAAAGAGGCCTCAAGGTGAACCCATTCTTTCGTGCCGCTGTGGATGTTCCAGTCTGCTACCCTGGTGAGCTGGCAAGCATAGAAATTGTTTCTTATGTCGGGTAGACCGATCCCTCCTTTAGTTTTAGGTAGCGAAAGAAACTGGAAGCTGGCTCTGGGTTTACGGTCCCCCCATAAGAAGCGAGTACAGAGACTCTTGTAGTTCTTAAAAAAGTTGGTGGGTATGTGGATTGATGCAGGTTGCATAATGTATAGCAGGCGGGGCAGGGCGTTAATTTTTAATATGGCCACTCTACCAAACCAGGAAAAAATGGGTTTGTTCCATCGCTTGAAGTCATCGGTGAGGCTTTGTAGAATGGGGAGGTAGTTTTTACTATATAAGTCTGTCAGGCGCCGGGGGAGTTGAATTCCGAGGTAGGTTATATGATCTTCCTTCCACTTGAATGGAAAGTTACTCTGGCATTGGGCTACTAGACTGTTGGGAAGGGAAACATTTAGGGCGTAGGACTTAGGGAAATTTATCTTGAGGTTGGAGATCAACTTAAATTGGTGGAATTCTTTTAAGAGGTTAGGCAAAGAGATGTGTGGATCAGTTAGGAATAGGAGAATATCATCGGCAAAAGCCGCTAGCTTATATTCCTTACTGGTCGTTCAAACTCCTCTAATATCTGGATGTTTTTCAGGCATCGTAGAAAGGGTTCTAGGGTGAGCACAAAGAGCACTGGGGAAAGGGGACACCCCTGCCTCGTACCATTACGGATGGAGAAGGCGTTTGACAGGAAGACGTTAACTCGGACCTTTACAGTGGGGTTAGA
This sequence comes from Lithobates pipiens, assembly GCF_037356315.1. Taxonomy (NCBI): domain Eukaryota; kingdom Metazoa; phylum Chordata; class Amphibia; order Anura; family Ranidae; genus Lithobates; species Lithobates pipiens. The sequence continues at coordinate 186,606,053 of NW_027507903.1, forward strand.
ATATAGGGCCATTATGCAACTCAGGAGACGGCTTCCTATTCCCATGAATTTCAGAGCTGCTGTCATGTAGTCCCAGGCTACCCTATCAAATGCCTTCTCTGCATCCAATGATAGAAAGAAACCTGCAGTGTTGGTCGAGGTCAGGAAGTGATGTAGGTTAATCGCTTTTAAGGTATTGTCCCTGGCTTCTCTGCAAGGGACAAAGCCCACCTGATCCTTCTCAATAATATTGGGAAGAAGGGGGAGCAGGCGATTTGCTAGGATTTTGGCGAAAATTTTTACGTCCAGGTTTAAAAGGGATATCAGTCTGTAATTTGCGGTTTGTGAGGGGTCCTTATCTTCTTTTGGTATCACTATGATGTGAGCCTCCAACATGGGTGGGGGAAGTGGGCAGTCTGAGGAAATTGAGTTGAAAGCTTTGAGATATGGGGTGTGTAGAATTTCCACAAACGTTTTATAGTATACTGCTGAGAGGCCATCTGGGCCTGGGCTTTTCCCGGGCTTCAGACTTTTGAGGGCCATGTCCCATTCATCTTTCCTTAAGGGTAGGTCTAGCTGAGCCGAGGTTTCCGGGGGTATTGCTTTGGGGCAATGGGTTTGTAGAAAGCTTTCAATGAGGCATGTCCTAGCTGACATCCCTATTTGTTGGGGTTCTGTGGCGTGTAGGTCGTAAAGGTGTGAATAGAAATTTTGGAATTCTTGTGCATTATCTGGGTTGCTCTGTACCGTGTTTCCCTTGGAAGTTTTTAACTGGTGGACAGTTATTCTAGATTTTTTAGTTTGAAGAGCCTGTGCTAGTAGGTGACCACTCTTGTTGCTGTGATCATAAAAGAGCCTTTGTGAGAGGACATGTTTTCTTTTAATCCTATGGCCTAAAATATCTAGGAGATTTCTCCGCGTTTCAGAGAGTTCTTCAAGGGTGCGTTGGGCTAGATCGCGTTTATGTTTCCTTTCTAATATTTGTATTTTGGCAAGTATGTCATTTAGTTGTTTTTGTTTATCACGTTTTATGGACGAGGCAAGGGAGATGAGATGTCCGCGTATCACACACTTATGTGCTTCCCATTGAATCAGTGATGTGGTGTCGGGAGTGTCATTGTCTATGAAATAGTTGGCGATGGTTGTTTCTAGTTTGTGTACATTAACTTGGTCAGTGAGTAGGTCGGGGTCAAGTCTCCAGATTTTGGTACTATGGTTAGTGAGCGGGAGGGTTAACCACAGGGTAATCGGATTGTGGTCTGAGATAGTCATGGGTTCGATTGTGGAAGATGAGATAAGCAGTAGGTCTTGTTGATTGATGAAGAGGTAGTCTAATTGAGTGTATTTATTGTGGGGGGCTGAGAAGAACGTGTAGTCCTTAGTTTGGGGGTGCATGGAACTCCAGGTGTCATGCAGGGCGAGTTTTTGTAGGGCTAATTTAATTTCTTTTAATGCACGGAATGGGAGTTGGGCCGTACCCGTAGATGAGTCAAGTAGTCGATTCAAGGGGACATTAAAGTCTCCCTCCAAAATTAGTATTCCTGATTGAAAGGTGGTTAATAGACGAATAACTGACCTAAAGAAAGGAACCTGTGATGTGTTCGGGCTGTAAATGTTAGCTAGCGTTATGGGTTTGTTCCTTATCGTTCCTTCAATGAAAATATATCTCCCTTGGTCGTCTAGGAGGGTGTCTTTTATTTGAAGAGGATGGTTCTTCGCTATTAGAATCGATACTCCTTTTGTTTTGGAGCTTGGGGTTGTTGCGTGAAAGGCTAGCGGATACCAATGGTTTTCAAGTTTGGGGGCGGATCCAGTTTTAAAATGAGTTTCCTGTAAAAATACGATATCCGTCTTCATGTTATGCATTGTGGTCAAGACCTGTGATCTTTTTTCTGGCTTGTTGAGTTCCTTTGTGTTAAGGGAAACAATCTTAAGCGAGAGAGCCTTGTCCGAGGGGAAGTCATGGCTAGTGCATTGCGTACAATAGGATGTATAGATAGCTAGTTTATATGATGCACTCTATCTTCTAGGGTTTCAAGGGTCGGTGGAATGCTGGGCTGTGGGGGGAGAGAGATGGTGGGCCAGTTAGGGGAGAGCCGGGTCAGAGAGGGGTACGGGGGAGATGAGGGTCTGGTGGGGTGTCAAGCAGGGAGTTCAAAGGGATATATTTGGTGTGGCTGGGGGATGGGAGTTGGGGTGTGATGGGAGGGGAAAGGGTTGTGTGTCCGGGGGTAAGTGTTTGGAACTACTGACTTACCCAAAGGGAGGAAAAGGAGGGTCTGGAACAGGTCAGCAGGGACTACCAGAGTTTGCTGGGTCGGGGAGAGGTAGAGAAGGGTTTCGGATTGGTCAAGATTTCAGCTACCATGGAGGTCCATAGTGCTAATGCGGAGGCTCGTAATTGGTTTAGTTGGAAGTTACGGGTTGCGGCCGTTACGTGAGGAGGTGTAAGTATGCGTGGATAGGTGGACCGGTTGGTCAGTTGGGTGTTGGACGTGATGTAAATGAGTTGGGGAAGTGAAGCTCAGGTCGTGTCAAGGTGAGTGCGAGTGCGAGGGGCACAGGAATATTTTGAGTACTGATTGGCAGGAGTATATTTAAACTAAGCTAGCTCGGAGTGTGGGGAGGAGCAGGTTCCAGCTATAAGGGTGTCACTGGAACGAGGCTATTGGGTCTAATGTGTCTGGAAGTTTACTGTTAGTTGTGACGGGGATATAAACCGTTGTGGATTCACTACTATTCAGGTGACTTATGTGTTGGAGCATATTGTATGTATACATTTATTGTGAGTACATCTAAACATTCTAGTCCAGAAATTATTGCTACCACAAACAAATGAAAACAAACATATATACCTCAAACGAGATCTGTATCGCTCCTGTAATTTCAAAGCATTCGATTAGTATTAGAGGTGTTCCTTTGGTAGAGTCTGCAGGTCTCTTAGCTCTCAGGAAACAAGTAAGTAAACAACTGGCCTGAGCATCAGGGAATCTTGGTCTGGTTTCTGTAATTAGGGTTGCTTTATTTCACCTTGACTGAGCCTGAGTACTCTTGGGGGTGTTGGTTTGACCTACAGACTTCTATCCTCCGGACCCTCAGATTGAACCATTCGTTGCAATGGATGAAATACAAGTCTAACCATTGAGAGAACAAAATCAACTCCATCTATGTTTAAGTTTAAACACAAGCAAAAACAGAAAAAAAAAACTGAATAAGAAAAGAAAAACAATATAAGTCATGGTGTGGACCAGGGTCTCTAGTTTGATTACTGGGTATAAGTTGTTACCAGGCTAGCAAAAAAGTTACTGCAGCCGGCTCTGCTATTGTAAGTCGCTTTGTGGATTGAGGGAACAAGTATCTCGGTAGATGGGGCAGGGTGGTATTCGGTAGGGGGGGTAAGGGAAAGGGGTATAGATGGGTATAAGCACATTACCTCCAAGTTGGAGTGTCTATCCCAGCCTAGGAGCTCTTCCAGGGATCGTTTCTGCAAATGAGGACACGTGCAGTGAGAGGGCAGTACATACTGTCCATAGCTCTCTCCTAGACAGTTTGCTGGCTCGAGACTGAGCTGGGAAAGATCAGAGATGTTGGGCTGTAGTTGTTTTTTTATATGTCACCAAGGCGGTGATCGGGGTTCTGTCAGTGCCCCATGCACCGAGGGACAGGGCTTTGCCAAATCGTAGTTCTTTGGGTGAGCCAAAGAGCTTTTGCATTTTGTTCGAGGGCTCTTACCTGGTCCACGGGTGACATTTCAGTGTTGGATGTTGTCCTCCCTATGCTGAAATTCTTGCTTGGCGATGAGCCGGAGAAGCTGTTGGGCTGCCATTCCTCAGCGAATCTTGTGCTGTCGGTGGGTGGTAGAGTGGGGCCAGAGAGTGGTGGCAGTTAGGGTCTCTTTGGCCTGCTTTGTGCACCCCTTCCATAGAGGTGGCGTTTCTTGCTTGTGGAAAGTGGAAATCACTATACCAATCAGGGAGCTCCACTTTGGGGATCTCTAAAGTGTTGTAAAAATGGTCTAGATCCTCCGGTACTCCCAGTGCTGTGGTGCGGCCTTGATGCATCGTGGAAAGACAAAATGGGAATTTCCATCTATATGCAATGGATCTCGCTCGTAGGAGGTCTAGCAGTGGTCTAAGTTCCTTCCTTCTTTGCAAGGTGATATTAGAGAGATCCTGGGAAATTTTGACTTCTGCCCCATGTGACATTATACGTCCCCTGTTGCGGGCTTTTCTCAGGATTTCCTCCTTCAGGGGGAAGCTCACCAGACAGCAGACTAGGTCTCAGCTGAGGGCTCTGTGTAGCCGTTCGAACTCTATCAGTGTGTCCTGAGGCCTTTCCAAAATATCATTGAAAAGGGCTACCGTTGTTTGCGAGAGTCTACTGGGGTCAATGTTTTCAGGTAGTCCCCGCACTCTGAGGTTGTGGCATCTGCCACAATTGTCTAAGTCCTCAATGTGTCTTTGTAAATGGTGTGGTGTGGGATTCAGTAACTTGTTGCACTTGGCACAAAGAAGCGTCATGGCGGCCAGCCGTAAGCTTCACCTCCTCCACCCTGAGGTTAATGGTGTGGATGTCTCTCCTCAGGTCTGCGATCGCTGCTGACAGAGTATTCTTTATGTCAGCGGCGATCATCTGCATGACATGTAGGTTCAGGGAACGAGACTCACCCCCTCCTATAGTGGCAGCTTCGTCCTGTGGTGAGTGTGGGCTCCTGCTCGGGGAGCGCGATCTCCTGCCGAGGGCGGCCATGCTGTCTCTCTGCTGCTGGGCGCGGAACAGCTCTGGGATAGTACCGCTCAGCTGCGTTCTCGGTTCCCTCAGGACCGGGACCTTGATACTGACTCGCCGCGGCCTGTGTGGCTGGTCACACCGCTGTGAGAAGCCTCCTGTATCGTGGTTTATGACCTCGGGTACCTGGAGCTCCTCGTTTAGGCGCCCATCTCTGAGCCATCCCAAGTCACGCCCCCGCCATTTTTTGCTATACGTCACTGCATCACTTGAACGACCGTGCAATTGTCAGTTAACCCCTTCCCGCCGAGCGTACGCAGATCTGCGTACTCGGCTTCCAGGGGGTATACCGGGATGATGCCCGCACCTGCAGGCATCATCCCGGTACCGTTTTGTTCAGCGGGCGATTGGCTATCCAGCCATAACAACCGATGCGGCTAAAAGCCGCTCGGCTGTTATGCCGGAGGAGCGGGAGGGGACGTCCCCCCCTCCCGCCGCCTCCCGCCGCTGTTACCGGTGCTCCCGTTCGATCGGGAGCACCGATTTAACTTGCGCTGCCTCCGGCCGCTGGGGAGGAACTGGAACAAAGCCGTAATAGGCTTCGTTCCAGTCTCCTCATAGTAAACACGGAAGCGACGTCATGACGTCACTTCCCGTTTACTCGGCTGCCAATGGCACCGGTTTTAAAAAAATATCCGGTATTCAGAATCGCCGTTTTCGGCGATCTGAATACACTGAAGTGTAAAGGAGGGGTGGGGGTCTTTTAGACCCCCGATCCCTCCATAAAGAGTACCTGTCACCGCCTATTACTGTCACAAGGGATGTTTACATTCCTTGCGACAGCAATAAAAGTGATCAAATTTTTTTTTTTTATTTTAAACAATTTAGTCATTTTAAAATAAGTAAAATAAATAAAAAAATAAAAAAATTTTTTAAAGCGCCCGCCGTCCCCGCGAGCTCGCAAAGCAAAGAAAACGCATACGGAAGTCGCGCCCGCGTATGTAAACGGTGTTCAAATCACACATGTGAGGTATCGCCGCGATCGTCAGAGCGAGAGAAATAATTCTAGCACTAGACCTCCTCTGTAACGCTAACCTGGTAACCGTAAAAAATGTTTAAAGCGTCGCCTATTGAGATTTTTAGGTACCGTACTTTGTCGTCAATCCACAAGTGCGCGCAATTATAAAGTGTGACATGTTTGGTATCTATTTACTCGGCGTAACATTATCTTTCACATTATGCAAAAAAATGGGATCATTTTACTGTTTTGGTTTTTTTTAATTCATAAAAGTGTCCCTTTTCCCAAAAAGTTGCATTTAAAACACCGCTGCGCAAATACCGTGTGACATAAAATATTGCAACAATCGCCATTTTATTCTCTAGAGTCCCTGTTAAAAAAAAATATATATATAATGTTTGGGGGTTCCAAGTAATTTTCTAGTAGAAAATATGGATTTTAACTTGTAAACACCAAATTCCAAAAATAGGCTTAGTCATGAAAGGGTTAAACACTGTACCCAAACAAGTTGATGTCCCTTTTTTCCCCACAAATAGAGCTTTCTTTTGGGGGTATTTGATCACCTCTGCGGCTTTTATTTTTTTGCGCTATAAACAAAAGAAGAGCTACAATTTTGAAAAAAAATCACAATGGGGGTTATTTACTAAAGGAGAATCCACTTTGCACTGCAAGTGCACTTGAAAGTGCACTGAAAGTCCACTTGGAAGTAAAGTCGCTGTAGATCCGAGGGGGACATGCAAGGAAAATAAAAAAAACATTTTAGTTTGCACATGATTGGATGATAAAATAGCAGAGCCTCACCTTATTTCAGATTTTCCCCTCAGATCTACAGTGACTGCACTTCCAAGTGCACTTGTACTGCAAAGTGTATTTGCCTTTTGTAAATAACCCCCAAATTTCTTTTACTTTTTGCTATAATAAATATCCCCCATTTTTTTTCAAAAAAACTAATTTTTTTCCCCAGTTTAGGCCGATATGTATTCTTCTACATAATTTTGGTAAAAAAAATCACAATAACCCTATAATGATTGGCAGCAATCTGCGATTTTTATTGGGACTGCAATATTGGACACTTCTGACACATTTTTGGGACCATTGACAATTATACAGCAATCATTGCTATAAAAATGCACTGATTACTTTATAAATGTCACTGGCAGGGAAGGGGTTAACACTAGGGGGCGATCAAGGGGAGATTGGGGCTCATACTAAGTATGAACCCACGATCTGTCTCCTGTCCCTGAAAGAACTGGGATTTGTGTGTTTACACACACAGATTCCCAGTTCTCGCTCTGTCATGAGAGATGGTGCTTGGTGGGCACAATGACCGCAGGGCACTCGCATCAGCTCTGGGCACACACTGCGGGCACATGTGCCCCTAGTGGCCAAAAGCTAACGTTGTTTCGTCCAGCCGTGTCATTCTGCCGCAGTAAAACTGTGGTGGCTGGTCGGCAAGCAGTTAAAGTGGTATTAACCTATAAATTTTATATATTTATATATATATATATATATATATATATATATATATATATATATATATATATTATTATGAAAGGGGGTGGGGGCAACGGCATGCCTATGTTGTCGTGCCCATATGCTTGTGCCCTCCTTCTCCTTCTCTTCTATTGTATTATATGTCTTCTATTCTATTCCTTTATTTTCTATTCTATTTTATTCTCTTTGGAAATTGTAAAAACAAATCGAAAACAATTTGAATTCAAAAACTTTTTAAGTTCGAATTAGAAAATATTTCCAATTCGAATTTGAAAACTATTGGAATTCGAAAATGATTGATAATTAATTCAAAAACTATTCAAATTTGGAAAAGGTTAAATGGATTAAATAAATTTAACTAAACAATTTATGTAAATAACGAATAGAAGCTAAATTTTTTCTTTCTGCACATGTGCAAAATTTAAAGTCAACCTGGAGATTGTTGGAAAATCATATAGGGAGCACTAGCTAACCTGCTCATAGATTCTGTTTTGTCATCCTGGCAATGCTTGGGTATATCAGACAATTTATAGGCTGATGTGTGAGCACATGTGATCCATACAGCAAGGGATTATGTGCCAATTTCAACTACTTACAACTAGCTTAAAATCAGAGATACAGCGGAATGGATAAAGATAAGCTATCACCTTCCATGTCATATCACAGGTTTGATAGAAACTCTTAGTTTGGTCTTTTATGTGGTTGTAAATTAACTGAAATGACTAAATGCCTAATGTATGGCCAACATAACGGATTCTGTAACCCAAGGAATTCCAAATTCAATGAGAATTAGGAGGTATAATAAAGTGAAAATAAAGCTGGAAATACTCTGGCAATACAATGTCTACCATCTCCCACAATGGCACCTACATCTTCTCTTGGCCTTCTTCCAGGGTTGCATTTTTTGAGTTCTTAACTGGCTGGCACCGGATGATGTAACAGCCACACTTTCACACAAGAGTTAATGCATCCTTTCACACTGAGGCGCTTTTCAGGCATTTTAGTGCTAAAAATAGTGCCTGTAAAGCGCCTGAAAAGTGCATATCATACCTTCCCAGTATGAAAGCCTGAGTGCTTTCACACTGGGCGGGTGCACTTGCAGGATGGGAAAAAAAGTCCTGCAAGCAGCATCTTTGGGGCAGTTTGGGAAAAGCCCCGCTAAAACTAGCGCCACTTTACTGTTAACTCACCCCGCCCCAGTGTGAAAGTAGCCTAAAAATTGCCTTTATTGCGGAAGAGACTTTTCTTTTTTTTTAAAGATAAAATTCCACTTTAAGTGGACTTATGCATAGCTTAAAAAAGTTACCTGAATTTTGTAATGAGTAATGGATACAAAACATTAATGTAATAATTTTTATTAAAATTGTTTCCAGAAAATAGAATGAAAACATTTAGTGAGAAACATTGCTATTGTTATCCAACAAACACAGAAACTGCGCTGAAGTCAGATAGTCTATTACATTTACATGAATCTGCATTTTTGAGAACCCCTGGAAAATAAGCAAACACAAAGGCCAATAGGAGGTCAACAGAGATGCATTTCCTATAGTCTATGCCATGCAACTTCCAGTCGTTCTTAGACCCCTTTCACATTGGGGCGTTTTTCAGGCGCTTTAACGTTTAAAAAAGCGCCTGTAAAGTGCTTGAAAGAAGCCTCATATGCAGTCCAAATGGGAAAGCCCAAGTGCTTTAAGAGCCCTTTCACAATGTCAGCGCCCCAAAAACGCTCATAAAGCGGCGCTTAAACTAGCAGCGCTTTACCAGCGTTTTTCGAGCGTTATTGGGGCGCTTTTAACCCCTGCTAGTGGCCAAATAAAGGGTTAAAAGCGCCCACAAAACGCTGCTGCCAATAGCGCTTTTCAGGCGCTTTTCAGGCGTTTTACAGGTGCTTCCCATTGATTTCAATGGGAAGGGGCATTTTAGGAGCGTTGTATTCACCGCTCCAAAAGCGCTGCAAAGAAGCTGCTTGCAGGACTTTTTTTGACGCCCTGCCAGCACAACGCCTCAGTGTGAAAGCACTCAGGCTTTTACATTGGGATTGTAGTTGCGGCTTCTTTCAGGCGCTTTTTTTTAAAGCTAAAGCGCCTGAAAAACAATCCAGTGTGAAAGGGATCTCGGTGTGAAAGCACTCAGGCTTTTACATTGGGATTGCAGTTGCAGCTTCTTTCAAGCGCTTTATAGGCGCTTTTTTTAACACTAAAGCACCTGAAAAACACCCGAAAAACGACCCAGTGGGAAAGGGGTCTTACAAAGAAGGTTTCAGTCTGATGGGTGCTGGGTAAGAAATAGCTTAGTACTGGTATTTTCACGTTATGCCTCCTGTATTTGAAAGGCAGCAAAATATGATGTTCCAGCATCACCAGAAGGTTTCATTCCCTTTTTTACCAATACATTAATTTTGCTTTAATTTGTTTTCAAGTATGTTTAATTTAAAATTATATATCAAAAAGTCTTCCTGGATGAATGAAATCACATTTAAAATAATTTTATGGCATTGTACTTACAAATGTTATTTACATGAAAAGAAGACTTTGCTTACATTTAGCATTATTTCTTTCATTAGTATCTTTTTGTCAGATAATGGTTTCTGGATCACACCAAGCATACATAATTTTGTCTGATTACCGTAATTCTGATTTTCTTTTTTTTTTTGCCATGTCACAGAATCTTTACAAATATATCCAAATTGGCCATTTTGCTCTTTTGCTGTCAGTGGGTGTAGTAACAGTGCAGCACTGGCTCTCAATGATTTTATTATAGAATTCTCCTGTGAAAACATGTACGTTTTACAAAGCTTAGCTGAGGGGATTCCCACTGCTTGCAACTGCCCTCCTCTTTTTCCTCCCACTTCCCATCTTTTATCTTGTACTTACTGAAAAATCCAATTTTTATGCTCTCCATCAGGTGTGTTTTCACAGCAACAGACCTCAGAGGAATGAAAAATGTATTATAAGCTGCTGTAAAGAAACAACTCCAGACTGTGCTGTGGCTTGACGGGGTTCTTGTGTCCTTATTTGTATCTGGCAATATTTCTGTCTACAATTATTTAACAGCATAATCACATTTATTTGAATGCCAGCTATTCAGGTTTATTTATTAGATGGCCTTTATTTGTTTAAATCCACAGAATAAAGTGTGTCTATTTTTCCATACTGGAAGTCTAAAGGTATATTCTAGAAAATGAAAACATACAGTATATCTTAAAGTAATTTGGGGTTGTGAATATAATTTGCTGTTTTCCTACAGAAATGACTTTGCTAGTGTCCTAGAGGCTCCTTGCTACCCACACATGAATATGCTATCCCCACTCTCATGCCTTTAGTTTTAAAAAGCTGAACTTCAGACAAACAGCTAAAAACACAGATAGAAAACGTATATGGAAGCTGCCAAATATTTTTTTTTTCTGTCTATCCAATTCATTTACACAGCTCTATCACACAGCTCTGCCTGGCACGGAGGAGACCTGAGTTTTGTCTACTGCAGTGTAACCACCCTGGGGGTATAATTATGTCAGATTTTTGTGTCTCAAAGCGGTACAATTGTTTTGCATAGAAATTTGGTGTTTTATATTGTAGGCCTGTAATTCTTAGCAATAACAAACTTAAATCTGTCCAAACAAGAGTCTAGTAGACATCCTGTGTAGGATAAAGTTTGAAACACAAAATCATAAATGATTATATAATGAATAAACATAAATAATTATAAAAAATAATAATAAAATAATAATAAAATTAATTTTCCCACGATTCACTATCGCTCAATTCTGCAAGTGTTCTAATTTACTAACGCTTTTTCTAGCTGTTCTACAACCACTTTTGACGTAAAGGGATACTTTTTAGTTGCTATGGACAATCTCAAGTTTCCAGGGAGAAAGAACAGTATATATAATATAAAACTGCACGTAGGGCATTGGACAAACTACTAGGGACAAAAGGGATCTGAAATGATTTCATACAGTAATGTAATCTGTAAGATTACAGTGTACTGTATGTGTTATGAATTTTCAGTTTTTTTTTATTTGCCAACGGGCTCCGCCCCGTGCGTTGTGACACTCGCAGGGAATGGAGCCTGGCACACAGAGGCAACGGGCGGAGGACACAGCCTGCTGACACAGCGGGGGGGGGGGGGGGACATCGCAGGATCCTGGGGACAAGGTAAGTAACCTGTACCAGGATCCTGAGATGAAATCCTGAGGCTGTGGCTTGGGGTTACCGCTATTGGTACTGAAATTTAACCTCCAAGCCACACTCGGGAAAACCGCCAGGGAGGTTAAAAATAATTACAGGTCTTGTGCCTTCGCTTGGCTATGGACAATGAATGGAGAAGTAGCACACTGATCAGCTCATCTATCTGCCTCTTTGATTTCTCTCTATATTAGCATGGCACTTATCAACACTTTTGCAAGCAAGTCACCTGAATCCTTAAAGTGGTAGTAAAGTCCTTTCTCTTAATTTATACCTACAGATAAACCTATAATAAGGCTTACCTGTAGGTACAGTAAACATCCCCTAAACGTGCACCGTTTAGGAAATATTTACTTTAGCAAGCAGGAAATGGTCAGGCAACCTTCACAAATTTTAGGAAATTACAAAGCTTTGCCTGTTAGAATGGCCAAGGCAGTAAGGTTTTGGAGGATGTTGCTGGTATGTGTAAGCACCTCTAGATTCCCTCACCTCATACTTGTAGCTATTCCCTTAAGTGATAGTCTAATTGAACTTGGAAATGTGTGACTGCAGTAAAAATGTCATGCTACCAAATTAATCAGCATTCATTATTATACTAAATGATATTCCCAGTACAAAGAATTGCAAAGTTATTTACAAGGTTAATGAAGACAAATGCAAGTTATGCTAAAAAATTAATAAATGATGTACTAAATGAATGAAAACATGATCAGTAAAAGAGTAATGAAGTCATTATTGGTCCATTCACACTTTGCCTAACACAGTCCCAGCACATAGATTAGACAGTTTGCCTTATGTTCTATTAGTATGGTTTACCACACATTACATTACATTGCAAGTTGTATAAATATGAATAAAACATAATTTTGTGATAATTCTAAAAAGTTACAAAGAAAATTAATGAATGTGTTATACACTATTACATTGCATTGACACTGCTTCTTCACAATGTAAACCAGTGGCCACTCCCATTTATAAGGCTGTTTTACCTGATATTGGGTACAAAATTATTGCTGCAATGTATTTAGACCAGTTATTTTCTGCAAAACTGAAAGAATTAGTCTAAATGCATTGCTGCAATAACATTGCCACCACATATTTATCAGTGAAAATATCAAAAGCTGTGTAAATTCAGCTTTAAACATTTTTTCCTTTTACTTTTTAACAGAGGCGTCACTATTAGACTAGACATAACTAGAGGTCTTACCAGGGCTGGTGTAAGGATTTTTGACACCCTAGGCGAAACCTCATTTTGCCGCCCCCATTGGTCCCCACCCCCTTTGCCCTGCCCATGTGACAGAAAACGGCGCTATAGCGGAAGCATCGGCTCTGCTTCCTCTATCGCTGGCTCCAGTGCTGAGCCTCTAATTACACTACCGGTCAGACAAAGCAGCTGCCTGAGACTGAGTTAGTTACAAGCTGCAGCCTACAGAGCATGCAGATGTGGAGGGAAACCAGCAACCGGGCGCCCCTAGGAAGCAGTGCGCCCTAGGCGGCTGCCTAGTTTGCCTAGTGGTAGCACCGGCCCTGGGTCTTACCCATGTAACATGAAGCCCGAAAGATTCTGCTCACAAGCCTTAAAAATATTGAAGATTTTGCTGGATTTTCTTATTAGTTCTGACAAATGTATTAGTCGATTGGCCTACTACCACTAAATAAAGCTTCCTAGTCCCACTGCTGGCTTGTTTTACATAGATTGCAGATCATTATGTTTATGTTGGTGGGTTGTTATTCATGAGGATGGACAACATGATTGACAATGGATTATGCCATGTTATTAAAAAAAAATGGTAATACTTTGTCAGCAGTGTTTGTGTGTTTATTTACATTATACTTTTTGTAATTTATTAACAAGGGGTATTATTCTATATACCCCTTACAATCTAATGTAAGAGAGGCTACAAATCTGGGGTCTCCTTATTCTAAATGGGGCTTCCAGATACCAATAAGCCTATTGAGCCCATGGATGTGGAGATTAGGCCCTGGTCCCCATCAACATACCCCTGGCAAAGTATCCTATATGGTGCAGAAGGGGATAGGATGCACACTTCTTGACTAGGGACGAACTTCGACTCAAACATTGCCTGTTCACCTGTTCAGCGAACAGTGAACAATTTGGGGTGTTCGTGGCAAATTCGAAAAGCTGCGGAACACCCTGTCTATGGGAGAAATCTAAAGGCTTTTAAAGGCTAATATGCAAGTTACTGTCCTAAAAAGTGTTTGGGGACCTGGGTCCTGCCCCAGGGGACATGGATCAATGCAAAAAAGTTTTAAAAACTGCAGTTTTTCAGGAGCAGTGATTTTAATAATGATTAAAGTGAAACCATAAAAATGTAATATTCCTTTACATTTCATACTTGGGGGGTGTCTATAGTATGCCTGTGAAGGGGCGCATGTTTCCCGTGCTTAGAACTGTCCCTGCACAAAGTGTCATTTCTGCAGAAAAAAAATTCATTTAAAATCATTCGCGGCTATAATAAATTGTCGGCTCCCGTAATACATAAAACACTCATTGAAAGTCATTGATAAAAAAAAAAAGCGTGGGGTTCCCCCAAAACCCTAGGTCTGGTATGGATATTAAGGGGAACCCCGCATCAAAAAAAATATTGACGTGGGGGTCCCCCTAAAAATCCATACCAGACCCTTTATCCGAGTACGCAACCTGGCAGGCCGCAGGAAAAAAGGGGGGACGAGAGAGCGGCAAGAGTGGATTACCACCGCTGGAATCTTTTTTTTTTTTTTTTTTTTTTTTTTTTTAATAAAGGAATTTTTCAAAAGTGTGTTTGTCTTATTTAACAATTTTTTACACTTTCTTTGTGAAATGGTAGGGGTATTTTTGTACCCCCTTACCATTTCAAACGGGGGGCAGGATCTGGGGGTCCCCTTGTTAGAGGGGGATTCCAGATTCTGATAAGCCCCCCGCCCGCAGACCCCCACAACCACCGGCCAGGGTTGTGGGGATGAGGCCCTTGTCCCCATCAACATAGGGACATGGTGCTTTAAGGGGTCACAGACCCCCAAAGCATCCTTCCAATGTTGAGGGCATGTGGCCTGGTACAGTTCAGGAGGGGGGGCGCTTTCTCATCCCCCCCTTTTCCTGCGGCCTGCCAGGTTGCATGCTCGGATAAGGGGTCTGGTGTGGATTTTTAGGGGGACCCCGCGTCAATTTTTTTTAATTGGACACAGGGTTCCCCTTAATATCCATACCAGACTTGAAGGGCCTGCTAATTGAATTTGGGGGAACCCCACACTTTTTTTTTTTTATCAATGACTTTCAATGAGTGTTCTCTGTATTACGGGAGCCGACAATTCATTATAGCTGCGAGTGATTTTAAAGGACTTTTTTTTCTGCAGAAATTACACTTTGTGCAGGGACAGTTCTAAGCACGGGAAACATGCGTCCCTTCACAGGCATACTATAGACACCCCCCACGTACGAAATTTAAAGGATTATTACACTTTTATTGTTTCACTTTAATCATTATTAAAATCAGTGCTCCTGAAAAAACTGCAGTTTTTAAAACTTTTTTTTGCATTGATACATGTCCCCTGGGGCATGACCCTGGTCCCCAAACACTTTTTAGGACAGTAACTTGCATATTAGCCTTTAAAATTAGCACTTTAGATTTTGAACGTTCGAGTCCCATAGACTTTAATAGGGTTCTTAAGTTCACACTTCCCCTATATTTTTTTCCCATTTAAATTCCTAGTATCTTTAGTAGTAAATCTAAATACACTCTGTAAAAAACATACAAAATGCAATAAGAGATATCCAGTAAATATAGACAGAAAACTCTTCATGCTACTATATATTATCATATTTCAATTAGGTGTTAAACTGTAGCTATTTACTATATATTATTATATTTCAATTAGGTGTTAAACTGTAGTTATTTCTGAAAAAAATATATGATCAGTAGAGTTAAAGTGTAACTTTGGGCAAAAAAAAAAAAGAATATGGTGCAGTTTACAAATTTAATTAATACATTAGTGAGTTTTTTTTAAGATTTTGTATTTATTTGAAGAATCATTCAATTTTGTATACTTGCAGATTTCACATGGAAAATTGGGTTTAAAGCGCACCTATACCAAAAGCAAAAGAATTAATATATTGCAGCAGTCTTGAGATGTGGTTAGGATGTGAAGTTACGTTTATTTATTTTTTCAGGCTTTTTTTTATTTGTTTTCACCTGTTAATCCTACAAAATGATCTCCCCTAAATAACACTGGGGTTGATTTACTAGAACTGAAGAGTGAAAAATCTGGTGCAGCTGTACAAGGTAGCCTTTGACTGTTTTTTATTTTAGCTGTACAAGGTAGCCAATCAGCTTCTAACTTCAGCTTGTTCAATTCATTTTTGACCAAAAAAAGTGGTTTCTATGCAGAAATTCACCAGAATTTTGCACTCTCCAGTGTTATGCCACGGTCGGACTTTCCGATGGCAAATGTGCGAATGGAGCTTGTTGTTGGAAATTCCGACCGTCTGTAGGCTCCATCGGACAGTTTTAATTGGATTTTCTGTTGCACAAAAGATCTGGTTCTCAAATTTTCCAACAACAAAATCTGTTTATGTAAATTCCGATTGCGTGTACACAATTCCGACGCACAAAGTTCCACGCATTCTCGGAATCAAGCAGAAGAGCCATACTGGCTATTGAACTTCATTTTTCTTGGCTCATCGTACGTGTTGTATGTCACTGTATTCTTGACGTTCGGAAATTCCGACAACTTTGTGCAACCGTGTATGCAAGACAAGTTTGAGCCAACATCCCATGGATTTTGTTGTCGGAATGTGCGATCGTGTGTATAAGCATAAGTGATCAACTCCACAGTTCCTGTCCTTGGACAAAGAAGCTCACTCCTCCACTGTATCTATAAAGGGGACAATAATGCCAACCAGGCTTGACTTTAAACATATGTGCCTTTGTTTACTTCTATTACATGGGGGTGATAGGATTAATAGTTTATTAATAACATTATTTAACGCTTTCAGGTTTCCCCCTGAAGTTAGTGAATGTGCAATTTCTAATAATGTCTAACCACGTGCAAAAAAAATGCATTTTTGCATGCACATGATTGGATGATGGAAGTCAGCAGAGCTTCTCCTCATTCACTAAGCTCTGGGGATAATTCCCTTACAACTTCTCTTGTATTGTGAACAGTTTATTTGCCTTTAGTAAATCAATCCCTTTGCGTGTTATGGTTTACTAAGCCTTTGTCCTTCTACTTGGTATTTCAGTCACCTAACAACCTTTTTAACCAACTGGTAATGACGTACATCACAATGACATCCATTTTATATACAATACGTTTATGGTTTTAAACCAATAGCAGAAAGTAATGCAAGTACAAAACACTGTTAGAAAATGTTTGCTTAGGAGCATCTATAAATAATGCATAAACACAGACTAATTACAAACAAAGTCCAGCATTACTAGTGTAAATTAAAGTCCTTTGACAGTACAGCCCTTTGCAATTTCGACCACTCTAATTGGATCGGTGTCAGGAGAACATGAAAGGAACAAGCAGATCTAAGTGTTTCTCACATATCTATTTATACTCTAAAACAAACTATTACTTCGCATAACATCAGACCACCTGTTTCTGAACCTGAGAAGCAGAGCATGCTCAAGATGAAAGCACTTAGTGTTGTGCTAGGCATTGAAAACTACATCCCATACAGTGGTCTAAATATATACTTCTCTGTTAATAGAGAATATTCTGCAAACATTTATGTTATTATTGTGCTGCATAAAAGAGACTATATTACTGTACTGAATACATTAGCAAAGGAACATTGATCTTTTCACACCTTAGAGAGCAATTAAGTGGAACACCATACGCAGTAACTGTTCACATATAGAGATCCTATGTAAGGAACAATGTGTAATGGATTGTTAATGGATTATGCATATAACTAAGTCATTCTTAAAATCAATAAAGGAGTAGGTGATTCATTAACTAAACTCAGTATCAAGCTATACACCTGGTTTATAATATGTAATCAGTTGTTCCCGAAGTGACCAATCAGATAATTTTTTTTAATAAAAGAAAAAAACTGATTGGTCGAAATTAGTTACCTAATTGTTTAGGTTTTCACTTGCACTTTCCTATCAATAACTATACACACAGATACTATTCAGGTACGGTCAATTCACAGTGGCAGAAAGAAAATCCAAGCCGCTCCAGGTGAGAGCAATCCCATGCTTCAACCTCACGGTGCAGGTCCAGTCCGCAATCTGGATAGGAGCCACTGGAACAGGAAAAGGTTTAACTGCACTCACTGGTTTGAAGCAAAAGTGAAGACGTTATTCAAGATAAAAATCATGAGACAACATCGTAGACATCATGACATCAATGCAGACCTGACAGAGACAATCTGTGCCCAGTGCTAAAGTTAAAAAAATATATATATTTTTGACAAGCAGCACAGGAAGTTGAAGTTGTGCAAGATGGAAAACCTCCAATCAATTATAATATTCATAAATCTGGGAGACTGGATTCTCCTGTAGGTTTATCAGACACCTACTTGTCCCATTCATCCTACCAGTTTGAGCCCCTCCCCTTCGGTCTGTACATCTCCCCCAGGGCATTCACTAAGGACTTACGGTCTGCAATAGCGATGGGAAAAATTCAGTAGAACTTCCACAAGGGAATTTCCATCCTCTGATAGAGAAAGCCAAAGGTGCATTGGGAGTGAACAAGGCTTATTGCC
Organism: Lithobates pipiens; assembly: GCF_037356315.1. NCBI lineage: Eukaryota > Metazoa > Chordata > Amphibia > Anura > Ranidae > Lithobates > Lithobates pipiens. Next base: position 186,624,171 of record NW_027507903.1, read on the forward strand.
GAAACTAGTCTGCTGCTGACTGTACTCACTGTGAAGGCTTGAAAATAAATAAGCTTCATGTTATGGAGTTGCCAGCTGCTTCTTTTGCCGAATGACCGCTTTCAGAGTGAAGTCTCTTCCAGCAGAACAGTGCCGGAGTATCCTTGGTTCTTCGTAACTGACCAATTGTTTTCAGATGGAACATTATCACATCAGACCCCAGCTAGAAAGGTTGGGAGGCTAATTTCAAAGAGCAGGCTGCTTAAGGTCATGGGATGTTAAGCTTATGCCTAGACAGCAGTGGTAGGGTAAAATTCTTACGCTGTCAGTGGAGCTTCCTGTATCAATAATTGCAAATATACAATAGTGGCTTAGGAGGCTCTAGTGCCTCTCTCTCTCTCCCCTACTCTTTAAGCATTGAATCACCACTGCCACTTCCAGTGATGACGGATTCACTCTCTCATGGACAGTTTTGCCATCCAGCTCCAAGAGACTAGTTTTGATGACATGGAGGTTGAGAGGCAGTGGCTACCAAGTCAAGCATGCTTAGTGCAGGTAGTGCCTACTGTGTGTCAAACCATAAAGGTCTTCATGAATAAGATTTACCAAAGAATATGGAAAAATTATGCAGATCTCACACAGCAAAAGCCTGGAGTCCTTTATCACCTAAACCAGTCAAGGTTCTAGAGATCTTACAACCGGGGCTGAACAGGGGCCTAGGTTTAAATATGTTTAAAGCTCAAAGTTCAGCCTTGTCTGCACTTGCAAGGGTTTAAGGAGTCCTTAACCCTTTAGTGATGCAATTCTTAAAAGTTTTGCTTGAAGTTATAGACCTCCCAGGAATCCATTATTCCCTATGTGGAACTTGCCAATGGTTGTAATTTCTATCAAGGCCTCATTTCTATCCTACAGAATCGAATACACTCACTGCAAACCCTAAAGACTGTATTTCTGGTTGCTATGACCTCTGTGAAAAAGGATGTCAGAACTGCAGGCTTTGTACTGAAGGAGCCACACTTAACGTTCTACCCGGACAGAATAGTCCTACAACTCCCGACTGCTTTATCCATGGGGTGTCTTTCGCCTTCCAATTTAACCAGGAAGTCAATTTGCCATCTTTCTTGGTTGAGTGAGATAACCACATCCCCTGGATGTTGAGCTAATGCTGGTGACCTGCTTGGCAGCTACCATTTCATTCAGGAAAGCTGAAATATGTTCTTGGTTCCAGCATGGCTTAAGGCAGGGTCAATCAGCATCAACACATTCAGTCAACTCATAGATTGTTAAGACAATTAAAAGAGCCTACTCTTCAAGGCCTTCCTATTTTGGAGGTCTTAAAAGCACATTTAACTAGGGCAGTGCCAGCTCTGTTGACAGCACAGCTTTGAGTGTCTCCTAAGGTTATTTGCAAGTCAACAATATGGTCCTCCCAGGAAACCTTCATTACACTTTTATAGGTGAACCCAGCTTGGGATAGTAAAATTTGGAAAGTTCATGGTGCATACTTGCGCTACTGATGATTACAACATTTTTCTTGCACCCTCCCGTATGGCGAGTTAGTCCCCATTAGGGATGAGCCGAACACCCCCCGGTTGCTTTGGTTCGCACCAGAACTTTCGAACGGACCAAAAATTTGTGCGAACTTTAGAACTCCATTGAAGTCTATGGGACTCGAATGTTCGAAATAAAAAGTGCTAATTTTAATGGCTAATATGCAAGATAGTGTCCTAAAAAGGGTTTGGGGACCAGGCTTCTACCCCCAGGGGCATTGGGTCAATGCCTAAAATGTTTTTAAAAACAGAAATTTTTTCGGAGCACTGATTTTAATGACAATTAAAGTGAAAAAAAAGTGAAATATTCCTTTAAATATCATGCCTGGGGGGTGTCTATAGTATGCCTGTGAAGTGCCACATGTTTCCCGTGTTTAGAACAGTCCCTGCACAAAATGACATTTAAAGGAAAAAAAGTCATTTAAAACTGCGGTTTTAATGTAATATCTGGCTCCAGCAATACAGATGAAAATCATTGATTAAAAATGGCATGGGTAGCCACCCCAGCCCATTACCAGCCCCTTTGGGTCTTGTACAGATATTAAGGGGAACCCCGTACCCAAATAAAAAAAAGGAAAGGCGTGGGGCCCCCAGGCCCTATATATTCAGATCAGCAGTATACAGGCGGTGCAAACAAGACAGGGACTGTGTAGGTTTGTTGTGTTAAGTAGAATCGGTTTGTAATTTTGAACTGGTACATTTTTAAAGTGTCCAAAAATCTATTTTTAAGCTTTTTGGAAAACATAGGGAAGGGTTATCACTCCTGTATAATTTTTTTCGCTGTCCATCTTTTTCCATCTCACTTCCTGTTGTCTCCTTCCATTTGCAAGTAGGAGACATTTGTAAGTTGGATGTTTGAAAGTAGGGGCCTGCCCTATATGCTCTGCAGAAATGGGGGCCTAAGGTGTTGGTGTTGCCACAACACTGTAAATCCTCAAAGTGACTTTTGGTGGGTGCTGGAGCGCCCTGCTGTGAACAATTATATCAAGAATTGTAATTACATGCCATTGTTGAACAGTGGTAGAAAAATTGGGCCTTAGGCACTGCTTGCTGGTGCTACCACACTGCAACCTCTCCCAGATACTCTAGTTGGAGTGCAGGAATGAGCCCTGCTGCAAACCATTGCATCAAAAATTATATTACATGCCCGTTAAACAGCGGCTGAAAAATTGGGCTGGTGGCACTGGTGCTGGTGCCACGACACTGCAACCTCTACCATATACTCTAGTTGGAGTGCAGGAATGAGCCCTGCTGCAAAGCATTGCATCAAAATTTGTAATTACACGCCCCTGTTAAACAGGGGCTGAAAAATTGGGCTGGTGGCATCACCCAGAACCAAAAATGTTCTTCCAAGATATCATTGAGGAGGAAGAGGATAGTCAGTCAACATAACAGGACAGTCACTCAGCATCAGCATAGGCAAGGGAGTGTGAAGGGAAGGGATGTGACATTTCAAAAAAAATATTCAGTTACAGCTTCAGGTGCTTGGTAGCTGGTGGTGATCCAAGACTGATTCATCTTTATGAAGGTCAGATGATCAATCGAGTCGGTGGACAGGCTCACCCTGTGAATGGTTACAAATCCACCAGCAGCACTGAAGGTGTGTTCCAAAAGAATGCTGGATGCAGGACAGGCCAGTAGCTCAATTGCATACTTTGCAAGCTCTGGCCAGTGATCCATCCTCAAGACCCAGTAAGCCAGAGGATTTTCGGTGGGAAAGGTTTCCAAGACTAACCTTACCCCTAGGTATTCCTGCACCATGTAAATCAGACGCTGGCGATGGTTGCTGGAACCAATCATACCTTGGGGCTGCGGACTAAAAAATTGTCTGAACGCATCGGTCAGATGGCCACCTTATCCACCGCTCCTACTGTGACTGACCGAAGCCTCAGCAACATGTTGTCCAGGACCAGGAGTTTGTAACCTCCCAGTCTCTGCGAACGCGTTGCACAGACCTTTCTGCAAGGCCTCCCAGAGATGTCTCATCCTCTGCTCCCTCTGCGATGGCAAGATAAGGTCCGCAACCTTACCCTTGTACCGTGGGTCAAGGAAAGTGGCCAGCCAGTAATGGTCCCTCTCCTTAATCTGAAGAATATGAGGATCCTTCTGCAGGCTTTGCAGGATCAGGGAGGCCATGCGGCGTAGGTTAGCTGAAGCATTCGGTCCGGAGTCCTCTGGGTCATTAAGGACAACACGATCCGCAGCCACCTCCTCCCAGCCACGTAGAAGTCCAAGGGTTTCTTGTGACTATAAATCATCCCTAAAAGACTGCTGATGCTGAGTGCCAGGCTCCACCTCCATGCTGACACAATCCCCCTCCTCCTCCTCTTCCTGTGTGATGGATGGGACAGCAGGAACACTGTCTGAGTAAAGGGGGCCTTGAGAGGCAAGGAAGTCCTCCTCTTCCTGCCTCTGTTCTGCCTCAAGTGCCCTGTCCATTATTCCGTGCAGCGTATGCCCCAACAGGTGGACAAGAGGTACAGTGTCACAGATGCATGCACTGTCACTGCTCACCATCCTTGTGGCCTCCTCAAATAGTGACAGGACAATGCATGCATCCCTGATCATGCCCCACTGCCGTGGTGAGAAAATCTGAGCTCCCCTGACCCTGTCCTGGTGCCGTGGTCGCACAGGTACTCATTGATGGCCCTCTGCTGCGTGTGCAGCCACTACAGCATGGCCAACGTTGAGTTCCACCTGGTGGGCATGTCACATATAAGGCGTTTCTTGGGCAGGTTCAACTCCTTTTGGAGCTCAGCCAGCCGAGCACTGGCATTAAATGATCGGTGGAAATGCACACAGACATTCCTGGCCTGCCTCAGGACATCCTGTAAGCCTGGGTACCTGCCCAAGGACCGCTGCATCACCAGGTTAAGGATGTGAGCTACACAGGGCACATGGGTCAGTTGTCCCTATCGGAGGGCTGAGAGGAGGTTGGTGCCATTGTCGCAAACCACCATTCCTGGCTTAAGCTGGCGTGACGTCAACCACCTCTTGGCGTGTTCCTGCAGAGCTGACAAAATATCTGTCCCAGTGTGGCTCCTGTCCCCCAAACAAACCAGCGCAAGCACGACATGGCATCTTTTTGCCTGCGTACTTGCATAGCCACTTGAACGCCTACAGAGCACCACTGGTTCCAAGGACAGAGCACTGGAAGAGGCCATGGAGGAAGAAGAAGAGGAGGGGTGGAGGAGAGAGGTGTGTCCCAACCAGTAGTAGCATTTTGGAGGCGTGGTGGCAGAACAATCTCCAACACTACTGCACCTTGTCCTGCATCCTTCCCAGCTGCCAGAAGAGTGACCCAATGGGCTATGAAAGATAGGTAACGTCCCTGTCCATGCCTGCTGGACCATGAGTCAGCGGTAATATGCACCTTACCGCTGACCGCCCTGTCCAGCAAGGCAAGGACATTGCCTTCTACATGCCGGTAGAGAGCCTGAATCGCCTTCCATGAGAAAAAGTGGCGTTTGGGGACCTGCCACTGAGGAACTGCACATTGCACAAACTCACGGAAGGGGGCCGAGTCTACCAACTGAAAAGGCAGCAGTTGAAGTGCTAGCAATTTAGCCAAGCTAGCATTCAACCGCTGGACATGTGGATGGCTGGGAGTGAACTTCTTTTGACGGTCCAGCAGCTGGGGCAGGGAAATTTGCCAGCTATAATTGGACGTGGGTGTGCTGCTAGCAGAGTGCCCAGAAGTACTTGGCTGTGACACACCTAATTCTACACCTTCATTCCTCTCAGTGCAGGTTTCAGAGAGGACTGAAGGTCTAGTGGGGTTGGAGATCCCAGATGATGAGGAGCAAGGAGAGGTCTGCTTTGTTCTTTGGTGTGGGTCTTTAAGGTTCGCTTGCCAATGAGCTGCATGGCAGGTCAACATATGTCTGGTCAAGCATGTGGTGCTCTAGCGGCTGATGTTTTGGCCACGTGAGATACACTTGAGACATATGTTGCAAATAGCAGTGGTGCGATCTTGTCAGGGAAATAGGCGCAACCTTGCGAGGTACGTTCGTGTTAACTCGCGTCAGCGCACACGGAGGCGCAATATGGTTCCAAGACGAACGCCCGACGTTGCATCTGATCGAGTGCGAGTATGCGGTGTGATACGAATGCATAACGTTACACGTCGTAGGCGTTCGAACGCTATGGCGCGCACACGACGTGACCTAGGCACCTTGCCTATTTAAACGTTCACCTGACAGTGCCGCATCGCTGGATTATCGTCAGCTTCTCCTGTGTACCTGTGTTCCGTGATTCCTGCTGTCTGATCTCCTGTGTACCGACCCGGCTTGTTTGACCTGCTTCTGTTGTTCTCCTGGCTCCTACCTCTGGCTTATACCCGACGTCCCTTGTCTGCTCCCAGCACCCGACCTCGGCTTGGCTTGGCTCCTGCTCTCCGGTCTTCAGCTCAGGACCTGTTGCTCCGACCTCAGGACTGATCTTCCGTGTTTGACCCTCGGCCTGGCCTTGACCCTGCTATTGGACTTCTGTTGTCTCTCTCCTGAACTTCCTTGCACAGTTGCCTCCGGAGACTTGTTCACTCAGCTATTATCATCTGCTGCTGCTACCAGGCAACCTGTGCTACTGTGGGCACTGCATCCCTGTGTCATCTTCAGGGCTGTACTGCACTCGGCCGCAAGGGGAGCCCTCTCAGCATCTCGGCCTCCCCTTAGATCGTGACAGTATAATCCAGCCATGTCAGAGGCCGACAGAGGTGACTCCCCAATGGAGGCCATTCTACAAAAAGTCATGGCCCTTACCCCAGCTATTGAGGAACTCCAAGAAAGGTATCTCTGGCTGAAGGAACATCTGTAGCGCTCTCCTGAGTCGCCCATCCCCTCCGGCCAAGGTTCTGCTACCATAATTACAACCTCTCCAGAGCCACGAGTTCTAGCCCCAGAGTGTTTTCATGGGGACCGAAGAAAATTTAGATCCTTCAAGAACTCATGTTATTTATACTTCTTCCTGCAACCTCAGACTTTTGCTTCTGAAGTGACCAAAGTGGGTTTTACCATTTCCCTATTAAGGGACGATCCCCAGACGTGGGCCCATGGCCTACTGGAGCAATGCAGCCCTTTCATTAATACTTTGGACCAGTTTTTCCAAGCTATGGCACGTCTATATGATGACCCCTTATGGACAACTACAGCTGAAGCAACTTTGTACTCCCTTCGCCAGGGTAAGCGGCCTGCAGAGGACTATACAGTGGAATTCCGCACATGGTCTACAGATTCCAGCTGGAATGAAGTGGCTCTAAAATATCAATATCGGGTGGGGTTGTCTGAAGTCCTCAAAGACGAGCTAGCCAGATTAGAGGTTCCCCCAACACTTGAGGATCTTATCCAACTTACCATCCAGCTTGATAGGCATCTACGGGAACGCCAGTCTGAACGCGCTCGGTCTGCCCGGTGGCAACTTCTGTTCCGAACGGCCTGTTCCGTCCCTCCTTAACCTCTGAAGAAAGACTTTGTCGCCGACAGGCACACCTTTGTTTCTATTGTGGGGAATCAGGACATTTCATAAACAACTGCCCCACAAGACCAAGTAAGCCAATCCTCTGTACTCCATTTCACCTCCAAGTAACGAAGCCAGCTTCAGCCCATATCACCCTTCCTGTCACGTTGATGGTGGCAGGCAAAGGAGTTAATCTGCAGGCAATACTTGACTCCGGGGCCTGTAGCTGTTTTCTGGATTTAACCCTAGCTAAGAGTCTTGCTCTTCCACTCCTTCTCAAGAAACAAAGATTGACTGTCCATCTGGCCGATGGCTCCTTACCTAGCTCTGGCCATGTCACCAGGGAAACAATACCCATCCTAACGACCACAGATTCGGGTCATCCGGAATTTCTTAAATTTGATGTCCTGTGTTCTCCTATGTTTCCCGTCATCCTAGGAATTCCATGGCTGCAGGCACACAACCCTCGGATTGATTGGCTCAAGAAGGAGATATCCTTCACTTCCTCCTACTGCCAGCAACATTGTCTGGATTCCGAATCTAGAGACTTGTCCAGTTGTTTGACCGTACAACCCATACCCAGTCCAGTTCCTAACATACCAGCAGCTTACCAGGAATTCAAAGATGTGTTCGACAAGAAGAAGGCAGATATCTTACCTCCACATCGCCCCTATGATTGCCCCATCGAGTTATTACCGGGAGCTCCCATTCCCTTTGGCCGGATATTTCCCCTTTCTGAAACTGAACTTGAGGCCCTGAGACAATACATAGACGAGAACCTGGCAAAAGGATTCATTCGTCCCTCTTCATCCCCTGCCGGTGCAGGCATCTTCTTCGTAGAAAAGAAGGACAAGACTTTAAGACCATGTGTGGACTACAGGGAATTAAATAATATCACCCTTAAGAACCGCTACCCACTTCCGCTCATCCCCGAACTTTTCCAAAGATTCCACACTTCACGTATCTTCACCAAACTTGATTTACGTGGAGCCTACAACCTTGTCCGTATCTGGGAGGGGGACGAGTGGAAGACGGCATTCAGAACGAGATTTGGGCATTTCGAATATTTAGTCAAGCCTTTCGGATTGTGCAATGCCCCGGCAACCTTTCAGCACTTCATTAACGACATCTTCCGGGAGCATTTAGACCACTTTGTTGTCGCTTATCTTGACGACATTCTTATTTTTTCGACCACTCTGGAACTTCACAGAATACACGTTAAGAAAGTATTATGTATCCTTAGGACACATGGATTATTCGTTAAGGCCGAGAAGGTGCGATTTTGAAAAGGAATCCATTCAATTCTTGGGACTCATCATCACCACAGGTGGAATTGCCATGGACCCCCAAAAGGTGAAGTCTATCCTAGACTGGCCCGCTCCTTCTGACAAGAAGGGTGTTCAGAGATTTATTGGGTTTGCAAACTTCTACCGGAGATTCATAAGGAACTTCTCCACCATTGTAGCACCCATTACTCAGACCACTTGTCAACATACCAAGTTCCATTGGTCCTCAGCAGCGCAGTCCACCTTTGACCAGCTCAAGACCTTCCTCACTACCGCACCAATTCTGCAGCATCCAGATCCCGCCTTACCCTACGTGCTGGAAGTTGACGCCTCAGAGGTGGCCACAGGGGCGATTCTATCCCAACGTCAAGGCTCCAAGGCATTACTGCATCCCGTAGCTTTTTTCTCACGAAAAATTAGTCCCCCGGAGAAAAACTACGATGTAGGGGATCGGGAACTTCTGGCAATCAAAACCGCCCTGGAAGAGTGGAGGTATCTCCTGGAGGGTGCCGCTCACCCCATCCTGGTTTTTACTGAACATAAAAACTTAGAATACCTCCGCACGGCCAAACGTCTAAGACCCCGACAGGCCCGATGGGCTTTATTCTTCTCGAGGTTCAATTTTCATATAACCTATCGCCCAGGATCAAAGAATAGCAAAGCAGATGCTTTGTCCCGAATGTTCCCAGATACCCCGGAAGGAATCCCACCCAGTACAATTTTGTCCCCTCAAAATTTCCTACTAATCCAACCGGATCTAAGATCTTCAATTGAGCAGGCCTCTAGCCAGTGTACAGAAACTGAAGTTTCTTCCCTGAGAAGCCAAGAAGGGCTTCTATGGCATCAGGGTAAGATTTCTGTTCCCCAGCAAGCCAGGTTACTCGTATTAAAGACCTTTCACGACCATCAACTAGCTGGCCACTTTGGAGTCCGGAAGACAATTGACCTTGTGCAGCGGTCCTTATGGTGGCCTACCCTAAGATCAGACTGTAAAGAGTACGTTGACTCCTGTACAACCTGCCAGCGTAACAAAGGGTCTAACGCCAGATCCTGGGGCCTGTTAAGGCTGCTGCCAGTCCCGGAAAAACCTTGGAAAAAATCTCCATGGATTTCATTGTGGAGTTACCTCTCTCAGAAGAGTATACGACCATCTTGGTGGTAGTGGACCGATTATCCAAGATGGCGCATTTTTTGCCGATGAAAGAGACCCCCTCTGCCTTGGATACAGCAAAAACCTTTATAAAAGAAATTGTCCGATTACATGGAGTACCTGACAGCATTGTATCAGATAGAGGGGTACAGTTTACCTCCAGGTTTTGGAAGGAGCTCTGTAAGTTACTGTCAATTAAAATATGTTTATCCTCAGCCTATCATCCACAGAGTAACGGTCAAACTGAAATAACCAACCAGACGCTTGAACAATACCTACGATGCTTCTGTTCTTTTTCCCAGGATGATTGGGTTTCCTTGCTACCTTGTGCGGAATTTGCTTATAACAACTCAGTGCAGGCCTCTACCAACCAATCACCTTTTTGGGCAAATTACGGATTCCATCCTTCATTTTTACCTAATACCATTCCTGAATCCACCGTCCCGGCAGTTCAAGATAGAGTAAACCTCATTCAAGCAAACTATCAAATGCTTCAGGATACCATGAAGAAGGCTCAGGAAGAGTACAAGAGACATTATGACAAAAGGAAGAGAGTTAACCCTACCTTTAAGATAGGGGACAAAGTGTGGCTCTCAGCAGCGAATCTTAAACTGTCATGTCCATCCCGGAAGTTGGGACCTAAATTCCTGGGTCCTTTTGAGATTAAGCGTGAAATTAACCCTGTAGCATTTGAACTTGTTTTGCCTAAATCTTTCAGAATCCATCCTGTGTTTCATGTTTCTCTTCTTAAACGTGTCATCTTCAGTCCTTTTTCAGGGAGAGAAGAAGTGCCCCCGCCTCCGGTTCAGGTTGGTGGTGAAACTGAATTCAAAGTTGAGTCTATCCTTGACTGTTGTCGGAGAGGTAGGACAATCCAGTTTCTAATTAAGTGGAAGGGGTATTCTGCTGAAGAGAATTCTTGGGAACCTGCAAGTTATGTACATGCTCCTAGGCTTATACACAGGTTTCGCAGCCGTCATCCCGAAAAATGGGCTCGTTTAGGCATCCGGAGGCTGCCCCTTGGGGGGAGGCACTGTCAGGGAAATAGGCGCAACCTCGCGAGGTACGTTCGTGTTAACGCGCGTCAGCGCACACGGAGGCGCAATGTGGTTCCAAGACGAACGCCAGACGTTGCGTCTGATCGAGTGCGAGTACGCGGTGTGATACGAACGCATAACGTTACACGTCGTAGGCGTACAAACGCTATGGCGTGCACACGACGTGACCTAGGCACCTTGCCTATTTAAACGTTCACCTGACAGTGCCGCATCGCTGGATTATCGTCATCTTCTCCTGTGTACCTGTGTTCCGTGATTCCTGCTGTCTGATCTCCTGTGTACCGACCCGGCTTGTTTGACCTGCTTCTGTTGTTCTCCTGGCTCCTACCTCTGGCTTATACCCGACGTCCCTTGTCTGCTCCCAGCACCCGACCTCGGCTTGGCTCCTGCTCTCCGGTCTTCAGCTCAGGACCTGTTGCTCCGACCTCAGGACTGATCTTCCGTGTTTGACCCTCCGCCTGGCCTTGACCCTGCTATTGGACTTCTGTTGTCTCTCTCCTGAACTTCCTTGCACAGTTGCCTCCGGAGACTTGTTCACTCAGCTATTATCATCTGCTGCTGCTACCAGGCAACCTGTGCTACTGTGGGCACTGCATCCCTGTGTCATCTTCAGGGTTGTGCTGCACTCGGCCGCAAGGAGAGCCCTCTCAGCATCTCGGCCTCCCCTTAGATCGTGACAGATCTGATGCACTCGTCTCAAAAAAGGCCCATGCCAAAGAACTTTTGGAATAACATGCAGAGGCAGTGCCCTGCACAGGCAGAGCTCTGCAGTGTGATTCAATTAGCGTGCTGCACCTAAGTTGGTCCCCGGAGGGCATCTTGCCTCATTTGAGATGTGCCTCCTTCTCCTCCTCTCTCCCATCAGGCACCCACGTGGAGTCAGTGACCTCATCATCCCCTCCCTCTTCATCACTGGAGCAAACCTGGCAGTATGCTGCAGCTGGTGGAACATGTCTGCCAGATTGCTGTCCTTCTTGAGCATCCCCTCTCTCTGCGCTCATGCTACTGCCTTCCTCTAGCTGGGTATCATCATCAGAGCCTTAAAAACGCTGGGCATTCTTCTGGAGCATGTACCCAACCCTGTGCTCAAACAGTTCGGGGGACTCCTCAGGAGGACATGGTGGGTCTAGGGAAGGCGTGACTGATGATGACATTGAGGTGAGGGAAGAAGATGCATTGGCAGCTGCTTTGCTAGTACCCTGAACCTGGGTGAAAGAGGATGAGGAGGATGAAGAAGGCTTGGTCATCCACTCTACCAAGTCTTCGGCATGATGCGGCTCAATGCATCCAGCTGCCGAAAATAAGGACAAGCGTGTCCCATGGCCACATGCTGATGATGATGCACCTTGTCCATGACCAGCATTGTTGTCTCTAGACACAGAGCCTGCTTGCCCTCTTTTATTGGCTTGTGACTGTCTGCCTCTCCTTGTTGGCCTTCCAGACATAGTAATGGCCAGCAGGGAGATGGGAAAACCAGCAATTGGGCAGTGTATATTGTGCTGGAGGCACACAACACCCACTAACTACTGCAGGTGCCTGTATGACAGAACACCAGCAATAAAGGGTAGATACAGGTGTATACTGTGCTGTGCTGGAGGCACACAACACCCACTAACTACTGCAGATGCCTGTATGACAGAACACCAGCAATAAAGGGTAGATACAAGTGAATACTGTGCTGGAGGAACACAACACCCACTAACGACTGCAGATACCTGTATGAGAGAACACCAGCAATAAAGGGTAGATACAGGTGTATACTGTGCTGTGCTGGAGGCACACAACATCCACTAACTACTGCAGATGCCTGTATGAGAGAACACCAGCAATAAAGGGTAGATACCGGTGTATACTGTGCTGTGCTGGAGGCACACAACACCCACTAACTACTGCAGATGCCTGTATGAGAGAACACCAGCAATAAAGGGTAGATACAGGTGTATACTGTGCTGTGCTGGAGGCACACAACACCCACTAACTACTGCAGATGCCTGTATGACAGAACACCAGCAATAAAGGGTAGATACAAGTGAATACTGTGCTGGAGGAACACAACACCCACTAACGACTGCAGATACCTGTATGAGAGAACACCAGCAATAAAGGGTAGATACAGGTGTATACTGTGCTGTGCTGGAGGCACACAACATCCACTAACTACTGCAGATGCCTGTATGAGCGAACACCAGCAATAAAGGGTAGATACAGGTGTATACTGTGCTGTGCTGGAGGCACACAACACCCACTAACTACTGCAGATGCCTGTATGAGAGAATACCAGCAATAAAGGGTAGATACAAGTGTATACTGCGCTGGAGGCACACAACACCCACTAACTCCTGCAGATGCCTGTATGAGAGAACACTAGCAATAAAGGGTAGATACTGGTGTATACTGCACTTGAGGCACACAATACCCACTAACTCCTGCAGATGGCTGTATTAGAGAACACCAGCAATAAAGGGTAGATACAGGTGTATACTGCGCTGGAGGCACACAACACCCACTAACTACTGCAGATGCCTGTATGAGAGAACACCAGCAATAAAGGGTAGATACAGGTGTATACTGCGCTGGAGGCATACAACACCCACTAACTCCTGCAGATGGCTGTATGAGAGAACATCAGCAATAAAGGGTAGATACAAGTGTATACTGTGCTGGAGGCACACAACACCCACTAACTCCTGCAGATGCCTGAGAAAAGAACACACTGTCCCTGCCTATGCCGCTCTTTCCCTGCATGCCGGAACACACTACACAAGGCCACCGTGCTGGCAGCCTTATATAGTGTGGGGCATGTACTAAACCCCCCTGAGATATAATTGGCCACAGGCATCTTGCCTGTGGCCAAGTATTGCTTTCTTCACTGCTGGCGCTCTGATTGGCCAAGCATGTGGGGCCAAGTGCCTGCTTGGCCAATCATGAGCCAGCAATGCACTGCGATGGCAGTGCATTGTGGGCCGTGAGCACCACATGAATTTGGCGCGAACGGCCCATAACATTTGACCGAACGTGCGAACATTAAGCTCATCCCTAGTCCTCATATGTATGCTGCCATGAAGCACCAGGAAAACAGAAAATTGTATACTCACCTTTCCGTAATTTTCCTTTCCTGGTGCATCTTTATGGCAGCATACGGATGCCCACCCAAATGGTGAGAGTTACAGAGAATGCTGTGAGCCGGGTCTGTCTTTGATTTATAGCTAACCAGTCCTATTATCTTGGAGCAAATAAAATAGCTTAAATGTGGATATTTATTATTACAACATACAGTTATTTGCAATTAGTGGTATACGCAAACTGTGATACCACCCTCCGTAAGACATGGACTAATGCTTGTTTACTTTTGGTGTTTATTTTTTCATTTTAAGTCACCTTTAGTGATATTAGTGCACACTTAATTCAATATTTTTACTGCATTCAATTTGCGTGTGAAATAGCTAACATATGTTCTTGTTGACAAATAATGTAGTAGACTTAGTCTTTGATCAACTGAATTAGCCTTCCTCATCTAGCTAGCATTTTATAAATGGAAGGAAGGAAAACATTGAAGTTTATATCAGGCTTCAAGTTTTTAGATACAGTATCTCACAAAAGGGAGTACACCCTTCACATTTTTGTAAATATTTTAATATGCCTTTTCATGTGACAACACTAAAGAAATGACACTTTGCTACAATGTAAAGTGTTGAGTGTACAGCTTGTATAACGGTGTCAATTCACTGTCCCCTCAAAATAACTCAACACACAGCCATTAGAGTCTAAACCGCTGGCAACAAAAGTGAGTACGCCCCTAAGTGAAAATGTCCAAATTGGGCCCAATTAGCCATTTTCCCTCCCTGGTGTCATATGACTCATTAGTGTTACAAGGTCTCAGGTGTGAATGGGGAGCAGATGTGTTAAATTTGATGTTATCGCTCTCACTCTCTCATACTGGTCACTGGTTCAACAGTTCAACATGGCACATCATGGCAAAGAAGTTTCTGAGAATCCAAAAAGAAATTGTTTCTCTACAAAAAGATGACATAGGCTATAAAAATATTGCCAAGATCCTGAAACTGTGCTGCAGCACGGTGGCCAAGACCATACAGCCATTTAAAACGACAGGTTCCACTCAGAACAGGCTTCACCATGGTCAACCAAAGAAGTTGAGTGCACGTGCTCAGCATCATATCCAGAGGTTGTCTTTGGGAAATAGACGTATGAGTGCTGCCAGCATTGCTGCAGAGGTTGAAGGGGTGGGGGGTCAGCCTGTCAGTGCCCAGGCAGTGCTGGAAATAAGGGTGGTCACACTAAATATTGACACTTTGGGCCCAATTTGGACATTTTCACTTAGGGGTGTACTCACTTTTGTTGCTAGCAGTTTAGGCATTAATGGCTGTGTGAGTGATTTTGAGGGGACAGCAAATTTACACTGTTATACAAAATGTACTGTTTACATTGTAGCAAAGTGTCATTTATTCAGGGTTGCCACAAAATGTGAGTGGTGTACTACTCCCTTTTGTGAGATACTGTAGCTATAGTGGGAAAGTATTAGAACACCCGTCAAAGTTTTACTGCTCTCTATGTTCTTTTACAGAGATTTTCCCCCATTTTCTGTCCCCCATGCCAATGGTTTAAACAGGAAGTAAGTAAGAGAAATTCTGCAACAGAGAAATGGTCAGAAATATACAGATACTGTAAATATGAATAAATAAATTAATGTAAACCTAAAGGTAAATACATGTAAATGTACAGAAATATATACATGGGCTAAAGCCCACACCCACTTTACAATAAAATGTTTTTAATTTTTTGTTGCTGTAGATGTTTTTCCTTCACTTCCTGTCCAGTGTACCTTCAACAGACAGAAAGTAAGGAGAAATCTCTCTAAGGGAGCTCCAGATACCAGCAATAGCTCAACTGGGATTTTTCTTTCCCTGCTGTATTCAAAACGAAAAAAATAAATTTGACATGACATACGCCTTTGGTATTTAAATAACACAGCAGGTATTATATATTAACATCCAGTTCTTCCAACCGTTTATATTAATTTCGTTTTCTGCTTTTCATGCGTGTTAAAATGATCCACAAGTACCATTTTTAGCAGCTATTGTTTGCTACAAAATGTTTTTTTTTCTTTTTAGTAGCTTTCATCTATTGATGTTGACGCACTAAACTAGAGCAAGTGCAACCCATTTCTCTCATTCATGAACAAAGGCAGCATCTGATCAACTTGAAAGAAGGCAGAATTCAAAATTACAATTTCTACAGTATGACTGTGGTGTGGTCTTTAACCACTACAATACAGGGCACTTTCACCCCCCTTCCTTCCCAGCCCAATTTTCAGCTTTCTTCGCTCTAGCGCTTTCAGTGACAATTGCGCGGTCATGCTACACTGTACCCAAATGAAATTGTTATCATTTTGTTCGCAAAAATAGAGCTTTATTTTGGTGGTATTTATTCACGACTGCGTTTTTTTTTTTTTGCGATATAAGCGCAAAAATTGCGGAAATTTGGAAAAAAAACAATATTTTCTTTTTTCTATTTGAAAAGAAATCCAATAAAATCAAATTTTGTCATAAATTTAAGCCAAAATGTATTCTGCTACATGTTTTTGGTAAAAAAAATTCCGTTAAGTGTATAATAATTGGTTTGTGTGATCACAGACATATGTACGCAAATGATCATGTACATATGTGTGCAGGTGATCACGTACATATGTGTGCAGATAAACATTGGGACATGTGATTTTAGTGGGACATATGTGGGGGACATGTTTTTATTATTAGGGACATGTGTTTTTATTATTTGGGGACATGTATGTTTTGGGGACATGTGTGTTTTGGGGACATGTGTGGGGACTGTGTTTGTACTGTGTGGTGTGTTGTGTGTTTACACTACACTGATGATCAGTGAGTAAAAAGCTGTAAAAAGCAGCCCATACTCACTGATCATCAGCCGGCTGCAGCGTTCTGCTCTCCTCTCCTCAGCGGTGACTTCCGTGTGAGGAGAGGAGAGCCGATTGCCTAGCAACCGGCTGTTTGTTTACATCACATGACGGCCGTGATTGGACACGGCCGTCATGTGATCAGGAGGGCCAATCACAGAGCCCTCCTGCCGATCTGAGATGTGCCGTGTCCGGGTGACACGAGCACATCGGGATCGCGCCGCTGCGCGGGCGCGATCCCGCTACTCCTGAAGGACGTTCCTGAACGTCCTATCAGGAGTAGACGGCTCCCACCCGGCCGTATATATGCATTGGCCGGGTGGGAAGTGGTTAACCACTTAAGGACCAGCCAAGTTTTGAGATTTAGGTGTTTACATGTTTAAAACAGGTTTAAATGCTAGAATATTACTTAGAACCCCCAAACATTATATATTATTTTTCTAACAGCCTAGAGAATAAAATGGCTGTTGTTGCAATACCTTTTTTCACACTGTATTTGCGCAGCGGTCTTACAAGCGCACTTTTGTTGAAAAAAAAAAATCACTTTTTTGAATAAAAAAATAATACAGCCCAATTTTTTTTTATATTGTGAAAGATAATGTTACACTGAGTAAATTGACACCCAAAATGTCATACTTGAAAATTGCGCCCACTCGTGGAATGGCGACAAACGTTTACCCTTAAAAATCTCCATAGGCGACGGTTAAAAAGTTCTACAGGATCGCGGCGATACCCCACATGTGTGGTTTGAACACCGTTTTCATATGCGGGCGCTACTCACGTATGCGTTCGCTTCGCGCGCAAGCGGGATGGGGCGTGTCTAAAAATATTTTTTTTAATTCTTTTTTTTTTTTTACCTTTTTCGTTTTTTCATTTTTACACTGTTTAAAAAAACAAAAATGTCACTTTTATTCCTATTACAAGGAATGCAAACATCTCTTGTAATACAAAAAAACATGGCAGGTCCTCTTAAATATGATATCTGAGGTCAAAAAGTCCTCAGATCTCATATTTAGACTAAAATGCAATAATAAAAAAATAAAAATAAAATTGGCCCTTTAATAGCTTCCGCCCAGCAATTGTATGGAGACGGGTGGGGGCCATCTTCCCCTCACTCATCTCCATAATGAACAAGCAGCAGGACGCGATTGCCTCTGCTGCTGCCGACAGCAAGGGAGGGCACCGGATCACGGCGGGAGGGGGGCTCCTCTCCAGCCACCGATAAATGTGATCTTGCAGCGAATCTGCCACAGGGACCACTTTTATCTTGTAGTGGACTGAAGAAGAAGAGGATACCGCTGAAGAAGAGGATACCGGGGTTATGGCAGCTAGCTGCTGCCATAACAATGATATTCCTCTTCAAACAGCCGCCGTAAAACTGCGACGGGCGGTCCGTAAGTGGTTAAAATCACATCCTGAAATCAGAGCCCCCATATTAGTCTTTTTTTTTATTTTTATTTTTTTATAAGTTTATTTATTTCATTTCACAATTTTATTACAAGCAGAGAAAAGAAAAAACACCTATATCATAAATATATTAAATAGACATTGGGAGTGGGAAGATTTAATCTCTACCCTACCCCTCCCATTATGACATAAAAACCGACCATCCTATTTACTTTACATTCCCAGATCTATTTTTTTCCCACTCTACTAGGACTCTTTGGAGGAGGACCGGCAAGTGGCATCCTGAGAAGTGCCTGGTTACTGAGTTGGGAAGGACATTGGCGAATTCACACTTTTCCAGACCATTGAGGAGACGGGAAACGTTCCAGGTACGGCGGAAAAAGGTCCCTGCTCACCCTTTGTTGATTGATCAAGTTTGAGTCAACGTGCTGACTGCCATGATCTCTGGCTAGAGATTTGTTCAGCCTTGAAGTACCCAGTTGGGAGTGGCTACTCTCTGGGTGAAAATAGAGACTTTGCCAGACCTGCAGTTCAAGGTGCCTGAGTTCTTTACCTGTGCCCTCTGTTCCCTAAAAGACTGTGTTATTTGAAGGTTCTTTATGCAAAATAAAACCTTTTAAAGAGGACTTCATCTGTGTCAGTGTTCTATATATAGTATATATATAGTGTATATATATACACATACACACTTAATGCCACTCAATCTATTAATTATGTAATTTTTGATTTCTAGAAAATGTATTACCTGTACTGTATTACCTCTGTATTACTCTCTACTTATTTATTAATAAGATTGCACATCTTAACATGGTCAGTTAAACTATAAACTGTATAGTTTCATCCCTGAACTTTATTAACTGTAATTATGTTAAGTTGGCTGTTAGAAACTGATTGGCAGCCAATTTTCTCTAAACCAATAGCCAGTTTGCCAACCCTAAAGACTAGTACACACCACTAGTTTTTTTTTCATTCAATCAAAAAAGTGACAGCTCCGGTTAGAGCCACTGTACTAACAATACGATGCTAGTACAGATACCTCACCTGCTAAGCTATTGTATCAGGGAGGGCCCCCTGCCAGAGCACTCCAGTCAGCGCTCTCAGCCATTGGCAGAGAGTGCTGATCGGGGTGCAGGTTGGCAGACCTTTTTCGTTCATGAGCCTTTCACAGAAGCCGGACTGGCTCCATAAACACACTCAGAATGCCAGCCAACATTTGGCCCATGTGTTCTAGGCTTAGGCCTCATGAAACCCTTGTACCCTAGTGTCCATAACCCAAACATTTGAGCCATAATCCTACCCCTTCAACTTCATCTAGTCCCTAATCTTAATCAAATATTTTTGGGAATCTCTGCAAGGTCTTTACCATAAAATCCTGCCATTATTACCACTTCTTGTTGCAGGCTGACAGTGCCAAGCCGCTGCCTTGCCATTAACAGCAGTGTTGCCAGCCTTTCAGTGATGCTCTTTCAGTTGTCTGTTAGCCTGCTTATCCGATCTGTGTATGCCTCCTGCAGACCTTATAGATTGCCTAACATCTAACTGAATTCACGTGAATAGCAAGCTGACAACGTGATTTTGCTGACTTTATTTATTATTTGTCATACATATGTATGTCATGTTCAGCTGGAACATGTATAGTATTTTGTGTTCAACTATTACTATTTTGAATTTTACTGTGGGTGTTAAACTTTTATTGTGAGCAAACGGATATGATTTGGTGCATGAGTGATTGCTTTACTTTAAATTGGAACTATGGGTAAAAATAGAAATTTCATACATAATGTAGCCTGTCAATAGCTTTTACACAGCAGCATTTATCACAGTCTCCCCTGTAACATAATTTTATTACCCATTGATCTTTCCATTGATTTTGCCATTAAATGTGTGTGTTTAGGTACATATGTGCATGTACAGTATCTTACAAAAGTGAGTACACTCCTCACATTTTTGTAAATATTTTATTATATCTTTTCATGTCACAACACTGAAGAAATTACACTTTGCTATAATGTAAAGTAGTGAGTGTACAGCCTTTATAACAGTGTAAAATGTCTTTCCCCTCAAAATAACACCACACAAAGTCATCAATGTCTAAACTGCTGGCAACAAAAGTGAGTACACTTAAAATGTCCAAATTGGGCCAAATTCACAATTTTCCCTCCCCTGTGTCATGTGACTCGTTAGTGTTACAAGGTCTCAGGTGTGAATGGGGAGCAGGTGTGCTAAATTTGATGGTAACACTCTCACTCTCTCATACTGGTCACTGGAAGTTCAACATGGCACCTCATGGCAAAGAACTCTCTGAGAATCTGAAAAAAAATAATTGTTGCTTTACATAAAGATGGCCTAGGCTATAAGAAGATTACCAAGACCTTGAGATTGAGCTGCAGCACAGTGGCCAAGACCATACAGTGGTTTAAAAGGACAGGTTCCATTTAGAACAGGCCTTGCCAGGGTCAACCATATAAGTTGGGTGCACGTGCTCAGCGTCATATTCAGAAGTTGTCTTTGGGAAATAGACGTATGAGTGCTGCAGAGGTTGAAGGGATGGGGAGTCAGCCTGTCAGTGCTCAGACCATACACTGCACACTGAATCAAATTGGTCTGCATGGCTGTCATCCCAGAAGGAAGCCTCTTCTAAAGGTGATGCACAAGAAAGCCCGCAAACAGTTTGTTGAAGACAAGCAGACTAAGGACATGGATTACTGGAACTATGTCCCGTGGTCTGATGAGATCAAGATAAGCTTATTTGGTTCAGATGGTGTCAAGCATGTGTGGCAGCAACCAGATGAGGAGTACAAAGATAAGTGTGTCTTGCCTACAGTCAAGCATGTTAATGGGAGTGTCAAAGTCTGAGGCTGCATGAGTGCTGCTGGCACTGGGGAGCTACAGTTCATTGAGAGAACCATGAATGCCAACATGCATGACATACTGAAGCAGGGCATGATCCCCCTCCCTTCAGAGACTGGGCCACAGCGCAGTATTCCAACATGATAACAACCCAAAACATACCCCCAAGACAACCACTACCTTGCTAAAAAGCTGAAGGTAAAGGTGAGGTGATGGACTGGCCAAGCATGTCTCCAGACCTAAACTGAGCATCTGTGGGGCATCCTCAAATGAAAGATGGAGGAGCGCAAGGTCTCTAACATCCATCAGCTCTGTGATGTCATCATAGAGGAGTGGAAGAAGACTCCATTGGCAACCTGTGAAGCTCCGGTGAACTCCATGCCCAAAAAGGTTAAGGCAGTGCTGGGAAACAATGGTGGCCACACAAAATATTGACACTTTGGGCCCAATTTTGACATTTTCACTTAGAGGTGTACTCACTTTTGCTGCCAGCAGTTTAGACATTTATGACTGTGCATTGAGTTGTTTTTAGGGGACAGCAAATTGACACTGTTATACAAGCTGTACACTCACTACTTTACATTGTAGCAAAGTATAATTTCTTCAGTGTTGTCACATTAAAAGATATAATAAAATATTTACAAAAATGTGAGGGATTTTGTGAGATACTGTATGTGGGGGTAGGGGCCTTAATCAGTGGCGTAACTAGAACCTTCAGGGCCCCGATGCAGGAAACCATGGCGGGCCCCCCCCCCGACCTCCGGATAGGGCTCTTTTCTCCGAGCCCGATGGTGGAACACCAGAGCCCAGTCCAAAGTGGGTGGCTGCATATAAAGGGACCGATTTAAAAAACATCAATTACAGCCACTGTGCCCATCAAACCCCACCACTGTACCATCTAATGCCACCACTGTACCATCAAATGTCACTACTGTGCCCATCAAACTCTGCCGCTGTGCCCATCAAATGTCACCGCTGTGCCCATCAAATGCTGCCAGTGTACCCATCAAATGCTGCTACTGTGCCCATCAAATGCTGCCACTGTGAATCCCCACCGCCCGCTCACTGTCTGCCCGCCACTTACCCTGTCTTGGTGGGGCAGCGGGTAACGGCCATGAGCGGGGTCCTCCATGCAGCTATTGCCATCCTCATCTCCCGTCCTCTCCTCCTGATAGGCATCCAATAGCTGCACCTATCGTTTCAGCCAATCGGGTAATGGGTAAAAGACCCGCACACCTGATTGGTGGAGAGGCGGTTCAGTATTAGGAAAGTGAATATTAATTCACTTTTCTAACACACCTGGGTAGACTGTGAGCGTCAAGCATGGCGCTCGCAGTTCACCTATTTTGAAGCCCATTAGAGCCCATGGCTCGAATCAGGTGCTGCAAAAACACCCCCCGCCGCTGTAATTCAGGCACCCGGCACCCCAAAAGGGACCAGACACCTAAATATGAGGGTGGCAGCGGTGGCCATGGATAGATTCCTGCTATGCTATGCATGAATCTATCCATTGATCATAGAGGGGGTGGAACCTGTGCACCCTTTTGAAAGCACCGCCACTGATAAACACATGCACACACACATGCATACATACACATACATATATGAACACACACACACACACACACAAGCATGCTCACACACACACACACTCACACACATACAAGCATGCTCACACACACATATACAAGCATGCTCACACACATGCACATACAAGCATGCTCACACACATACAAGCATGCTCACACACATGCACATACAAGCATGCTCACACACATACAAGCATGCTCAAACACATGCACATACAAGCATGCTCACACACACATACAAGCATGCTCACACACACACACACACACACACACACACACACACACACACACATACATACAAGCATGCTCACACACATGCACATACAAGCATGCTCACACACATGCACATACAAGCATGCTCACACACACACACATACATACAAGCATGTTCACACACACATACAAGCATGTTCACACACACACACACATACAAGCATGTTCACTCATACAAGCATGCTCACACACACACATACAAACACAAATACAGTAGATAGTCTTATTTAAAAAAAACAGCAGACATTTACCTTTTGCTCTTCCTGCCGGGTACTGCACTCTAGGGGGAGACAAAGAGCACACACTGTGCTTTCACTAAGCCTAATGTGAGGAGCTCCCTGCATAATGCCGATTTCAGTTTGGCTGATGATCGGGGAGCTCCTCTCAGCCTCCCCTCCTATCGAAGAGTACAGGGGGCCCTCGGGCCCCCTGCAGCAAGGGGCCCGGTCGCCATGGTGATCTTGGCGACCCCTATAATTCCGCCACTGGCCTTAATCTTTTTGTCTTTGTTATATGTTGTTTAAATGTTTTAACTTTTCTTTACCTTTATTGCTATTACATAGGAGGCTGATGTGTGCCCTTATGTTATATAATGTAAGAAGTGATAGATTTGCTTTAATGAGAAATCAAGGGTCTATTAGACTCCTAATATTTATCCTGCACTTCCCTACAGCGAAGATTGTGCTAAATCAGTGTCCCAGACCAGCATTGTTGGCGATTGACAGCGCTGAACCCAGACATAATACACATTGCTTACCAATGATACATATGGGTGTCATGCAGGGGTGGGGGCAATACGTTCCAGTGTTGTGGGAGCCCACAGCTTGCTTGACATACAGTGCCTTGAAAAAGTATTCATACCCCTTGAAATTTTCCACATTTTGTCATGTTACAACCAAAAATGTAAATGTATTTTATTGGGATTTTATGTGATAGACCAACACAAAGTGGCACATAATTGCAAAGTGGAAGGAAAATTATAAATGATTTTATAAATGTTTTACAAATAAATATCTGAAAAGTGTGGCGTGCATTTATATTCAGCCGCCTTTACTCTGATACCCCTAAATAAAATCTAGTGGAACCAATTGCCTTCAGAAGTCATCTAATTAGTAAATAGAGTCCCCCTGGGTGTAATTTAATCTCAGTATAAATACAGCTGTTCTCTAAAGCCCTCAGAGGTTTGTTAGAGAACCTTAGAGAACAATCAGCATCATGAAAGCCAAGACACACCAGACAGGTCAGGAATAAAGTTGTGGAGAAGTTTAAAGCAGGGTTAGGTTATAAAAAAAATATCCAAAGCTTTGAACATCTCACGGAGCACTGTTCAATCCATCATCCAAAAATGGAAAGAGTATGACACATCTGCAAACCTACCAAGACATGGCTGTCCACCTAAACTGACAGGCTGGGCAAGGAAAGCATTCAACAGAGAAGAATCCAAAAGGCCCATGGTAACCCTGGAGGAGCTGCAGAGATCCACAGCTCAGGTGGGAGAATCTGTCCTCAGGACAACTATTAATTGTGCACTCCATACATTTGGCTTTTATGGAAGATTGACAAGAGAAAGCAGTTGTTCAAAGAAAGCCATAAGAAGTCCCATGTGCAGTTTCAAGAAGTCATGTGGGGCACACACCAAATACAGGACAATCTTAGAAGAAAACTGGTTAGAGTCTGCAAAAGACTTAAAATTGGGGCGGAGGTTCACCTTCCAGCAGGACAATGACCCTAAACATACAGCCAGAGCTACAATGGAATGCTTTAGATCGAAGCATATCCATGTGTTAGAAAGGCCCAGTCAAAGTCCAGACCTAAATCCAATTGAGAATCTGTGGCAAGACTTGAAAATAGCTGTGCACAGGCACTCGTCATCCAATCTGACAGAGCTTGAGCTATTTTGCAAAGAAACAATGGACAAAAAATGTCACTCTCTAGATGTGCAAAGCTGGTAGAGACATACCCAAAAAGAATTTCAGCTGTAATTGCAGCGAAAGGTGGTTCTACAAAGTATTGTGTCAGGAGGGCTGATTACAAATGCACGCCACGCTTTTCACATATTTATTTGTAAAACAAATTTTAAAACTTTTATCTTTTTTTTTCCTTCCACTTTACAATTATGTGCTACTTTGTGGTGGTCTATCACATAAAATCCCAATAAAATACATTTACATTTTTGGTTGTAACATGACAATATGTGGAAAATGTCAAGGGGTATGAATACTTTTTCAAGGCCCTTTATTTTCTATTTAATGTGAAATGTGCATAGAGCAGTGCATATGACTGCAACCAATGTGGATTGCTCATTTCAAACAATTGGAAGTGAGGAGAAAAAGAATTTGTCAGGAGCTTACGGAGGATGTGACAAGGAGGCAGAAAAACACAAGCACTGTATGCACACACACTTAAAGTGGTTGTATAGTCTATTTTTACATTTGTACCTACAGGTAAGCCTTTAATAACGGACCTGTAGGTAAAAAAAAATCGCCTACACCTGTATGGTTTAGGAGATATTCCCTGTGCAATGAGCTACTGACTGCAGTGGCGCATGCGCACAGGTGGTTTCTCGGCTGAAAGCCTGGCAGATGCCAGACCTTGTCGAAAAGAAGTCTCCCGCATGCATGTGCGGGAGTGACGACACCGCGGCTCCAGCCACTTACAGTGCTGGAGCCGCGATACCCGGAAGACAAGCCTAGGCAACATGTCATCTCCCTCAGCGTGGATCAGGTGAGTTACCGACGCCTCGTTCTAAGGTGAGTATTCTATATTGAGCTAGTATGCGGTGCATACTAGCTCATTATGCCTTTTGCCTTACAGGGGGTATTAAAAAAAAGTGTCAGCGGGTATACAACCGATTTAAAAACCCTGGCTACCGGTCACCATTTATAAACTGTGCTGGGACTCAAGAAGTAAATTTGGTGGTTGCATTATTTTTCTGGCCAATAACACACTTCCTGTCTGAGGGTGGCTCCACTCCAATGGAGCCATCCTTGGTCAGCAGCACTGGCAACCTGTGCAGAGGGTAGTGTTAGCCCTTGTACACACGGTCGGAGAATCCGTCAGAATGTGTCCTATCGGACCGTGTTGTCGGATAAGCCGACTGTGTGTGGTATGCATCGGACTGATTCCGTTGAAATATCCGTCGGACCCAATTTTCCAACATGTTGGAAATATTTCCCGCCCAACTGGTTCGATCGGACATACTCCGATCATCTGTAGAGAATTTTGATTGGACCAAGTGCCACGCATGCTCAGATCAAATTCCTACATCAAAGCTATTGGCTACTAGCCTGAACGTAATCCCATCGTAACGAAATTACGTCATCACGTTCTGAATGATCGGATTTTTCGACAACTTAGTCCGACCGTGTGTATGCAACAGTTTTGGACAAGATCTGATGGACAAAATCCGACGGATTTGGTTGTCGAAATCTCCAACCGTGTGTACAGGGGCTAAGATTCACTAACAAATGCAGATGGACTTGGTTAACAAATTAAAGCTAAACTCCAGCAAACACTTACAGCAGCCATATTTTTATTTTTATTTTTTATTTTTTGGGAGGGGGGAGTGTTGAAAGTTGGAGAATAACATGTATTGGCCAGATCACCAGGTAAAAATAAAGAAAAAAGCCTGAAAAAAGAAAATGAATGTAGCTACCACATTTAAAGATTGGTAAGCTGCAATATTATTTTTTTCGTGTGGGTTTATATAAGCTTCAAGTTTTACCATATGAGACAGAATTTATCTAAAAAAAATTAAACACATTAATCTGCGTGGTAAAAGAGAGATAGTTGAGGAAGATTTAATACAATTAAAATTCAGGTAGACCACATAAGAATCTTATTATATTCTCATAAATCTTTCTGTAAGATGTAAAAATCAAACACTTGCAAAAGTTCTTTTTTATAGTAGCAGAGCAGCTATGACATTAAATTAGAGTACATGTTTAAAGGAGATATTACATCTACGTTATGTTAAAAGAGATTTGCAGCTGTAATATAATATAAATGGACACACATTTTCACACCAAACCAGCAAGGGAGAGAACGAAATGAACACAATCTATCATTACCTAGTTGTTTGAGCTAAAATTTGTTTTCACTTAAGAGTTTAGAAAGCTTAAATAATGGGGAATATCACGGGGGACAGTCCCCTGCTGATAAGGAAATGAGTTGCCAAGATCTGACAAATTACCTTCAAAGTCTGTCATTGAAGATACCTTTTTCCATGTCACATTTTAACTTCTGCTGAATTTTTCTTCCAGCTGCTTGCTGGGATCGGTTAAGTCGATTGCATGACTGTTTTGCTGTGAATATCTAAGGTATATATTTTCACCATCTTGTGAACCAAAGGTGATAGAATGAATTTAAATCAGATAAACTCCCTGCAATTTTCATCAAATCACCAGGAGGGGACTCTATCCCCATATCCCTGTGGGTTACATCCACAGCATGCTCTCATATTCTCTGCTATAATGTCGTTATCATGTTAAGATAAGCTATTGCTCTTTCTGAAATGAATCCCAATTAGATTAAGGAGGAAACAGACAGAGATAAAATCTATTTTTCTCATTCTACATGATTGAGCGGATACTTCTGACAAGGAACAGTATGTTTATTAGAAGCATTTAAACATTTTATTGTTTAATGGTTTATGCAGCTGAATATTTATATGGTAAATTTACAAGTGTTACTCCATTACAACAGAAAAATGTAGCTACTATTGCAACATTTTATTTTTGGTATATCGGTAGTATGATAAATAAGTAGTATTTATGATTATTTAATTCTCAGATTGGCATCCATTGTTAATTACTAGACATGTGTCATTATTTTTCGTCCGAATGTATTTTCTTCCGAATTTCAGGTATTTTCATTATCGTTTTAACCAACGATAACGAACGTGCAGAATCGAAATTGAAATGCTTTATTTTCATTTTTGTTGTGACAACAGTTCGATATAGATAGGAGATTCAACATGACGCTGACCATAGCAATCTGTGTCCATCAAACCTGTGGTCGAATGTGCCTAACCTTAGCTCTATGAGTCCAAGATTATTCTACATAGAGAGAAAAGATTTGACATAGAGAGAAAAGATTCGACATTATAGAGACAATAGCAAAAAAGGTTGAATGTGCCTAACCTAACTCTATTAGTCCAAGGTTATTCAACATAGAGAGAAAAGATTTGACATGAAGATTCACCGAAGCAGTCGCTGCAAGCGGACATTTATGGTCAAATGCTCCACCCATAGGCTATAGAAGAATTCTAATGTTGGTTGACTAGTAATAATAATTAATAAATATAATTATTACTAGTGTCATACAACATTAGAATTCTACTATAGCTTGTAGGCGGAAAATTCGACCGGAAATGTACGTACAGTTTAGCTGCTCCGTCGAATCTTCTTAGAACATTCGACAGACACCATAAGCGTTCAATGACAGATTCGACCTTATTTCGGATGCATTTTTTTAACGAAACTAAATAAATAAAAACATATTTCGGGAGTAACTAATAAAATGTATTTTTTGGACGAAAACGAAATTACGAAACAAAATATTTCAGTGTGCACATGTCTATTAATTACCCTGATAAACTCACTATGATTTCAAGTTAACACCTATTATTTGAAACAATCCACAGCATTTGTTATATTACTATAAAATTACGACTTGTTTTTGCAGCTTAAAAGATGCCCAATTATTTAAATTTGGGTTATATTTTCTTATACTGTTTTGTGCTAACATTAACCACTTCTATACCAGGCCAATTCTAGCACCTCTTCTTTCCTACATGTAAAAAACATTATTTGTTTGCTAGAAAATTACTCAGAACCCCCAAACATTATACATGTTTTTTTTAGCAGAGACCCTAGAGAATAAAATGGTGGTCATTGCAACTCTTTATGTCACAGGGTATTTGCACACAATTTTCCAAACATGTTTAAAAAAAAAAAAAACTATTTCATGAATTAAAAAAAACACTAAAGTTAGCCCAATTTTTTGGTATAATGTGAAAGATGATGTTACGCCAAGTAAATACCTAACATGTCATGCTTTAAAATTGTGCACACTCGTGGAATGGCAGCGAACTTCAGTACTTAAAAATCTCCATAGGCAACTCTTAATTTTTTTTTTTTTACAGGTAACCTGTTTAGAGTTACAGAGGAGGTCGCAGGATATAATTGTTGCTCTCGCTCTAACATTTGCAGCGATACTTCACATGTGTGGTTTGAACACTGTTTACATATGTGGGCGTGGCGTAGGTATGTGTTCGCTTCTGCATGCGAGGACAGGGGCACTTTACATTTTTTTTCTTTTTTAATGTTTATTTTATTTATTTATTTTTACACTTTCCCTTTATTTATTTTTTAGCACTTTTATTCCTATTACAAGGAATGTAAACATCCCTTGTAATAAGAATAGGGCATGACAGGTCATCTATACAGAGAGATGTGGGAATCTATAAGACCCTGCATCTCTCCTCTAGCCTGGAAAGACTGAGAAAAAACATGTCAGTCTTTCCAGCTGAATACATGGCAGTGTTTACAATTGTCGTGGTCGTATATGACATCATACCATCGTGCCCAACCTCCGAAGGTTATAGAAACTGCCAGGGACCATCTGGTCCATGGTATTCTCTATGATGAACTTCTGCTGCCGGTGGATTCCTTCTCCTGTTCGGCAATCGCATGGGTGAGCCGGTAGAAGCACCTTTGTAAAAACAGCCTTTATGATTGTTTTTACAGTGCAGGGAATCGCTGGCAGAAAATAATGATATCTGAATCTGCAGGCATTTATTCAGATATCTCCACTCAAAGCCCAGGACATCATATGACATACAGTGTGCAGGAAGTGGTTAAATCATTCCAAAGGCACACTTGTTTGCCCATGCTCCATTTTGAAATGGTGCCCAATTTCTGTGGCTAGGATGAATGTATGTTTGATCTGTAATTGGTGGCTGTATATAACAGGTATGGTCCTACTTTAAGCTCAGTGGTTGAATAAATCAGCTCTTGGACCTGTGATCTTGCTCAAAAGTGATTAAAGTGACACTAATTGATATCCTTATTTTCCCGAAATAATCCATACACATCCAGTGTATCCCTTCCTGACTGGGCCTTTTTTTGCGATACGGCACTGCGTCAATTTAACTGACAATTGCGCGGTCGCGACATTGCGGCGGACAGTTTGGACACTTGACACTTTTTTGGGACCATTGACATTTATACAGAGATTGGAGCTAAAAAGAGCCACTGATTACTGTATCACAATCACATGCAAGGAACATTTAAAAAACAGCATTTTTGCTTGCACATGATTGGATGATGGAAGTCAGCAGAGCTGCTGCTCATTTACTAAGCTCTGGAGCGTGCATGGTCTATTTGCCTTTAGTAAATCAACCTCTGTGTGTGGCAGAAAACTAACACTGCACATCACCCTGAACACACCATCCCCACTGTGAAACATGGTGGTGGCAGCATCATGTCGTGGGGATGCTTTTCTTCAGCAGGGACAGGGAAGCTGATCAGAGTTGATGGGAAAATTGATTAATCCAAATACAGGGCAATTTTAGAAGAAAACATGTTAGAGTCTGAAAAAGCCTTGAGACTGAGGCGGAGGTTCACCTTCCAACAGGACAACAACCCTAAACATATAGCCAGAGCTACAATGGAATAGTTTACATCAAAGCATATTCTCTCTCTATCCAATCTGAAAGAGCTTGAGCTATTTTGCAAAGAAGAATGTGCAAAAATGTCACTCTCTAGATGTGCAAAGCTGGTAGAGACATCCCCAAAAAGACTTGCAGCTGTAATTGCAGCGAAAGGTGGTTCTACAAAGTATTGACTCAGGGGGGCTGAATACAAATGCACACTGCACTTTTCACATATTTATTTGTAAGAATGTTGAAAACCATTTATAATTTTCCTTCCACTTCACAATTATGTGCCACTTTGTGTTGGTCTATCACATAAAATCCCAATAAAATACATTTAACTTTTTTGTTGTCACATGACAAAATGGGGAAAATGTCAAGAGGTATGAATACTTTTTCAAGGCACTGTAGTCCCTAGTCCATCTCACTTTTGAAAAAAGGGGGTGGCTTTACTTGGCTTTGCTTTGAATTACAGTAAGACCATGAAGGCCAAATATAACCACCCTCTATCAAAAAGTCAGATCACAGCAGCAAAGAAAAGGAATTTACAGATTCGGAGGAGGCATAGATCAGGTACTTTTCTGAGTTAAGAATACATACTTGAACTGACTCTCTTTTTTTTTTAAACCGTAGTTTAGTGTCACTTTAATAACACCCTGCAGCAATGTAAAACAATAATTATACACTTAAAAAAAGAAATGCTTTTTTGTTATCTTTGACATTATCAGCACCAGTAGCCCAGCCATGGTTAAACGGGGCACAGCTGATCCAGTTTTGTCCTGCCCCCCCCCCCCCCCCCCATCCAAAAAATCACTACAGTTGTACTTATTTCCTTTTTGATATCACTGAAACATGAAATGTTCAGCTAAACTGCATGGAGGGAAGATCACCCTGACCTTATTCAGCATGAGGAAAACTAATGTAAAAAGTTAAAAGACTAGCGATTAACCAGTTGCCTCCCACCCACCGTCAAATGATGGCGGGGCGGTACTGTCATAAGACGGCGTTCCAGAGCGGCTGCTCTCATGCCCTGGCAGGGCATGCAGGGCAGCAATCACAGCCATGCATGTTGTTAGGACACGGCTCGACCCCGATCTCTGTAAAGAGCCACGAACGTGTTCAATCATAGCCGGTCACATGTAAACACGGAGATGTGGGTAATTGTCTCTCCTCGCCTCACACTGACAGAGTGTGTGGCAAGGAGAGCCAATCAGCAGTATTATTATTATTATTATATTATTATTATTATAATACAGGTTTTATATAGCGCCAACAGTTTGCTCAGCGCTTTACAACATGAGGGCAGACATTACATTTACATTACAATTTGGTACAAGAGGAATCAGAGGGCCCTGCTCGTTAGAGCTTACAATCTAAAAAGGAAGGGGCAATTGATACAAAAGGTAATAGCTGTGGGGGATGAGCTGATGGAGGAAGTAAAACAATGTTAGTTAGAAGCAGGATAGGCTTCTAGCAGTATCTCCTCACAGGGGGACATCTACACCTGTAATCAAGATATTGATCATCAGTGTCTTGATTACAATATAGCATCAACAGTGTCACCAATCAATGCCCACAAGTGCCACCAATCAGTGCCATTAGTTATGCCAGTCAGTGCTGGCTATCAGTGCCGCCCATCAATGCCCATTTGTGTCACCCATCAGTGCCCATCAGTACCGCCTATGTATGCCACCTATCATTGCCTACCAGTGGCACCTATCATTGTCCACCAGTGCCATCTATCAGTGCCCATCAGTGCTGTCTAGCAGTGCCACATATCAGTGCCACATATTGGTGCCTATAAGTGCGGCATATTAGTGCCTCCTCATCAGTGCCCATAAGTGCCACCTCATCAATGCCCACCAGTTCAACCTATCAGTGCCCATCAGTGCTGCCTTATCAGTGCACATCAGTAAAGGAGAAAAATGACTTAGCTGCAAAATTTACTGACAGAAACTAAGTAAAAACAATGTTTGGTCTTTTTTTTATTTTTTTGTAAAAAATAAAAAACTCAGCATTAATTAAATACCACCAAAAGAAAGCTCTATTTGTGTGAAGAAAATTATAAAAATGTCATCTGGGTACAGTGTAGCATGACCGTGCAATTGTCATTCAAAGTGCGACAGAGCTGAAAGCTGAAAAATGGCCTGTCTGCTTCATAACTGTGTATCACTATACTCACTAGCTGGCACCGCTGTACCTGTCAAACTGTTTGTAAGTGTGCCGAGTGTGCTCCTGCAACCAGCACAACAAGCCCTTCCCCTCTCTTCTTCTGTTCTGTGCTGGTCTGGCTATTAAAAAAAAATATATATATATATATATATATGAGTGCCCTGGAGTGTGGTGCAGGAATACCTGGGGAATATACTACAGGTAAAAAGGTAAGAGTATCTGAGTAAGAAGACGAAAGGGGATCTATTCTATGGGTGATCTGCCCTGGCCTGCTCTAAATTTGTACTTGTGGAACTAGGCCAGAGAGTAGACAGTGTTTTTTGACGATTTTAATCTGAAATTTACCTTGGTGTCCTTCACTAAGGTCTACACTGGAAAATGTCCGCCACAGCCTTGTTCCCTGAGCATGGAGGGGGTTAATGTACTGCCACTGGTCACTGATGCATTAGTGACTGACCAGTGACAGTTAATTAACCCCATTTCTGCAGCATTAGTGGCATGAATGTCAGGGTTAATTAACACTGAGACTGGTGCCACTAATGCAGCACAAAGGGGTTAATTAAGTGTCACTGGTCAGTCACTAATGCATCAGTGACCAGTGGCAGTACATTAACCCCCCATGCTGCCTATTACAAATAAAATACCATTGGGGATTAACCACTTGAAAAGAAAACCCGTCACAGTACATATACTGCTATGTGGCGGCAGCTGACGCTGCCTGTTTCAGGGTTTTGGGCTCATGCTCCCACCCACCTACTCCCCTGTGATTTGATACAGCAGGAGACTGTCAGGTGATCCCTGCAATGATTCATGGGCTGGACCTGCTGATTGGCTGTGTCAAATCACAGCCCAGAGCCCTGTGTTGATAATCAATACAGGGCTCTTTACAGAGGGAATAATCTTTTTTTTTTCTTTTCCCTGCAAAGCAGGAAAAAAGAACAAATCGATCTGCAGTAAAAAGCAGCACACACAGGAAACATAGTTAATTCCTACTATAAGTTGTTGATCACGCCATTACTAGTATAAAAAAAAATCCAGTATATCCCATTGTTTGTAGCCATTTTAGCTTTCAGACAAACCAGTTAATATACGCTTATTTTTTACCAACGACAGCAGAATACATTTTGGCCTAAATTTATGAAGATTTTTAAAATGTTTTCTTTTTTTTCCATTCATATAATAAAAGCTAACAAAACCCAATGGTGTGCAAATACCACCAAAAGAAAGCTTATTTGTGTGAAAAAATGATATACATGTTGTTTGGGTACAGTGTTGCATTTGCCAGTTAAAGTAACGCAGTTCGAAATAGCAAAAAATGGACTGTTCACTGGTTTATTATTTTCCTTCCACTTCACAATTATGTGCCACTTTGTGTTGGTCTATCACATAAAATCCCAATAAAATACACGTAAATGTTTCTGGTTGTAACATGACAAAATTTGGAAAATTTCAAGGGGTATGAATACTTTTTCAAGGCACTATCTATCTATCTATCTATCTATCTATCTATCTATCTATCTATCTATCTATTTATCTATCTTTTTTTTTCTGTGAATTTGTAAAACAAAGTTTAATTGCATTAAAACATTTGATGTTTATTGGTATGCAGATTTATGCCTGAGATTCCAGAGTGTGTTTGTCAATTATACCTATAAAATGTAGATTGATTAATAGCCTCTTGGCTTTCACAGCATGTCTGATTATTTAAATCTTCATTGATTTTAATTATTGATTTTATTATTGAATTGCTTTTCTAATATTTCTTCAAAATAGTTGAACATGTCTATAACTTTAAATGTAGAATGCAACTAAATGTAATATCTTGAATCAGAGTGATGATTGGTCAGAGGCAGCACAGAAAATTGCCCTGATCTGTCCCAGAATAGCAGCACAGAGTGGAGGGAGAAGAGCAGGGATTTCAAATCCCCGGTCCACTATACGGCCTGCATAGGCATTGACAGCTCAGCACCCACAGAGGTAGATACAGGTAGGGCTGAAGGGGTGGGCAGGGAGGGTGTATGGTGTTAGTGCCAGGGATGCTCAGATGGGAATAGTACAAGGTACCACCCTGGTCATCTCAGCCTCCCCCTACAGGTAAGTGGTTCATTCTTGACACCTGGTAGTCCATATATATGATAATTTGTAAGCATTTAAATTACAGCCTTGCTGCCCCTGCTCCTGTAAGAAGGGATGTGCCCAGACCATGAACTACAGGAAGGAAGCTGGTTTCACAAGCTGGTATGGAAGTAGTTTATCTGCCAAGCTGGCACACAGGTGCTTGGGCCTGTGGAGGGATTTGGGAACATTTCTTTCTTCTACTCCCGCAAAAACCACCATGGGAACATTGCTTCTTGAGATGGTGGGGTGGGTGTTGGTGGATGCAACCTTCTTTTTTCCAGGCTTTAGTCTAAGGAACTGCAAGCAGCCTATACATTTAGGATTTTATGGTTATTTTTGCTGCTTACCCTCTTTTTCCTGGAGAATTTTCTTATTTATTTATGTGGTTAACTTGGGGAGGGACAGCCTTAGGAGGAAAAAAAATGTCAAAAATATTAAAAAAGTATATTTGTAAATATTTTAACGAAATTTTAATTCCTATTGTGGTGGTGAAAATAAATCTATTGATGTAGAGCTGCTCATAAGCGGCCATAAACTGCAGACAGGGTGTTTTCACCAATTTTTCACCATCTATAGTAATCATTACTATTACTGTACAACCCCAGAGCCTCTCCTCTTGCCATTACCTCATAAGAGGAGGAAAAAGATGGGGTATAGGAGGAAGAGGAAAATTAGTATAGGGAAAAGGGGGTGGGGGAAAAGGAGGGAAGGAAGGAATGATAGAGGAAGGAGCAGATGAGAAAAAGGAGGAGCTGGAGGTAGAGGAGGAGTTGGAGGATGGGGAGGAGGAAAAGATAAAGGACAAAGGGGGGAGTAGGAAGAGGTGGAGCTGGAGGAGGGGGTAAAAGATGAAAAGTTCAGAGTAGCAATGCTCAGCTACATAAATGTGACAGTGGTGCCTCTACCTCTCTTTTTAGGATTGTCTGTAAGCCTATGGCCATCAGATTTTAGGTTTATTTTTGCCTGTCCTTCCCCTTGACAATAGAATTTCCTCCTCCATCCCTCACCCCTACATTGTGAAAGGGCGAGCAGCCTATGACCATAGGTTTTCCTCCTGCAGCTATGACTCGGATGTTCTGACTATAATGAAATATATGTATATAAAAGAAGGCATTGCGGCTGGTAGTCTGCCTCCTGGGACAACCAAGGTCAGAACATTGCCACTAAATTATGAGGGAGGGAGTTCTGAGCACAGAGCTGGACAAAGTGGGGCTCAGACCATCAGAATTGGAATGCCTGTTTCCTTTTAGACCCCATTCACACCTGAGCGTTTTGTAGCTTGAAGCCTGAAGCTACAAAACGCTAGAGGGGAAAAAATCTATTATTCTCAATGGAGATGGTTCACATCTCCACTCCATGTCGCCTGAAGCCGAACGCCTGAAGCTCAAACAAGTTCCTGACCCTTTTTTGTCGCTCGAATCGAGCAGATTTGGGCGTTTTTCTTCTTTTAACATTGGTGACCTTTTGCCCTGCACAAAATCGCGGCAAATCGCGGTAAAAAACGCTGCAAAAAACACAGCAAAATAGCGTGATTTTCTGCTTAAAAACGCTACGCTCAGGTGTGAATGCAGCCTCAGAGCTGCACTGTACAGACACTGTACAATATTTATGGTTTGTTTCACTCAAATACAGTAACACACTCCATTTTGTATATGCAAGATAAAACCTGCCTCATCCCGTATTTTGTTGCCAAACCAAGCTTCTTACATACAGTACCATAAAACCAATGAGCAATATTTTTGGCTATTGTCTCCCAGATAATATGCTGTATTGCTAAATAAAACCTGCCTTGTCTGTTTTCTATTTGCTGCCCATTTAAGTATACTGACCTGATGCTAGCTAATTTCTGCCAAAGACATACATGATATCTATAATTTGAATATTTTTTGGGAATAGATGCAGAGTTAGGGAATGTGGCATTGTAGATCTGAATGAATTTTATGCACTCTGTTTTCACATTTTATTAATCTTTTAAGACAATGAAGTGTGGTACTAATAAAAAAAAAAACTCAAAAACATTATTATGTATAGTATTTGTGCCTATTTGTGCAAAGTTAAGGGCTTTGGCTTTATTTCTAAATTTTCCTATAGCAGTCTCTTTTGAGGCTTCTACTTTTACCATACAATTTAGGCTGATGCTGTTTTTAAGCCAAGCTAAATGTAAAAATTCAAAAAAATCAATTATACTTTCAAAATGTGTAATTCCAGAATACAATGTCACTGATATTGCCAATGAACACTGTTCTGTTTTGTAAAACCACATACAGCCTAACCCCTTGTCGCCGCCTTTACACATATATGCGATCTCAATGAAGTGGATCTTCTTCCGTGAGGCCACATATATGCGTATATGTTTGTTTGTGCTCTGCTCCTAGCACAGAGGCTGGGTTCTCGCCAAGAGCCATGGGTAGGGATGAGCCGAACACCCCCCGGTTCGGTTCGCACCAGAACTTTCGAACGGACCCCAAATTCGAACAAATTTTAGAACCCCATTGAAGTCTATGGGACTCGAACGTTCGAAATTAAAAGTGCTAATTTTAACGGCTAATATGCAAGATACTGTCCTAAAAAGGGTTTGGGGACCTGGCTCCTGTCCCAGGGTCAATGCCTAAAATGTTTTTAAAACTGTCCGTTTTGGTGGGAGCACTGATTTTAATGACGATTAAAGTGAAAAAAAGAAGTGAAATATTCCTTTAAATATGGTGCCTGGGGGGTGTCTGTAGTATGCCTGTGAAGTGCCACGTGTTTCCCGTGTTTAGAACAGTCCCTGCACAAAATTACATTTAACGGAAATAACACCATTTAAAACTGCTTGCGGTTTTAATGTTATATCTGGTTCCTGCAATATGGTTGAAAATCATTGAGAAAAATGGCATGGGTAGCCCTCCCTGCCCATTACCAGCCTATTTGGGTCTTGTACGCATATTAAGGGGAACCCTGTACCCATATTAAAAAAAGGAAATGCATGTGGCCCCCAGGCCCTATATACTCAGAACAGCAGTATACAGGCAGTGCAAACAAGACAGGGACTAAGTAGGTTTGTTGTGTTAAGTTGAATCTGTTTGTAATTTTCAACTGGTACATTTTTAAAGTGTAGCTCCAGTCCAAAAAAATATTTTTAAGCTTTTTGGAAAACATAGGGAAGGGTTATCACCCCTGTATAGTTTGTTTTGTCGTCCATCTTTTTTCATCTCACTTTCTGTTGTCTCCTTCCGTTTGCAAGTAGGAGATGTTTGTAAATTGGATGTTTGAAAGTAGGGGCCTGCCCTATATGCTCTGCAGAAATGGCGGAACAAGGTGTTGGTTTTGCCACAACATTGTAAGCCCTCAAAGTGACTCTTGGTGGGTGCTGGAGCGCCCTGCTGTGAACGATTATATCAAGAATTGTAATTACATGCCATTGTTGAACAGTGGTAGAAAAATTGACCTTTGGTGGTTGTGGTGCTGGTGCCACCACACTATAAGTCCTCACCGTTATCTGGGTGGGCACAGGAAGGGGCCCTCCTGTGAAATATTATATCAAGAATTGTAATTACATGTCCCTGTTAAACAGGGGCAGAAAAATTGGGCCTTAGGCACTGGTGCTGGTGTCACCACACTGCAACCTCTGCCATATACTATAGTTTTATTGCAGGAATTAGCCCTGCTGCAAAGCATTGCATCAAAAATTGTAATTAAACGCCCCTGTTAAACTGGGGCAGAAAAATTGGGCCTTAGGCACTGGTGCTGGTGCCACCACACTGCAACCTCTCCCATATACTCTACTTTTATTGCAGGAATTAGCCCTGCTGCAAAGCATTGCATCAAAAATTGTAATTAAACGCCCCTGTTAAACAGGGGCAGAAAAATTGGGCCTTAGGCACTGGTGCTGGTGCCACCACACTGCAACCTCTCCCATATACTCTTGTTTGATTGCAGGAATTAGCCCTGCTGCAAAGCATTGCATCAAAAATTTTACTTAAACTCCCCTGTTAAACAGGGGCAGAAAAATTGGGCTGATGGCATCACCCAGAACCAGAAATGTTCTTCCAACATATCAGCGGAGGAGGAAGAGGATAGACAATCAACATAACAGGACAGTCACTCAGCATCAGCATAGGCAGTCTTGAAGGGATGTGATATTTAAAAAAAAAATATTCTGTTACATCAGCTTCAGGTGCTTGGTAGCGGTGGGTGATCCAAGACTGATTCATCTTGATGAAGGTCAGTCGATCAACTGATTCGGTGGACAGGCACACCCTGTGATCGGTAACAAAGCCACCAGCAGCACTGAAGGTGCGTTCCGAAAGAACGCTGGATGCAGGACAGGCCAGTAGCTCAATTGCATACTGTGCAGGCCAGTGATCCATCCTCAAGACCCAGTAAGCCAGAGGATTTTCGGTGGGAAAGGTGTCCAAGTCTGACCTTGCCCCTAGGTATTCCTGCACCATGTAAATCAGACGCTGGCGATGGGTGCTGGAACCGATCATACCTTGGGGCTGCGGAGTAAAAAATTGTCTGAAAGCATCAGTCAGACGGCCACCTTCTCCACCGCTTCTTCTGACCGAAGCCTCAGCAACACGTTGTCCAGGACCAAGAGTTTGTAACCTCCCAGTCTCTGGGAACGCGTTGCACAGACCTTTCTGCAAGGCCTCCCAGAGATGTCTCATCCTCTGCTCCCTCTGCGATGGCAAGATAAGGTCGGCAACCTTACCCTTGTACCGTGGATCAAGGAGAGTGGCCAGCCAGTAATGGTCCCTCTCCTTGATCCGAAGAATACGAGGATCCTTCCGCAGGCTTTGCAGGATCAGGGAGGCCATGCAGCGTAGGTTAGCTGAGGCATTCGGTCCGGAGTCCTCTGGGTCACTAAGGACAACATGATCCGCAGCTACCTCCTCCCAGCCACGTACAAGTCCACGTGTTTCTTGGGACTGTAAATCATCCCTACAAGACTGCTGCTGCTGATGCTGAGTGCCAGCCTCCACCTCCATGCTTACACAATCATCCTCCTCCTCCTCTTCCTCCTCCTCATTCTCTTCCTGTGTGATGGGTGGCACAGCAGGAACACTGTCTGGATAAAGGGGGCCTTGAGAGGCAAGGAAGTCCTCCTCTTCCTGCCTCTGTTCTGCCTCAAGTGCTCTGTCCATTATTCCACGCAGCGTATGCTCCAAGAGGTGGACAAGAGGTACAGTGTCACTGATGCATGCACTGTCACTGCTCACCATCCTTGTGGCCTCCTCAAACGGTGACAGGACAGTGCATGCATCCCTGATCATGCCCCACTGGCGTGGTGAGAAAAAACCGAGCTCCCCTGACCCTGTCCTGGTGCCGTAGTCGCACAGGTACTCATTGATGGCCCTCTGCTGCGTGTGCAGCCGCTGCAGCATGGCCAACGTTGAGTTCCATCTGGTGGGCAAGTCACATATAAGGCGGTTCTTGGGCAGGTTCAACTCCTTTTGGAGCTCAGCCAGCCTAGCACAGGCATTAAATGATCGGCGGAAATGCACACAGACTTTCCTGGCCTGCTTCAGGACATCCTGTAAGCCGGGGTACCTGCCCAAGAACCGCTGCACCACAAGGTTAAGGATGTGAGCTACACAGGGCACATGGGTCAGTTGTCCCTGTCGGAGGGCGGAGAGGAGGTTGGTGCCATTGTCACAAACCACCATTCCTGGCTTAAGCTGGCGTGGCGTCAACCACCTCTCGGCCTGCCCCTGCAGAGCTGACAAAACATCCGCCCCAGTGTGGCTCCTGTCCCCCAAACAAACCAGCGCAAGCACGGCATGGCATTGTTTTGCCTGCGTACTTGCGTAGACCCTGGAATGCCTACGAAGCACCGCTGGTTCTGAGGACAGAGCGCAGGAAGAGGCCATGGAGGAAGAAGAAGAGGAGGGGGTGGAGGAGAGAGGTGTGTCACAACCAATAGTAGCATTTTGGAGGCGTGGTGGCGGAACAACCTCCAACACTACTGCACCTTGTCCTGCATCCTTCCCAGCAGCCAGAAGAGTGACCCAATGGGCCGTGAAAGACAGGTAACGTCCCTGTCCATGCCTGCTGGACCATGAGCGGTAATATGCACCTTACCGCTGACCGCCCTGTCCAGCGAGGCAAGGACATTGCCTTCCACATGCCGGTAGAGAGCCGGAATCACCTTCCGTGAGAAAAAGTGGCGTTTGGGGACCTGCCACTGAGGAACCGCACATTGTACAAACTCACGGAAGGGGGCCGAGTCTACCACCTGAAAAGGCAGCAGTTGAAGTGCTAGCAATTTAGCCAAGCTAGCATTCAACCGCTGGGCATGTGGATGGCTGGGAGTGAACTTCTTTCGCCGGTCCAGCAGCTGGGGCAGGGACATTTGCCTGCTATAATCGGACGTGGGTGTACCGCTAGCAGAGTTCCCAGAAGCACTCGGCTGTGACACACCTAATTCTACACCTTCATTCCTCTCAGGGCAGGTTTCAGAGAGGACTGAAGGTCTAGTGGGGTTGGAGATGCCAGCTGATGAGGAGCAAGGAGAGGTCCGCTTTGTTCTTTGGTGTGGGTCTTTGAGGTACGCTTGCCAACGAGCTGCATGGCAGGTCAACATATGTCTGGTCAAGCATGTGGTGCCCAAGCGGCTGATGTTTTGGCCACGCGAGATACGCTTGAGACATATGTTGCAAATAGCAGCGGTGCGATCTGATGCACTCGTCTCAAAAAAGGCCCACACCAAAGAACTTTTAGAATAACGCGCAGAGGCAGCGCCCTGCACAGGCGGAGCTCTGCGGTGTCATTCAGTCGGTGTTCTGCCCCTAAGCTGGCCCCCGGAGGGCATCCTGCCTCGTTGGACATGTGCTTCCTCCTCCTCCTCCTCCTCTCTCCTTCCAGGCACCCACGTGGAGTCAGTGCCCTCATCATCCCCTCCCTCTTCATCGCTGTAGCAAACCTGGCAGTATGCTGCAGCTTGTGGAACATGACTGCCAGATTGCTGTCCTTCTTGAGCATCCCCTCTCTCTGCGCTCACGCTACTGCCTTCCTCTAGCTGAGTGTCATCATCAGAGCCCACAAAACACTGGGCATCCTCCTGGAGCATGTACCCAACACTGTGCTCAAAGAGTTCAGGAGACTCCTCAGGAGGACGTGGTGGGTCTAGGGAAGGAGTCACTGATGATGACATTGAGAGGAGGGAAGACGATGCATTGGCAGCTGCTTTGCTAGTACCCTGAGACTGGGTGAGAGAGGATGAGGAGGATGAAGAGGGCTTGGTCATCCACTCTACCAAGTCGTTGGCATGTTGCGGCTCAACATGTCCAGCTGCCGAAAAGAAGGACAAGCGTGTCCCATGGCCACGTGCTGATGACAATGCACCGCGTCCACGACCAGCACTGTTATCTCTAGACACAGAGCCTGCTTGCCCTCTTTTATCGGCTCGCGCCTGTCTGCCTCTCCTTGCTGGCCTTCCAGACATGGTAATGGCCTGAAGGGAGTTGGGTAAAAAAGCAGTTGGGTAGTGTATTTTGTGCTAGAGGCACACAACACCCACTAACTCCTGCAGATGCCTTTATTATAGAACACCAGAGATAAAGGGGTATATACAGATGTATACTGTGCTGTGCTGGAGGCACACACAACTTCCAATAACTCCTGCAGATGGCAAGTGGTCTCAAATAGAGAAGAGCTATGTAGGTGGATATAGCGGTATGTACTGGGTACAGAGCACGCAGACAGCACGCACAAGCTCCTAACACTACTGACTGCAAGCTCTATTATAAAAGATAGATCACTAGCTATATAGGTGAGGTGAATATAGCGGTGTATACTGCGGTCAGGGCACGCAGACAACAACCACTACACAACAGCAAGATCGAAAATCGGCCCAAAACGATCGGTGTGTACTGTATTGAAGGTACACAGAACACCCACTGCTTCAGACGCCAACACAGTACACAA
Source organism: Lithobates pipiens (assembly GCF_037356315.1). Lineage (NCBI taxonomy): Eukaryota > Metazoa > Chordata > Amphibia > Anura > Ranidae > Lithobates > Lithobates pipiens. Next base: position 186,666,554 of record NW_027507903.1, read on the forward strand.
GGCCGCCGCGCTGGCGGCCTTATATAGTGTGGGGCGTGCACTACACAGCCTGAGCTATGATTGGCCACAGGCATCCTGCCTGTGGCCAATCATGGCTCTCCTCGCTGCTGGCGCTGCGATTGGCCAAGCATGCGGGGTCACAGTGCATGCTTGGCCAATCATGAGCCAGCAATGCACTGCACCATCGCAGTGCATTGTGGACCGTGAACGCCACACGAATTTGGCGCGAACGGACCAAAATGTTCGGACTTCGCCGAACGGACGAACAGCCGATGTTCGAGTCGAACGTATGTTCGACTCGAACACGAAGCTCATCCCTAGCCATGGGTCTCAGACTAATGATTGGGAACTGGGAGTTCCAATTCACAATCACCTGATTACTGTGTGCTGATAGGATATAGAAAGCAAAATGTGTATGGTTGTTTGTCGGCCCTACTGCAGGTGCAAACAGCAAACAGCATACACATATGTGGTATCACTGCAATTGTTAAGAGCTAGGGAATTTATTTTGGGCTGCTCATTGGTGGTAAGTTATGGTAGCAGAAAGAAATGTACAGCTAAATTAAAAAAAAAACTTACTATTTCAGGCCAGTTTCACTTTGATGATAATAATAATAATAATAATAATAATATAAAATACTAAACAAGATATAACCCACCTGGATACACACAGAATTTGGGATGATGTGTATAGTTTTTCAAACACATGTCAAAGTTGCAAAATTGTGTTCAGGTGTTTTACCCTCCGTCATGAAGGGGTAAAGTAATCTCCCAAGCATAAGTTGTGTTTTTTCATGTCACATTCAAAGTCACATTAAAAGTACACTCTGCCTTCTGTACAGTATTTTAAAACTTTTATTTTTCTTTCAGAAATGCACCCTCCCAATTGCAGTGCCCAACTTCCTGTGCCCGTCTTAATAAGTGTTTGACTATTAGCCTTAAAATGGCCATAATTTAGGATTAAAGGCTCTTCCCCCACAGACAGCAGGTTATACAGATTTGAAACAGGGTTCAATGACCCCCCATGAATCAAGCCTGGCAAATTCATCCTGGCCCTGTATTAGTGATAAGCCCAGCGTACCTAGGTTCAGTTCAACATGGATTCTGCAAAATCTACATTGAGTGGGAAATCCAAACCATATTGGAGTCGATGGGATCCTAATGACCAATTTCAAGGCTAGTTGGCAAGCAATGTTAAACAAATGACATGGGGGCTGGCCCAGAGCGACATGTAAAGGGAAACAATAAAAATGCAAAATTGCATTAAATAACATGGCAAAACCCCCTGACCCTTCCGGGGAAGTGGTATATCTGTACAATGTATACAACTTTCTGCAGAATTAACATTTAAATTGAACTTCTGTTCAGACTGAATTTATTTCCATACTATATTTTACTTATGTCAGGCCTGTCAGGAACAAGCTGGCCATGGTGCTCAGAGGTACACACAAATTCACAGGCATGGCCCTGCAGGTGCTCATTTTGCAGTGCACAGGTGCATGCACATTCACAGGCGTGCCACATTCACCACTGATACTTGCACCAAGTGGCCTACATAAGTGCAGCAGCTACATTAGTTAGTTGCTATCTGTTCTGCAGCTGTTACTCATGTTCCTGTATCTGCTCCTATGTTTAACTTTTGTTATTAAGTTGGCTTGTCCTGACCACGCTTGAACGCTACCTTCCTTGACATTGGCTTGTCTCTAGACTGCTCTTCCTCCTGCTCATCTGCCTGATCTTGCGTTGCTGACCTCTGCCTGTATACCGGCAATTCCCTGCCTGCCATCTATGCCTGTATCTGACTGCCCATTGCTGGCCTGGCTCATCTGACCTCGCATCCAGTTGTTCATCTGTCCTGCTCTGCATACTTCCTGGTTCCTGCTGGTTCTTCACCTGCCGTGTGCTGCCAGTCTTCCTGAACCTGCAATCAGCTGCTTTCTGTCAAGCAACTCTGGTGACACACCTGCTATGCACCTCTGTGACTGGAAAAAGATCATGCAGGCACTCATATCTCACCACGCTCTCACGGCGACTGTTGCAACATCAGTGGTCCGTGAACCACTTGGGGCTGTATGAGAGGCCACCATATAGATGTCAGGCTTTGCCACTAGGTACATAACAAAGCCTACTTCTATTAACCTGGGCAATCTTAAAGTTTGAAATCTTACTTTGTTAAGAATTCCCTACATTTACTTCCTTGAATTCTAATGAATCCCTTGAATTCTAATGAATCCCTTGAATTCTGTGACACATACAGCATTCAATGTGCCCTGTAAATATGCACTGCTGTCAAAGAATTCACAGAATCTGCCTTCTGAATCACAAAGGTGCTGATTGAAGGAGATTCTGGAGGTACATTCAGTACAGGAACCAGTGCCTGCAGGCAGTAATGTACCATGGGATATGTCGTCCTTAGACATTGATGGTAAACCAAAGGAATAAGTAGATAAAAAGTCACAAAGCATTCAGAGAACTCAGAAAGTTAGGGAAAAGGATGGCCAGCAGATAGGCAGCACTTATAGCGGGAAAAGGACATTTTTTAAGTAATTGTATATTGGATTGTCAAAAAAGCTATTGCTATATGTACTGCTATTTCCATGCTGATGTTGTAAAATTAAATGCTATGCTGTGAACATAGATCCCCTTTAATCTTTATGTATATTACAATGTCTGGTTCTGCATGGAAATTTGCTATTTCCTCCTTTTTATTATTCTGCATGGTGCGCTCTCACACACTATCCCCCAGATTTTCTTTAACACCTTCTGTTTGCACGCTTGTAGAATGTTCTCATCTGCTTGTTTCAGATTCTTGTGTTACAGTTGGTCTAATTATAGATTATAAGGTTTTATCTGAAATGTTTTGGACAGATCCCTTAATTTTAAAATTAAATACATTGTACATTATTTCCTGATATGATTCTAGCTTTAATTTGAATTTCTTGGTAATAATAAATTCGTACTACTTACATTCATTACTTTTTTCTTTTTAATTCATAAAAGGACATTTTATTATTGTTTACATCTGACTTTCATCGTAAGCTGTCCTATGTAATCATGTATTTCATTTTAAACATCATCTTTTCTGACTTCTCTTATTGTAAAGAAAACTTTTTTCCCATAAGGGATATTATATCAGTCTTACATGTTTCCATTTTTTTAAATGGTATTACAATATATAAATACTGTTTATCTGTAATGGGATTTTGGCTAGTTGTATTAAAATCATTTTTAGTATTTCTATGAGGTTTGATTACTTTCGGGGGTACACTTTAGAACCTATATTTCAACCCAAGATGCATGGGGTTATCCAGGCATAACCATCATCCCAGGACCCCCCCCCCCCCCAGAGGGAGAGAGTCACCCCTGGAATCATGCACAATCCCCAAAGTGAGACCCCTAGAGCAAACTGTGACAGACCGGGCTATCACCTCACCAGCCTCCAATATTTGCAGCATCCCAGGACGAAACCGCATGTTAAGGCCCTTAGCATATCAGACCCAATAAAAAAGTACACGGTACATGTACTGAGTTTTAAAACAAAGGTTACGCACCAATTTCAGTCTGTGATCAATAATGAGTCACAATTAGGCAAACATATCTGGCAGAGGCAGTAGTCCATATAGAAATCGGTACCAAAGAGTCTATATTTTATTGAAAAGCTCTAATGTACCTTTGGCCGTACGATGTTCCAACTTTCTAATAAATAGAGCAAAAACACTCCTATTGCCACATCCGCAAACTATAGTGGGAGAAACAAGAAATAAGGGCAGCAAAAAACCCTTGGTCAGACTGTAGAGGCACATTGGGTGGTATATAATTAAAAAAACATAACCTTTATAAGTACTTTTTTGTATTTTTAGTATTTTGTACAAACAGAACAAGTCCGACCAAGGGATTTTTGCTTCCCTTTCATGTTCCATCTTTCATATGTCTGCAAAGAGTTGGGCCTGAGACAGAACCTTAGTAGACTGCCAGACTGCCAATTTAATGAAATAAGTAATCTGGCAACTGTCAAAATAGGAGTAGTCAGCTTTTTGGAAGGTTTGGGAACACCTTGGAAAGGCAGACCTGAATTAGGTCTAAAGGGAGAGAAACTTGAAGGACCTGTTGCAGTAGTGACATAACAGAGGCCCAAAAGGATTGAATATGAGACCAAAGCCAAAATGTATGATACAATGAACCCTTCCTTGTACTCATCTCCAACAGCATTGGGAAATAAGGTTGTAACATCTTAGGCGTTTTATACCAGAACATTAAAATTGAACTCGCACAATTTAACTCTCGCATGTCAGTCCCGATTTCGCCTGCTTTTTTCATGGAAATCGCACCCCAAAATCACACAAAGTAGTGCATCAACTACTTTTTGAAATCGGTCCAGTGCCACACCGATTATGATAGTGCCATTACCGGCAATTGCCGCCGATTTGACATGGAATTTTACAAGTCAAATTACGCCAATGTGAACCAGGACTAACAATTTATGAGTACAGAACAATGAAGGACCCAGTCCAATGTTCCCATATAAATATGATGATCTCCTGTCAATAGGCGAACCTTGTGAAGTGTTTTATAAATAGCAGAAATGTATATGTAGTGGGCATGATCCCTGGTCACAGATTGCATGTTAAAAAATATTACAAAAATTTTAAAATTAAAAAAATAACTGTTTGGGTACTCATCTGTTAGCCTGCAACTCCTCATAAGGTTGACGTTTACGGGTCAGTGGGTTGACAATTATTTCACCGTAGCATAGGTAACTCAGGGTTATATAGGACCTGAAGTGAACATCGAGGAGAAAGAGGATATTTCAAATTACATTGTTTCCAGATCATCACAGTCAATAACATACAAATGTTTCTGTGATCTATAAACTCTATTCATGTTAGACCAAATCAATGTAAAAAACTCAAATCTGTTGTGCTGGGAACATGTGATAACAATATTAAGTAAATTAAGCAGCTGACACAATATGCTTAGCACAAACGCATATATGGGAAAAGGTGCAGCGATAGCTACGTAAATAAAACAAATCCATGGTAATTGTCTATATTGACAAAAGTGAATTGTGCTGGAGTTGAATTCAGACATCACAGGTATGAAGAGAACGCCACCATCACCCAAACACTCTGATTCCGATCTTTACACCATCACCATGGGGATGATTTATAGATGAACACACCCGGTGGATAAAGGTAAGTAGCCTACTTACCAAATCACCATGACCCTTTTAATTAAAAAGACAGGTCAGGTGAAACTTGGTTTGGTTTAGGATGCTGGAGTCAATAGGACAAGCCTGGGAAACACTCCTCCTCGTATTTGGTCAGAAAAAGATGAAGAAGGACAGAACCATAGTGTAATTCCATTTATTAAAATGTAAAGTTAAAAATAACAGCAAAATGGCCTCTTACTTTAGATGGTGCCTTGCCTCAGCACTAAAGGAAAACTGCATAGCATTATACACCAGGTAGGTTTGTGCTACAGCCGCCTCACTCGCGCTGGGTTGGCATGTGTTCCACTGCCTGGAGACCAGAAGTGGCTGGAGGTAAACATGTGACCAGGAAAAGCCTCGACGTACATTTCATCATATGACGTCGTCAGGAAGCGTTATGGTCACAAGATTAGTCACGTATTTATTTACTCAAATTGTGAATCTGATTGACCGGAGTTGCCGCGCTCCTTAAGGATCAATATTACTGCCATTTAGTGGATTTTGTAATTACTGCTATTACAATTGTGTGAGAAAGGCTGTTCACAACCCCCCAGGCTGGCCAATACAGTAGAAATACAACAAATGACAGCTGATTAATATACATATAATTGGATTAAGAATCATAGAAGTACATCTAAAGAGATAAACACAAAAACATTATTAGAAATTCATATTTATACATAAAAAATATTATTTAAAAAAATGTATTTTTTATTTTAAATTATAATAAGAAAGGAAAAAAAAGGAGGGAGAGGGGGATGAGTACCAAACATGATCAATCATTGGTTTAAAAACAATTTAAATCAACATCTATGTTTAGGCCAGGAGGCTGCAGAGTGTTTAAATTATATAAAAACTTAGTTTAATTTTGGGATACCCCTCCAATATTTTTTCACCATGTCTATCCAATAGAAGATGGCTAAAGAGGGATCCTTGTCATGAAATAGCCCGAGGTGATTCGACAGGCTATGTTTTGAGAAACCACTTTTAATGTTTGTTAGATGTTCATTAATTCTAGTGGGTAGTTTGCGTGTGGTTCTACCTACTTACAGTTTTGGACAGGGACATTCTATTACATAGGTGACATTTTCCGAATTGCAGGTGATTAAAGGTTTGATTTAAAATTTCTTTTGGGTGACCACTGATTGAAAATGATAAATCTTTCATTTTGATCTTGTGGTGGTTTTGCAGGATTTGCATATAGTGCAATAATGAAAACCTTCCATATCATGAAAGGTAGAGATAGGTTTCGGAGGCTCTGGGATATTAGGTGCAATTTTTTTGCACAGACCTGGGGCTCATTTGTAGATGAACTGTGGCTTCACAGGTAAAACCTGTTTTAGATATTTGTCTTTTAAAAGGATAGGCCAATATTTAAAAAAAAAAATATTTTCTACTTCTTTATATTACCGGTTGAAGCCAGTCAGGAAGACTAGGTCTGCTCTAAAAGGTGCTTTGTGCTTTTTGGTCAAAAGATCTTCTCTATTTATATTGAGAACTTGTGTTTGGCTTTTTAACAATGCCTGAGGTGAGTAGCCTTTCTCTATTATTTTTCCCTGGAATAATTAAAATTTCCTTATTTTCCAGGGAAAAGGATCTTGTGTCCCCGTAAATGCTGGGTACGGAAGTATGGCATCTTTCCCTCTCCTTCCCTTAAGAAAAATGGTGGACTTGTGCGGACCATGAGGTTCAGACCCAGGCATGGTTCTTTTGTATGGTATTTAAGCGGTGCGTCAGGGCGCCGTCCCGCCTCCCGTGAACACGTCCGTCTAGTGACAAAACGCGTAGGGAGGTACGGCGTGCTGACGTAACCGCGTTTACGCAAGACCCGGAGGTGCGGGCCGTAGTCGAGAGCCGGCCGGCTCGTTTTTGAAAAACTTTTATATTTTCTTCATTCATGTGAGTGTATCGGTTTTACTTTTATTATTTAAAATAAATAAGGGTTTTTTACGCTATGCGAGCTCTCTCTGCTTTGTTTATATGAATTGTGGCACTTTCGCTTCACCGCCTGGTATCTACATTGAGGACATTCCGGTGTGGTTCCTGTGATGGTTCAGCCAGATCTCTGATGCATGTGCCTTTTTGATCTCAGGTGATTCTGAGATCTCTAGTTCCGGTAAGCGGCCCCCCTTTTTCTTCTTATCGGTGGAGGTGCTTCTTTTTGGATTGCTTTTTTCACGAAGAGATGTGGGTGTCATTTTTCCATTTTTTCACTTTAAACGAATTAACGTCACTTACTGATTAATATCAACTGCTGGGACTTTAATGGACTAATTTCTCCTGTCTTTTCATTTATATTATTTGTGTTTTTGGGGACTATGAATTCAGAAATGTGATTATACGAGGATATACATATTAATTTTGTGTTATTCACTTTTCTGCATCTGCAGATTCTTGTTAAGTGTGATCAGACGAGATTTTCACGTCATAGGTGATCACTCTTGTACGATCTATCCATTACATGATTTATATATTTTCATTTAACTTAAATTTCAATATAGGAAAAGTGCATTTTTGGGACTTTAAATGAGGCCAGCATCAAAGGGACGCCAGCCTCCATCCCTGTCAGTAGTTTATAAGGAGAGGAGAGAGATGGGACTTTGAGTGAAGCACACAGCAGTAAATGGATTGGTCAAGTGACTAAGAAAATTACATTTATTTATATTTCACAAATCAAACATAGTTTGCAAGTATTTTGGGCAACAAGCCTCTAAAAAATACTTGGGGCAACATGCCTCGTACAATATAAATCACAGTTCAATAAATAAACATGTATTGAGTAGTTTTGAGACCTTAGTTAGTAAGTAAATTAACCAAAAATTCAGATGATATAAAAATTTGATATTCCATGATTACAATAAAAAGAAGGTAATAATTCAAGGCTCTACGCATTTCACGGCACTATAGCCGCTCATCAGGAGCAGGTACCATGGAATAGATCTAAAAAAGAAAAATAGCAAAAAATAATAAAAGGAGAAATAATGAAAAAATTAGCTAAAAATGGGTGTTAGCCCATATTGAAAGAAAAACTGTGCATCCAACTTACATTTGCATCCGCACACCGTCTGGGTGGCATCGAGGATCGCCAAAAAAAGGCCGCAAGGTGAAGCCCCCAAGTAGCACAGTAGCCTGCATGGATGGTCACAAACCGCCAAGAACACCTCCAGAGTCGGTGAGTGCAATGGGTGTGATGTAAACTTAATGATTGAAAAAAAAAACCCAAAGGGGACCTAAGTGAAATAAAGTGTAAAAATATGAACTGGTAAACAAGTGTTGCAGTAGTGATGGATGGATGGTGCAAGAAAAAGGGAGCAAATAAAGTGAAAAAAACAAACAAAACATGTTGTGTACCTATGTCAACTGAGAAGGACCGTAGTCGATCCACGTAAGTGTGATCATACTAGTGAAAGAGAAAGGTGGGATGTGTAAACCTACAACAGGAGATGCCTGGGCAGACGCACCATCAACGTCCCGTCACCAGAGCCACGCAGGTGCATGCAACTCTGGAGGTGTTCTTGGCGGTTGCCAAGTCCCATCTCTCTCCTCTCCCTATTTAACTTAAATTATTTATCATTTGATATTCATTTTTTTTTATTGATCACTTATGTTGTTTATTGCATGAAGTTTGTATTTAGAATACTTTTTTTGTTTTTGAGCGCAGCTTTTCTTTTTATATTGTTTAGAGTATCGGAGTATTACGATCTGAGTTTACCCCCTTTTTTAATCCTCAACCCATGTTAGAATTCCTCCTAATCCTCATATACTGTCCCTTAGCCATTTAGGATGGTGACAACTTTGGACCGGTACATAACCATTCCTAAACGTAACGGTCAGTACCAGATCCAAGTAGTTAATTGACATATTGTCCCATGTTGCTGTAAACTTCAGTCCATATTTATTTGCATTCATCATTGCTATGAATTCTTATAGACTATTTAACCACTTACAGACCGGACCATTTTGCTGGTCAAAGACCAGACCACTTTTTGCGATTCGGCACTGCGTCGCTTTAACTGACAATTGCGCGGTCGTGCGACGTGGCTCCCAAACAAAATTTACGTCCTTTTTTTCCCACAAATATTTGATCACAAGTATTTGATCACCTCTGCGGTTTTTATTTTTTGCGCAATAAACAAAAATAGAGCGACAATTTTGAAAAAAACGCATTATTTTTCACTTTTTGTTATAATAAATATCCCCCAAAAATATATAAAAAAACATTTTTTTCCCTCAGTTTAGGCCGATACGTATTCTTCTACATATTTTTGGTAAAAAAATCGCAATAAGCGATTATTGATTGGTTTGCGCAAAAGTTATAGCGTTTACAAAATAGGGATAGTTTTATAGCATTTTTATTAATAATTTTTTATTATTTTTTTTTTTTACTAGTAATGGCGGCGATCAGCGATTTTTATTGTGACTGCGACATTGTGGGGGACCCATCGGACATTTTTGACACATTTTTGGGACCATTGTCATTTATACAGTAATCACTGCTATATAAATGCAGTGATTCCTGTGTAAATGACACTGGCAGTGAAGGGGTTAACCAGTGGGTGGCAGTGTAGGGGTAAAGTGTTCCTAGGGATGTGTTACTAACTGTGGGGGGGGTTGGGCTTTCATTTAGTGAACACTGATCTCTGCTCCAATCACATGGAGCAGAGATCAGCGTCACTAGTTGCTAGGCAGAATGGAGAAATGCTGTTTACACGGCATTTCCTCCATTCAGCCGTCCCGTGAGACGATCGCGGGGATGCCCGCAGCGATCAAGTCCGCGGGTCTCGCGACCAGACTCACGGGGTCCCGACCAGCGCGGGAGCGCGCCGCCGGTGGCGCACTCCCGATGGCAGGGCGGCATTGAAGATTGGACGTACCTGTACACCGATATGCCTGCCCGTGCCATTCTGTCGACGTACATCGTCGTGCACTGGTCGGGAACCGGTTAAAGGACCCTCCCACATTATTACAATGTCATCTATATACCTTTTGTACAGTTTAAGATGACTCCATTGTTGGCTATAGATGTTCTCTTGCTCCCATTTGTTGAGTACCAAGTTGGCCACGCTGGGAGCATAACGAGCTCTCATAGCAACTCCTTTTATTTGATTGTAAAATATCCCCTGATACCAAAAATAGTTATTTGTCATGGCCAATTTCAATCCTTCAAGGCCTGCAGACAAAGGGGGAGGTTGGTAATTTTGACCAAAGATAGTTATAACAAAGATTTCCCCTTTTTGCTTTTTGCGCCCGTGTTGCATCATCACGGCACGATGCTTTGCACCATGTTTTGACGCAGCGGGGGGGGGGGGGGGGGGTATATAGGATCCACATGGTAGAAACCATTTTGTTGGGATCCCTGGGAGCCTTACACCAACTTGGACAGGACATCAGGTACTTCCGTGCTTATTAGTGTCTTGTGTCTTAAAAGCCTCCCTGTCAGATCAGCTTCTGTAGAATGGGGATGCTGGAAAAACTTGTTCCATCAGCAGCCAGCTGCAGTGCTGATCAGTGTATTCTGACAGCGAGTCCCCGCAGCGGGGACTCGCTGTCAGAATACGTCTTGGTAAAGGGTTTATGCATCCACCTCTCACGTGGATGGATGAACCTGTTAGGTTGGGTTCACACTGCTGTGCAGAGCGGCTCATAGCAGGGGTTCGATGCATCCCTGTTCTCCATTTCAGGTTTGATTTTGGTCCAAATTTTTGGCTGAATTTGGACCTGAAACAGACCAGAAGACACACAGGACTCCTTTGCAATTCACACCGGAGATGTGGGAACTGGCTCCATTGAGAGCCGGTCACAAACTCTTGACTTGCTAATTGGATAGGGGAAACCTATGTCCAATTTGCAATAGTGTGAAGCCAGCCTTAGTGTTTTTTTTGTTCAACCCAATGGCTGAATGAAAAAAACCTAAGCATGTGTGCCAGTTTAAGTGGTTTCACCTTAATCCTCTGCTCCTAGAATAAAAGGCCCATACACACCGTGAGAATATCAGACAATTTATTTTTTTCCATGCTAGTCTCATATGGAAAACAAATAGGTTACTAAAGTTACAAAAATTCTCATTAGGCAGAATACAACTTCAGAAATTATGTATTGTAATGTATTATTTCATTTCTGAGCATGCAGAGATTTTTTTGTGCAAATACCATACTAATTATATGAAAATTGTTTCTTCTGTTATTTTACAAGAATTTTTGTGTGCTTATTTTGTGATATTTTCACATGAACTGTCATAATCATCTCTTGAAAGCTGTGTACTAATAATCAGATTATCAGACAATCCCTCTAATACGCTTGTTTTCATCCAATGTTCTCATCATGTACTAGGTATTAATGAGCATTTAACCCATGCACAACCCGGGGGGGGGGGGGGGCTTGCAGTTTGGCATATTTGCCCTGGGCACTGGATGAACTTGTCCCGGCACTGTTTGGACATCTTTACCAAACTCTAAATGCTGTATGTGAAAAATAAAAAACAAGGGAAAATGGTCAGGTCACCTGTAGGCTCTCTATTTTTACCTTTTTTTTTTATTGCATTTATCATTTACTATTCTTTTTTCAGTATCATCTTTTACTTGCTCTTGATCTTCTCTCTAGAATTTTAGACTTGGCTATATTGTTTATTTTCTATTGCTTTTTTATGCTCATTATCAAAAAAAAAATCCTCATTCATTTGTAGAGTTTGATGGATAATTATTATATAATATAGAATAATACATAGTTTTTTATATATATATATATATATATATATATATATATATATATATATATATGTATGTATATATATATATATATATATATATATATATATATATATATATATATATATATATATATATATATATATATATTATAATATAATTTATTATACATTTTCTGTTAGCAAGAAAACATTAGGAGTATGCAATTTCACCATTATACTTCAATTTTGCTACATTTTCACACAGTTCTTCTCAATTTATATGCTTCATATCTTTTTAGTTGCCCTGTTTTCATTATCTTCATACACAATATTTTCCATATGTAATTTTTATGTTTCATAAAATAGTCGAATGCACACATTTCTCATATGTTCATGCTATCCATTATTCCATTGTTCCATGTTTACTATGTTTTCTATTGAGTAGAAAGTGATCTGTTTGGCCAGCCAGCTTTGTTCCATTACAGTTGTTAATTTCATGCAAAATATAGGGGGCTACTTTTGGTCAATATTATTTTTGCTTTCAATTCTCACATTTCAAATAGTCTTTTTAACTTAACTTTACATTTTTAACTGTTCACAGACTATAAAAAATCATTAAAGTTTTTTTTTTATAGAACCTTGAGGTATATCCGTCTGGGCCCATACTTATTCCCATTCTAAAAAAGATATTTAATTCTATATCGGATACCCAATTATTTACAATACAGAGCATGGAAGCTCATATAGTATTGATTCCAAAACTAGAGAATGACCACACGTTGTGTGGTCATTTTCTACCAATTTCTTTACAAATAGCAAATAGAAAGAAAATAGAATAGCAAAGATTTTAAAATTACTCCCAAAATATGCTAAAATGGTCCACTCATGGATGGGGAGAATTAATACAAATGAAAATGGATATTTTACCTAAATTACTGTATTTATTTCAAGCTATACCTCTAACCCCTCCAACTAATTTAATGGCGCAGCTATGTAAAGATGTAGGAAGCTTTATTTGGGCTCATAAAACACCACATATAAAAAGGGACATTTTAATTAGGACAAAAAAGAATGGAGGTCTTGCCTTACCTGATTTTACAAAATATCTACAAGCTGTGTCATTAACCACTTGACCACTGGGCACTTAAACACCCTTAACAACCAGACAAATTTTCAGCTTTTGGTGCTCTCACATTTTGAATGACAATTACTCAGTCATGCAACACTGTACCCATATGAAATTTTTGTCCTTTTTTTCCACACAAATAGAGCTTTCTTTTGCTGGTATTTAATCACCAGTGGGTTTTTTATTTTTTGTGCTATAAAAGAAAAAAGACCGAAAATTCTGTAAAAAAATGAATTTTTCTTCGTTTCTGTTATAAAATGTAGTAGATTAGTAATTTTTCTTCATACATTTTGGCCAAAATTTATACCACTACATATCTTTGGTAAAAATAAGTTCAAATTGGTGTATATTATTAGGTCTTTTTGAAAGTTATAGAGTCCACAAGCTATGGTGCCAATATCTGAAAATTGATCACACCTGAAGTACTGATGGCCTATTTCAATTCTTGAGACCCTAACATGCCAGAAAAGTTTTTCCCCACAATTCTTTGCAAAATCAAGATTTTTTTTTCCTTTTTTTTTCACAAAATTGTCATATTATCAGGTTATTCTCACACACAGCATATGCATACCACAAATGACACCCCAAAACACATTCTGCTATTACTCCCGAGTATGGCGATACCACATGTGTGAGATTTTTGCACAGCGTGGCCACATACAGAGGCCCAACATGCACGGAGCGCCATCAGGCGTTCTGGAGCACCCAGGCCAATTCTGACATTTCTCTCCTACATGTAAAAATCATAATTTATTTGCTAGAAAATTACATAGAACCCCAAAACATTATATATATTTTTTTAGCAAAGACCCTAGAGAATACAATGGTGGTCATTGCAAATTTTATCTCGCACGGTATTTGCGTAGTAATTTTTCGAAAGCGCGTTTTTTTGGGGAAAAAAACTGTTTTGTGCTTAAAAAAAAAAAACAGTAAAGTTAGCCCAATTTTTGCATAATGTGAAAGATGAAGTTATGCTGAGTAAATAGATACCTAACATGTCACTCTTCAAAATTGCACATGCCCGTGGAATGGCGCCAAACGTCGCTAGTTAAAAATCCCCATAGGCGACATTTTACATTTTTTTACTGGTTACATGTTTTGAGTTACAGAGGAGATCTAGGGCTAGAATTATTGCTCTTGCTCTAACGTTCATGGCGATACCTCACATGTTTGGTTTGAACACCGTTTTCATATGTGGGCGGGACTTACGTATGCGTTCGATTCTGCATGCGAGCACATGGGACAGGGGTGCTTTACATTTTTTTTTTATTGTTCTTTTTACTTTATTTTAGTTTGACATTTTTTCTCTGAAGCCGTTAATCGGCTATAGGCCGGTTGTTAAGTGGTTAAATAGGATTATAGACTGGTATCATAACAGGGAACATAAACAATGGGTAAACTTGGGGGAAGATATTATAGGATTACAACTTAAATCTCTTCTGTGGTTTAAACCCCAGTATAGACTGGAGAAAAAAGATATAACATTATTTACGGTATCAACTTTAAACATAGGGGATAAGAATTTAAAAAGGGGAGGCCTATCTATATTAATAGGACCAATGACTCCATTATTTTCAAATCCAGAATTTTCTCCAGCAATAGAGGCTAATAATTTTCTCAAGTGGAAAAGGTCTGAAAATGTAAGATTAGTCTAGACTCTAGTTGATGGCCTTGATTATCTGAACTGGGACCTGAATATGAAAATAAATGGATGCAATATCAACAGTTAAATACATATATTAGGACTAATATACAATCCTCCTTAGTCGACAGATAACAAAACATTTTTTTAACAACTGTTAACACAGGATCGAAGATTGATTCATAATTTGTCAACCATATATAAGCTCCTACTCCCTATGGAATCTCTTAATGAGTTAATATGTATGAAAAAATGGGAGAAAGAAATAGGGAGCTTGAACCCACAGGTGGAGTGGGATAGGGCATTTTCTTTAGTACACAAGACCACAATAATGATAAGAAATCAAGAAAGGAACTATAAAATCATTATGAGATGGTATAGGACTCCAGTGGATTTACATAAAATAAATGGAGATAATTCAGAAATATGTTGGAGATGCCTTAAGGAAAGAGGGACGATGACACATATATGGCATAACTTTTCAACTGTGAAGGAGTTCTGGGATGATATATTTAAAACTTATCGGGAACTAGCTGGCTCTGGGATACAATCCAGTGTAAATATCTCAATATTAACTATGATTCCAGGACCTAGGAAAACAATTAAGACAGATATCCTTCACCATATGATAACAGCAGCCAAGACAATAATAGCTCGGAATTGGCGGAAAGCAAAAAGTCCCACAGTGGCGGAATTGGTCTGTGAAATTAGGGAAATACAGTAAATAGAGACAGTGATAAGGATTGAAAACAAGATGAATAAGCAAAACTCAGAAATATGGGAAAAATGGGAAGAGTATAGACTCTCGACAAGCCTATTAAAATATTTTTTGTGGTGGGCTGGAGATCTGAATGTTGATTAGGAATGGTAGACATATGATGTATGTGATTCTATGTAAAACGATCGATGGAGTGATCCCCGCTGAGCAATCGGATATCCACGGTGCAGATCAGTGATGATCTGCCCCGTGAAAGGACCCTAAGAAGGGAGGGGGGTAGAACCCAACATAGCAATGGAACATCCCTCTCTAAATTACTTACAAGTCAGCCCTGAGTTCAACATGCGGTACTGTGGACTGAGGGTTAGTGGGGGCATCTATTCCAGGAGCTGTGGCAGTACGGCCCGTGGAAACCAAAGGCACAAATACACAGACTTTCAGGGGAATATAGGTCCCCATATCATGATCAATAATGATGTAAATAGCAACTCCAAGGGGTTACTGTGGAGAATATTTAAATGTGCATAAATGTTATATGATGATGTTGCTACTTACATTAAATAGCATTAAATAGCATAATATCTGTGACTGCTAGTTGGATCAAGGAAACAAGGAACAAGTATAGGGTGAAAGAAGTACTAGTGAACCTCAACCCAGGTAAGGAAGTAAAAATGAAATGGCCCCTTGGTGAAATTTCCCCCAGAGGGCTCAAGAAGTCAAAGGAAGCTAAACGACAAGAGAGACCAATATAAGGAAAGGTATTCCTGACCACATATATACGTGATAGTATATAGCTAATGTGGAGTCAATGTTTCTATTCATTTGCACATACTGTATTTAGTAATATGTTCTACATCTATAGTTTAGCATTTTTTCCTGTCCTCTTGTGGTCTGGATCTGTTGAGTTGGCTGGTCTTTTCTATATCCAGGAGCTGCAATGTGCACCTGGAGCTTTCCCCTCCCCCTTTACCTCCAGAATGCTGGCCACCCAATGCGCATCGGCGCCACGGCCCATGCCCGATGTATGATTTCAACTAACGAAACGCCATGGCACCGGCACACCTTTTGGACATCAGCGTTTCTTCCATGAGGGAGTTTTTCTTTTGCTTATCTTTTATACTGACTGCCCAAATGTATGCCATTTTGAGTCTCTCATTCTTAATTTATAATTGTTTAATATACTGGACAAAGTTAAAAATCACAGATTCTGGAAATATTTTGTTTATACCTATTTCAGTACATTATATTTCTTCAATATACAAAAAAGTACAGCTTCTCGCTGGAAGGCAAATTGTACTTTGCATCCTCTACACAGTGGGATGCCTTTTCTCTACAATTCTTTTTATTTTCTACTGAGCTGAATGTGTGAACCTATTTTCCTGGAAGTGTATAACTTGTTGAGGTTTCTCTTTTGTGTGTCACTAAGATTTGTAAACATGTTTTGTTGTGGATGTTTTATTTGCCTACAAAGCTAATGCAACAAGCATTCAAATCTCAAAGATGTTTAACAAAGCTGAACTCTAGTCACAATGTCAGTGTTGTTAATAAAGTTTTGCAGTGAATGACATCAGAGGGCAGCCTTGAAATGTTTTTAGTTGTTAGTGACCTGGTGGTCAAAAATGCCTCCGGATCCTCTTGGACAACAAAGGATTTTTGTAATGATGATTTCTGTACAATTCATATAGTTTTCACAACTCTCATCAAGTTGTTGGACAAACCACGTCTGCCATGACACATTTCAAAAGACCATGGGGATTGGATTCAGGTTACCAGTGTGTCTATAAGTGCCAGGTTATGTGGCCAACATTTATTTGAACTGATTAACCACTTCAATACCAGACACTTATACACCTTCCTGCCCAAGCCAATTTTCAGCTTTCAGCGCTATAGCAATTTGAATGACAATTGCGCGGTCATACTACACTGTACCCAAACAATTTTTTTTATCATTTTGTTCCCACAAATAGAGCTTTCTTTTGGTGGTATTTGATCACCTCTGTGATTTTTATTTTTTGTGCAACAAATAAAAAAAGACCGACAATTTTGAAAAAGTTTTTCTTTGTTAAATTTTTTGTAAATAAGTACGTTTTCTTTTTCAATGATGGGCACTGATATGGCAGCACTGATTGGCACCGATGAGGTGGCACCAATGAAGTGGTACTGATAAGGTGACGCTGATAGGTGGCACTGATAGTGGCACTGATAGGTGGCACTGGTATGTAGCACTGATGAGCACTCATAGGTGGCACTGATGGGCAATCATAGGCAGCACTGATGGGCACTCATAGGTGGCACTGATGGGCACTTGTGAGTGGTACTGATAGGTGGCACAGATGGGCACTGATAGGTGGGCACTGACTGGCACAGATTGGGCATCATTTGCACATGTGGATGGCCATGGGGTACATACCTGGCCATTCACATGTTGCCCACTTCCCTGGTGGTCCAGGCGCCTTCCCTGGTGGTCTAGTGTAGGCATCTGAGGGGGGCTGCGCTAATAAACAACCAGGAGAGCTGCCAATCGGCTCTCCTCTACTTGTGTCTGTCAGACGCGATTACCGGATTTTCCTGTTTACATGGTGATCAGCTGTGATTGGACATGGCTGATCACTTGGTAAAGAGCCTCCGCCAGAGACTCTTTACCGAGATCAGTGTAGCGGTGTATCAGACTGAAATACCGATCCACCGATCGCTGCGATGCACGCCCCCACGGGCGCGTGGTGGCCTGTTATCCTGAAGGACATCATATGACGCCCAGTCATGATAACAGAACCACTTCCTGGACATCAATTTGCTATTGACCGGGTGGGAAGTGGTTAAACTACTTTGGATAAATGATGACATACCTTCAACATTACAAAACAAGTCCAGCTAAACGTGAATAACTGGTACTGAGTATATCATGTTTTGGATAAATGAAGAAGCTTTACAGGAGAAGTAGGCTGCTATTCTTGATCTTTCTTTCTGAGAGCACCAGCTGCCATGCTAATCCAGTGGTTTTTGAGCCCCTAACCAGGAACAAGTATGGAGATTAGGCCTTCTGCTCACATACTTCTTGTCTGAGTTCGTAACTCAGTTAGAGGAGATGGAGGCCCTGACTACCAGATAATTAGCATTTTCAGAATGACATAAGCAAACGTAACCCCATATTTCTCTATAAAACCTGATTCCTTTACTGAGCATCCAACATTGGTTAAAAATTGACATTCCATTTAAGCCGCTGGGAACAGGCTTCTGTCACCTTCTCTTTTATTGTTTGTATTGTTTCATCCTTGTTCTTCATTGACGTACAGCACTACAGGTTATGTTGGCACTGGGAAGCCACAATAGTAAGTATTTAATAACATATTTTGACATCACAAACAGTTTACTGCTCTAAAGCATAACTGTTGCTCTCAGAAAGTCAGCATTTTTTATATTTTCAAAAAAATGGTTTTATATTTTCAAAAAAAAAAAAAAGTATTTTGTTATTCAAGACTAGTGTATCAGCTTGTATAAACAAAAATATTAAATAATCCAATTTATGTGGTGAATGTGTTCACTTATTATATGAATGTGAAAAGCTATTCCTGTATCCAATAGTCTGAAGCATCTGTGGCCCATAAATGTGAAGTGAAGATTTACAAAGGTAAAGTGACTGAAAAATGTCCACTGCCAGTTGGTTTAATGTATAAACCTTTAACTTTAGAGCAAGATTGAAACCTGTCTGTTTTGTTGCTGGCTTCACTGAACCATGTTACGAGAGAAAAAAAAAAGCTCATTTGCAATTCTGCATTAAATAGTCTAGTTTAGAAAGAACATCAATTTGCACAGTTCACAGACTTTTATGTGAAATTTATGGATTGGCTATATTTTAGTAATGGTGTCTGACATTTCAAGGGTAACACTCTGGGTCTTATGGCACATCCATTTTTATAAAAGTAACTAAAGTATCTATGTAGATGGAAAGAGCAGTCTTCAGCATCAATCATGTCTATATATTTAAAAGGAAGAACAAATATGTTCATGATCGTATGCACTATTTATATGTAGATTGTTCTATCATACAAATATATGCAGAAATAATAGGAGTATTCCTAAAAATATTTGCTGTAATATATAATTCTGTCATGTTATATATTTATACGTGTATTGTGTTTTATTTTCGAACATAAATGAACATTGTTAGCATTGTATGCTACACATATAAACTGTCTACAACAAGATGCAAAATTGTAACTATTATTCCATAGTCTACCGGATTTTGCATGCTCCCGTTTTAGTAAATCATCCCCAATGCCCCAACCTAAATGCAATGCCCTATTTAATTACAGGCAGCACTGGTATTCTTAGCACTGCTTATTACATCCAGAAACATTGGAAACATTGGCTGTGATCAGCAACACAGGAAAAGCTGCCCAGTGCCAGTGTTTCAAGTGTTGCTGGTTGCAGCCGTATCCAGTGTATCCAGTGTCACTGATTGCAGCCAGTGGCAGAATTTTCAGTACCACTAATCACAGCAAGTGCCAATGTTTCCTGTGTCACTGATCACA
This sequence comes from Lithobates pipiens, assembly GCF_037356315.1. Lineage (NCBI taxonomy): Eukaryota > Metazoa > Chordata > Amphibia > Anura > Ranidae > Lithobates > Lithobates pipiens. The sequence goes on from NW_027507903.1 coordinate 186,686,466, forward strand.
GGCAGCATCAGTTTTTCCAGAATCACTGACTGCAGCCAGTTCCAGTGGTTCCTGCATCACTGATCACAACTAGTTCCAGTTTTTCCAACATTGCTGATTGCAGCCAGTGCCAGTGTTTCAAGTGTTGCTGATCACAGTCAGTAGCGGTGTTCCAGCATTGCTGATTTTAGCCAGCACCAGCATTTCCAGGGACACTGATTGCAGTCAGCACACATTTTTCCAGCATTGTTCATTTGCAGTCAGCATATGTTTTTCCAGCATGGTTGATTGTAGCCATTACCAGTGTTTTCAACTTTGCTGATCACAGTCAGCACCAGTTTTTCTGCCATTGTTGATTGCAGTTAGTGGTAGTATTTCCTGCATCGATGATCATAGCCAGCACCAGCAACGCAAGAAGCAAACAACACTGGAAACACTGGTGCTAGCTGTATATAGGTCCTGGCTGTAAACCTGTGCCAGTTCTTCCAGGATCACTGATCACAGCCAATGCTAGTGTTTACAGCCTTGCTGATTATAGCCAGTGTCATTTTATCTATCACCACTGATAGCAGCCAGCGCAAGTTTTGCTTTTCTAAGCCAGCACCTATGTTTTCTGGATGTCTGACAGCTTCCAGTGACAGTTTGTTTCACACCTAGTGGCAAGCATTGCTTCCAGAATTGCTGCTTGCAGCCAGTGCCACAGTTTTTGCTTGGCTGATTGCTGCCAGAACCAGTTTCCAGTGTCACTAATTGCAACCAGGGCCAACATTTCCAGCATTGATGATTTCAACTAAGGCCAGAATTTCCAGTTGATTGCAGGTAGCACCAATGTATACAGCCTTACTTTGTGTAAAAAAATAAATTTTAATGTTTGTTCTTTATTTTCCAAAAGCTCATAACAAAACAGAGATCTTCAAAAGACTCACCATGCCACTTAGTACATACCTTGGGGTGTCTATTTTAAAAAATGTGATAATTTTATGGGTACATATGGCCGAACACCCCCCCCAGATTGGTTCGCACCAGAACATCCGAACATGCAAAAAATTTGGAAGAACACACAAACCCCATTAAAGTCTATGGGACACGAACATGAGAAAAATAAAAAGTGCTAATTTTAAAGGCTTATATGCAAGTTGTTGTCATAAAAAAAGTGTTTGGGGGCCTGAGTCCTGCCCCAGGGGACATGTATCAATGCAAAAAATCATTTAAAAAACTGATGTCTGTCGTGTGCTTCAGAAACTGCGAGTTCCATCATGAACAGGTGAAATTACATAGCCCAGGAATTTACACTGCTGGTTTTTGAAGGACTCAGAGAAACTTTTGGCAGTCCTACAGTGGCCCCGACCCGTGGGTTTACATCCTGCAGCATTTCTTGGTCTTTGCCAACTATTATCGGAAGTTTATTTGTAACTTATTGTCTCTGGTCAAGCCCCCAACTGATATAACCAGAAAGGACAGTAACCTACAGAGTTGGTCTCCAGAGTCCATTAAGGCCTTTGACAGTCTCAGGGCTTTCTTTTTTCTGGTCCTGTGTTGGCACATCCTGATCCTGCATTACCTTTAATCCTTGAGGTTGATGCTTCTGAGACTGGTGTTGGCGCTCTTCTGTCTCAACGTCCTACCTCTGAGAGCGCTATACATCCTTGCGGCTACTTTTCCAATAAAATGTCACCTGCAAAGTGCAATTATGAGATTGGGGAAGGGAGCTGTTGGCGATCATTTTAGTTCTGAAAGAATGGAGACATCTCCTTGAAGGTACCACTGTGCCGGTTCTCATTCTTACTAACCATAAGAATCTCACAGTCTTGTCTGAGGCTAAATGCCTCTCTCCCAGAAGGGCGCAATGGGCTCTTTTCTTGTCAAGTTTCAATTACATTGTCTCATGCTTACCCGGTACTAAGAATGTAAGTGCTGATGTTTGTTGGCACCCCTTACAATCCCGTCAAATAATTTCCCTTTCTATATTTCCATACAGGGATGTTGGTGCCTTTTATCTGTTCATTGCCACCCACCCATATTACTATTTTCTACTGTTATCCTTATGGTGGTTGAACGGTTTTCAAAGATGTGTCATTGTTTTCCACTTAAGAAGTTGCCCAGTTCTAAGGAACTAGCTTCCATTTTTGCTCGGGAGATCTTTCACTTACATGGGCTACCCAAGGTGATTGTCTGGGACAGGGGTCATCATTCTCTGTTCCGGTTCTGGTGAGCCTTTTGTGCACAGTTGGGAATTCAGCTTGCTTTCTCCTCTGCATATCACCCGCAGTCTAATGGGGCAGCAGAACAAGCCAATCAGTCCTTGGAGCAATTCCTATATTGCTATATTTCTGACCATCATAACAACTGTTCAGACCTATAACCGTGGGCAGAGTGCCTTGAATTCTGCTTCCTGATTGTCCCCGTTTATTTCGAATTATGGTTTTAAACCTTCCATGTTGCCTGACTTTGTGTCATTCTAATGATAGGTACAGACTCCATGCTGACCGCAGATGCCTGCCTGCACCTTCCTACCAGGTTGGGGGCAGGGTCTGGCTGTCATCTCGCAACCTCCAACTTCGTGTTCCCTCACTAAAGTTTGCACCTCGGTTTATTGAGCCTTTCTGTATTCTTCACAGGATTAACCCAGTGGCTTACGCATTAGACCTGCCTTCTAATATGCGTATTTCGAATGTATTTCATGTCTTCTTATTAAAACCTTTGGTCTACAACCGTTTTACCACCTCTGTGCCATGTCCTCACCCTGTACAGGTTGAGAACCATGAAGAGTATGAAGTTCAGTCTATTGTTGACTCCCATAGGTTCCGTGGACACATATAGTACCTGGTGTATTGGAAAGGGTACGGGCCAGAGGAATGCTCTCATCCTGGGATGTACATTCCCATGTCCTCCTCTGTGATTTCCATAGACATTTTGCCCTCAAGCCTGGTGGTCCTCCAAGGGGAATGGGTTGTTGAGGTGAGGGTATTGTCAGGGCTGGGCTCAGCCCTTCCATCTCTGAGCTGGCTGCTCAGCTGTCGGCTAATTGCCAGCTCTGATCTCTTTCCATAGTTACTCAGCTGTTGATGCTCGTCAGTCCTGCCTACTTAAGCCATCCAGTCCAGAGGAGCTCTGCCTTCACCTTGGTCACATCACAAGAAACTCACAAACACATCTCCTGTGTTCCTGTTTAAAGACTGGCTTTGCTGACATCCCTTCTGGCTCCAGATCCTGCTTGCTGTTCAACTACTTTGATCGCTGACTTCTGGCTTGGCTGACTATCCATTCCACTATTCATTCCACTGAACTTTGGCTATGTTTTGACTATTTTTCTTTTTTTTACTTTTATTATTAAACAAGTGTGTTTAACTGTACTTCTGCCTCTGTCTGATTTCATGGTTTCTGACAACTGGTCACTGGAAGTTCAACATGGTACCTCATGGCAAAGAACTCTCTGAGGATCTGAAAAAAAGAATTGTTGCTCTACATGAAGATGGCCTAGTCTATAAGAAGATTGCCAAGGCCCTGAACCTGAGCTGCAGCATGGTGGCCATGACTATACAGCGGTTTAACTGGACAGGTTCCACTCAGAACAGGCCTCATCACGGTTGACCAAAGAAGTTGAGTGCACGTGCTCCGCATCATATCCAGAGGTTGTCTTTGGGAAAAAGATCTATGAGTGCTGACAGCATTGCTGTAGAGGTTGAAGGGGTAGGGGGTCAGCCTGTCAGTGCTCAAACCATATGCAGAACACTGCATCAAATTGGTCTGCATGGCTGTCGTCCTAGAAGGGAGCCTCTTCTAAAGATGATGCACAAGAAAGCCTGCAAACAGTTTGCTGAAGACAAGCATACTAAGGACATGGATTACTGGAACCATGTCCTGTGGTCTGATGAGACCAAGATAAACTTATTGAGTTCAGATGGTGTCAAGCGTGTGTGGCGGCAACCAGGTAAGGAGTACTGTACAAAGACAAGTGTATCTTGCCTACAGTCAAGCATGGTGGTGGGGGTGTCATGGTCTAGGGCTGCATGAGTGCTGCCGGCACTGGAGAGCTACAGTTCATTATGGGAGCCATGAATGCCAACATGTACTGTGACATACTGAAGTAGAGCATGATCTCCTCCCTTCAGAGACTGGGCCACAGGGCAGTATTCTAACATAACAACCCCAACACACACCCCCAAGACGACCACTGCATGCTAAAGAGCTAAATCTAAAAACCCCTTACCACGTGATCAGCTGTCAGCCAATGACAGCTGATCATGTGACACAACATAGCCGGTAAAAGGGCAGCCGTGAGAGGGACTTCAGTCCTGATCATGGCCAGCTCATCAGTGCCCACCTGCCCCCTGCCAGTGCCACCTAAATATTAAAAAAGTGTCACTCATCAGTGCCCATAGTGCCACCCATCAGTGCCCACAGTGCCACCCATCAGTGCCCATAGTGCCACCCATGAGTACCCACAGTGCCACCTATCAGTGCCCACAATCTGCCTCAACAACGGTGTTGCACCTCAATGCCACATATCCATGCCCATCAGTGTCATCTACCAGTGCCCATCAGTGCCGCCCATCAGTGCCACCTATCAGAGCCACCTATCAGTGCCACTTATCAGTGCCCAATAGTCCCATATATCAGTGGTACCTATCACTTTTGTGAGATACTGTATGTGTTCTGTATTGAAATATTTTAACATAAGGTATCAAATAAAATAGCATTTTTTATTAATTGTGAATGGTGGCAGTGTGATGACCCCCCCCCCCCCCCCCCATTATTAATACATGCCATTGAGTGCTACTTTATTTTCAATAATGCTTATTGAAAAGTTTACAGATAACAGAGATCAGATAACATTTGTTTTAGAAACTTAAAAAATATAAATCCTGAACTTTTGGCAATGGATTTTCAGCATCTATCTACACAATTTTGCTCTGTTGATGATGCGGTGGCTTATTATAATAGCCAGCTTAGCAGTCTGTTGGACTTTTATGCCCCACTTAAAACGAGAGCTGTTACTTTTACTCACTCAGCCCCGTGGTATACAGATGAGCTTCGTAAGATGAAGGCAGTGGGACGGGTTCTTGAACGGCGTTTTCGAGCCTCTGGCCTCACTGTCCATAAACAAATTTACCGGGAGCATCAACATCTATATGCACAGTCCCTTAAGGAGGCTAGGTCGCAGTTCTATTCTAAAGTTATACGAAATAGTTCAGGAAATTCTAAGCAGCTCTTTTCAACTATAAATCAATTGCTTAAGCCAAATTCGCCATCGACTACTGCTATTTCGGAAGAGCGGTGTAATGAATTTATGGATTTTTTTAGATCCAAGATTGATCATATCCGTTCCTCTCTGTCTGGTCCTTTGGCTCAAACTGTCCATTTAAACTGTTTTGTGCCCCGACAAATGGATCATTTACCAGAGGTGTCGTTGGAAGAGGTACAGGGTATTGTTAAGCAAATGAAGCCCACAACCTGTTCCTTGGATCCTTTTCCAACTCCACTGGTAAAAACGTATGTTTTAGTTTTAAGTCCATTGATTACTGCTGTTGTTAATTACTCTTTTCGAACTGGCCATGTTCCTTCCATTTTAAAAAGTGCTGTTATTAGACCACTGCTTAAAAAATCCACTTTTGATCCGGAAGTCCTTTCTAATTATAGGCCTATTTCTAATCTTCCCTTTTTATCTAAGGTACTTGAGAAAGCAGTTGCAAGTCATCTTCAGGATCATCTCAAGCATAACAGCCTTTTTGAAAAATTTCAATCAGGCTTTCGTTTTGCTCATACTACGGAGACCGCTCTTGTTCGGGTTACAAATGATCTTCTTATGTCATCTGATGCCGGTTCTCCGTCTTTACTTATTATGTTGGATTTGTCAGCTGCGTTCGACACTGTCGATCATGGCATTCTTTTAGATAGTCTTCGTTATAATGTTGGACTAAAAAATTTAGCCTTCAGTTGGTTCGAGTCATATCTTACAGATAGGATTGAACAAACTACATTGGGTCATTTTAAATCTAAACCGCATATGGTTACCTGCGGAGTTCCCCAAGGGTCAGTGCTTGGCCCGATTTTATTTATTCTATATCTTACTCCCTTGGGCCATATTATAAATCGTTATAATATTTCTTTCCATTGTTATGCTGATGATACACAGCTTTATGTAAAAGCTGCAGCTGAAACTCCTTCAGTGCAGTCACCCCTTTCAGTCCTTACCGCCTGTCTGGAGGAGATAAAGGAGTGGATGGAACAACATTTGTTGCAACTAAATAGCTCCAAAACTGAGTTTATTATGATTGGAACATCTCACCAGATTAAATCATCGCTGATAACAAGTATTGCCTTTTCAGGCTCTAAAATTCCAGTTTCGTCTGTTGTCGCTAATCTTGGTGTAAAAATGGATTCCCAACTCACTTTTGAAGCTCATATAAATCAAGTATGCAAGACTTCTTTCTACCACCTTCGTAATATCTCTAAACTTCGTCCTATCCTTTCTTTTTCCGATGCTGAAAGATTGATTCATGCCTTTGTCTCCTCCAGGCTGGATTATTGCAACGCACTTCTCATTGGGATTCCGAGAAAGAGCATGCAGAGGTTGCAATACGTTCAAAACTCTGCAGCGAGGATCCTAATGAGAGTGCGGAAGCATGAGCATATCACTCCAATTTTAAAATCTCTTCATTGGCTGCCGGTCTCTACAAGGATTGAGTATAAGGTCTCTCTTCTTGTGCATCAATGCATACATGGACAAGCTCCACCTTATCTTAAGGAACTTCTTAGATTGCAAAATCTACCGCGTTCTCTTCGCTCAACTAATTTGAATTGTTTAGAGGTTCCAAAAACTAGGTTGAAAACCATGGGAGATAGGGCCTTTTGTGCTGCTGCCCCACGTCTGTGGAATGCTTTGCCTGATAGTCTGAGGGTTTCTCAGTCTACTGAAAATTTTAAAAAGGGGTTGAAGACTTTTATTTTTAGCAAATGTTTTGTAAATTAAGCGGTTTGTTTGTTTTTATTGTAATTATGTAGCACTTTGAGGTCTTTTGATGGAAAGTGCATTATAAATAAAATTTATTATTATTATTATTATTATTAACATAAGAACAATTGTATAGATCCAATAATGAGTGAGTCGTGTGGTTAGATACATATGACAAAGTAGGGTGTAGATATATATGAAAAAAACTTTTATACAGAGTTTACCGTATTGAGCATCAGGAACCAGGTTAGGAGTATGGTCCGGTCTCCCTCAACACCTCATCTGGGATCAAACTGTGTCAGGGAGGGATAGCATACCTCCCACCCTCTGCTCTTGGATCTGCAGTAATATTCCTGTCTGCTTATCTCTCCATGTGATCAGCTTAACAAACTGGCCGCCTCTCATCTGGCTGCTTAAATAATCTTCCCTCAAACATGGCTCCACCTTAACCTCTAATTAGGAACACTATATTAACTTACAAGCCAGCTTCACTGATCAATGTTGTGTGTTTGGCTTCCGTGTGCATCAGTGCCACCTTATCAGTGCTGCCTCATCAGTGCCCATCAGTGCTGACTCATCAGTACCAGTCAGTGAAGGAGAAAACAAAATTGTATAAGAAACAAAGAAACACTTTTTTTAGTTTGTTTAGCAAAAAATAAAAACCCCAATGGTGATCACATACCACCAAAAGAAAGCTCTATTTGTGGGAAGGAAATTTAAAAAATTTGAGTAGAGTAGTAGAGAGTACTGTGCTGCATAACCACGCAATTGTCATTCAAAGTGTGACAACCCTGAAAGCTGAAAATTGTCCTGGGCAGGAAGGGGGGAAAGTGCCCTGTATTGAAGTGTTTAAAGGGGAATGTCTCCCCTTTCTTAATTGCTATCATTGCTATCAATTTGCTTAATGGTAATCTATACTGCTTTCAAAATATTTACCTCTGTCCATATTACTGTGATGTTTATTTTCTTCTCTTATTATCTAAACTTAAATTTATGAGCTGATCCTAATCTTCACAACTTGGTCCTCCTGCTCTCTTGTTGTGTCTTGTAGTCTGCCTTTGGTGTGAGAATTTTTCTGTTAGCAATGTATTTCTCCCATGCACTCCTAATTGCTTAATTGGCACCCAACTCAGTATAAATGGGGGCCTTCTTTAGGGGCTGTACAGGCAGGCATAGCATTGGAAACTATCATATTGGATAAAGTATTAATCTTGGATTAAGCATTGCAGTGAGAATCCACAGCAGACTACTGCAAAACACCAAACAGACTGTAGGTGACCTGTTTCCCCATCCAACTTTTTAATTTCATCACTCTGTAACATGCACTCCCTACTTCTCCTTCTCACAGTTGTATCATCTATCCTCCAACTCTCTCTCCTTCAGCCCTCTTCTCTGCCCCACATCTTACATACAGTGGGGCAAAAAAGCCACCAATTGTGCAAGTTCTTCCTACTTAAAAAGATGAGAGAGGCCTGTAATTGTCATCATAGGTGTACCTCAACTATGAGAGACAAAATGTGGAAACAAATCCAGACAATCACATTGTCTGATTTTTGAAAGAATTTATTTGCAAGTTATGGTGGAAAATAAGTATTTTGTCAATATCAAAAGTTCATCTCAATACTTTTTTATATATCTTTTGTTGTCAATGACAGAGGTCAAACGTTTTATGTAAGTCTTCACAAGGTTGTCACACACTGTTGCTGGTATGTTGGCCCATTCCTCCATGTAGATCTCCTCTAGAGCAGTGATGTTTTGGGGCTTTTCTATGAGGTTGAGTTCTGGAGACTGGCTAGGCCACTCCAGGACCTTGAAATGCTTCTCCTTGCAATATCTCCAAAATTCCTCTTCCTCTCTCTGATCACTGCTTTATTAGCTTCACTCTCTCCTTGTCTTCCTCCACTTTATTTTCTAATTACCTAACAGTTTCCCGTAGAAACCTTTGCCATCTTAACCCTTCTCTTCTTTTTTCTTCAACAAATTGTCTCTATGACAAAATCTCAGTCCCGTCCTACCACAACCTGGCCACTTCTGTCTACAACAGTTCACTGTCATCCACCCTGGACACATTGGCCCCCCTCACTATACAAAGAATCAGGGCACGACTGCTACAACCCTGCCAAACAGACAATGCCAGAAGCCTCAAAAAACGTAGTTGCTCTCTTGAGAGTCTGTGGCGCAATAAATCTGTCCTCTAAAAATACAATTCTTGCCTCCACACTGCCAAAGAGACCTACTTTATCACTCTCATTAACACCCTCTCACGTAGTCCTGTAAACTTTTTTCTACATTTAGCTTTCTACTTCGTCCTTCATTACCTCCACCTACTAACTTACTTTCCAGGAGATTGTTACTCACTTCAAAAATAAGATTCATACAATTCCTGATGAGATCTCCACTGTACAGTTCTCTCCCTCACCTTACACTCCTTGTCTAAGACTAACCCTCTTAGTCCCCTTCAGTCTGGATTTCGCCTGCAACACTCCACAGAAACTGCTCTCCTAAAATTCCTAAAACTTACAAATGACTTACTGACAGATAAAACCGGTCACTATTCCATACTCCTACTTCTACTTGGACTTCTCCTCTGTCTTTGATACAGTTGACCACCCCTCCTCCTCAAAAAACTCAATTCCCTTGGTCTCCGTGACTGTGTTCCCCATTGGTTTGAATTTTACCTATCTCACTGCACCTTCAGTGTCACTTACAGCCTATCCTGCTTCTAGCTAATACACTGTGTTCTTTCTCCATCAGCTCATCCCCTGTAACAGCTTACCTTGGTTGGAGTCCATAGTGCAGAGATGTATGCTCACCCTTGCAAATACACACATCCCACAGTAACTAGGTAAAAGGCTACCTGGGCTGTGAATCTGAGCATGGGTGTTTGACAGGGAATTTACCAAAGGATGGTCGACGTGAAGCCATAGTCAGGGATTCCAGAAGTCAGAGTTAACGATAAACAGAGCCAGGGTCAGTCTTGGAACACTGAAACTTGAAAATAAGAATACAGGAAAACAGGAACGTTTGATAATACAAGAGACAATGAACTGAAGTGTGGTTTAGAGGCAATACAACAGGAGCAATAAGCAGAAAGTTATGGGTTCAATACCTCCTTGAGCCACTTGGGGCGTGACCATGCCTGGCCATTTGTATGGCATGGTAGAGACCATGACAGTCCCCACAATTATTTCCTTTTGTATCACTTGACCCTCTCTTTAAGATTGTAAACTCTAATGAGCAGGGCCCTCTGATTCCTCTTGTACCAAATTGTATTGTAACTGTAATGTCTGCCTTCATTGGGTAAAGCACAGCGCAAGCTGTTGATGCTATATAAATTTTGTATAATAATAATAGCCACTTCAAATAAACTAAACGACCCCAAAAAAAGCAGAAAAAAAATTAAAGCTTTAAAAGCACATTTCATGCAAGCAGATCTATACAAACTATTCTCAACTATTTTGCTAAAGAAAGTAAAGCTATATTGTTATTCAGGCATTGAAGTATATAAAGAGGTTGTGTAGCAGTTGTAAGTGTGCACGTAAGTCATTTCTGTCTGAAAAAAATTAGTAACCCCGGTTTTCCACAGCAGCAAACATTGCAGAAAATTGGTATAAAATGCAGTCTTTTACATGATGACAAAATGTAATTCACTGCAATGCTTCTATTTTCTTACAACCATCTACCAAAGTACTGGACATACAGCTGGTCATTACAGAAATTTAGCAGTGCAAAGAATAAAGTCATTGTACCAGATGTATGCTTGTAACCTGTATTCTCTGAGATTCAGATGCCGTTTTCATGAAAGCCTTGGTCTTTTTCTTTGTTCTTTTTATTCTCTGATCTTTTTTGTTGTTTTTGCTCTGTAAGTAGAATAGAATATTGCAGTAGAAAGGTACTATTTTCATCAAAAGTACAAAAGTATGAAAATAAAAACATCATAAAATAGCCCGTGAAGGTAACCACAGTTTCAGGAAATATAAGTAAAGCTTGGAAATTGTTTGTCTTCAGTTTTTTCTACAATCGCTTGTCTCTTCTCTACCTTTATTGCACTGTGGACTGTTTCAGCATACATAAAAAGTAGAAAGAGCACAAGAGAAGACATGGTTATTCCCTTTATTTCTCAACTCACTGCTTGATATGTAGGCCAGGAAAGCAAAGTGAGAAAAGATGGAATTGATTTACTAAAGGGTCACTTAAAGCCTAATATCCAGTCATTTTTCAGAGTGGGTAAGAGTTAAAATTTATGTCAGATTTTTATTTTTGAGACCCCATAGAGAGATTTTCTCTCATTTCCTACTTCTGTGACAATCATCTGTACAGGAAATGGGGGATAAGGTCATCACCTGGGCAGGAATGTGCAGATAGCAATAAAAACATTATCTAAACTCTTTACACTTTAATAAAATATGCTTGTGTTTTTGATTGTCACTATTGGAGAAATTTCCCATCACTTCCTGTCCCAGGAGGATAAACCAATGCAAGGGCTCTAACTTGCGCTATCCAATCCTAAATGAAAAGGTTTAGATGGCATTAGACTTCTATATGCATTGAATGTTCACTCTATAAATGGAAAATTAACTAAACACCGGAAAAAAGAAAAAAAAACACTGAAAAAAGTTGTGTTCACTGTGCATACGCATGTGTGAATGAGCAGGCTCTACTTGTAATTATTACCCTGGTCAATGAAAGCATACCTAAACAAACAAATAATTATTGAAGCCTAAAAAATAAAACAAATTCAGTCCTTACATCTAAACTGCAATATTGCAATTAACTCTGGCAACTCTTTCAAAACATGCACGGCCAATGTTTGTCTTTCTTGTGCATTATTCTGTAGCAGTTTGCCTTTATAGGTGCAACATTAGAATTCTACTTTTTTTTATAATTGTCAGTGAGAGACTTATGATTGCACAGGTGGGACTTAAGAACTTCAATCTTTAAAAGAAACTAAAAGCAAAGGTTGGCAAACTCTCTTGTCATTTTCAAATTTGCAAAGTATTAATAGTCTGCTAGTTTTTGCTCTGGTTCCTTAAGGACCTTACAAGATGTTATTTGTATTTTATCCCTTTAGGGAGCATGCAGTCAAAATGGAATTGCAATATATTTGTTCCCTCTGTGCTGCACAAGGAATCATCAAATATTTAGTACTATGTTTTTTTTTTACTCCTAAGTCCCGGGACTGAAATAGCAATTGGTACTTTAATTACTCCATATATTACTACAACTCACCCATGAATGATTCAGACTGGTCTATCAATCCACAGTAACTCTTGTACGTATACATTTTTAGAACAGAGAAAATATGTGAGTTGCCTAATTAGCATTGGTAAAATGAACATTGTGTACTAAATCCAGGCAAAGACCATTATGTATATAAGGAATAGAGATACTATATATATATATATATATATATATATATATATATATATATATATATATATATACACACTTCATGTTTGTATAAGTATCAGAATTTATTTTATAGTTTTGCATTTCATCAACCAGATGGCATAGCCTTTCTGCAGAGGGTCTCTGACATTCATTCTAACGTTTATATGGTGAGATCAGTGGCAGCCCACCCATAGGTGGCGCTTGGCGCCGCCCCCCCCCCAAATTTTTTTTTCCCTTTTTAGAGTGACCAGGCGCTGGACATTCGGCGGTCTTTGGAAAACTTCCCAGCCTGCAATCAGCTGATTACAGGCTGGGAAGCTGATTCTCCCATGTTTAGGGGGTGGTCAGAGAGCACACATTACACCTCAAATCTACTGTGATTTAATATGCCAATTAACTGGCTAGGATGAGATCGCACTAGTAGGCACAGATGAGACATCACTGGTGGGCACAAATGAGGCGGCACTGGTGGGTACAGATGCGACTGCACTAATGGGCACATATGAGACTGCCCAGTGGGCACAGATGAGAGGGCACTAGTAGGTACAGATGAGATGGCACTGGTGGGCACAGATGAGATGGCACTAGTAGGCACAGATGACATGGCACTGCTGGGCACAGATGAGACAGCACTGCTGGGCACAGATGGGACAGCACTGGTGGCACAGATGAGATGCCATTGGTGGGCACAGATGAGACTGCACTAGTAGGCACAGATGAGAGGGCACTGGTAGGCACAGATGAGATGGCACTGGTGGGCACAGATGAGATGGCACTGGTGAACACAAATGAGATGACACTGGTGGGCCAGATTTGTGTACTATCTGTGGTGTTGATCTGTATATTATCTTTGGTTTTGGCTTCTATATACTATCTGTGGTGCTGATCTAGATACTATCTGTGGTGCTGGCTGCTATATACTATCTGTGGTGCTGGTCTGTATACTAACTGTGGTGCTGGTCTGTATACTATCTGTGGTGCTGGTCTGTATACTATCTGTGGTGCTGGCTGCTATACACTATCTGTGGTGCTGGCTACTATATACTATCTGTGGTGCTGATCTATATACAATCTGTGCCGCTGGCTGCTATATACTATCTGTGGTGCTGATCTACTATATACTATCTATGGTGCTGGCTACTATATACTATCTGTGGTGCTGATCTACATACCGTATCTGTGATGCTGAGCTGTATACTCCTGACACTATGTGTGGAAGCAAGTCAAATACAGAGGACAGAGTGGGTGGATTCTATAAGGGGTGGGGTTTATGAGAAGTGGGAAGAATCAAATAGGAAGATCAGGGTCTGGTGCCCCCCATCCTAAAACTTCACCAGCCAGACTTCACCAGTGGGATTATTAATTGGCTTTCCAAATCATTATAGCTGCCATTATGCCTATTTTCTGAATGTTTCTAAATGAAAGATTTTGAAAAAAGGTCATATGTTCCCATACTTCAGACATTCCACCATGGGTGTGTTTTTTGTACATGGTAGAATCATGTATCAAGAGACTGGTGTCCTATTTTTATTCACAGTGACAAGGCTTCTAAATGTCACTGTAATGCATTATTATACAAAGCTTGAGTTTCTGTCTTGCACATCATCAAACTTTAAAGGTCAAGTGATTGACTGCCTGGTAATGCTCTTTATTTGCTTTTTGCTAAGAGAGTTTGCATATTCTCCCTGTGCCTGCGTGGGTTTCCTCCCAAATTTTGGTAGGGTAATTGATTACTATTCCAAATTGGTCCAAGTATGCATGAATGTGAGTTAGAGACCTTAGACTGTAAGCTACTTGAGAGCAGGGACAAATTTAAATGTATTATATACTACACATGTAAAGCACTGTGTAAATTGATGACGCTATATAAAATATCAGAATTTTGGATATAGGTTGTGTGAATCTTGTCTAGAAACATATGCGTATAAACAGACCCCTTAGTGTTTTTTCTTACTGCATCGTTTTAAAATTTGTTAACTTTGGTGGTATTTGCAATTATTATATATTCAGGATCATAACTCATATGCCTTTTTATATTTTGAAAAAACCAAAACCCTTAAGTGGCACAATACTGATCATATTTGGCGTAGACCATAAATTGTTTCTTTATTTGCCATTGGCATCTTTTGTTTGAATTGTTTTTTTGTTTGTTTATTTTTTTGCTGTGCCTATTGCAATACATTTGTAAAACTTTTTCTAAGATCAATAAAATATAATGCAAAAGAAACACATGAAATACAAAAACTATTAAAACTGTAAATCATTGAGAAACAGGTGAAAAGATTCTGGTGGATAGGGTGTCCATGGATGATAAATGTTTAATGCAGTTAACAACAAGGGAGATATGTGTATTATATCTATTGGGGGATATACAGCAATGTTATCTATATAGAGGTGGATAGAGGTGGATCCTGAATTCTGTAAATCTGGAGAGGAATAATACATGTCTCTGACAACTGTGCTCCAGGAAGAATGAGAGAAAATGGAGCAATAAGAAAATAGAGCTATTACAAATAGGAAAATTTTAAACTGGTGTCGTGCAAGGTGGTGGTAAGTTTTTTTATGAATCATAGTGCCCATCATTCTTTGCTTCCTCAAATTTAAGATTGTTTGCTTCTAAGCTTTATCTTTAGTTTGCCATGCGACTAAAAAGATAACGGTTATCAGCTTCCTCTGTTAAGTGAAGACTCCCCAGGGTTTGTTAGACAGTTTATAACTGAGAACTGTTCTCTTTAAGTTATATCCAAAGCTTTCAAACCTTTGGACATTGCCATTATAAATTGCAGAGTGTACTGCATTTCCTGCATTTTCAAAAACATAGTGGGGAGGCACAAGGAGTGAACCTGTCTTTGCTGATAGGGATCATACACCAACAGAAAAGCTCTTTATATGCATTTCTTGAGTTAGCATATTGATGGACTTGGTTATACACAGGAGTTCCCCCAGGTCATGCTTCCAGTTGAGCGTATATGTGAATTTAGGGCTATTTGCAGGGGACATGAGAGCTGAGTACAACAAAGTGATTAAGCCTTGTAGAGTGTAGATCGTTTAAGGAATGTTTTTATTGGGCAGTTGGTGCATTCTTGAAGAAGCATGCAGCCAAAATGGTCAGTATAGAAATACTAAAAAGAAATATGTTTGGTGGATTTTACAGTCTTTCTTGAGATATTGAATTGACCGCCAGGATGTTTTCATAAACTGGGAGGAATGAAGGATTGTGAAGAATGCCTGACAATAAGAGGTAGATAGAGATTAGGTTACTATAGTATTAAATCAAAAGAATCCCATGTTTTCTGGGGACTGCTGCAGAGTGGTTTCCAGCATGAAAGGGAGATTTGGAGAAATTTAAATCATGTTGCAGACTCAAATTGGTTGTCTACAATATTCAGGACCATAAATGGAACTCAGTTTGCATAGAGGGGCACCATGATTGCTATCTGGGCTACGGAGATTGGTCTCTATATATTCCATATGAATTTCAAGAGTTTCCTCTGTTCAGTTTGCAGATTATGGCTGGATATAGGAATTCTTAGAAGCCTGATGTAATGGAGCAGCTTGGTTCAGAGCTGAAGCTTGCATATTTTATCAAGGCAGAGGGAAAGGTATACAGTAGCACAATTCACACCAAGAATATATACTCAGCCTCACTTGTGGAGGAAAAGAAACATATATTTCTATGACAAATGAGAGAGAAAGAAAGAGAAAGCAACACTGCAAACAAGGTGAATAGGCTTTACCACACATCCAACTTTGCCATCCACCTCCTTGAGGGCACAAAGCCTACCCAAGAAGCTGTTTATTATGGTTGCTAGGAACTTGCCAGTATTTTTACATCAGCGTATTAAAGCTAAATTGATCTATAATTAGGCCAGAAGTTAGGATCTGATGCCAATTTAGACAACGTAGCAGTGGTAGCCTTCAGTGACTTCTGAGGGAAAAGGTTACCTTTTTTAATGAAATGAAAAGTAATTATTAAGTGTGATGTAAGGATCTGTTCTTCATTTGTTTAACTTCTTAAATTGTAAACAGTAATCTTTGAATATGTTTATCTTGTTTGGCATATTTCAGCTGATTGATGCAGAATTGTTTTAGTCCCTGGTCTATAGGGCTATAGGATTTTCTGTTTGGGTTTCATGAAAACTACATTCACTGGATTAAAGCATTACTAAAGGCAATTTTTGAAAATTAAAATAAAAAACATGTTATATTTACCTGCTCTGCAATACTATTGCACAAAGCAGCCCTGAACCCTCTCTTCTGGGGTCCCCCACTGTCGATCTGCAGGTTTGCTATGAGGGCAGATGTGTGGGCTCACTCCTGTGCTAGGCTGAGTGGGTCCATAGACACACAGGTTGCAGCTAATGTTTTAGCTTTAGAACCATTTTAAGTTGAATTAACAACTGAGGGTCCCAATTGCTCATATTTCATTTAGGCCAATGTATCCCATAAAATGCTGCAACATACTAGTTGCATGAGATGAAGATCTTTTATCAGTGGGTACTGAGATCTTTTATCAGCTCCATGTGGAATAATTCAGAAATCAGAATTAAAAAATGAAAGTGTTCTAAAACAATAATGATTTGATAAAATAAATACATACTGTAAATAAAATTAATAAAAATAATCCCAATCATGCATTGATATCCAGTCATCCATTGTGGATAAATAATAATATAATGACATGAAAAAATCAAAGTGCAACACTCTAAATACTTAAATAGATATGATAAATACATAAAATCCCAATAGTTCATGAAATGTCCAATTCATGATCTATGAATGAATAAAATGCTCCAATGTGCTTTACAGTCCCCAAAAAATTAGCAGCAACTCCTGTACACTAAATGCTATTATACAAGTATATTGTCAATAATCCGCACGAAACAAAATGTGCCACTCAAATGAAAATGTAAATAGTGTATAAAATGATGTAGTGCTTCACATTTATCAAGTTCTGGACATGTGCTCTTCAGTGCCTCTCCCTGCATGAGAATGCTCACTCACCAGAGCTAGTGAGCTATCTATGTATGCATTTAGAGTGTTGCGCTTTAAGATTTCATTTGATTATTTTAATATTTATCCACAGTGGATGACTGGATATGTATGGACAAGTGTGATTTTAATGAATTTTATTTATATATTTATTTCAGCCAATCATTAGTGTGTTTAGAGCACTGCACTTTAATTATTTGTCTACATTGGATGTATGGGGTGTACACTCAAGGGCAGCAGCTGGGACTTAAATGTATAGGGAACTATGTGGGTGAGTGCAGGTGATTTGATTAAATATTGTTCTAACATAATACTCAGCATGTATCTGACCCAGCTCTGTACTTTCCCATCCAGTATGTACCATTTGAAAGCAATACAATTAACAGAAGCCCCTGTATGTGGCATAGATATGTGATGTATTTGTTTTTATTTTGCACATGTTATCATATGTAACATTTCTCTTTTAAAAACATGTATTTATATGTATTAGACTGGTTTTGTTTATGTGCTAGGATGTAAACTAATATCTCTAAATTTGGAAAAAACACGGGGTGGGACTTTGCATGTGCCTCAGTGGAGTGCAAATAATGATTTATGACCCAGTATTTTGCAAAATGGTAAAATTAAAACCTTACTATCTGAATGGAGATACAATTTACTGTTTAGTTGACCCAGGTTGTGCAATTCCTGCTATAGAATATGAAGATGTGGCCTACTCATTTCGCAGGAACCTCGCTTTGTCAGGGCTTTTAAGAACAGCACAAACAGCGTGTAAATATAGAAGATATAAAGATGTCCTAAAGATACAAAATTGCGAAATTAGCTATATTATAAAATGATGTTAGGTAAAATGTTAATGATGCATATATAAAAACATAAAAAAAACTCCTACACAATTGTAAAAGATGCAGTTACAAGTCATATTTATTTATGTCAAGAGGTGTCCTATAGACACAGGAATACTCCATATAGAAACAAGGAAGGAAGCTAGTGAATATTCAAGTATTACATATAAGGCTTAGGCATTATTGATACCAAATATAACCGCTTGTAGCTTACCTTCAGGTTGCCTGTGCAGCATGTTGGTACGGGAGGGACAATGAGCCTGGGGAGCTCGTGCGAATACCCCACCGAGAAAGACACACAAGGCGGTCCCGCCTGTATATAAAATCATATGGTATAGTATAGTATAATACAGTATGATTGTGAGGCTGTGAGTGAGAGTAGGGGAAAAGGGGTGTAGACGTGATGGGAGCTGGGATGTAAAAAAAAAAGGAAAAATAAAAAGGGGGGGGGTGGTGTGGGGGTGATGGGAAGTGAATGAGAAACGAGAAGGAGAGGGAAAAGGAAAGAAGAGGGGGCTTGAAAACAAAGCAGAGAAATAAGAGAAAGGAGAGAACATTAGAAGAAGAATAAAGAGGAAGTGAAGAGGTGTAGATGGGAGGAAAGGGGGAAAGATGGAAAAAGGGAAGGGAGGCAAAAGAGTGAGAAGAAAATGTTTATTTTAAACGTGGAAATGACCAGCTGTGACCATGATACAGGAGTCTATGTGATTAAATCTCAAGATTTTTATTTGCACATCTGCAGTTTTCATTAATATGTGCTTGGTTTGTCTTTATTATCATTATCATTTTTTTCTGCAACATACATGTGCTTGTTTGCCCCTTTTGGGTTGGGGGTGCAATATTTATGCCAACCTCCATGGACTCCCAGCCCTGCCCATGTCTGCCCATTGCCTATGGGGTCCCTCTTCTTTCCATCTGGGACCCCATAGAGGCTTCCTTGTGGGCAAGCTGTCCGGGGATACTGACACTGGGTAGCTTCCGGGCTGTCTTTTTTCTGGCTCCCGGGCGTCTGCTCACTTGGAATGCAGCGCCCTTGACACACGCCCCCACCTGCGTCACTTCTAGTGCCACGCCGATACAATCCATCCCCTTTCTCCCTCCACCATTTTACTCCCACCCCTCCTCGACCGCCAATCACGGTGGAGGCTGCGGGAACGGCCTCCCTTCTTCTACCCTGGAAACTATGGGGGTGGGTTCAGGATCAGGGGTTGCACATGCACTTTCTAAGTGTGTGCCCCCTCGGCCTACTCTGTGGACAGGTGAGTCTGCTCCTGACACCCTGGATCCCTGATCCGGGCTGCACGATTGGCCGCAGGGAACTCTCCCCCTCGCCCCTCGGGGACAATCATGGCAGACCTCCCCTTCTCTCCTTAGAAGCTCCCAGTTTACCTGTCTCCTCTCAGTGGTCCATGTATTAAGGTAGTGAAAAAATGTTTGCACTCTAAGTCATTTTACAAGCAGGTATTCCTCTGTTTGTTTTCTTTTCCCCTTTTTCTTTTTAGTTTTGCAAGTTTGCTCATCCTGATTTAATCCAAATCCCCTGTCCTGCTGTGCTTAATTCAGGTCAAGGGGGACACAGTGGGTTCAATATACACTACTGTCACATTACACAGCCACATGTGTTTAAATTTTGCAACTATACAGTGGTGTGAAAAAGTGTTTGCCTCCTTCCTCATTTCCTGTTCCTTTGCATGTTTGTCACACTTAAGTGTTTCGGAACATCAAACCAATTTAAACAATAGTCAAGGACAACACAAGTAAACACAAAATGCAATTTGTAAATGAAGGTGTTTATTATTAAAGGTGAAAAAAAATCCAAACCATCATGGCCCTGTGTGAAAAAGTGATTGCCCCATAAACCTAATAACTGGTTGGGCCACCCTTAGCAGCAACAACTGCAACCAAGCGTTTGCGATAACGTGCAATGAGGCTTTTACAGCGTCCTGGAGGAATTTTGGCCCACTCATCTTTGCAGAATTGTCCTAATTCAGTTACATTAGAGGGTTTTCGAGCATGAACGGCCTTTTTAAGGTCATACCACAACATCTCAATAGGATTCAGGTCAGGACTTTGGCTAGGCCACTCCAAAGTCTTAATTTTGTTTTTCTTCAGCCATTCGGTGGTGGACTTGCTGGTGTGTTTAGGATCATTGTCCTGCTGCAGAACCCAAGTTCGTTTCAGCTTGAGTACACGAACAGATGGTCGGACATTCTCCTTCAGGATCTCTTGGTAGACAGCAGAATTCATAGTTCCTTTTATCACGGCAAGTCTTCCAGGTCCTGAAGCAGCAAAACAGCCCCAGACCATCACACTACCACCACCATATTTTACTGTTGGTATAATGTTCTTTTTATGAAATGCAGTGTTCCTTCTACGCCAGATATACTTGGACACACACCTTCCAAAGAGTTCCACTTTTGTCTCATCGGTCCACAGAATGTTGTCCCAAAAGTCTTGGGGATCATCAAGATGTGTTGTGGAGAAATTGAGACGAGCTTTGATGTTCTTTTTGCTCAGCAGTGGTTTTCTCCTTGGAACTCTGCCATGCAGGCCATTTTTGCCCAGTCTTTTCCTGATGGTGGAGGCATGAACGCTGACCTTAACTGAGGCAAGTGAGGCCTGCAGTTCCTTGGACGTTGTTGTGGGGTCTTTTGTGACCTCTTGGATGAGTCGTCGCTGCGCTCTTGGGGTAATTTTGGGCGGCCGGCCGGCCACTCCTGGGAAGGTTCACCACTGTTCCATGTCTTCGCCATTTGTGGATAATGGCTCTCACTGTGGTTCGCTGGATTCCCAAAGCTTTGGAAATGGCTTTATAACCCTTTCCAGACTGATAGATCTCAATTACTTTCTTTCTCAATTGTTCCTGAATTTCTTTGGGTCTCGGCATGATGTGTAGCTTTTAAGGATCTTCTGGTGGACCTTACTGTGTCAAGCAGCTCCTATTTAAGTGATGCCTTGATTGTGAACAGGTGTGGCAATAATCAGGCCTGGGTGTGGCTAGAGAAATTGAACTCAGGTGTGGACAACCACAGTTATAGTATGTTTTAACAAGGGGGGCAATCACTTTTTCACACAGGGCCATGATGGTTTGGATTTTTTTTCACCTTTAATAATAAACACCTTCATTTACAAATTGCATTTTGTGTTTACTTGTGTTGTCCTTGACTATTGTTTAAATTGGTTTGATGTTCCGAAACACTTAAGTGTGACAAACATGCAAAGGAACAGGAAATGAGGAAGGGGGCAAACACTTTTTCACACCACTGTACATATATACCCTTATTTTAAAATCTAGGTAAGCCATTTCCATTTACACACACTTTATCTCTCATCCTCTCCCTTTCTCTCTTTCTTACCCCCCCTCCTCCTCTCCTGCCCTACTCTTTACTCTTTTTTTCCCTCCTTTTCCCCTTCCCCCCCTCCTTCCCTTTCTTCCCTTTCCCTCTCCTTTCTCTACAAATCTTCCCCTCCCTTTCCTCCCCCTTCTCTGTTTTCCCATTTCTTTCTTTTCTCTTTCCTTTCCCCTTCTCACCTTTTTGCCTCCGTTCCCTTTTTCCATCTCTATCTCTCCCCCTTTCCTCCCCATCTACCCTTCCCTCCACCTAATTTCCTTCCCTTTCCTTCACTCTCTTTTCACTTCTCACTTTTCCTCTTTATTCTTCTTCTAATGTTCTCTCCTCTCTCTTATTTCTTTGCTTTGTTTTTAAGCCCCCTCTTCTTTCCTTTCCCCTCCCTTCTCATTTCTCATTCACTTCCCATCACACCCACACCACCCCCCCCTTTTTTTTACATGGCTCCCATCACATCCACACCCCTTTTCCCCTACTCTCACTCGCAGCCTCACCATCATACTGTATTATACTATACTGTGCCATATCATTTTATATACAGATGGGTCTGCCTTGTTTGTCTTTCTCTGTGGAGCTTGGCAGGGTATCCCCACGGGCTCCCGTGGCTCATTGTCCCTCTCGGACTGACATGCTGCACATGCAACCTGAAGGTAAGCTGCAAGCGGTTATATTTGGTATCAATAATGCCTAATCCTTGTATTTAAAACTTGAATATTCAATAGATTATTTCTTTGTTTCTATATGGAGTATTCCTGTGTCTATAGGACACAGCTGGACTTAAATAAACATGACTTGTAACTGTATCTTTGTTAAAAATAATATTTTCATGATGTTATATTAGGATTTTGTACCAAAGGGTAATTATAAAACATCCTACAACGGTGTAGGAGTTTTTTAAATGTTTTTTATATATGCATCATTAACATTTTACCTAACATCATTTTATGATATAGCTAATTTCACAATTTTGTCTCTTTAGAACATCTTTAATATTTACACGCTGTTTGTGCTATTCTAAAAGGCCCTGACAAAGCAGGGTTCCTGTGAAACACGTAGGTCACATCTTCCTAGTCTATACCAGGACTCCCACAACCTGGGTCAACTAAACAGTAAATTGTATCTCCATTCAGATTGTAATGTTTTACTATTCCCATCTAAGGATGGCAAATAAAGTATCTGCATATACTTTTTAAACAAAACACTGTGTCATAAATCATTATTTACACTCCACTGAGGCACATGCAAAATCCCACCCCGTGTTTTTCCAAATTTTGTTCCTACTAGGGATGGTGCCTCTGTGTGAGTTATAATTATTTCCTGTTCACCCCACCCCCATTTACCTAACATCTCTCTCTAAACACAAGGCAAGATGGAGTTACGAAGCTATGTTTATGATTTTTTTCAATATTTATTACATATTTGCAAGCCATGAGTGCATATTTAGGTGATTACTAACATTCAGATTAATGTTCACAGCTACTCAGATACATTATGACAAGTCTATCAATATCCTTATCCTAATAACAAAACATAATTGTATTATGCCACTAATTAAAGAATTTCCCTTTTTACTCACAATGATAAAGATCACTTCCAATTTAGGCTTTTAGATCCTGTTGATATCATCACTTACCATAAGAGATGATCCCCTATGGTTCTGAATCTTCTCTCTTGTCCCAAGAGATCCTGCCTACAATATAAAATGGTGGTAAATCACTTTAACTTTAGAGAAAATGTGAGAAAAGCCAAATAATATCAAAACATTATTATATCACTTTAAACAATTCTATCTAGTCTACAAGGCATATCAAACAATTAATTAAAGATACATTTTAAACATAGTAGTTACATAAAAAAATGTCATTTTTGATTTATGTATTAATTTACAACTCCATTTAACTGTGAACTACATTTCATCAGTTCACAATTAATTTTCATTCTTAACTTCTAACCATTCTTTAACATGACAGGTGAGAATCTCTCGAGAGATACTATTGCTATAATAAATTAAAATACCTAAGCTGTCCTTTTAAAAGTTCATCTGTAGATAAGTACCACAAAACTGTAGAAATAGGTTTCTGTTAATGTGTATTAACTTATTTCATTATATTTTCTATCGAAAGAACAAAATTGGCTGATAAAATCAAATTGAAATAAATTCTTATAGAGGTTTCAGGTGACTATCTAGGCCTTGATCTTGTAAAATATAAAATATCCTAACTCAAAAGTACACCCATCATGTGTTGTTCTTGTTGCCAATAGGTAATGAGCTATTAAGAATTTAATAAGGCTATTTAAGGTGTATTTTAGCTGTTCTGTTGGAATGTAAATACTGAAAATTGGCATCAAACTCTACAGTTTGAATAATCTCTTTAAACCAGTGTTATCTGCAAACATGTGTTAGGTGCTCAGTATTATTATAAATAAAAATCCAAATGTGCACTCATTGTGCACTCACTGTGTTGTGTATTTCTAGTTGGGAAAACTCTTTTTTAATGTTGATATTCTAGTAATGGTAATTACATTGGTTACACTACAACTGTGCCTATCAGCTACAGGACAAGAAAGCAGTAATCCCTATATCTACAAACATTTGAGAGTCCTTTTTTCAAATGAACTTCTTTGTCTTGAAAATACATTAGAGCTATCTGTTAATAAGAAGATTTTACAAATGCCACAAGTGGTGACTGAAAACACACCGCAAATCTCTGCATAGCAGTCATTCAAATTATAAAGCTTAAAGAGACTATTGAAAAACCTAAAAAAAGTGGTCTGCCTGCAAAGAAGAAAATGAACATTTCCATGTTCTGCCAGCACTGCCAATCACTGTTTTGAAGAGATAAGCTTTTTGTAAGATCTTCTACATCTACAACATCCAGAAATAGGGGTTACCTGGTCCCCCTCTGTGCTCTGTAGTTTTATCTGACAGCCCTTCAGGACATAGCACTGCCATGAGGGCCAGCTGAAGAACACCACACTACACAATAGGTGACCAGGCATCCAACACACTTGGAAGTGCAGAAGATTCTTTGGCATACTTAGCTCCTCAAGATAGTGCAGTGGTCAGTGGGACATGTAGTTATGTTTTTTTTTTAACAGAAATCATACTTACCTAGGTGGATGCAGCATTGGTCTGGCTCTCTGCCGTTCCCCCCTTCTCCCCACATGCTCACTGGAGCTCTGGGCTGTTGAGGGAGGCCATATGATCATGATCTTTCTTCACCCTGGACTGTCTCTATTTCATCAGCTGACAGATGGCTTCAGTCCACTGTTTGCTGTAAACAGGACACAGGTGTGCAGAACGAACTGCACTCCTATGATCCACAAGAGAAGTACAGCCGAATGAGCTTTAATTACTCTCTTTACAGGAAGGCCTAATTTTAATTTTTTTTTTTTAATAAAAGCTTATTTAAATTGACTAATAATAATGCAAGCATTGTGTATATATATATATATATATATATATATATATATATATATATATATATATATATATATATATATATATATATATATATATATATATATATATATATAAATAAAGTATCTCACAAAAGTGAGTACACCCCTCACATTTTTGTAAATATTTTATTACATCTTTTCACGTGCCAACACTGAAGAAATGACACTTTGCTACAATGTAAAGTAATGAGTATACAGCTTGTATAACAGTGTAAATTTGCTGCCCCCTCAAAATAACTCAACACACAGCCATTAATGTCTAAACTGCTGTCAACAAAAGTGAGTACACCCCTAGGTGAAAATGTCCAAATTAAGCCCAAAGTGTCAATATTTTGTGTGGTCACCACTATTTCCCAGCACTGCCTTAACCCTATTGGGCATGGAGTTCACCAGATCTTCACAGGTTGCCACTGGAGTCCTCTTCCATTCCTCCATGACAACATCACAGAGCTGGAGGATGTTAGAGACTTTGTGCTCCTCCACCTTATGTTTGAGGTTGCCTCACAGGTGCTCAATAGGGTTTAGGTCTGGAGACATACTTGGCCAGTCCATCACCTTTACCCTCGGCTGCTTTAGCAAGACAGTGGTCATCTTGGCAGTGTATTTGAGGTTGTTATTATGTTGGAATACTGCCCTGTGGCCCAGTCTCCGAAGGGAGGGGATCATGCTCGGCTTCAGTATGTCACAGAACATTTGGCATTCATGGTTCCCTCAATGAACTGTACCTCTCCAGTGCCAGCAGCACTCATGCAGCCCCAGACCATGACACTCCCACCACCATGCTTAACTGTACGCAAGACACACTCGTCTTTGTATTCCTTACCTGGTTGCCACCACACATTGTAGTGCAGAGAAAAGAGAGTCTCACCGCTCCAGGAACACACATACAGATAGTGAACTGTTCTCTCAGCCCGGAAGCCACAGGTGCTGGCAATTGCCCATAGCAACAGACGAAAGTAGGCTCTGGACTGCCGCACTCTTCAGAAAAAATGCCTTTCTTTATTAAAAAGTCACATGAAAAACCCAACAAACACAGCAGACAAAAAAGCTGACGTTTCGCATTAGCAGTAGTGCTTAATCATAACCAATCATAGATGGGCTATGATTAAGCACCACTGCTAGTGTGAAACGTCAGCTTTTTTTTGTCTGCTGTGTTTGTTGGGTTTTTGATGTGACTTTTTAATAAAGAAAGGTATTTTTCTGAAGAGTGCGGCAGTCCAGAGTCTACTTTTGTCTGTTGCCACCACACATGCTTGACACCATCTGAACCAAATAAATTTATCTTGGTCTCATCAGACCACGGGACATGGTTCTAGTAATCCATGCCCTTAGTCTGCTTGTCTTTGGCAAACTGTTTGCGGGCTTTCTTGTGCATCATCTTTAGAAGAGGCTTCCTTCTGGGATGACAGCCATGCAGAACTATTTAATGCAGTGTGCGGCGTATGGTCTGAGCACTGAAAGGCTGACCCCCCACCCTTTCATCCTCTACAGCAATGCCGGCTGCATTCATGTGTCTATTTCCCAAAGACAACCTCTGGATAAGACGCTGAGCATGGATACTGATCTTTTTTCCTTGACCATGGCGAGGCCTGTTCTGAGTAGAACATGTCCTGTTAAACCACTGTATGGTCTTGGCCACCGTGCTGCAGCTCAATTTCAGGGTCTTGGCAATCTTCTTATAGCTTAGGCCAGTGATGGCGAACCTTGGCACCTCAGATGTTTTGGAACTACATTTCCCATGATGCTCAACTACACTGCAGAGTGCATGAGCATCATGGGAAATGTAGTTTCAAAACATATGGGTTGCCAAGGTTCGCCATCACTGGCCTAGGACATCTTTATGTAGAGCAACAATTCTTTTTTCCAGATCCTCAAAGAATTCTTTGCCATGAGTGCCATGTTGAACTTCCAGTGACCAGTATGATAGAGTGAGAGCGATAACACCAAATTCAACACACCTGCTCCCCATTCACACCTGAGACCTTGAAACACTAACGAGTCACATGACACTGGGGAGGGAAAATGGCTAATTGGGCCCAATTTGGACATTTTCATTTAGGGATGTACTCACTTTTGTTGCCAGAGGTTTAGACATTAATGGCTGTGTGTTATTTTGAGGGGACAGCAAATTGACACTGTTATACACGTTGTACACTCACTGCTTTACATTGTACAGGCCATGTGGATGCCCTGTACACATGGTCGGACATTCTGACGCCAAAATCCGTCTGTTTTTTTCCAAAGGATTTTGGCCCAAACTTGTCTTGCATACACATGGTCGCAAAAAGTTGTCGGAAAATCCGATCGTTCAGAACGAGGTGACGTAAACTACGTACGACTTGACTATAAAGAGGCCAGTAGCCAATAGCTTTCGTCTCGTAATTTCTTCTGAGCATGCATGACACTTTGTCTGTTGGAATTGTCTACACACGATCGGAATTTGAACGATAGGATTTTGTGTTGTCGGAAAATTTTAAATCCAGCTCTCAATCTTTGTGTGTCAGAAATTCCGATGGAAAAAGTCGGCTGGAGGCCACACACGATCGGGTTTTCCAACAACACGATCCGATCGCACATTATCCATCGTAAAGTCCGACCGCTTGTACAGGGCATTAGTCTGCCTGTAAAATGGCGCATATGTGCGATGTGTAGAACACCCGCAGCAATAATGACATTTCTAAAGAAAAAATGTAATTCAAACTTGCTCGCACTGTAATGTATTTCCGGCTCCTGGCAATATAGCTGAAAAACCAATGAAAAAAGGCATGGGGTCCCCCCCATTCTATACCAGGCTGTCATGGTTATGCATTAGAGTTGTTCTCCTTACCTGTCTGCATGTGTTCATTTCTAGAGACCAGCCGAGCTTCACCTGACTGCTTTTATTTCCTTCCTCTGGAATGGCTCCACCCTAGCCCCTATCAGACTACACTATATTAACCTTTGCACTGCTAGCCTATCCTGCTGATCAACCTTTGTGTATTAGCTTCCTGTTTCCTGTCGTGTGCTCTGCTTCCGATTTCCGTTACCGACCTTGGCGTGTTCTGACCATCCCTGCTTGCCTGTGACCCTGACCTATTGGCGTGTACCCGACTATTCTGTTCTGCTTGTGGCCCCGACCTTGGCTTTGTCCCTCACCATCCCTATCCTCCTGTTACCTACTGTGGGTGTGAGCTGGGGGACCCTGGGGGTCGCGACCTGGAGCCAGTTGCAGCCAAGACCATCTTCACCACTCGAAGCTCTGGTGAACACCAGCTGGCTCTTAGACTCCGCGCCCCGGGGAATCTTACGCTCTTACCCCAGTGGGATCTGTCCCCTGTCTGCAGCCGTCAGCCGTAGGGTCCACAGCCTTGCGGTGCATCCCCAACCTTACGGTGTGCACCTGTCACCTGGGCTCTAGGTGACCTGACAGTTTGATCAGCCATGGACCCGGCTGACGTGCCGCTCCCTGCAGTCGATCCATTGCAGGGCATAGTGCGGAGACTCGAGACCCAGGAATCTAATCAGACTCAGGTGATGCGATTCCTCCAGGATCTGGCTTCTCGCTTCGAGCAGCTACAGGCTTCCTTGGGAACCCCGAACCCGCAGCCTCAAGTACAGTCTGCGACTGCACCTATCGCACCAGTCGCATCCACGCATTCATTAGTACTGCCTGCTCCGTCCCGTTTCTCTGGGGACTCCAAGGCCTGCAGGGGCTTCCTCAGCCAATGCACCATTCATTTTGAGCTCCAGCCTCAAAACTTTCTATCCGATCGGGCAAAGGTAGCCTATATCATTTCCCTCCTCTCCGGTGAAGCTTTAGCCTGGGCTGCCCCCCTGTGGGAGAAAAATGATCCAGTGGTTTCCAGCCTGTCCGACTTCTTGAAGCTCTTTCGTAACATCTTTGAGGAGCCAGCTCGGGTTTCTTCTGCGGCTAGTGCCCTTTTACGCCTTCGCCAAGAATCTGGTTCAGTGGGCCAATATGCACTTCAGTTCCGTATCCTTACAGCGGAATTGAGCTGGAACAATGAGGCCCTGGTCGCAACCTTTTTACATGGCCTCTCAGACCGAGTGAAGGACGAATTAGCAGGAAGAGCTATCCCCGCCGGTCTAGACGAAGTCATTTCCTTATGTAATCAAATTGACATTCGCTTCCAGGAGAGGTCCTTAGAAAAAAGACGCCAGCACCCCCCAGGTTCTAGTCAGCCTGAGCTTTTTCCCCGTCGCCCTGTGGAGCATCCTCCGTCTGCTGAGGAGCCCATGCAGCTGGGCCGGACCAGACTAACCCCCGAAGAACGTGCTAGACGCAGAACTCTGGGCTTGTGTCTTTATTGTGGGGGAAAGGGTCATTTTCGTGACTCCTGCTCGATCCGTCCGGGAAACGCTCGGGTCTAATACATTTGGAAGGTGGAGTATTGGACCCAGAAACATCACCTTCTCGTCTCCTTCTTCCGGTGTTCCTCCATGTAGGCACTTCTCCCCAATCAGTCCTAGCATATCTGGACTCCGGGGCTGCCGGCAATTTTATGGACTGGAGAACTGCCTCTTCTATGAAGCTTACCCTTTCTCCCCTCGCTACTCCACTAGTAGTCTCGGCAATTGATGGCACTGTGCTCCCAGGGGGTCCTATCCGTTTCCAGACGCTACCTATTAGGATGTCGGTAGGGATACTCCACCAGGAGTGGATCTCCTTCCTCATCCTACCCAAGGCCTCTACCCCCATTGTATTGGGTCTTCCTTGGCTGCAGCTCCACTCGCCACATGTGGACTGGGTATCTGGGCAGATCCTGGCCTGGGGTCCTTCGTGTTTCTCGTCTTGTCTTTCCAAGGTGACCCCCAAGAGGAAACTTCCCATTGCTACCACATCTGTCTCGTCCGATCTTCCTGCGGCTTATAGCGATTTCCGGGATGTGTTCTGTAAGAAGTCTGCTGAGGTACTTCCTCCTCACAGATCTTTTGACTGTGCTATTGACCTTGTTCCTGGAGCAACCCTGCCCAGGGGTCGTACCTACCCTTTATCCATTCCAGAGACCCAAGCCATGTCTGAGTATGTCGCTGAGAATTTGGAGAGAGGTTTCATCCGGAAATCCTCATCGCCTGCAGGAGCAGGGTTCTTTTTCGTTGCCAAAAAGGATGGCACCCTCAGGCCCTGCATTGACTATAGAGGTTTAAACGCTGTGACTATTAAAAACCGTTACCCCTTACTTCTAATATCTGAGCTATTTGACAGGTTGAAGGGGGCTTCCATTTTCACTAAATTGGATCTCAGAGGTGAATACAATCTCATTTGAATACGAGAAGGTGACGAATGGAAGACCGCATTTAACACTAGGGACGGGCATTACGAGTACTTGGTTATGCCTTTTGGTTTGTGTAATGCTCCAGCTGTGTTCCAGAACTTTGTCAATATTCAGGGATCTACTGTACCAGTTTGTTGTCATCTATCTGGATGACATTCTCATCTTTTCCCAAAATCTGCCTGCTCACAGAAACCATGTACGCACCGTACTTCAGCGCCTTAGAGAGAACAATCTCTATGCCAAGATGGAGAAATGTTCCTTTGAATGTTCCGAGGTCCTGTTTCTGGGATGTTTTGTTTCTAGTGAGGGTCTTCGCATGGATCCCGGAAAGGTCTCTGCCATTACCAACTGGCCCCTTCCTGCTAGCCTCAAGGCCACACAGCGCTTCCTTGGCTTCACAAATTATTATAGGCAGTTCATAAGGAATTACTCTTCCATTGCTGCGCCTATTATCGCTTTGACCAAGAAGGGTGCTAATGCCAAAGACTGGTCTTCCGAGGCTGTCTCTGCGTTTCACGATCTGAAACAGGCCTTTGTCTCTGGACCCCTCTTGAGGAGACCAAATCCTGAAGACCCATTTTTTATTGAAGTAGACGCTTCTTCGATGGGGGTGGGAGCTGTGCTTCTTCAGGACTTTGAGAAGAAACGTCAACCATGTGCGTTCTTCTCCAAAAAAAATTCTCAGGCAGAGAGAAATTATGCCATTGGTGATCGGGAACTTCTCGCAATTAAATTGGCGTTGCAGGAGTGGCGTCATCTCTTGGAAGGTTCCCCTCACTCCATAACGATCTTTACTGATCATAAGAATCTACAGTACCTACAGAATGCTAAACGTCTGAACCCCAGACAGGCCAGGTGGAGTCTCTTCTTTTCTCGTTTTAAATTCACGATTACGTACAAACCTGGTTCCTGCAACGGTCGAGCTGATGCGCTCTCTAGGTCATTTGACACCTTGGACGAGGAGTCCAACCCTGATCCTGAGCCGATCATTCCTACCTCTTGCATTGTTGCCCATTCTACCACCCTGGAATCAAAGATTCCTCCTGGTAAGACCTTTGTTCCCACGGAGCTAAGAACCAAGATCCTTCGTTGGGGACATGATTCCAAGATGGCAGATCATGCTGGGTTCCTCCGATCCTTCCTGCTTATCAGTCGTCACTACTGGTGGCCTAATCTCCGCTCGGATGTTAAAGACTATGTTAAGGCTTGTCACGTCTGTGCTCAGTCTAAATCTTCCACTCAAGCCCCTGCTGGTCTTCTCATGCCCTTGCCCATTCCTAAGGAGCCCTGGTCTCATATCGCCATGGATTTTATCACTGATCTTCCACTATCGGAGAATAATACGGCCATTTGGGTAGTAATCGATCGGTTCTCCAAGATGGCTCATTTTGTTCCTCTTCCTGGTCTCCCTTCTGCCCCTGCCTTGGTTCCCATTTTTGTACGAGAGATTTTCCGCCTTCATGGTGTTCCTTCGCATGTCGTCTCGGACAGGGGTGTGCAATTTACTTCTCGTTTTTGGGGAGCCTTTTGCAAATCCCTCGACATTACCTTGGATTTTACCTCTTCTTATCATCCCCAATCCAATGGCCAGACTGAGAGAGTTAATTAGGAGTTAGAGGTCTTTCTCCGTACCTTGGTCTCTGCCCATCATGATGATTGGGCATCACTATTACCGTGGGCTGAGTTCTCCCACAATAATCATGTTAACGTCAGTTCTCAGAAAACACCCTTCCTCACTGTTTATGGAAGACATTATAAGCTTCCCCTTCCTATGATTTGTTCTTCTGACATTCCAGCTTTGGCTACTGTTCAGGAATCATTCAATTCCATGTGGGCTGATGTTCATGATTCCCTCCAGAAAGCTGCCAACAAATTCAAGAGTTTTGCTGACCGTCGCAGGCGTAAGCCACCCTCTTTTCAGCCAGGAGACAAAGTCTGGCTCTCCACCAGGAACATCAAACTCCGGGTTCCTTCCCTCAAATTTGCCCCAAGATTCATTGGCCCATACACCATAATTTCTAAACTGAATCCGGTTTGTTTCAAGCTCCAGATTCCCAAAAGCCTCAAAATCTCGAACTCCTTCCATGTTGCCCTTCTAAAGCCGTTAGTCCTCAATAAGTTCTCTCGTCCCTCCCCTACCATAGCACCGGTCTCTGAGGATGATCAGGAGTACGAGGTTAGCCAAATTTTGGATTCCCGACTCTGTAGAGGCATTCTCCAGTACCTCATGCACTGGAAAGGTTTTGGTCCTGAGGAGAGGTCGTGGATTTCGGCTTCCGAGGTCTTTGCACCTCGTCTGTTGAGGAAGTTTCATTTGAAGGTCCCCTCTAAACCTGGTCCCAGGCGGGGGAGGGGAGGCCTCGTAAGAGGGGGGGTACTCTCATGGTTATGCATTAGAGTTGTTCTCCTTACCTGTCTGCATGTGTTCATTTCTAGAGACCAGCCGAGCTTCACCTGACTGCTTTTATTTCCTTCCTCTGGAATGGCTCCACCCTAGCCCCTATCAGACTACACTATATTAACCTTTGCACTGCTAGCCTATCCTGCTGATCAACCTTTGTGTATTAGCTTCCTGTTTCCTGTCGTGTGCTCTGCTTCCGATTTCCGTTACCGACCTTGGCGTGTTCTGACCATCCCTGCTTGCCTGTGACCCTGACCTATTGGCGTGTACCCGACTATTCTGTTCTGCTTGTGGCCCCGACCTTGGCTTTGTCCCTCACCATCCCTATCCTCCTGTTACCTACTGTGGGTGTGAGCTGGGGGACCCTGGGGGTCGCGACCTGGAGCCAGTTGCAGCCAAGACCATCTTCACCACTCGAAGCTCTGGTGAACACCAGCTGGCTCTTAGACTCCGCGCCCCGGGGAATCTTACGCTCTTACCCCAGTGGGATCTGTCCCCCGTCTGCAGCCGTCAGCCGTAGGGTCCACAGCCTTGCGGTGCATCCCCAACCCTACGGTGTGCACCTGTCACCTGGGCTCTAGGTGACCTGACACAGGCCCTTCAGGTCTGGTATGGATTTTAAGGAAAACTCCATGCCAAAATTAAAAAAAAAATTGGTGTGGGCCCCCCAAAATCAATACCAGACCTTTTTTACGAGCATGCAGCCTGGCAGGTCAGGATGGGGGGATGAGTGAGTGCCCCCCACCTGAACAATACTAGGCCACATGTCCTCAACATGGGGAGGGTTCTTTGGGGTGCACCCCAAAGCACCTTGTCCCCATGTTGATGGGACAAGGGTCTCTTCCCGACAACCTTGGCCAGTGGTTGTCGGGGTCTGCGGGCGGAGGGCTTATCGGAATTTGGAAGCCCCGTTTAACTATGTGAATTGGTATTGGGTACATCGTACCCCAAAAAAATGTGGGTACCATTCACCCTAAATAAAAGTAAAAACCACAAGAGATAGTTTTTGACAATTCCTTTATTAAAAAAAAAAAAATTAGTGTCTCACGAACCACCATCATTCATGCCACCCGACAGATCTGAAAAATAGAAAACACAAAAAAAAACTCTGCCTCCATGGGAGGCCTCCCGCTGACTGCTGTCTTTTCACTCTAAGACCTTGTACACACGGTCGGACATCCCGATGGACAATGTCCGATAGAACCGTGTTGTCGGATAATCCGACAATGTGTGGGCTCCATCGGACTGTTTCCGTCGGAATATCTGATGGACCAAGTTTGAGAGCTGGGCTATAAAATTTTCCATGATCCGATCACGTCAGTTCCGATCGCGTGTAGTAATCGATATAGCACATTCGTCACGCTGCAATGTTAAAAATTATTTCATGCAGTGCATTCTCTGTTTCTTTACAATGCTACAAGAATGAAGTTGTTTTGCTGCTTATATTCACACACACACACTTCTACCAAACGTATTTCTTTATTCTTTTTACTCATTTCATCAATACAATATTTTCATTTGTCACATCTCCCCAATCTTTTTTTTTTTATAATTTTGTGGTTTGTTTTTTTAATCAACATTTACTTTTTTGACAGTTTGCTCATCTTTGCATTTTTTTTGGTGTGTTTTGTGTGTCAACTTACCACAACACCATTATTATCTTTTTAATTTATTGTTTTCTTTTTTAATCTACAGGAGGTTGTTTGGTGTTGGTGCCCCTTGTTATCCATTTGACTTTTGAAATGTACCTGCCTACTCACAAATAAACTGTCCTTTTTGAAGTAAAACACATAGGCAAGTATTTCTTCAACCAAAAAAAACCTTTATTTAGGTGTCAAACAAATAAACAGGAAGGCAACGCTGGAGAAACTGGTCAATTTGGCAAAGCCTTTGGACCCCAGGGAAGACATGAACTAATTTGAAAATGCAAAATTGGTGGCCTGAGGAGTAAATATCTCAGGGAGAGCAGTCTGGTCCAGAAGTTCAAGAGATCAGGAAGATGCCATCTATGTCCTCAGGCTGTGGTCCTACAAGAGGCTGCATCTTCTGTCAGACCAGACTGAACCCAGGCCATCACTCTCTGGTCTTCCTTGGGCACTTCCCTCCAGGCTTCCTTCCAGGCTGTGGCTTGGTTCCTGTAGTTGTGGCAGGAGGAGGAGGAGGAGGGCGATGGATCGACCTCCTGGCTGCCACTTGCCACAGCCTCCTCCCAGCTGAGGTATTCCTGTGTATGAAAATGGGACATCGTTTTAGTTTTTTGGTCATCACATCAATCACACAATTTTGTATTCATGACTGTTGCAAATTGAATGTTACCAAATAGATTAGACTATCATTCTGAGCCCAGCATTTTTCATTCTTGTCCCAATCATTTTTGGTCACCACTGTCTATTGAGATGTAAACCACTTTGTTAAATCAAAACTTACTGATCAATAATAACATCTAGTTAACATCATTAAATGTACGACAAGAAATATGTTCAACAATGCTATACCTGTCTCAAGCTGGGCCCCTCCACATGTTGCTGCCTGGAAGGCCCAGGTTGGACATCGGAAGCCTCAGCTGGGGGTGAAGGAAGCCTTGAAGGAAGACTGGAGAGTGGTGGTGAGGGTTCCCCCTGGTCTGCCATAAAATGCAGCCTCTTGTAGTACAACATCCTGGGGTAATAAATGTAATCTGGATCTCCTGATCTCAGGGAATTTTGGTGCTTCTTTCGCTCCCTGAGATATATACACCTCAGGGCACCAACATTGCCCTTCACATAGGTCATGTCTGCCATGGGGACCACGTCACCAAAGCAAGCAATTTCTCCAGCGCTGCCTTCTTCTTTCTTAGGTCATTATAAAAGGCTCCCTGAGCAGATCAATGAATAGCCCTATAAAATTTGATTGCTTGAAAGGATCCATCTTGTCTGCAAGACACAACACAAGACAAACCCTAATAATAATGCCATGCTAAACTCTCCTAATCTTGTCCCAACATAGGCCTATATAGGAGCAGTATAGGCTAGTGATGTACCAAGTTAAAAATTGTACCTTTGTTTGCACGATCGTCCTCCCTCTGCTCACAGATTGTACGTACGACACACGCGTGTTGTGTTTTATCTACAGTGCGCATGCGTGAAACTCCGCCCGCCCCTGATGTTCTTTCTAGACTATTCCCCGCCCCTTCTCTTTCAGCGCAGTGGGGAGAGCACATGGCGGAGACACAGCAGGTGCACACTAATAATAGTTCCACTAATGAGGAGGAGGGCGAGGAAAGCCCAGAGCCTGAAACGTCCCGATCCTGGAGGAGAAGATTTAAGGCCTCAAATATGTCTTTTGGAGAGATGTTGGAGATGGTGGACATATTGAAGAAGAACGACTATGATAGGAAGTATGGACCTTACCCAAACCCAAATATCAGAAAGGCCAAGATC
Organism: Lithobates pipiens; assembly: GCF_037356315.1. Taxonomy (NCBI): domain Eukaryota; kingdom Metazoa; phylum Chordata; class Amphibia; order Anura; family Ranidae; genus Lithobates; species Lithobates pipiens. Next base: position 186,722,536 of record NW_027507903.1, read on the forward strand.
ACGACTACAGTTGTGAAGAGTCTTCAGAAGAATTTTGGGGTATGACGATCCAAGGATCAACTGAGAATACGCTGGTCAGACCTGAAACTGAGGGAGCACGATCAGTACAGAAGGATCAAGCGAGTTCTTCAAAAAAGTACCGTATATACTCGAGTATAAGCCGAGATTTTCAGCCTCTTTTTTGAGGCTGAAAGTGCCCCCCTCGGCTTATACTCGAGTCATCGCTGTCTGCCCGCTCGATCAGCGTGTCGAGCAGACAGACAGCGGCCATTCTATTCAAAAGCCGCGCCTCCGGCTCCGCCTTCGCCTGTGATAGGCGGAACACTGAATTTCCCAGCAGCCTGTGTTCCGCCTATCACGGACATCGTATCATCCTCGTACTACGGACGAGGATGATACGACGTCTGTGATAGGCGGAACACAGGCTGCTGGGAAATTCAGTGTTCCGCCTATCACAGGCGAAGGCGGCGGCGCAGCTTTTGAACTTTACAATGGCCGCCGACGAAGAGGGCACGGGACGGCACGGCACAGGACGGGACGGGACGGGGGCAAGGCAAGGCAAGGCAAGGCACGACACGACACGGGACGGGACGGATGCAAGGAGGCAAGGCACGGCACGGGACGGAACGGAGGCAAGGAGGCAAGGCACGGGACGGAGGCTCGGGACAAAGGTAGGCTGGACACACACACACACACACACACACACACACACACACACACACGGATGGAGACACACACACACACACACGGATGGAGACACACACAGGGATGGATGGATGGATGGAGACACACACACACAGGGATGGATGGATGGATGGATGGAGACACACACACACAGGGATGGATGGATGGATGGACACACACACACAGGGATGGATGGATGGATGGACACACAGGGATGGATGGACGGACACACAGGGATGGACGGACACACAGGGATGGACGGACACACAGGGATGGACGGACACACACACAGGGATGGACAGGCATGTCTCACCCTCGGCTTATACACGAGTCAATAAGTTTGCCAGTTTTTTTGGGGGTAAATTGGGGGCCTCGGCTTATATTCGGGTCGGCCTATACTCGAGTATATACGGTAAGTAGTTGTTGTGTGTTCATATTATTATTATTGCTTGCATACTGCTCCATGTGCTTTGATTTAATGTTGTACAGCTTAAAATTGCACTTCACTACATTTGTTCACACTACAGGTAAGTATTCCAGCTTTCGAAAGTGTCAAAAATAATGTTTTCATCTTTGAACTCTGCCAAAAAACACAATTGTACGACACTTCCAAGCAATGATTCATATTCCTATTTCTGCCCTCTGTATGCTAAGTATTCCTTTTTTACATTCTCATAGGGGAGAGAAGACTCGGGACGTCTGAGGACACAGGGACCCCATACCTCCCAAAGAAGGGGAAATACCAACACCAGAAGCAGAGGAGTAGGAGGAAGAAGGAGAGATTGTTGAAATTGGCCAAATTGTCACAGCAGGTGAGTGTCGGAGACCACAGCTTCCGGTAAGCTAATCAATGTATGTCTGCATATTTATAATACATGGTGTGTTTTTTTATTTTTTAGGTGATATGGAAGAAGAATCACATTTTACCAGTGAAAGTGCCCAGATCCTCATTGGGGAGATAATGGGGTGCAATCGCGATTTAGAGAATATACAGAAAAACATCAATGATGTTAAACAGAAAATGAAGAACATCATTGATGTTTTGGGGAGAGTCTGAAACACCCCAAACTAGCTAGCATAGTTTTTTATTTTTCAGAAAAACTTTTATATTTTTCAAAAAGCCAAATTTGGAAGATGCACACAGTGTGTCAACATGTGCTATCTCCCATCATGGGAGATCAATGTTTTGTGGGTGCAACCCCTTCCTTGCTACTAAAGTGGCTGAGATGAAGGGGTTGCACCCCCAAAACATGTACATTGATACCCCATGATGGGAGATAGCACATGTTGACATTAGGCATGGGATCAGGAGGAAACTGGCCACTTTTGGATTCTTAATGTGTGTGCATCTTCCAAATTTGGCTTTTCCAGGGGTGACACCCCATCTGATGAAGGCAATATCAGCACAGTTTGTACATACTCATGTCTGATATTGTCTTCACTTTTCAACGTTGAACTTTTTTAAGTTCCTGTGTACTGTATGTTATGCTTTGATACATGCCTGTTTACACAAAAACGCCAAGTTATAAAAATGTTACCCAAAATAATGTTTTCTATACACCAAATATGTTGGTTTGTTGTAAAACCCTTTTCTAAACGCACATGTGAATGTGCTTTGAGTAAAAAGTGAAATTATCAACAATGTGTGGCTTCCTTTTTCAATACGCAAAATCAGTATTTGTAGTAAAGTTGTTGGTTTCTGTGGCAATGGGTGTTATTTACTAAAGGCAAATCCACTTTGCACTCCAAGTGCAGTTTCAGGTGTACTTTTGCAGTGCACTTGTAGTGCATAGTGGATGTGCCTTTAGTAAATAACACCCACAGTGATGTTTTCCCCAATAACTACATTTTCATGACCCCACATATTTCTGCCATGGTGCTGAAAATTAGCAATATTTTTGTCAGTAATGCACTACATACATTATCAACAAAAACAAGGTGTGTGTAGCAGACTCGCAACATAATAAGATTATCTGAAGAAGAGACTGTCACCTCATCTTGCTCAGAACTTGGGTTTGCATTGTTGTTAAAAAAGGCCCAAAAAAACCCAGCAAAAATACCTATGAGACACCTAAAACAAAGCCAAGCAGTAAATGAAAACAAAGATTATTGGAGTTTCAAATAAAAATGTATTAAAATAATGCCTCTCAGACATTGTCTGGCATATCAATTGCCCCCACCCACAAAGTCCTCCATGTATCGGTTTCTGACCTTGCGGGCGCTTTATGGGGGCAAGCCAGGACGAGCAGCTTCAAGGGCCATGAGGTTTTCATTTTCCGGCAAGTCTGCATCTGGGCCAACTGAGACCACATAGTTTGAGGAATGTTTTTTCAAAAAATTGTGCAGAACGCAGCAGGCAAGCACAATGTGACTTAGTTTATATTCCGCCATGTGTATTTGCGTCAAAAATAGGCGGAACCGGCTGGCCAGTATTCCGAAAGTGTTCTCCGCGACTCTTCTGGCTCTGGCCAGCCGGAAATTAAAGATCCTCTGATCCAGGGTGAGGGTCCTCATTGGGAAAAGCCGCATCAGATGGTTTGCCAGAGCAAACGCCTCATCCGCAATGAAAATGAACGGGAGTCCTTCCAGATTCTCCTCTGGAGGTGGCAAGCCCAGACTGCCACTCTGGAGATGCCAGTAGAATTCTGTCCATGCGAACACTCCACCATCTGACATCCGGCCATTTTGCCCCATGTCCACATAAAGGAAGTCATAGGTTGCTGACACCACCGCCAACATCACGATACTATTAAACCCCTTGTAATTATAATTGTATGACCCCGAGTTGAGGGGTGGACGATGCGGCCGTGTTTCCCATCAATTGCACCTCCACAATTGGGAAAGTCCCAATGACTGGCAAAGTGCGAGGCCCCAGTCTGCCATTCCTGTGGCATTGAAGGAAACTGGGGAGTGAAACAAGAAAAAAAATTAGTAATTTTGCACATCAACATTGCAAGCAGATTAGACACAAACATTTTTGAACAATATCAGTATAACATTTTGGGAAATGAGTATTTACAACCTAAAGTATAAGGTCCCCTTATCAGATTCATCACCCCCCCACCCCCCATCTGATGGGCCATTGCAAAAAATGAGGGGGTGGGCATGTTTTGGACAGATAACCCTCTCCACTTCATTGAGATCTGAATGCATAAATAATGTGGGATACTTTGGCCAGCCCCTACTTACTTACACTATTGGCAGCCCACCGGACAGGTAAGAAGTGTCATAATACAAAAAAGGAACAAATGGAAGCACATTTTGACATTCTGCTATTACCTATGAAGATAATAATAGGAGAAAAAATACTTTAAACTGTAGCATTTGAAAGTATTGAGGCAGGCCCTTGCACTACATGCTTTGGTGAATTTGTCCATAAATCTAAACCAGAAAAAAAGGCAGGTATAGTGTGTATTGGGTTTGGCAAAGTCAGCAGTTAGAGGATTGCTATCAGCTGACCTAGCAGTTGGGGGTAGGGGGGTTCCTAATTAGTTTGGCCCAACCAAAAAAAAAAAAAGGCACTCTGCATGAATTTAAGCACACACATAACATTTGTACACATTTTAGGGGGTGTTTAGGGGAAAGCAATACTATGGAGAGGACAGTATCCTGCCTGCTGATATAAGGGGACAGCAAAGCCAGCAGACAGTGAAAAACGGGGTCCATCATCCGGAGATAATTCCTGAAATCATCAGGATTATTCTCCCGGATCTCACGAAGCAAAGGCATGTGCGAGAACTGGTCACGCTGGTGCAACCAATTCTTGGTCCACAAACTCCTCCTCGCCCTGTTTATGGACCGGGCTTGTGTCAAAGCTGAAAGCCCAACACCAAGCCCATGCAAAGCACAAACTCTACAACAAGTACGTACACGAAACATTGCTTGAAAAGGGTCGGCTGGTCAGAACGGACAACAGAAATCACTGATAAACAGCAATGCCTGAAAGAACGACCTGAAAACCAGAAACTAGCAGACAATAAGCACTGAAAATCAAAGCGTACTATACTAAGATATAGTCCACAATGAGCAACAAATGCTTATTGATTACACGCACTGGTAAGCAGATACACACCCACAAGCACAAACTGAAGAGCAGTAAGGAACTGAAGCACAAATCTGAAAAGCGCAAATCGTCTCTCACCAAACTTCTACTAACACGCGATAAACACGAGATCAGCAGAAGGAGCCCAAAAGGTGCCGGACGTGGTGCTGAACTTCCCTTTTCTAGTGCCATTGTATGCTGCTTACGTCGCTGCATTCTTGGAAACCGGAAATTCCAACAACTGGGTCCGACCGTGTGTATGCAACACCACTTCCGGACCACTTCCGGACTAAATCCGTCGGAATTTATCAGACGGATTTGGTTGCCGGAATATCCGGCCATGTATACGGGGGCTTACAGGCAAGGGCGGGGCCACCCGCTGACGTAACCAGATGCCACAGCCCCCGATGACGTCACATGATGTCAGAAGGGGCGTGTCACTTGGTTACATCACCAGGTGGCCCCGCCCTTGCCTATATAACAGCTGTCAAAGCCAAGAGACAGCAGTCACTGGGAGGCTTTTTCCATTTTTTCTATTTTTCTGGTCCATCGGGCAGCGTGATTGAAGATGTACATTGCGGGACAAGTATTTTTTTTTATTTTTTAATGAAGGAATTGTCAAAAATTGTCTCTTGTGGTTTTTAATATTTGACACTTTTTGGGAGAATGGGTAGGGGTACAATGTACCTGACACCCATTCACGTGGGGGAGGTGGGATCTGGGGACCTCTTTGTTAAAGGGGGCTTCCAGATTCAGATAAGCCCCCATGCCCGCAGACCCCGACAACTGCCAGCCAGCATTGTCGGGAATAGGCCCTTTTCCCCATCAGCAAGGTTGCTCCCCAAAGCACCCTCCCTATGTTGAGGGCAAGCGGCCTGGTATGGTTTAGGAGGGGGGGCATTTTCTAGCCCTCCCCTTTCCTGGCTGCCAGTACTGCATGCTCGGATAAGTGTCTGGTATGGATTTTGGCATGGAGTTACCTTTAAAATATATGCCAGACCCAAAGGGCCTGGTATGGATATTGGGGGTAACTCTACGCTGGGGGGCCCCATGCCATTTTTTCCTTAATTCTGTCATAGGGTTCCCCGCTTAACCACTTCAATACACTGTATTACATACTCTTCACTGCACTATATACCCTGCCTTTATTATATATACTGCAGCATCTTTGGGGCAGTGTGGAATCACTGTGTACAGAACTCCTAGACCACCCCTGTCCATTGAAATTAATGGGCATCGAAAAGCGCATTGGAAGCGTCACAACACAGGTGCTATTAGCCCCTTGTTTGGCCGCTAGTGGAGGTTAAAAACTAGTAGTGCTTTACCGCCAACTGACCCACCGCCCCAGTGTTAAAGTACCCTAAGGATCATTGAAAATTTAGATGTATACAAACATTTGGGGGAAATTAACAAACAGTGGGGGTTATTTACAAAAGCCAAATCCACTTTGCACTACAAGTGCAAAGTGCACTTGGAAGTGCAGTCGATGTAAATCTGAGAGGTAGATCTGAAATGAGGGGAAGCTCTGCTGATTTTATTATCCAATCCTGTGCCAGCTAAAATGCTATTTTTTATTTACCTTGCATGTCCCCCTCGGATCTACAGCAACTGCACTTCCACGTGCACTTTCAGTGCAATTTCAAGTGCACTTTACACTTGTAGTTTGCACTTGTAGTGCAAAGTGGATTTGCCTTTAGTAAATAACCCCCAGTGTTACAAGCATAATGCTGCACCACTCTTCTAAACTTAAAAAATGGAGCAGATGCTCTCCTAATTAGCAAAATGTGTGCAAGTCCCTTTTTTTAAATTAAGAACCATGAGTTCTTTGTTCTGTTGTGTCTGTGACAGGCAGAGAGCAGGAGAGCTGGAGCTGCATGCTCCCATCTCTCTGCCCATCCCCACCTTTTCTTAGATGTGTGCTGTCTGCTGACAGTTTACATTCCATATGAGAAGGTCACACCTGATGGGGATCTTCAGCAGTTTTCTGTATGGAAAACAACAATATTCCCTTTGTTAATTAGTAGACCTGTGCTTCACTTTGAAATAGAAACTGGTGCAGGTAATGCTGATAGATGTGAAGCTTATCTGTTTACTGTAGTTGGTGTGGTGCATGGCACTCCTATATAATATAAATATTATGCGCTTACCTTGATAATGTGATCATTGATTAAACATAATTGTGAAAAAATTTTGAAAAATGTAAAATAAAAATATATGTAAAAAACATGTGTAGGTGCATCCCAAGAATTAAATACTCAATTCACACACACACACACACACACACACACAACTTGCACAATCTTAGATCACATAAATAATACAAATGTAATCCAAATAAAACAAATGAAAAAACAAAAAGAGAAGTGATTAATAAAAATTTATAAAAAACATTTTTTTTTTTTTATTATTCTTAATTAGTTTTATACTGTGTATTTTTTAAAAAGTCCCAAAGACAAAACTTAAATGGAATAATGATGAGTGTTCATATAAGCTTCTGATGCAGCCCCTGGATATCTGCAACATTAAATAGTGGGTGCTTTTATATCCCAGCAGAGAGAAAACAAAGCCAGATAGCCTCTTATCGGACACAATGAACCCCAAATTATAGGGGTCAAACACGCTTGATACACACAGTGATCACTTATGATTTTTCTACTCAGTCTGCTTCAAATGTTAACCACTCTCCTCCGTCAGGAACAAAGGGGATGATTAGGCAATTCCAAACCTTCCAGCCAATCAGTTTTAAGTTTCTCCAATATATGTGAAAGATTCAGAAAATAGGAAACATCATAGTGCAGTAGAAATGGTTGTTTTATTTCAAGTATTGCACATAAATAGTGAAGAAATCCATACAAACACAGGCGCAAACTTTCATACTGCCAGCTGGTGCTTGGTGACATCACAGAAAATCTCTATAACCGATGCGTTTCCCTGTAACAAGCATCGACTGGGAACGGAGATAACCCCACTCCTGACAGGTTCCTACACCATTACAATGATGCAGGAAGCTTAGTTAATTCCCCAGACTGTCACCAGAGCTTGTCACCACTCTGAACCCTCTGCCGCCAGTCCAATAGTCAAAAAGACCTCAAGCTGCACATGCAAGTGTCATAAATAAGGTGAATAGCTCACTGTAACAACAAACAGTGAACAATTGCACATTTAAAGTCATTGTATTTCTTTATTCCTAATAAATCTATAACTCTGGCTGAATAGGATTTGTCTGTTGCAGGGATGTGTCGTTAATCTGGGCTCACAGGACAATGCAGCAATGCTTAGAACTGAGTTTTGAACAAAAATAAATGCATTTCCTAGCCTATCCTAACATCAGCACCCAATGGGTTAATGCCGCATCTGGCACTCACATGACCACCTTTTCCTAGCTGAATAAAAGACAGCCCCCCACCGACGTGTTCTTTTTTTCGGCCTACTCCAGGCCACCTGTGGATTGCAGTGGTAAGTACTTTGTTTGCTGCAAGGATATCCCCCCTACCGCACTGCCCCTCCATGTTCCGCCTCTCATGGAGTTGTAAAACCTAGAATGTTGGACGGTAAAGCCTCCTGAAACTGGGTATCGCTTGTCCCGGGTTCCGGGCGAAGTTGCTTAAATAGCACAAATATTTTCCAGGTGTGGTATTAGTAAGCGCTGCAATGTCACCATTGGGATTTTCCTGTCTTGTATAGGCAGCATCAGTCTTCAGTCTGAGAGTGGTGGTGGATGATGTCACAGAGGGCAGGAAGATGGGCAGCATGGGGTAGCGACTGCCAGTCACCAAGAAGCAGCTTAAACAGTGTTAGAACCTCTGGATAGTAGAGTTGTAAAGTTCTAACTAATACTTGTATCTATAACTGGCCTCTGAGCGAAGTCAGTTCTAATTAGTTATTTATCACCATGTTGTATGTCAGTTTGATGCAATGTTTTATCCAAGTGGAATACATATGTTCTGCACTCTGTAATGTCAAATATATTTCACACAAAGTTTTTATTTGAGATATAAAAAAAACAGTCTTAGAGCCAGCAGAGGAATTGGTTTCTCTCCTCTCTCCACAGTCCTGCCAGTTTTCTCTTGTGTGGTAAAGACTTGTTGCTGTTTGCTCCCCTGCTTTGCTGTGTGTTCCGATGGGGATTAGACAGTCTGACTGGTTTTGTCTCAGATTCTTTGTCTCCTGTCTGCCTCTGGAGGGCTGTCTGACCTATCCTGCTGCTGCTTAAGTAAGTAGTTAAAAGCGGATGTTTTTTTCTTGGTGACAGATATTTATTTTGCATATATGAGCTCACCACACCTGTCAGTGGCACAGAAGATTAGCGAAGGTACGAGGGGGCGGCTTGTGTCATATCTTCAAAAGAGTGCTCAAGGAATGCTTAAGGAATGCATTATGGTGTTTTGCATGATTTTAGGAGCAGAAGCCCTAAATACAAACACTCCAGAAAATCTAAGACCAGCCACTGGTCATCCCCTGATCAAGACAATATGCATTCCTCATATACAAATCTACAAAGGGATGATGGCGCTGTTCTAAAGGATAGTAGGTGCACTACATATGCACTAGGAAGTATATGTGTCCTATCCACACCTCTAAGTAAAAGTGTATGTGTGCAAACAACACTAAATATAAAGTGCAAAGTGCATCAAATATAAAAAGTGCATCGGTATATAAGGTGAAAAAGTGCAAAATGCTCCTGTGTAAGATTGCAAGGAAAAAAATTAAACGGTAAATTCTCAAATACATTAATTAATTATATATAAACTAATGTGTATATAATAATAAGATGCAAAAAAATAAGTAGATAAAGCATAAAAAAATTGATTTTTTGATTAATTGATAAATATAATGTCCAAAATATAAATAACATGTCCCAAATATAAATATCCAAAGTGCAATAATGATCAAGAAAAATTGATTTAAAGTCATGAGCCACAACAACCACAGTCCATAAGTGAAAAGCTGTGTGAATACAACAGGGAAAAAAAGGTGACTTTTAAGTGCTCCCCTCCTTCTTCCACTTCCTCCTCTTGTATGTGCACTCACCAGAGCACCTCACCCCTGCTGGGGTAACAGGCGTATTAGCTCCTTATCCCGAGGCTAGAATCCCTCTTATCTGGATATCCCTGGGGTCCGGATGGTTGTAAAATTGTCAGTGGTTTTTCCTCTCCACAAAAAATGAATCAGCATCAGGCAATCCACATGTGTAATATAAAATCAGCAGCGGGCAATCCACATATAGGAAATAATAGGCCTCATAGTGTGAATCCATTAAAAAATATATTTATTTAAAATAGTAAGTCAAAAAATGTATATTACATAGGAGCGGGGGCTAATAAACCCCTCATTCAAATACAAAAACCAGACTCTGACTTCCGCAATCTCAGCTTGCGAAGCATGCGTTCCATGGCCAGGCTAACAGCAACCGGAAACTCGGAACAGCCGGAAATGACGTATTGCGTACCAAGAAAAGTCCCGCCTTAGGCGTACACATATACACTTTTACTTAGAGGTGTGGATAGGATACACATACTTCCTAAGTGCATATGTAGTGCACCTACTATCCTTTAGAACAGAGCCATCATCCCTTTGTAGATTTTTATATTTTTGTGCTTCACTTTGGTGTAGTTTTATAGGGAGGCTACAGTTCACTATCCTAAGCGTGGATATTTTTGATTACTTAATATGCATTCCTCACATTCCCGCACAGGGTGGCTTTCATGCTCCTCAAGCAGCTCACGTGGCATCAGCACAATAGAAAATGCCTTGCCCAGCCCTGTAGCAAACATTTCCCATTAATCGGCATGGATTGGCTCAAATGCCAATGGATAAGGAACAGGCAAAATGTGGGCCCAACCATAGCAAACACATGCAAATATTTCCAAATGTGAAAAAAGGAAGAATTTCTTTTATCATAATGACAGAATTCAATCGAAGCTTATTGATGAAGAATGGGAGAGATGTGATAAGAAGACCTATTTACAGTAAAGGTCTCCAAGCTTTGTCCAATGAAGCTTGCTGATGCATGTTTAAGCAACGCACTTCCAGGAGGGGATGGGGCCTGCCAGCATCAGGTGCGCAAGTGTCTTTGCCTTTTAATACCTTTTAGGAATCCCACTAGTTGAAAAAATGTACTTAAGGCTGGTTCACACTGGATGTAGTCCAATGCGTTTTTATTAGAGTCAAAAATGCATGACAGTGTTTACCATGGATTCCAATGGCCTACATTACACCAGTGCTGTGTGTTCCAGTACAGTCAACTAAAGGAGAACATGTTGCATTTTTCTCTATGGAACGTATTTATAGCATGGCACCTCAAAAGTGTGCATGCAGAAAAAACTCTTCAATTTAGAAATTGTGGTGAACTGGCCTGCAGACGTGCAGAAAAATTATACTGTGGCAGGTTTTTGCTTGTCGACTAGCGACAGCGCTGTGATGTTTAAAGCATTAAGAAATGGCCTTTAATTCAAGTAGAACCTGTAGGAGTCGGCATAGTTTGGGAGGACTTGAACCTGGGTGCTGACTTTTGGCCGAGGCTTCAATAGATCTAAATCTATGGCTAGCACATTCAGCCACAACCATGAAAGCTTTGTAGTTGCGCCACTGAAGGGTGCATGATGCTTCCACACAAGCCCTTTGTAACATTCTCCATATAGGAGTTTGTTGTTTGGCAAAGCGCTGGATAATGCGAGTGACAGAAAAAATGTCCAGAAAGTGGTCACAGTCTAACAAGAGAAAGTAGCTGTCTTTTTGCTCAAAACGGTCGATCTTCAGAAGGGTTCAGGAGGCCAAATATAATAGGCCAGGCTGAAATTTACCAGATCACAATGAAGGGGGCTCAAACTTCCTGTGTACATGGAATCCAATCCAGAGCAGGCTGCTAGACATTTGGAAAGTCTTTTGAAAGTGGGCCCATCTAGTGTCTTCCGGTGGGAGAGAGGATAGCCTCCTTTTTGGAGGGTTTAGGTGACAAACATCAAAGACAGTTAGCTGGGAGTACAATCACCAAATCCTTTCATTAATGACCAACAGATCTCAAGAACAAAGAATTACTACAAGATTATGTATAATTATATAATAATTATACTGCAACAAGTCCATACTGCTGGTGCAACTAAAAGAACAAAGCTCAGAACAGTGCTTTCCCTACTGTCTGGGTTTGAAGAAATCGAATGGGTACATACACAACAAAAGTTTCAAGATCGAGTTTGTGCAAACCATCATGGCGATAGTTCACCATGAGGACCAGTAAAGCCTTGTACACACGGTCGGAGAATCCGTCGGAATGTGTGCTATCGGGCCGTGTCGTCAGATAATCCGACTGCGTGTGGTATGCATCGGACTGATTCCGTCCGAATCTCCGTCGGACCCAATTTTCCAACATGTTGGAAATATTTCCCGACCAACTGGGCCGGTCGGGCCTAATCCGATCATGTGTAGAGCATTTTGATCGGACCAAGTGCCACGCATGCTCACATTCAAATTCCGACACGGAAGCGTTCGTTCAGGTAAAACTACTGCTCGTAAGCGATATAGCACATTCGTCACGCTGCAATGTTAAAAATTCATTCATCAAGCACATTCTCTTGTTCTTTACAATGCTGCAAGAACCAACTTCTTTTGATGCTCATAGTCACACACACTTCTCCTGAACGGATTTGATTACTCTTTTTTAACCATTTCAGCAACACAATATTAGTTTGCGTCACATCTACACAATTTTAGATTTGGTTTATTCTTTTTTTGATGGTTTTGGGGATTCCCTAAAAATCTCCTTTAAAGACACTTTTTTTTTTGTGTAAACTTACAACAACAACATTATTCTATTTTTTAGATTTTGTTTTTCTTTTTTAATCTACAGGAGGTTGTTTAGTGTTGGTACCCCTTGTTATTTATTTCACTTTGTTTTTTTTTAAATGTACCTGCCTGCTCACACATAAACTGGCCTTTTGGAAGGAAAACACATATGCAAGTATTTCATCCAAACAAAAAATACCTTTATTTCGGTGTCAGTAACAGATAAAGAGGGAGGCAGCAATGTTGAAACTGGGGAGATTCGTGAAGCCTTGGGCCCCCAGGGCACACATCAGCTATTTCAACGCAAAAATTGGTGGCCTGAGGAGCACATATCTGAGGGAGAGAAGTCTGGTCCTGAAGTCCATGAAACCCGGAACAGCAGCAGATGACCTCTATGTTCACAGGCTGTGGTACTACAACAGGCTGCATCTTCTGTCAGACCAGACTGAACCCAGGTCATCACTCTCTGGTCTTTCTTCCACGCTTCCTTCCAGGCTGTGGCTGTGGTGCTGGAGGTGTGGCAGAAGGAGGAGGAGGAGGAGGAGCAGGGGCATGGGCCAAACGACACAAGTGTGTTTCTGGTGTCATTTGGCCCAACAGACCCGTGTTGAGGGTTTGGAGAATAACCTGCTCACACAAGATCTGTTGCCCCTGCTCCATTTTCTCAAGCTTGCATGCAACCAAGGCGGCAAAGGCCTCTTGGTATCTGGGTTTGGCTTGGAGTGCCGCAGAAGCCTCACCAATCAGCCTCAGGGCCGACTCCTCAACATTCCCCCCCTTTCTCGCCCTTCTGCGTGGAAGGCGGAGGGGAGGGACCTGGCATTCGGTGAGGCTCCTTTGGCTGCCCACCGACCTGGCTGCCGCTTACCCCCGCCTCCTTCTGGCTGCCACTTTCCACAGCCACCTCCTGGCTGCTGCATTCCATACCCTCCTGGTCCTGGCTGAGTTCTTCCTGTGTATGAAAAAGGGACATAGTTTGAGTTGTTGGTTCATCAAACACACACAATTTTCACTGTTGCAAATTGTTAACCAATAGAAAAGACTATCATTCTGAGCCCAGCATTTTTCTTTCTTACCCCAAAGGTTTTGGCCACTACTGTCTATTGATATGTGAAACACTTTCAAAACTCACCAATTAGGGAGCAGAAATCAAGTTAACATCATTCATTTTGACTCCACAAATATGTACAACAATACTACACAACAATACTATACCTGGCTCAAGCTGGGCTCCTCCAGTTCTTCCTGAGTGGAAGGCCCAGGTTGGGCGTCGGAAGACTCATCAGGTGTGGAATGTAGCATAGAAGGACGTGTGGAAGGAAGAGTAGAGAGGGATTCTCTGGCCTCAGCCTGGTCTGCCAGAAAATGCATCCTGTCATAATACCACAGGGTTGGGACATAAACCTCAGCTGCTGAAGCTCCAGATTTCATGGGCTTCAGCACCTTATTCCTCTTCTTCATATATGTACTCTTGAGGTTCCCAATTTTCTTTTTGATATATTTGTCATCTGCCCTGGGGACCACCGGCTTCACAAACTTAACCAGTTCCAACAGTGCTGCCTTCCTCTTTGTTCTGTTACTATATAAAGGGTGCGTGGTTTGCCACAGGATTGGCATGTCTCGGTATTTATCGATGAACAGAGGGAGGAGGCTATAGTCATTAAACCCGTCCATAATGTCTGCAAGGCACAACACAAGACAAACCCTAATGTCAGGCTAAACTCCACTAATGCAGGCCTCAATCTAGAAGCAGTGTAGCCTAGTGATGTGCCAAGTTCAAAATTTTACCTTCGTTTGCGCGTTCGTCGCCTCAGCTTCTCCCTCTGTTCACAGATCGTACGGACGGCACACGCGTGTTACGTTTTATATACAGTGCGCATGCGTGCAACTCCGCCTGCCCCTGACGTTCTTTCCAGACTATTCCCCACCCCTTCGCTTCCGGCGCAGTGGGGAGAGCACATGGCGGAGAGAACACAGGTGCACACTAATAATTACACTAACGAGGAGGAGGGTGAGGAAAGCCCGGAGCCTGAAACGTCCCGTTCCAGGAAGACAAGATTTAAGGCCACAAATATGTCTTTTGGAGAGATGTTGGAGATGGTGGACATATTGAACAGGACCAACTATGATGGAAAGTATGGACCTTACCCAAACCCAAATATCAGAAAGGCCAAGATCATGAATAAAATTGTGAAGATTCTTCTGCATAGTTTTGGGATACACCGATCCAAGGATCAACTGAGAAAACGCTGGTCAGACCTGAAACTGAGGGAGCACGAGCAGTACATAAGGATCAAGCGTGTTCTTGACAAAAGTAAGTAGTTGTCGTGTGTTCATATGATTATTATTGCTTGCATACTGCTCCATGTGCTTTGAGTTCATGTTGTGCATTTTAAAATGGCCACTTTCAAGTTCATGGTTTCATTCGTTCGTAGGAAACATCGTTCTTCCGGTAAGTATTCTAGCTGAACACAGTGTCCCCAATAATTTTATGACCTTGAAGCTCGGCCAAAATAAACAATTGAACAACACTTCCAAACAATGAGTAAAAAGTGGTGTTGCGCTCCACAAAAAAACTAAATTAATTCAATAAATACATAGATAGTGATAAAAAATAATATATAAATAATACCATACAGGATCTAAAATACACTATATGTGACTATTTGAAATCAATTATTTCAAGGTGTGCAACCTATTTAAAGTGTATCAATGCCAATTAAGCATTATACAAACCATTGTAATGTGACCAGTTAAATATTCCAAATCAAAGTAATAAAAATATTCCTAATAAAGTGCAAGTGAAATAAGTAGTGAAATCACAGATATGATTCAACCAGTGATAATAAAAATAAAAATAAAAAAACAATAAGATCCAAGATGTGTCTCAATCCATAAAGTGCATCCAGTGAAACAAATATATATTAATAGAATAAAAAGCACAATCCAAAAAAACTGAATTCTTGGAGTGTCTCTATTTATAGAAAAAAGGCAATGCATATCAAGCCATGCAATAAGTGGGTCCACACTGTGCTATGTAACGGACTAGTTCCGTGAATGAAAGCAGGGGATAATTCCACCGGTGATCTCCTAAATCCTCAAGACAGGTGCTCACACACTGAGTGCAGTGGGTACCTTACCTCACTGCTGTCAGGTAAACAGAAATACGTTCCAGCGGTTAGAATGTATGTTATCAGCTGGTGCAGACACCCCAGGCAATCCCCTCCAGGTACTCAGCCATGGACCATAGATCGCAATCAAAAAAAGAGAAGGGGCTCAAATAGTGAAGTAATGCTAAACAAACTTTATTATAGAAAGGACATAGTCCTGGGTACTCACATTTAGTAGCACAGTATTAAGCAAAAGTTACAGCGAAAAGAACCGAACGAACTCCTCGTTCGTACCCCGGACGTCACTTCCGGTATCCTCCTAAGCCAATCCTACGCGTATCGTCATTGATCACGTGACTTCATCAGGGACTGAGTGGGTAATGCCAGAGAGGGCTGTATTGCAATACAGGATAAGGGAAGGAAATAGATTTGGCGCTATACCTTTTAAACAAAAAATAAACAAAAAATAAAAAAGAATGGAAAAAAAGTATAAATTTCCCAGCGTGCTGGCAGATAATTTAAAGTAGAGATTTAAAAAAAATTGTTCCATATTTTCATATTTATGTATTCGTTTCCGCAAACAATAGAGGTTCTATGGTGTATGTCCCATATATATAGGAGTAATGTCCAATCTTTGTTTTGGTAGCAAAACAGGCTTAACGCAGGCGCAATAGCACACTCCCTGCACAGCCCGGTATCAATTGGTTTTATGCTAAGCAATGGCACTCCCTTAATAAACATGACGGCGAGGTTCCGCGCATGCGCGATTGGCACATTACAGCCTATATAAATGGAAAGGTGTATGAAGATGGCCGCTCCGGATGACGTCTGTATGACGAAACGTGTAGGGCGTGGCCAGACAACGTACACCTTCAGCGTAAACGGCGAGGAAGCCGAGCGGGACTTTTAAATACACAGCAATACAAAACGTGTTTTTAACTTACTAAATGTATAATATACCCACGGAGGAACGAGGGACCCCCCAGCACCACAACAGAGGCAGTCCAGGAAGCGACACATTGGCTCATACTGTGAAGGCTGATCCACCCCCGGATGGGGTCATACCTCTGGTGAGAGCAAAATTCATAAGTGGTCACCGGGCACTGGGAACAGAAATTGAAGTCACCCCCTCCACTCCTCCCTCATACTTAGAAGATTTTTTCACCACTTGATTCTATTTCTATTTTTATTTTTATTTATATTTATATCTCACATCTTTATCACAGTCTTTTTTATCATAATTTTTTTACTTTTTACAAATTTTTAGCAACATTTTTCACTTATTTTGTACCCAATCTCCATTAATTTTTAAACTTTTTATATTCATATATATTTTTCACCAGTCTTCACTTGTCTCACCATTTTTTCAATTTTTTATTTTTTCAATTTATGGTTACACTCTTTCACCTTTAATTTAAATTTTTATTAATTTTTTTAATCTCTACTTTAAATTATCTGCCAGCACGCTGGAAAATTTATACTTTTTTTCCATTATTTTTTATTTTTTGTTTAAAAGGTATAGCGCCAAATCTATTTCCTTCCCTTATCCGTCTTACTGTTCCATCCATTGGGTGGAAATTAATAGAGGCTGCTCTTACCAATATCATATCTCTTTATTCCATAGCACGACCTACCCCCCTCTTGTATTGCAATACAGCCCTCTCTGGCATTACCCACTCAGTCCCTGATGAAGTCACGTGATCAATGACGATACGCGTAGGATTGGCTTAGGAGGATAACGGAAGTGACGTCCGGGGTACGAACGAGGAGTTCGTTCGGTTCTTTTCGCTGTAACTTTTGCTTAATACTGTGCTACTGAATGTGGGTACCCAGAACTATGTCCTTTCTATAATAAAGTTTGTTTAGCATTACTTCACTATTGGAGCCCCTTCTCTTTTTTTGGTTGCGATCTATGGTCCATGGCTGAGTACCTGGAGGGGATTGCCTGGGGTGTCTGCACCAGCTGATAACATACATTCTAACCGCTGGAACGTGCTGAAAATGAGCACGATTTTGGTCAGTAATGCACTACATACATTAGTTACCAAAAAAGAAGGTGTGTGTGTAGCAGACCCACAACATAATAACATTATCTGAAGAAGAGACTGTCCCCTCATCTCGCTCTGAACTTGAGTTTGCACTGTTAGTGAAAAAGGCACAACTTGATAAAACCTAATTATACCTAGGAGACACCTAAAACCAAGCCAAGCAGTAAATGAAGGAGTTTCAGATCAAAATTTATTTTTAAAATGCCGCTCAGACATTGTCTGGCATATCAATGGCCCCCCTACCCACAAAGTAGTCCATGTATTGGGTTTTAACATCACGGGCGCTTTGGGGGGGCAAGCCAGGATAAGCATGTTGAAGTCCCGGGAGGTTATCTGCATTGTCCATCAAGTCTGCTTCTTGTTGGCCAACTGAGACCACATAGTTCGCAGAAACTTTTTTCAAATAATTGTGAAGAATACAGCACGCCAGCACTATGTGATTCAGTTTGTATTCCCCCATGTGAATAGGCGTAAGAAAAAGGCGGAACCGGCTGGCCAGTATACCAAAAGTGTTCCCCACCACTCTTCAGGCTCTGGACAGGCGGAAATTAAAAATACTCTGGTCTGGGGTGAGGGTCCTCATGGGGAAAGGCCGCATCAGATGGTTCGCCAGGGCAAACGCCTCATCCGCGACGAAGACGAACGGGAGTCCTTCCTGATTCTCCTCTGGGGGTGGCAAGCCCAGACTGCCACTCTGAAGACGCCAGTAGAACTCTGTCTGTGCGGAGACTCCACCATCCGACATCCGTCCATTTTGCCCCACGTCCACATACAAAAACTCATATGTCGCAGACACCACCGCCAACATCACGATACTATGAAACCCCTTATAATTATAAAAGTACGACCCCGAGTTGGGTGGTGGGACGATGCGGACGTGCTTCCCATCTATTGCTTCTCCACAATTGGGAAAGTCCCAACGACTGGCAAAGTGGGAGGCCATAGTCTGCCATTCCTGTGGCGTTAAAGGACACTGTGGTGTGAAACAAGAACAAAAATTAGTAATTTGACCAATCAACATTCCAAGCAGATTACACACAAACATTTTGTGACTAAATTAGTCAAACATTTTGGGAACTGAGTATTTAAAGCCTAAAGTCTAATGTCCCCTTATGAGAGTCATCACTCTGAGGGGGGGATGTTTAGGACAGGTAACCCTCTCCACTTGATTGAGAGCTGAATGGCTAAATAATGTGATACTTTGGGAAGCCCCTCCTTAGTTACACTATTGGCAGCCCACGGGACAGGTAAGAAGTGTCATAATAGCAAAAATTAACCAAAATGTAAGCACTTTTTGACATTCTGATATTACATATCCAGATAATTAATAGGTTAAAACCAAAAAAAAAAAAAAACAATTTGAAAGTATTGAGGCAGGCCCTTGCACTACATGCTTAGGTGAATTCATCCATAAATGTGAGCATCAAAAAGGTAGGTATAGTGTGTATTGAGTTTGGTAAAGTCATCAGATAGAGGATTGCTATCAGCTGAGCTAGCAGTTGGGGGGAGGGGGGTTCCTAATGAGTTTGGCACAACCCCCCCCCCCCAAAAAAAAACACTCTGCATGAATTGAAGCACACACATCACATTTGTAGACATTTTAGGGGGTATTTAGGTTAAAGCAATACTATGGAGCTGACAAAAGACATTGTTAAGTGACTAGACTATAGTTTTATGGGCCAAGAAGAGCATGGTGGGGAAGTTAGTGAGGCAAATATGCCTGAGGACAAAGGGGCAGAGCATATGAATTAGCATATTGCAATGATGGAAATTAGGGAATGTGGAAAGAAATGCAAGACATTAGCAATCATGAAATACATAGAATGTGATGTTAAAGGATAAAGCTTACCTTCATATAGTCCTTCTGCAGGACCTGAATGATGGCAGAAAAGGTCTCTGGAATAATGATCCCCAGAGCCTGGGGGGAGATGCCTGTAGAGAACTTGAGGTCCTGAAGGCTTCTCCCAGTCGCCAAGTAGCGCAACGTGGCGATGAGCCTCTGCTCCGGAGTGATGGCTTACCGCATGCAGGTATACTGCCTGGTGATATAAGGGGTCAGCAAAGCCAGCAGACGGTGAAAAACGGGGTCCATCATCCAGAGATAATTCCTGAAATCATCAGGATTATTCTCCTGGATCTCACGGAGCAAAGGCATGTGCGAGAACTGGTCACGCTGGTGCAACCAATTCTTGGTCCACAAACGCCTCCCCTCCCTGTTCATGGACTGGGCTTGTGTCAAAGTAACAACCCCAACACGAAGCCCCTGCACAGCAGAAACTCTACGACGAGTATGTAGAGGAAACATGGTTTGAAAACGGTCGGCTGGTCAGAACGGACACCAGAAAGCACAGATAAACAGCAAGGCCTGAAAGAACGACCTGAATAGCAGAAGCAAGCAGACAATAAGAAATGCCTTTCAAAGCATACTATACCAAGATATAGTCCACAATGATCAACAAATACTTACTGACTGCACGCACTGATTATCAGATACGCAAAGACAAGCACAAACTGAAGAGCTGTAGCGATCTGAATCACAAATCTGAAAAACGCGAATCATCTCTCACCAAACTTCTACTAACACACGATAGACACGAGATCAGCAGAAGGAGCCCAAAGGGTGCCGAACGTGGTGCTGAACTTCCTTTTTCTAGTCCCGCCGTACACGGCTTACGTCACCGCGTTCTTGGCAACCACTAAATCAGACAACTTTGGCCCGACCGTGTGTATGCAACAGTTTCGGACACAATCCATCAGACTAAATCCGACGGACAAAATCCGACGGATTTGGTTGGCAAAATCTCCGATCGTGTGTACGTGGGCTTAAAGTCAATCGACCTGCCGGACGTATGCTTCCATATAACAGACATCTGAGATTTGCAGTGACTGGCTGTCGCTTCCAGTTTAGGTGTTTACCATTCTTAAAATTTGGCACGGCACCAAGAAACTTTTTGAACATTTTGAGGCAGTAGTGGCAGTAATTAGTCTTTGAGGGTAAGGCCCTACCATTACTTGGACAATGTTTTGATTGTCGAAGGTGTAAACCAGGAGCTGGCAAAGCATCACAACCTTATCCTAGAAATCCTTTTCTAAGTTCAGTAGACTAGTGAACAAACAGGAAAAGCAGCTAACCCCTTCTTAAGCTATGAAGGATCTTGGAGTCTTTTTTTTTATATCCAAATATGTCAAGAGGTTTTCCAAAACGGCAAATAAAAATCAGCGTATGAAGAGTCATGGAGGCAGCATTTATGTCAACGAGGGATTGCATTGTCCCCATTGGGACATTTTACGGCAGCCATTCCAGTGCTGCCTTGGGCCAGGTGGCACATGGGGGGGGGGGGGTTAAATTTGTCTCTGTTAATAGAATGGGCTGCCTATAGATCAGAAAATCTTTATATCTGCACAAATTAGCAAGAACTGGACTTTTGGACACCAGTGTGCCTCTTTTGTGGTGTGGCTCTCAGCCCAAGAGATGGAATAATTCTGACATCGGATGCCAGTCTGCCTCCAGTCTGAAGAGACAAGTGCAGGGCCATTAGAGCCAAGTGGAATGCAGATGCTCTGACTAACTTAAATATAAGGCAGTTTTTTCTAGCATTGCAAGCCTTTTAGGATCTTTTTCCAAGGGGCCCGAGTTGATTGGCAACAAGACAGCAGTAGCTTACATTGCCCACCAAGGGGACACCAAGTGTCTGTCTTTTCCTGTTACTTTTCGTAACATAAACTTTTCACTGGAAAGAGCCACTTAGACGGCGTACACACGCGGGGACTGTTTGCCGAAACTAAGTTCGTCAAACAGTCCGCTCAAACTTTTGAATGAACGAACACGCCCACACACGGCACTTTTTGAGCGGACAAATACGGCAAACTTTGTTCGTCGTACTAAGTCCGCGCAACTTTTGAAATGAGCGGACTCGCCCACACACGAGGCAACAGTCCGCTCATTTCGAGCGCGTGTCAAGGTAGGCGGGGCCCGCGAAGGAGACGTCGCGGGCTCCGCCGCCTGGAATGGACTTAAAGGGGAACCCCAACGCCGAAAAAAATCGGCGTGGGGGTCCCCCCAAAGTCCACAACAGACCCTTGTCCGAGCACGCTACCCGGCCGGCCAGGAAAGGGGGGCGAGCGAGCGCGCCCCCCTCCCGAGCCGTACCAGGCCGCGTGCCCTCAACATGGGGGGTGCCTTGGGGAAGGGGGGGGCCGCGCGGCCCCCCCACCCCAAAGCACCTTGTCCCCATGTTGATGAGGACAAGGGCCTCTTCCCGACAACCCTGGCCGTTGGTTGTCGGGGTCTGCGGGCGGGGGGCTTATCGGAATCCGGGAGCCCCCTTTAATAAGGGGGCCCCCGGATACCGCCCCCCCACCCTATGTGAATGAGTATGGGGTACAATGTACCCCTACCCATTCACCTGTGAAATAAAGTACAAAAAAAAACACAACACAGGGAAAAAATATTTTATTGCACAGCTCCGGGGGTCTTCCGTCTTCGGGGGTCTTCTCGCCGGACTCCTCCGCTATCTTCTTGTAGCTCTTTTGCTAGCGGAGGAGTCCGGCTTTCTTCCTCCCCGCCGCCGGCCTCTTCTCCCGACTTCGGGGGTCTTGTCCCCCTCTTCGGTTCTTCTGCCGGGCCACCGCGCCTTCTTGTAGCTCTTTTGCAGGCGGTGGCCCGGTCTTCTGTCGCCTTCTTCTTCTTCTTCTTCTTCTTCTTCTTCTTCTTCTTCTTCTTCTTCTTCTTCTTCTTCTTCTTCGCCAGAGCCGCCCTGCGCTGCCACTTATATAGTGACAATGGGGCGGTGTCACATGGTATATGTCACATGGGTTGGTCACATGGTGACCCCGCCCCCTTACGATGTCATAGTCCCCATAGTCCCCATGTGACATCAACCCATGTGACAAACCCATGTGACATGTACCATGTGACACCGCCCCATTGTCACTATATAAGTGGCAGCGCAGGGCGGCTCTGGCATTCCGGCCGGAGAGAGCGACGTGTCAACATCTCCTGGAGAAGAAGAAGAAGAAGAAGAAGAAGAAGACGAAGAACGGAAGGCGGCGGCGACAGAAGACCGGCCACCGCCTGCAAAAGAGCTACAAGAAGGCGCGGTGCCCCGGCAGAAGAACCGAAGAGGGGGACAAGGCCCCCCGAAGTCGGGAGAAGAGGCCGGCGGCGGGGAGGAAGAAAGCCGGACTCCTCCGCTAGCAAAAGAGCTACAAGAAGATAGCGGAGGAGTCCGGCGAGAAGACCCCCGAAGACGGAAGACCCCCGGAGCTGTGCAATAAAATATTTTTTCCCTGTGTTGTGTTTTTTTTTGTACTTTATTTCACAGGTGAATGGGTAGGGGTACATTGTACCCCATACTCATTCACATAGGGTGGGGGGCCGGTATCCGGGGGCCCCCTTATTAAAGGGGGCTCCCGGATTCCGATAAGCCCCCCTGCCCGCAGACCCCGACAACCAACGGCCAGGGTTGTCGGGAAGAGGCCCTTGTCCTCATCAACATGGGGACAAGGTGCTTTGGGGTGGGGGGGCCGCGCGGCCCCCCCCTTCCCCAAGGCACCCCCCATGTTGAGGGCACGCGGCCTGGTACGGCTCGGGAGGGGGGGCGCGCTCGCTCGCCCCCCTTTCCTGGCCGGCCGGGTAGCGTGCTCGGACAAGGGTCTGTTGTGGACTTTGGGGGGACCCCCACGCCGATTTTTTTCGGCGTTGGGGTTCCCCTTTAAGTCCATTCCAGGCGGCGGAGCCCCGCCTACCTGGAGACGCGCTCAAAATGAGCAGACTTTCCTCCGAGCGGGAACAGTTTGCTCATTTTGAAAGTGGCCTACACACGGGCGGACTGTTCGCTCAAACAAAGTTTCAGCGGACAGTTTTTCGGAATTTCCGAAAAACTTTGTTCGTCAAACTGTCCGCTGAAACTGTCCGCTGAAGCCCCACACACGAGCGGACTGTCCGCTGAAACACTGTTCAGCGGACAAAGTTGAGCGAACAGTCCGCCCGTGTGTACGCGGCCTTACAGGCAGTTAAAGGCAGTCTGCTTACCAGGAAAGCAGGCTCCACTAACTGATCAGTTTGATTCCAATCAAACAACCCCAATCCAGTGAGACTCTTAATAGCCTAGCTATTGAATTGACTGGACTAGAGGTGTGGGGGGGGGGGGGCTCACCCAAGGTGGTTCAGTCCTTGGCAAAGACTACAAGACCATGAATGCTACATATGAGTATATGAAGGAAGTTTGTTCTGTTGACTCAGAAAAGTTTCTCTCATGTGTCCCCAGCTCTAGACGTTTTTACTATCAGTGCTTGAGGTTGGTCTGACATACAACTCCATTGAATAAATGCTTCATGCAGGCTGTAATCCATACACGGCCACCAAGCAAATTCTTTTTCCCTTCATGGGACCTAGGCTTGGTTCTGAAAGTGCTCATACAGGTATCCTTAGCTCCAATAGCTTAATTTCCATTGCGGTCCCTGGTGGTAAAACTACTCTATTTATCGGCATATAACACACTGGCGTATAACGCACACCCCAAGTTTAGGAGGGAATTTTAAAGAAAAAAACGTTTAGGAGGGAAGTTTAAGGAAAAAAAACATACATTTGAATGCCCATTAATGCAGCCTTGTGAGTGTCATTTGCAGCCTTGCATTGCAGCCGTGTCAGTCATTTGCAGCCTTGTCAGTCATTTGCAGCCTTCCATTGCAGCCTTGTCAGTCATTTGCTGCCTTCCATTGCGGCCTTGTCAGTCATTTGCAGCCTTCCATGGCAGACTTGTCAGTCATTTGCAGCCTTCCTTTGCAGCCTTGTCAGTCATTTGCAGCCTTGTCAGTGTCTTTTGCAGGCTTGTGTTTTAAAAATGGCACGGCCAAGATACAGAGCGGATGTTCTGTGTATCTCGGCAGTGCTCGGTAGCTCTTGGCCGTTGTCTGCGGCTTTTGGCTATTTTCGTCTATTTAGGGCCGTACTCGAGTGAAAGTCGCTGAGAATGGCTGAGTGCGGTCGAAAATAGCCGAAAGTCACCGAGAACGGCAGAGAAGCTGATGATCAGCGGGGGATCGGCGTATAACACCCTCCAATGATTTTCCCCTGATTTTAAGGAGAAAAGGTGCGTGCTATACGCTGATAAATACGGCAGTTCCTCTGACAGCATTTGCTTCAGACAGAAGGATGCTGGAGGTTGCAGCATTTTCCTGCAAAGATCCCTTCGGTGTCTTTTTTGTTTTTTTGTGATACTATGTCCATCTCCAAGTGGTCTTCAGTTTCCAGGAAATCCCGGGGGCAGTCCCTCCAAGCATTCACATGGAATTACTGAGTATACACAAGTTGCTAACAGTGTACATACAAAGATCAAAGACATGAGGAGAAAAGTGGACAATCCTTTTCATTTCACCGTCAGAGTCGTCTTCTATTGGTTCACCAGGGTGATTAGATTGGCATGCAGGAAGTGGGCCTTTCTGCTTAGGAACAGGGGCAAGATCCTTCGAACTGAGGGTGGCAGCCTTTGGGGCAGTTATGCCAGGATGTCAGTGAAGAGTATATAAGAGATGGCTAGCCCTTCATTTAACTTTACAAGCTAGGCGTGCAGTCAGCAAGTTCTGTAAAGTTTGGGACAAGACATATAAATTATTTTTGTCTTTGGCAGCTTTGCTGCATTTGTAAATGTTCCTTTTCATGTGTTCTCTCCTACCCAATCATTCAGATAGTTAAATCCCATTGTGTGATGACATGAGGTATGGCCAGGAATATGGAAAATTGTTATCAAATACCATAATTTTCCTTTCGGGGCCTATCCTCAGCAAGAGTGACACTCCCACTGGGCAGGCTCCGTGAGAGAGTAAATTAAGCACCTAACCAGACCATAGTTCCATGCCTGTCAGAAGAGACAGTGCCCCCTGTGGCTAGGCTGAACACCTCACAGTCCAGTCAGACTGATGCTGAAGTCCAAATTTAGACAATTGTACCCAAACCAAACTGCATAGCGCGTGCTCTACGCCACTACACTTTATTTTACTGAAGAAAGCTATTTGTGCTTGCATATTTTAGAGAGATCAATTAAGATTATATACTTTTACAGGTAGCTGGCTGGTGATCTGGGACCATCTAGATTAATGTATTTTATCAATGGCACCTCTATTACAAGCACCATTATATAACATTCTGTACGTCGACCAATGCCTGAACTTCTGTGTCCTCTCTAAAAGATTTGTGCATGCACAGCACAATGCCTAACCATGTATAATTCACTGAGGTAATTTGCAATTGTTTGCAAATTAAAGATGAACTCTATCCTTAACTTTTTCCTCCTTATTTGCCACATGTCCTCTCCTGTATTTAAAGGGAGTACTCTTATTTTTTTGAACACTGTCTTCTCAGCAATACAATCTTGATAAGCTACAGCGGCCACCTTGTAGCCTCCTAACTTATTGTCTGATTGACTACATAAGTTGCCATCCCTCTACTCAACATCAACTGCTAGTTTTTATTGCTAATAGCTTTGCAAGGTGTTAGACATCTTTATAAGGGAATAGGTGTGTTTCATGGGAGATGGGTGTTATTTGTGAGTGGGTTATGTACTCACACATTTCAGACTTCAAAGATTCCTATTGAAGAGTCATTGAATGTGGGAGAGGGAAGAGGATGTTGAGAAAGGGGAAGGGGAAAAGGGTGAAGGGGAGAAGGGACTCCAAACACCATAGAACTAACACATATTTGAGTCATTTTTTGGATGGCACATTTTAAGAGGATTAGAGGAGGGTAGGAAGTGGACATCTAAATTGTAAGAGTGAGGGGTTGGGGGGGGCAGGGGGTAAAGGATAAGGTAACTGCAATATGGACAAAATAATAAGCGAGAAACAAGGGGGAGGGTGGTAGATGGTTGAAATATGAATGGATGATGCAGGTAAGAAGAAGGAAGGTAGTTCATTTGAAGAAATAAGTCAATAAGAAATATAGGATTAGTCTTTTTGGAAAGGGAGGCATGTAGCTATTTGGCTTTGCACCCTGTAAGTCTATCTGTATGTGAATGTTTTAAGGTGAGTTATGAAAGATATTTCTGTACTGTGAATGGAAATAAAATAATTTTTTAAAAAAGAAAGCAGACCTACTGTAGATAATGTTTACATTGTTGGTCTTCATTGATATGAGAGCTGCATACTACTACTGGTGAATGAAAGGGAAATCAATGTTAGTGTACTGAGGTACAATTCTCATTGCGCTAGGATGCAATATGTAAAGCACTAGAAGTCCAAGTGCACTAAGAATAGAGTACTGTAAATCAGTGATATCCTTGTCACTTTGCAGTTTTCCACAAGTCCACACATCAGGAGGAAAAATATTAATTTACATGGCCAGCCCACTGCTTGGAAGGGCATTTAAACAATAATGAGGCAGTGTGCTGTAATGTAGTGCAGTAATATCTTGTAGCATCTTCTACAAAACAAGAGCCTACAGAAAGGAAAGAATGGCAGTGAGAACCATTACTGAAATCATGGGGTCCACAAAGATATTTATTTAAAACATTTTTGGGAGGATGGGGCAACAAAGGAAGCTTTTAAGCTACATTACACTTCAGCTTAAGGTTTGTTTTTTCGGTTTCCTTTAACCACTTGCTTACTGGGCACTTAAACCCCCCTCAGTCCCAGACCAATTTTCAGCTTTCAGCGCTGATGCACTTTGAATGACAATTGCGCGGGCATACAACACTGTACCCAAATGAAATTTTTATCATTTTTTTCCCACAAATAGAGCTTTCTTTTGGTGGTATTTAGTTACAGCTCGGAGTTTTATTTTTTGCTAAACAAACAAAAAAAGATGCAAAAAAAAAAAAAAAAAAAAATCATGTTTTAATAGTTTGTTATAAAATTTTGCAAACGGGTCATTTTTCTCCTTCATTGAAGTGCGCTGATTAGGCGGCACTGATGGCTGCATTGGTGGGCACTGATGGGCTGCATTGGTGGGCACTGATGGGCTGCATTGGTGGGCACTGATGGGCTGCACTGGTGGGCACTGATAGGCATAGTTAAGGCGGCACTAATAGGCACAGATAAGGCGGCACCGATGGGCACAGATAAGGCGGCACTGATGGGCAAAGATGGGCACAGATAAGATGGCATGGATGGGTGGCACGGATAAGTGGCACGGATGGGTGGCACGGATGGGCACTGATAGGTACCACTGATAGATGGGACTGATGGGCACTGATAGGTGGCACTGATAGGTGGCTCTGATAGGTGGCACTGCTGGGCACTGATGGGCGGCACTGCTGGGCACTGATGGGCGGCACTGCTGGGCACTGATGGGCGGCACTGCTGGGCACTGATGGGCGGCACTGGGTCGCAGCACCTTTGAGGCAGATTGTGGGCACTGTGGGTGGCACTGTTGGTGGCACTGCTGGATGGCACTGTGGGTGGCATTGTGGGTGGCACTGTAGGTGGCACTGTGGGCACTATGGGCACTGATGGGGGGCACTGATGGGGGGCACTTACTTTTATTCAGGATGGCACGGCGGTGGGCAGGTGGGCACTGGCAGGGGGCAGGTGGTCAGCTGTATTGCTGGCCGTGATCGGGACTGATGTCCCGATCACGGCCGCCGGTGATCGGCTTTTTTTTTCTCTCCTCGCGCTGTCAGTGCGAGGAGGAATAATAGCCGATTACCGGCTCCGTTCTATCACATGATCAGCTGTCATTGGCTGACAGCTGATCACGTGATAAGGGGTCGGGATCGACCCCTTGCACGGATCGGTGATCAGGCGAGTCTCACGGACTCGCCGATCACAGAGCGCGCCGCGCGCGCCCCTCAGGGGGCGCGCAGGCCGCTCGTATCCGGGACGACGTCAATAGACGTAGTCCCGGAAATGTAGGTCCGCGCTAATGCCGTCATTTGGCAATAGCGCGGATCTGTAGTGGTTAATAATACTGTATCTTTGATCACTTTGTGTGGTTTTATTGTTATATTTTATGTATATTTAAAACTGCTAGCATCAATTAGTTGTAAAAACAGTAGAAAAAAACCAAAAATAAATACTTGTTTTGAGTACATAACAGCATGTTCAGACATGGAAAAATACATTTAAAAGAAAACCACCTTTAGTGAATTTTACGTATATGCTGTATCCTGTGCAATCACGTTTGTGTTTATCATAGGTACATACTAAACTCTGTCAGCATGTCTAAAAATAAAATTCTTGCAGAATTTCCAGACTTTTTAAAATTGATTTACTAAAGGAGTAGATCATTTTCATTTTGAAATTGAAATATGTATCTATTTAGCTAATTATATTAATCTATTTTCACTTTAATCATTCAATCAAATTCAATCAATCCAGTGTTTTTTGTTTGCCTAGTTATTCAATGTGAACATATCCCTACCATACAGGCATACCCCACTTTTAAGTACACAATGGGGTTTATTTACTAAAGCTGGAAAGTAAAAAATCAGGCTCACTTCTGCATAGAAACCAACGAGCTTCCAGGTTAATGGAACAAGCTGGGGTTAGAAGCTCATTGATTTATTTTTAGAAGTGAGCCGGATTTTGCACTTTCCAGCTATAGTATATAAACCCCATTGTGTACTTAAAAGTGGGGTATGACTGTATTCAATTTATTGAGTGAACAGTGACTTTTTCAATGTGAAAATTATTATCTGTTGTAGTAAATAATTGTCATGTTAACCAATGCATGCTAAAGCCACTACATTTGCTTTGGACATCTAGGTTTCAATGAATGCATTTGATCTCGAAGAGGTTTGATTACTACTAGCTTCTCACACGCATTAACTTTAAAGTGGCTGTAAACCCTCACATTTTTTTTTCAATTAGGACTCATATCTGTTACAGCAAAGGATGTAATTTCATCTGTGCCCAGGCTTGCCACGAAGGGCTAATCCAGCTCTGAGCAATCTTCTTATCTTTCTTCATTAAGATAAAAACAGACACACAGAGAAATACGTGTATTTTCTTCCCCCTTGCTGCGAGTAACAGGTGATTTCCTAATCTCATGCACAAGTGTGAGAGAGGCATTCTGTGTACTTCACATCCCCCGTCTTTCTTCTCCAGCTCTCCTAGGATTGGCTGCTCCACAACTCAGCATGATTGGGCATGCTGAAGTGATATGTTGACTTTCCTGGGTTTAGACTGGATGTTGGTGATCATGGGGCTTAATCCACAAGACCAGCAGAAGTTCAGTGTAAGAATAATTGATGCCTGGCCAAGAGGACTGTAGAAGCGGGCAGGGAGTCTACTGACATCACCACTACACCCACCGAGCCCTGAACAACAGACCTGCCCAGAGTATTGCAGGGCTCCAAACAGCTAAAGGGGAGATATTTGACAGGTAAGGATACATGCAGGAGACATGTATATCCTTATAGATCAGCACTATGGAAGTAATTTAGAAATGATGAGAGTGGGTTTACATCCACTTTAACTACTTGAAGACCATGCCTTTTTCTGACACTTCTCAAAATTAGTATTTTTTGCTAGAAAATTATTTAGAACCCAAAAACATTATATCGATTTTTAAAACAGAGGATCTAGAGAATAAAAGGGTGTGCATTGCAATTTTGTATGCCATGTGGAATTTGCCCAGCGGTTTTTCAACACAATTTTTTGGGAAATAATATAGTTTAATGCTTTTTAATACACAAAAATACAATAAAATACCCAATTGTTTGGTAAAATGTAAAAGTTGGTGTTACTATATAAATACCAATATACCAGCATGTCATGCTTTAAAATTGCATATGCCCGTGGAACACTGAAAAACTATGTAAATTACATTATCCATAAGTGACACTTTAAAAGCCTTTAGAGGTTACTACTTTATATTTACACGGGAGGTCTGGTGCTAGAATCATTACTCTCAATCAAACAATTACGGTGATACCTCACATGTGTGGTGAAATTGCTGTTTATGTACCAACATGCTTAAGCATTGTGCGCAAACACGGGGGGAGGGCAAAGTTCTTTCATTTTTATTTAATTTTATTATTTATTTTATTGTTACACTGTACCTTTATTTTTTATTACTTGTGTTCTTGTCACAAGGAATGTAAACATCCCTTGTGAAAGAAAAAGGCAGTGTCAGGTCCTCTTTACTGAGAAATCTGGGGTCCATTAGACCCCAGATTTCTCATCTGCCCTTAAAAGCTTCAGATCATACCAAAATCAGTATGATTCGATGCTTTTTATAAAAAAGTAATGGTTTGTTTACAACCAGCAAAACCCGGAAGAGACAAAATACTGAGAAAACCTCCCTCCCTGATCGGCTCTATGGTCAGCCACTGGACTGCTGGCTGCAGTCTTGGGTTCCCTGGTGGGACAGGAGAGCCCGGAAAGGCACCCGAAGGTGGTGGGATGGGGGAACCCCCTCTCGCCACTTGTAAAAGCAATCCAGTTGCTATTTAGCCACTAGGATTGCTTCTAAAAGAAAGAGCTTTGCTGCCTGAAACAAAAAATACTGGGATGATGCCTGCAGAAAGAGGTTGTACTCCTACAAACATAGGAATTTTCTTGATAAGTGCCAGAAAGTTCAAAGGGTGATAGTAGGAGGTTAAAAAGTAGTACACATTGAAACGTTATCAATAGAGTCAAAAGTAACCGTTTTTATGTAAAAAAATATAAAATGATGTTTCCACATCTATGCAAAGAGTTTCTGTAAAAAATGTTTTATCAATAAATGTATTATGTGATAAAATAATAAACATTAATTTAGCCAATTTGCTCAAACATATTTTTTTGGACATTTTTGATGTTGAATAAATCTTCTTTACCACAAATATTTTTTAGTCAAACATTCAAAGAATAGTTTATCTACTTTAAATAAGCCAAAGGTATGCTTACCACCTTTAAGTGCTTTCATGGATTTAGTCTGCTAGTTTCCTGAAGCATAAAAAGGAGTGGAAGGTCAGTATCTGTTTTTTTTTAACATTATATTTATTGATTTAAGCAACAATGTTCAATGCAGTATGTGAAGCGCATAGACTAGTCAGCTTTTCCAGAACATCATTTTCAAAGCACAGTTTGTTCTTTAAGGAATATACACATCTTTTTGTTGCTTTTATTTTGTTTGCAGGGCAGTATAATATTTAAAACAACAAACTCAACATAGTGAATATACAGTATATCAAGATGTAAATCATTTTATGTAATTAAAAATATAATGTTACACAAGATCAGTTTAAGTGATATGAATAAGAAATGAAAATAATTTATCTGCAAGCAATCATTGATTGTGCCAATGTACACTACTTTTAATTAATTTGATTTTTACTTTCTCATTTACAAATTTTGGCACTCATAAGATGGAATTTCATTTTTATGTCCTATAATACATTTTCTTTTTAATTATTTTCTTTCAGATAATTCTCTTTCATTCAATATATTATCACCTGAATAACAGCTGCAAACCTGTAAAACCAGTGATGCAGTGTTCATTCATTTGTACATCTCTGAGAGAGGTTTAATGACAAGCAAACAGCTTGGTGTAAAATAAGTAAAATAGTTCAATTCTAAACCCACAGGCAAAATAGCAATACTGTGTATTGCAGCTTACTGGTCTTTAGATAGGATGATGGCATTCATTTTCATTTTTCAGGCTAAGTACATTTTCTGCAATACAGAAAAATACATTTTGATTCTGCTAGAAATCTATTTACCGTGTACCTTCCTTTGCACTGATCTTAAAGGGTAACTCCAATTTCATGGGAAAAATAGCAATTAAAAAAATAATAATATCGTCTATACAATTGTGACGTGTATAATAAGTCATATTATAATAAAGTCTTATTATAAATTACTGTTCCCTTTAATTCTGCACTACTGTAATTTTCTGTAAAATGCAATGCAATATGGCAACTTGGAGGCTTAGTGCACACAGATGGTATACAGAATGACACCCAGAAATGTCATTTTCTGCTGGTGGGATTTTTCCAGAAGTCTGCACTAATATTTTGGGCATCTCCTGCATCCCCTGCAACAAAAAGGGATGCAGACCTTGCAACTTTTCTCATTAGAACCCTGTGGGTGCAATAGCTTATTGATAATTGTAAAATGACTTCCATCCACATTCACTGCTTATGGACACAGACAAACAAACTGGTATTTCTTTCAGAATAACAAAAGGTAGCACTCTGCAACACAGTTTGTTTAAATCAATACAATTGAGAGGAATTTTTTTTTTCTTTACTTAAAGTGGTGTTACTCTTTAAATCTCAGACAAAATTAGTTGAATTCCTAGTTCTCTTTTGTGAATTATTGAACCCCAACCCCATGTTATAGAGATGAAAAGAGAGGGCCATGTTAGTAGCCCAAATCAGGATAGCAGCCTAGGGCAACGACACTGATACACCTGCATATAGTAAAGTAAGTAAACATTGTCACCCTAGGACACAAAATGAGGGTTGGTAAACTGCAATGTATTATATTTTTGTATTTTAATACATTTTAGGAAGTCGTTTTTAAAAAAAATTGACAAACATAAAATAACATTTGTAAATGTATAGAATATGATTTGTAAATTGAGAATAATTGTACATTTACCTATACTTATAAGCAAACTGTTTCAACTCATAGTGAAACAACACATGACAGTTAAAAAAATTTTTTTAGCTTTGTATTATTACTATTACTTGCCATCAAATCAATGCTGACTCCTGAATAGTATTTCTCTTTAATGATTTGTTTTTTCTTTAGGTCTTCAGTCTCTGCAATGGCATGTCCATACTTTTGATGACTCTATCCAAGCACCCTTATAGCTGGTCATCATCTATCATAATCATCTTTATCTCATGCAATATCCAGTGAAATGGATACAGTGGAGAAGAATTAGAACTAATGCCGCATACACACGATCGGAATTCCGGCCAGAAAAAGACAGATGAGAGCTTTTCATCGGAAAATGTGACCGTGTGTATGCTCCATCAGAACTTAGCTGTCTGAATTTCCGCCAGCCAAAAATTGATAACATGTTCTCAATTTTCCAGACGGAAAAACTTTCTATCAGTAATTCCGATCGTGTGTATGCAATTCCGACACGCCAAAAATCACGCATGCTCTGATTCAACTACGAGACAGAAGCTATTGGCTACTGGCTATTGAACTTCCTTTTTCTAGTCACGTCGTACTTGTTGTATGTCACCGCATTATAAATGATCGGAATTTGATGTGATCGTGTGTAGGCAAGACAGCTTGAGCCCAATTCCGTCGGAATTCCGTCAGGAAAACCATCAGAGCTTTTTCCAACGAGAATTTCCGATCGTGTATACGCGGCATAATATAATTTTGCTAATAAAGAGTTAAAATGGTTTAAACCACAGAAATATGATAACACACTAATGTGAGGTACACGCTATAAGAAAATTGGGCGAATAATTGTCCAATTTCTCTCAATGTTTTACAGCAAATCGGAACCGATAAAATAAAATTTCTCTGAAAATTCTTATTAATATTTTCGTGCAACAAAAGCTTTTTTTGTTGTTTATTGTTTCTGATCATGCGCAGTCTTTCTTTACTTATTTTTCTTGTAAGAAAATCATAGGAAAATGGTACACATTAAACAAAAATCATTCGTTCTGTTCCCATACGAGAACATTTTTCAGAATAGACTATCGAAAGTTGTGTACACACTATACGAAAGTCATATGAAAATTCTTTGGACGAAAATGTTTTATTATCGTGTGTACGAGCCTTTAGTTAGTGTACTGCCTGAAGTAGCTGTATTAATGCCAAATAAAAAAGGTGACTAGAATACCAGTCATAGGGAAGCTGCTTTCACAGTTTAAAAACAAGTTAAATTAACTAAAAAACAAACTATCTTTATAAATGTCAAATATTAAATGAAAATAGTATAAAAAAATCACACACATACATTTTCTCCTAATAGTGAGTACACCCCTCACATTTTTGTAAATATTTTATTATATCTTCTCATGTGCCAACACTGAATAAATTATATTATGCTTGTATAAAAGTGTAAATTTGCTGTCCCCTCAAAATAACTCAACACACTTCCATTAATGTCTAAACCGCTGGCAACAAAAGTGAGTACGCCCCTAAGTGAAAATGTCCAAATTGGGCCCAAAGTGTCAATATTTTGTGTGCCCACCATTATTTTCCATCACTGCCTTAACCCTCTGGGGCATGGAGTTCACCAGAGCTTTATAGGTTGCCACTGAAGTCCTCATCCAACATCACAGAGTTGGTGGATATTAGAGACCTTGCCCTCCTCCACCTTCCGTTTTAGGATGCTCCACAGATGCCCCACAGATGCTCAATAGGGTTTAGGTCTGGAGACATGTTTGATCAGTCCATCAATTTTACCCTCAGGCCGCGTACACATGGGCGGACTGTTCGCCCAACTTTGTCCGCTGAACAGTGTTTGGGCGGACAGTGCGCTCGTGTGTGGGCTTTCAGCGGACAGTTTCAGCGGACAGTTGGACGGACAAGGTTTTTCGGAATTTCCGAAAAACTGTCCGCTGAAACCTTGTTTCAGCGAACAGCCCGCTCGTGTGTAGGCTTGTTCGTCAAACAAAGTTGCGCGCATGCTCAGAAAGGATTTTCACGCCGAAAGCTATAATGCAGTGTATAGGACGTCGTATTTTTCGTCCCGTCGTACGTGCTGTTCACGTCATCGCGCACGGTTTCAGCAAACTGTTCGTTCGTCGTGTGTGGGCATGTCCGTCCATGCTAATTTTGAGCGGACTGTTTGCTGAAACTGTTGGACGGACAAAGTTGGGCGAACAGTCCGCGCGTGTGTACGCGGCCTCAGTTTCTTTAGCAAGGCAGCAGCCATCTTGGAGGTGTGTTTGGGGTCATTATCATGTTGGAATATTGCCCCATGGCCCAGTCTCTGAAGGGAGGTAATCATGCTTTAGTATGTCCCAGTACATGTTGGCATTCGTGGCTCCCTCAATGAACTGC
The DNA here is from genome assembly GCF_037356315.1 of Lithobates pipiens. Lineage (NCBI taxonomy): Eukaryota > Metazoa > Chordata > Amphibia > Anura > Ranidae > Lithobates > Lithobates pipiens. The sequence continues at coordinate 186,758,106 of NW_027507903.1, forward strand.
AGCTCCCCAGTTCTGGCAGCACTCATGCAGCCCCAGACCATGACACTCCCACTATCATGCTTGACTGTAGTCAAGACACACTTGTCTTTGTACTCTTGATAGGCTGGAGAGAAATGTAATCTCGGTTAAGAATGGTAAGCTTGCCAGAGATCATACGGATTATGAAAACAACAGTGTATACATGTGGGAAAAAAACAACTTTCCCTCATCGCACAAGAAAACACACAGTGAAAAAGAGGGTCAATTATAGCGTCAATGACACTATGGCTGTCACAGCATCAGATTCTTCCCCTGATCCAGCAAATCGACCAATGAGTGGGAGTCATCAGACGGGCTCACAGGATTTAAACAGGGGTGCTCAGGGCTCAAACAAAAAGAAAAAGGCGGCAAGAAGACGAAAAGGGGTGGCAAGAGACACAAATGAGATCGGGCTGAGAAGTAACATGGAATGCCCTAAATCTATCAAAGAAGGTTGTACATTCATCTGAACTATCACTTTTATCAAAAGGCTTGAAATTCTGCACGGATCAGCATTTTGATTTATTTGAGACAATTGTGGATATAATTTAATTTGTGCGCACCCTTACACTTAGGAAACACTATTTCAGTGATTTAACGGAATTGTCAGACACAGATGAGGTGACCGTTATGCCACTGTTGTCCAGAGTTGTGTGCTCTTTTTGATTTAGAGGATTTTCCTATTGAATCTGGGTCTAACCCAGTGGAGGTATCGGGTGGTTGTACGATCAACCCCTTTCAGTTGAGGTCTGAGTTCTACCTGATTAACTCCCGCAGCAAAGAGATAGATATTTTTAAGAGTTTAATAGAAAAGGACTTGACTCCCCTAGCCCATAGAAATAAGATCCACTATGGTCTGGATAATCTCAGTAGCTCTGAGAGGAATATTTTTAGCAAGGATAAAGATATTTTTATAAGAAATGCCAATAAGGAGGGCTTCACAGTAGTTTTGGATTCTGACATGAATAGAAGTGAAGCCATCCGACAGTTATCAGATGATAGTACATATCTTAAATTAAGGGGAATCCCACATCCACTTTTAAAAATGATTTAGGTCGTTTATTGGACAAAGCAGTAACAACAGGATTTTTTTCTGTGGATGAGAGAGAGATGTTTATACCTGAAGCTCCGATAATGCCCATTTTTCATCATATGCCAAAAGTACACAAGGGGTGCAATCCTTTGTTGGGTAGGCCTTTAGTATCAGGTATTGGTTCCCTTAAAGAACGGTTGGGTGAATGGATCGATCATCAATTACAACCATTGGTCTCTGCTATGCCTGGTTTTCTTAGGGACACCAAGCAGCTTCTCACAGATGTCCACAATTTAAAGTGGGACCCTGATTTAGTCTGGATCACTTGCAATGTAGCAAGTTTATACTCCTCTATCCCCCCACTCCCTGGGTATTCAGGCAGTAGCTTATTATCTGGAACATACCAGCAATTACACTTTAGTTCACCAAGAGTTTATCCTATATTCCTATATTGATTAGAGTATTTAGTGACCCACAATTTCTTTATGTTCGATGGGGACTGCTATTTCCAGAAGTGCGGGGCCTCGATGGGCACTAGATTCTCCCCCTCCCTTGCCAATTTGTACATGGAATGGTGGGAGAGGTCCCACAATTTTGGCAATGGTTGTCCTCATTGTTCTAAAACCAGATTCTTCAGTCGCTACATAGATGGCCTGCTTTTTGTGTTCACTAAAGATGTAGGGGATATCAGCATGTGGCTTTCATACCTTAATGACAATAGCCTTAACTTAAAGTTTATGGGTGTAATCAGTGGCGTAGCGTGGGTTGTCAGCGCCCGGGGTGAGGAAAGTAATTTGCTCCCCCCCTGACTCGTGGACTTGCCTATTTTCAGCTAGCTCCAGTCTGGTTACCTGATCCCCTGTGTGAGCCAGCAGTGGCTGCAGGGGAGAGGAGAGCGTGCTTGACAATGACTGTTAAAGGATGGAGTGGTGACATCATCTATAGATTTCTATGTCCCTGTGTCCCTATCTGTTGTTGGCGCTCCCTTATCTCCCTTGCATACACCACTGGGAATAATATGACCAGACAGCCTGAAAATAGGCGTTTAGATCTTTTCTACACAGGTTAGCCATCATAGGCATTAGGAATGGGATTTTATAATATTTCAGTTAATGGAAGCTACATATGTCATATTCACACTATAATACTTGTTGCAGCACTGTGCAGTTGGGATCAATACCCAGTAGGGTTTTGTATTTAACCTTTTTGAAAATGTTCTATATATATGATGGTATATCTATATATAAACCAATATATATATATATATATATATATATATATATATATATATATAATATATATATATATAGAAAAAAAATTAAAAAGGTTAAAAAAAACTCTAATGAGTATTGATCCCAAGTGCACAGTGCTGCAACAAGTATTATAGTGGGAATATGACATATGTAGCTTCCATTAACTGAAATATTATAAAATAACCCTACTGTTAGTAAGTCCCAATCACTGGTGCTGCCAGAAAGCTCAACCTCATTGTGCAAATAAAGCAATTAAATAAAGTACATAAAATTTCATACAACAAATTATCAAATACAATAATTCCAAGATAGTCCTGCTGGGTAGTGAATCCAAATCACCAGTGCTGCAAGAATACACAATTGTGCAAATATATAAATAAACAAACTAATTCCATATAACATTCAATAAAAAGCATTCAAAAAACATGGCTATAAATGAACATTTTATTGATAATTAGATAAAATTTGTTTATTTATATATTTGCACAATTGTGTTTTTGCAACACTGGTGATTTGATTCACTGAGAAAGACATTGGTTTTTAGAGAGATAGTGGAGCTGAGGGAAAGGGGTAGGGAGGCTGAGAGATGACGAGAGAGACTGCTAGCCCTACCTTCCATGCCAGTGTGTCTCCTTTGATCCTTCCAACGGCTCCCTGACAGCATGCCCATCCTCTGGGTCCCCAGTCAGCCTGTTCCCCGGGTCTCATTTTACTGCGAAGAGGAAGTTAGAGCAATCCGTGCTCTGGAGGCAGGGGAGATGCTGCGCCCACCGCTTCTCACCTCTTGGGGGTGGCAGGGTCAGGGGGGCGAGGTCAAGGAGGAGGTGGCAACGGTGGAACTATTCTCCCAACTCCCGGGCTCTCAGAGAGATCCCCCTGCTGCTCGCCCTCACCCCAAGAACGTCCACTGTTGCTGGACAATGTGGGCTCATCATAAGTTTAACAAGGGGCTTTTATCCCTGTGCTAGACGGTCCACAATCGTGACAGCGCCCCTCTAAATTTTGCGCCTGGGGCGGTGGCACCCCCCACACCCCCCACGCTACACTACTGGGTGTAATGGATGAGAGGCAAGTTGATTTCCTTGACAGTGTCCTGATAGGTGAAGGAGATGGTATTTTGTCTAAACTCCATAGGAAACCAGCAGCCGGCAAATCATTATTGAGTGCACTCGACTCGAATCACCCCAGGCACACTATAAGCCCTTGTACACATGGTCGGAGAATCCGTTGGAATGTGTCCTATAGGACCGTTTTGTCAGATAATCCGACTGTGTGTGGTATGCATCGGACTGTTTCCGTCGGAATATCCGTCGGACCAAATTTTCCAACTTGCTGGAAATATTTTCCGACAAACTGGTCCGATCGGACATACTCCGATCATGTGTAGAGAATTACGATCGGACAAAGTGCCACGCATGCTCAGATCAAATTCCTACATCAAAGCTATTGGCTACTAGCCTGAACGTAGTCCCATCGTAACGAAATTACGTCATCACGTTCTGAAAGATCGGATTTTCCGACAACTTTGTCCGACCGTGTGTATGCAACAGTTTTGGACACAATCCGTCAGACAAAATCCGTCGGACAAAATCCGACAGATTTGGTTGTTGAAATGTCTGACCGTGTGTACAAGGGCTTTTATAATACAGCATGTTTTGCAATATTTATTGCGTAAAACAGTGCAGTAATTTACCGTAGGTGTTGTCATATTCTGCAGCACCACTGCAGAAGTGAGCAATGGTGGAGAAGAGCTCAGCAGAAGAAGCCAAGCATTCTGAATCTGGTGGAGCACATGGTAAGCCTTTCAAACGCCTCATTTGATTTAGCAGTTAATGCACTTGTTTGACTTGTGGCATATGTGTTTATCTGTATTTTCTGCCTCATTTATGGTGCATGCAAGGGCTTGTGGTACATGTTTGCTCTGTGTTATATGGCTCATTTATGAATATTTAGACTCCTTGTTAGCTATACACTTCTGCTGTGACCCTCACTGCATCTTTTGTGCTTGTTTGCCCAAATATACCCCAAATAAATGGTCAGCCTTTCTTCCCCGTTTTGTTTGGACTTGTGAAGCATGCCCCACCATGTTTGCTGTACATTTGTTTTGTATGGTTTAGAATAGGAAAATGATATAGCCACAAACTATATATAATCTTACTAAGAATTTTTCTTTATTTCCAGCTCCAATCTTCCAAGTTTGAGGCAGACGTATAAAGAATAGGGGTACTATACTATATATATACCCTGTTTCCCCTAAAATAAGACCTAGCGTGATTGTCGGTGTTGGCTGCAATATAAGCCCTACCACCCAAATAAGCCCTACTCTGTTTCCTCAAAAATAAGCCCTACCCTGAAAAGAAGACCTACAAGGACTTTAACTAGGGCTTATTTGGGGGGGTAGGGCTTTTATTGCAGCTATCACCGACAATCACACTAGGTCTTATTTTAGGGGAAACAGGGTATATATATATATATATACACACTATATATGTTTATGTATTCCTTTTTTATGTTCTCTTTACTATCAATATACATTTCAATTCAACCATTGTCAAAGTTGTTTTTCTCTTGTTCTTAAATGTGCTTTAGTTGTTTTTTCTGCTCCTTCCAAGCATTATATTTTTTTCATTTTCTACAGTATGAAAACATAGAGCACAAGTCACCTGCTGCATTCTTAAAGCATCCACGGTCCAATAGAAGTATGCATTTATTATTCATACCTACACATGCATATGTGGTACTAACATATTTTTATTGTGTCCAGTAGATGCCACATCCCAAATTAAACCAGGAGCAGGACAGAGGAACAAGAAAACATGTTGTAGAGGTAAGTCATGATAGCTTCCTTACAATCCTAAAACATCCTTGAAATGCTCTTACATGTACTATGTGATTAGTTTGCTGCAAATATGCGGCTAGTGTTGTTTGAAAGAATTTAATGTTGAAATAAGCATCTTCATTTTCTTTCCTTTGTAGACACCCAAAAGATTCGGGACAGAAAATACCAATGGGGAAAAACACCTCAGAATGGCTAATTCCCTGTCAGGGCTGGGCTTAGCCCTTCCTTCTCAGAACTCTGTGCTCAACTGTTGGTTAATTGCCAGTACTCTTTATTCCACAGTTGGCTCACCTGTTCGTCATTTCCTGATCATCAGCCAGCCCTGCTGGTCTATTTAAACTGCCTGGATCAGATCTCCTGTGCCTTCACCTGGTCAGCATATCTGGATACTCTCTGCTGTGTTTTCCTGTTAAAGACTTTTGGCTGACTGACTTCCCTTCTGGTTCCCGATCCTGTTTACTGCCACTACTATGCTAATCTCTAGATTCCTGTTTCACTGGCTTGTTCTGACTATCCACTCTGGTTACTGAATCCTGGATATGTCTTGATTATGTTTCCTCTGTTTGTAACATTTTACCATTTTATTCAAAATGTGTGATTTTTACTGCACTTCTGTCTCAGTCTGATTCATGGTTCCTGACATTCTCACAGTAAGTGTCATACTGCATTCTTGTTGAGGTATTTACTCTTATCCAACCAAACATACTTCAGATTTCTTCATCTAACAGTACATAGCTTTGTGATTCTATTGTAATTGAAGGATGCATTTATAAAAAAACGCAGGAAGGATGGGCTTGCTAAAACCAGCAAAATTTATGGTAAACAATAGGTGGTATTTTTACATGTCGAATGTAAACTGAATTATTCAGCAACTTAAAAGTATCTTTGTGTTTTTGTAGTGCCCCAAAGAGAACATTGTCCCAGAAGTGAGCAATCATGGAATCCACATGTCACCCAGCAAGTCTCGCTCATCTGGAAGAAACAAAATCAAGGTTAGTTTGAACCAATGAGAATACTAAAGTCAAACATGTAAACCATTTTCTTAATGTCCTGTAAATCCCTCTACAGATCTGTCATTCGCAAGTTTCCACCATCTTGGCAAGTGACAAAGAAGAGGAGTCTCAAAGGCCCACTACTCAAAAGAGAAGAAAATGCCATTTAAAGCGTTTGTTACCCCAAAACGTCATATTCCTGATATGTGCCTGCTGTACCATTTACTTGTATGAGACATTATCCTGTTCTCGTTGAATGTTTCCTTTATGAGAAATCTCTGTGTTTCCTGCCAGTTCCTTTGCTTTACTATTAAAAATGGACCACAGTAAGCAGGAGACTACGTTGTGGGCAGTCCTCTAGCTATGCTGGGAACTGGGAACTCAGTGTGCTCCTCCAATGATTAGACTTGTCCTGACTTTCCCCCACTGCACAGCCATTCACTGGGACCAGTGTGCTGCTGATTCTCCTCCCCTAGCTCTTATGCATCTAAAAAAAAAGTATTTATAATTTATTTTCATATCTATACAAAGGTGTTTTGCCTTTCATTTCTATTTTAAACGGAATGGGTTGTTTTACAAGGTGATTTTACAACGTGATTGTTTGCAAACATTTTAACTCTATGTCAAGACAACTGCATGGATAGCAGTACATAAGTGGATGAGGAGAGTGCAGCCAAAACTTACATGCCATGTGTGGAGGAACAGTCTCAACAGTCTCAACAGTCTCTCAAGAGCCAAGAAAAGCAGATACCAAGAAAGTTCCAGTGACAGCAGTGTCAAGCAAATAGCCATTACCCCTAACAAGAGGATATGTTCATGTAGTCGACAATGAAACCTGAAGTTCACATATGCATAGAATGTGGCATTGGTCAAGAGTTTGGCTCATGTGTATAACAAGTTGCTGGGTCCCCACATGTTTAAGAATGACCAGTCTTGGAAAAGAAAGCAATGGAAACTAATTACAAGAGCTGTAAATGCAGTTAGATTAGCATCCCATAGAAAATTTGGAAGACATCAAGGGCAACATCAAGAAGAAAATGGCCTTGATCAATAAAGAAAGGTTAGTCTGATTGTGTGTACCGACATTAGAAAGCATGACTACAAATGTCTTGAATTAGTAAATGAAACTTTATATTTTCGAATGTACATCCGCGTACACAGGAGCTGAATGACCGACAGAAAAAGTCAGACGGGAGCTTTTCATCATATATTCCGATCGTGTGTATGCCCCATCTGAATTTTTATGTCGAAAATTCTGAGGGACCTAGAAATAGAACATGTTCTAAATATTTCCGACGGACCCACCGTGGGAAAATCGTTTGTATGCTCTTCTGACGGACCATAAATTACGCATGCTCTGAAGCAAGTACAAGACGAAGCTATTGGCTACTGGCTATTGAAGTTCTGTTTTCTGGTCCCGTCATACGTGTTGTACGTCACTGCGTTCTTGACGGTTGGACTTTGGTGGGATTGTGTGTACGCAAGACGTCGGAACTCCGTCGAAAAAACCTTCAGAGTTTATTCTGACAGGAAAACCAGTTGTGCGTACAGGGCATTAGATGTCTAACTTGTTTTCTTCATTAGAACATATATGTAGATATTTGTACTAACCCATAAACAAATATGTTGTGCTCCAATCAAATATAATACAAAAAAATATATTAACCAATATTCAGTAATGAATGTGCAATAAAAAAAAATGCTAAATTGTCCAACATCACTGTGGCATTTGCCAAAAAAAACATAATTACAAAAAATAATTCTTTGCTGGTTTTTGTTTTCAAATACACTTTCTGGCAGGCAGGCAGGCAGGCAGGCAGGCAGGCAAGTGATTCAGTGATCTGCAGTGCATTAATTTTAATACAGTCTCCAACATATATATATATATCCACTGCATTCTAGTCTAGCCAAGCCTATATCTGACTGCAGGCCATTGCTGGTGTACATTTCCAAATACACTTTCAGGCAGGCAGGCAAGTGATTCAGTGATCTGCAGTGCATTAAATATATAAACTGTTTCCTACATATATATCTACTGCATTATAGTCTAGCCAAGCCTATATCTGACTGCAGGCCATTCCTGGTGTAATTTTTCTAGTAAACTTTGGGCGGTGTTTTACTAATCCAATTTTTCAGCATGTCTGGAAGGCCACCAAGGAAAGGCAGATGCTCACAGGCCACTAAAAGAGGGCAAGCAGGCTCTATGTGTACAGCCAACAGTGGTCATGGATACTGTGCATCCTCAGCATGTGGCCATGGGACACGCGTGTCCTTTTTTCTTCGGCAGCTGGCCGTGTTGAGCCACAACATGCAGAAGAGTTGGTAGAGTGGATGACAAAGCTGTCCTCATCCTCCTCATCCTCTGTCACCCAGGCTAAGGCCGCGTACACACGCGCGGACTGTTGGCCCAACTTTGTCCGTCCAACAGTTTGAGCGAACAGTCCGCTCAAACTTAGCATGGACGGACATGGCCACACACGACGAACGAACAGTTTGCTGAAACCGTGCGCGATGACGTGAACGGCACGTACGACGGGACGCAAAATACGACGTCCTATACACTGCATTATAACTTTCGGCTTGAAAATCCTTTCTGAGCATGCGCGGAACTTAGTTTGACGAACAAGCCTACACACGGGCGGACTGTTCGTTGAAACAAGGTTTCAGCGGACAGTTTTTCGGAATTTCCGTAAAACCTTGTCCGTCCAACTGTCCGCTGAAACTGTCCGCTGAAAGCCCACACACGAGCGGACTGTCCGCCCAAACACTGTTCAGCGGACAAGGTTGGGCCAACAGTCCGCGCGTGTGTACGCGGCCTTAGAGAAGTTTGGCTGCCAATGCAGCTGCCAAAGAGGCCTATTCCATAGGCTCAATGGCATCAGTCATTCCTTCCCTAGCCCCACCATCATGTCCTGAGGAGTCCCCCAAACTGTTCGACCACAGTATTGGCTACATGTTGCAGGAGGATGAGCAGCGTTTTGAAGGCTTCGATGATGGTACCCAGGTTGAGGATGAAGGCAGTAATGTGAGCAAGAAGGACAAGAAACTGGCAAAAAGATGCCATGTGGTGCTTGAGTTGGTCTGCTTAGGGGACAGGAGCCACACTGGGGCAGAGATTCTGGCAGCTCTGCAGGGGCAGGTTCAGAGGTGGTTGATGCCACATCAGCTTCAGGCAGGAATGGTGGTTTGCGACAATGGCACCAACCTCCTCTCCGCCCTCTGACAGGGACACTTGACCCATGGTCCCTGTTTGTCTCACATCCTTAATTTGGTGGTGCAGTGGTTCTTGTGCAGGTACCTGGGCTTACAGGATCTCCTGAGGCAGGCCAGGAAAATCTGTGGGCATTTCCACCGGTCATATAATGCCAGTGCTTGGCTGGCTGACCTTCAAAAGCAATGCAACCTGCCCAAGAACCGTGCCTCATCTGTGACATACCTACCAGGTGGAACTCAACGTTGGCAATGCTGCAGCGGCTGCACATGCAGCAGAGGGCCATCAATGAGTACCTGTGCGAGTATGGCACCAGGACAGGGTCAGGGGAGCTTTGTTTTTTTTCACCACGCCAGTGGCTAATGATCAAGGATGCATGCACTGTCCTGTCACCATTTTAGGAGGCCACAAGGATGGTGAGCAATGACAGTGCATGCATCAGTGACTGTCCCTTTTGTCTTCCTGTTGGAACACACACTGCATGGAATAATGGACAGGGCACTTGAGGCAGAACAGAGGGAGGAAGAGAAGGACTTCTTTACCTCTCAAGGTCCCCTTTATGCAGACAGTCTTCAAGGGATCATTTTCAGTCCCCAGAAACCCATGGACTTTTCGTGGCTGTGGATCATGTCATCCTTAGTGACCCAGAGGACTCCGGGCCGAATGCCTCAGCAAACCTTCGCTGCATGGCCTCCCTGATCCTGTAAAGCCTGTGAAAGGACCCTCAGATTTGTGGTATTAAGGAGAGGGATCAGTACTGGCTGGCAACCCTTCTTGATCCACGTTACAAGGGTAAGGTTGCGGAACTTATCCAGCCTTCGCAGAGGGAGCAGAGGATGAAACATCTTCGGGGGCCTTGCAGAAAGGTTTGTGCAATGCGTGTCCAGAGCCTGGGAGGTTGCAATTTCCTGGTCCTCCTGGACAACTGTTTCTGAGGCTTCGGTCAGTCACAGAAGAAGCGATAGAGAAGGTGGCCATCTGACTGATGCATTCAGACAATTTTTTAATTCACAGCCCCAAGGTCTGATCAGTTCCAGCAACCATGGCCAGCATCCGGTTTACATAGTGCAGGAATACCTTGGGGCAAGATCAGACTTGGAGACCTTTCCAACCAAAAATCCACTGGGCCTTGAGGATGGATTACTGGCCAGAGCTTGCACAGTATACAATTGAGCTACTGGCCTGTCCTGCATCCAGCGTTCTATCTGAATGCACATTTAGTGCTGCTGGAGGCTTTGTAACCGATCACAGAGTGCTCCTGTCCACAGACTCAGTTGATCGGCTCATCGTCATAAAAATCTTCTTGGATCGCCAGCTACCAAGCACCTGATGCTGATATAACCAAATAATTTTTTATGAATGTGAGATCCCTTGAAGACTGCCTATGCTGATGCTGAGTGACTATCCTGTTATGCTGAGTGACTATCCTATTCCTCTTAAATGTTCATTTCTCAGCTTCCAAGAACATTTTTGGTTCTGGGCAACAGCACCAGTGCCTAAAGCCCATTTTTTTCTGTCCCTGTTTACCAGGGGCATGTAATTACATTTTGTGCTGTAATATTTTGCAGCACGGCTCGTTACTGCACTCAGCTAGAGTATCTGTGAGGGGTTGTATTGTTGTGGCACCAGCAAAAGTGCCGAAGGCCCAGTTTTTCTGCCCCTGTTTAACAGGGGGGTGTAATTAAAATTGTTGCTGTAATATTTCTCATCAGGGTCCATTCCTGCGCTCAACAAGAGTATCTGTGAGGCTTTGCAGTGTTGTGTCACCACCACCACCAAAGGCCCAATTTTTCTGCCCCTATTTAACAGGGGTATGTAATTATAATTCTTGATATAATATTTCACAGCAGGGCCCCGTTCCAGTGCCCACCAAGAGTAACTGTGAGGGCTTACAGTGTTCTGGTACCACCAACACCTAAGGCCCAAATTTCTGCAGAGTATATAGGGCAGGCCGTATATTATATACAGGAGGTACCCTACTTTCAAACATCCGTCTTTACAAAGCAACTCCTACTTACAAATGGAGGGAGAAAACAGGAAGTGAGAGGAAATATACCCCTAGGAATGAAAATTCTCTCCTGTAAGAGTTAATATGGGAAAAAGGTGTTTCCACTGATGCTTTATCACCAATCTTTGTTTCCCTAAAAACCCCAAATTTTCAAAATCCAATTGTCATTGGGACAGAAAGTGAGGTGAAATCTTCTGAACAGGGGCACAGACAGCAAAACAAATGTTACAGGGGTGATAACCCTTCCCTATGTTATCCAAAAAGCTTAAAAATATTTTTTTTGGCTGGAGCTACACTTAAAAAATATACCTGTTCCAAATTACGAACAGATTCAACTTAAGAACGAACCTACAGTTCCTGTCTTGTTTGTAACACGGGGACCACCTGTATACTGCTGTTCAGAGTATATAGGGCCTGGAGGCCCCACGCCTTTTCATTTTTTAATTTGGGTGCGGGGTTCCCCTTAATATCCATACAAGACCCAAAGGGCCTGGTAATGGGCTGAGGGGTTACCCATGTCGTTTTTCTCAATACGTTTCATCCATATTGCCAGGACCCAACATTACATTACAGCTGCAAGCAGTTTTAGAAGACTTCTATTCCTTTAGAAATGTCATTTTGTGCAGGGACTGTTCGAGAAACGGGAAACACGTGTCACTTTACAGGCATACTATAGACACCCCCCAGGTACAATATTTAAAGGGATATTTCACTTTTATTTTTTCACTTTAAGCATCATCAAAATCACTGCTCCTGAAAAAATGGCAGTTTTTAAAACTTTTTTTGCATTAATACATGTCCCCTGGGGCACGACCCGGGTCCCCAAACCCTTTTTAGGACAATAACTTGCATATTAGCCTTTAACATTCGCACTTTTGTTTTCTCACCTTCGAGTCTCATAGACTTTAACAGTGTTTGACATTCGTGCAAACTTTCAGGGGGTGTTTCGGCTCATCCCTACTCCCGATGATGTATATTTTAAGATAAAGTTCAGCAAATGTTAACGCTAATTTGCGTTCACCCACTCCACCAATCAACATATGACGTGCGCATACTATATGTCGCACGTGCAATTTGGAACGAGAACAACTTGTTTTTGAGTGACAGGTTCTACCAGGCACAGCTTTAACATTGCAAAATTTTAGAGGGTTGTTTAAAGGTAATTGAAGTAGAAATTAGCAAAAGGAGGCATGTAATCACAAATTCTTTACAAGTACAACAGTGTATCACCAAAAGAAACTTGACTTACTCAGACATTGGCGTAAGCAGTTATCTGGCGTTAATTCACTGCCTGATTTTGCATCTACCTCTGCTGTTGCCTTTTTCTAAAGTTAATCTCTAGTCACCAGTTTTTTGCCTAAAATGTTCCTTTTGAAAACAGATTCATACCCCTTGACATTTTCCACATTTTGTCATGTTACAACAAAAAACGTAAATGTATTTTATTGAGATTTTATGTGAAAGAACAACACAAAGTGGCACATAATTGTGACGTGGAAGAAAAATGATAAATGATCATTTTTTTGATCATCAAACGAAATGAAAATGTTTTGCAAATAAATATTTGAAAAGTGTGGCGTGCATTTGTATTCAGCCCCCCTGAGTTAATATTTTGTAGAGCCACTGTTCTCTGCAATTACAGCTACAAGTCTTTTGGGGATGTCATCTAGAGAGTGACACTTTCCCATTCTTCTTTGCAAAATAGCTTTGTCAGATTGGATGGAGAGTGTCTGTGAACTGCAATTTTCAAGTCTTGCCACAGACTATCAATTGGATTTAGGTCTGGACTTTGAGTAGGCCATTCTAACACATGAATATGCTTTGATCTAAACCATTCCATTGTAGCTCTGGCTGTATGTTTAAGGTCGTTGTCCTGCAGGAAGGTGAACCTACGCCCCAGTCTCAAGTCTTTTGCAGACTCAAATAGGTTTTCTTCTAAGAGTGCCCTGTATTCGGCTCCATTCATCTTCCCGTCAACTCTGACCAGCTTCCCCATCCCTGCTGAAGAAAAGCATCCCCACAAAATGATGCTGCCACGACCAAGTTTCACAGTGGAGATGATGTTGGTGATGTGCAATGTTAGTTTTTGCCCCCACATAGCGTTGCTTTTAGGCCCAAACGTTCAATTTTGGTCTCATCTGGCCAGAGCACCTTCTTCCACATGTTTGTTGTGACCCCCACATGGCATCTCGCAAAAAACTGCAAACAGGACTTCTTATGTCTAGCTTTTAACAATGGCTTTCTTCTTGCCACCCTTCTATAAAGGCCAGATTTGTGGATTGCATGACTAATAGTTGTCTTGTGGACAGATTCTCCCATCTGAGCTGTGGATCTCTGCAGCTTCTCCAGAGTTACCATTGGCTTTTTGGTTGCTTCTCTGATTAATGCTCTCCTTGCCTGGCCTGTCAGTTTAGGTAGATGGCCATGTCTTGATAGGTTTGCAGTTGTGCCATACTCTTTCCATTTTCAAAACATGGATTGAACAGTGTTCCTTATAGGTTCAAAGCTTGGATATTTTTTTTTATAATTTAACCATGCTTTAAACTTTTCCACTGCTTTATCCCAGACCTGTCTGGAGTGCTCCTTAGCCTTTATGATGCTGTTTGTTCACTAATGTTCTCTAACAAACCTCTGAGGGCTTCACAGAACAGCTGTATTTATACTGAGATTAAATTACACACAGGTGGACTCTAGTTACTAATTAGGTGATTTCTGAGGCAATTGGTTCCATTAGATTTTAGTTAGGGGTATCAGAGTAAGGGGGCTGAATAAAAATGCATGCAAGCCATTTATTACTTTCCTTCCACTTCACAATTATATGCTACTTTGTGTTGGTCTATCACACATAAAATACATTTACGTTTTTGGTTGTAACATGACAAAATGTGGAAAATGTCAAGGGGTATGAATACTTTTTTCAAGGCACTGTATATGCGACTTTTGTAGTGCACTGCAAGAAAGTGTAACTGAAGGTGACCTTCTTCTTTTGGATACAGCATAGAAGAGTTAGAACAACTGTCATTTTTTTCTTGCTGTCTGTGCCATGCTAGAGAGATTCTTTCTCTCTATTTCTACGGTTTGTCCTTATCAGTGAAAGTGGACGGACTATACATATCTGCTTTTTATCTTGTCATCCAAACAATAAAGGGTGAATCTCACCAATGGAACATTGATGGTGAAAACAGACTGACATGGGTTCTAACACTCCATCACTGTAACCAGAATGTTAAAAAAAAACAGTTTTGCCCTTAGTTAAACTTTCAAGTCCTTTGGGATGTCCTATTTGGCAAAGTAATTGCTATATATTGGCACATGTGTGCTTTTTGAATATGGAGAATAGGCATTGGGTGCTATTTACTAAAAATGAAGCATAGAGAATGTTGTGCAGCTAGTTATACTAACCCATCAGCGTCTACATTCAGTTTGTTCTATGAAGCTTGGAAAATAACACCTAGTAGCTGATTACTAGGCCTGGTTGCACTATATTGTATGTGCTGCAATTTTAGTACATCTCCACCATTGTCATTTTAGACAATGTTGAGCCTAGTTCTTCTAGCCCAAACATCTCCTCATTATTAAGATGAGGAGATGTTTAGCGGTTGGTATCTAATCCAGATAGCAAGCAATTGAGCAGCATGTTTGAAAATGACTTGCTAAGCTATTGCTAGACTTGCCAGGCTTTACAAGTTTGTTGCACAATTGCAGCAAGTCTGCATTCCATGACTCTAGATCAACTTTATTTGCAAACATTCTGCATGTCTGCTGCAAGTTCTGGTTCAGTTATGTTGTACGATAGTCATCCCATCACAGGGATCAGTGATTTGCAGAGTTCTTGCTTTAGACTCACCACTGCAACTTTGCTCTTGCTAGAGCCTTGCCGTGCAAATTTGCTACAAATTGGAAAAATTTAAACTAATATGAGGATGGGATGGGAAGTAGGATGAGACACTGCATTGAAGTTCCTTGGGCATATACCTCAACAGAAGAGATTTCTTGTAGCATTTGAATGAAAGTGGCATGCCATGTAACATTTAAATAGCTTTAGCTTTTCACCGTAATTTAAAAACTCACACTGAGACTGGGTTGACATCTCTGTATTGTCTTTTATATCTTATGGAAACTTAAAACTGATACTGTATGTGTGAATTGTGTACAACTGTTTCTGAACATTGCAATGTACTAGCTTCTAGACTATGTTCGACTGTATTGAAATTTGCCTTGTATACATGTATTTCCTAACCTCTCATTTTGGTCTAAATAAAATATTTCATGATAAAGGGCCCAGGATCATTAATTACCCCATCTGTGTCTTTGCAAGGTGTGTTGGGTACACCACTTTATCTAAAAATGAACCAGTAGAAAGGGAATTTAGGCCACATTTTTCAAAACTGGACACAACATATATCTCATCTGCTCTGATGAGAAGGTCCTGATTAACTGCCTGTGTCTAGCTGGGGAAATTTCCCTTCAATTCCTGTTTGGGAGATGCAGCAGGAAGTGAGAAGCAAGTCCAAAGTAAATTGAAATCCCACCTCACAGAATTGTCACATTAAAGTGTCCCAATTGCAGGATTTTCACTTTATCTATTGCAATGGACAGCCAATTTTGGATTAGGAAAGATATACAAAACCTAGTGCAAAGGATCAATAGGTAAAAAGTGTCCAATTAAGTAACTTACAATGTGCAGTGAGTCCAGGGACGATAATCTATAAGGTTTGAGACTTCTGCATCCACTTTGTAGTGTATAGTAGAGCTTGATGAGCCGGCAGGGAGAGCTGTCAAAAAGAGCCAACTGGGCAGAGCGGAAGTGCTGGAAAGGGTGAAGATGGACTGAACATCTACATCTACACACATTTTTTTGGAATACGGATTTTTTCTCTTTCTGTGACAATTATTGCCAGGTCCAATTGAGGGGTGAATATGCCAGTAGGTACAGCAACATAGACTACATGTAAAAGTTAGAGGACAACCAATACATTTTGAACACAAGAGCCAAGCGATGTCAACACTTATTATAAAATTGCAAGCAGACACTAATTTAAATTCAAACAAGTGACCACTGCACCCACCTATAACTAGTCTATGTAGCAAGGAGCACTGAGAGGGCGACGATTGTCAAATACAAAAAGATTTCCAAGCTCAAACTTACCAACCAGCCAGCAATCAACCAAATGAACCTGTCTAACAATATGGATTAAGAACAGGTGTTTAGTCTGCACACATTTGCAAATACATGCATAAGCTACAAGACCCATCAAGGCACCCTGTTTTCCGTATTCCCTAACTCTAACTTCTGTGAGTCTCTAGAATGAGAGAGCATGCATTTTAATGGATAGGTAAGGGCATCCTGGAAGGAGCCCGCCCCTCCTTAAAGGTACAGGGGCACACTGAACATCCAGCACATAGCACTATGGCAGGAAAGATGTCAGTGCATTGCCTGACCAATATAATCAAAATACAAACAAGTGGCCACTGCTCCCCACCTATAACTGGTCTATGCAGCAAGGAACACTGGGAGGGTGACGTATGTCAAACAAATACATAAAGATTTCCAAGCTCAAACTTACCAACCAGCCAGCGACCAACCGAATGGACCTGTCTAACAATATGCATTAAGAACAGGGGTTTAGTCTGCACACATGTTCAGTGTGCACCTGTACCTTTAAGGGGGGGTGGACTCCTTCCTGCCTATCCATTAAAATGCATGTGCTCTCATTGTATAGACTCACTGAAGATAGAGTTAGGGACTACAAAAAACAGGGTGCCTTGACGGGGCCTGTAGCTTACACATGTATTTGCAAATGTGTGCAGACTAAACCCCTGTTCTTAACGCATATTATTAGACAGGTCAGTTTGGTTGGTCGCTGGCTGGTTGGTATGTTTGAGCTTCGAAATCTTTTTGTATTTATTTGACTATCTGCAATTTAGCTCTTTATATGTATGAATACATTTAGTAAAAATGATTTGAAGGTTGTCATGCATGGTTTTACATTTATGCTTTTTGATTTTAGAACCTGCTGCTTGCAAGGAATGATTATATAAATTTGAACAATTGTCTATAACCATTATTTAAAAATACCTTTGAAAAGATACATTTAAGTAATAGATACTGGAACACTTGTTTTAAAGAATAACCAAGCAGGGGGTCACATGGATCAGTCATACAGAATAGTTACTTGCAAATTGCATCAGAAACATTTTTCCTGGGCAGGATTACACACATCAATAACAAATATTGTGGTATCTAGACACGTTTACTAATATTTCATGAATCGATGCCTAGAGTTTATAGTTAATAAGTTGTATCATACCAAGTTTGATTTCTTACATTCTTAACACATTTCTAGAATTTATTACCACAGCATAATAGCATAGAAAATATATGCTCAAAATCAAAGCTATTCTTTTCCCTTTGCTAATAAGCATTTTGGATATGAGTAGATTGTTATCCTTAATGAATGCCATTTTGTTTGGTAAAGTACTGTATATCATAAACAATTACATTTTTTTCTTTTATTAAAATACAAGTTTTCAAAATGTTTATCCTTTGTTGATGCTCAGTGTTGCTAATCTCTTCCTGTCTATATACATGCACTTATCCAGCAATGACCTAATGGCATTTCTCAGTTATTTCTTTATCTGATGTTGACAATAGTAGACCCTGCCTTTGCAATATGTGTTGAAATAGCCGCTTGTAGCTCCATCTGAAGGCCATGTGACTGGGTGACAACCAAGGAGCATGAATGGGAGACAGAGACACGGTATTGTTACCACTTAACAGAAGTGCTTATTATAACTGGGTTTACTTTAAGGTATAATACGTTTATTAGCCTTGACCATTCCTTATCATCCGCCATCTTTTCCTGTTTTTTTTTTTTTTGCTTCTTTCTTCAAATCCTCCTATGGTTTGTAATAAACAAAACATAAAAAGTATAAAACAATATGGACTTGGGCATTGCAAAGAGCACTTAAGATATGTCAAGTATGATTATTCATATCATTCAATTGCATTACAAATTTCTGTAGTGCTAAATATGATATTTCACTAGTTGCTAGAGACTACAGTACATTGCATATTACTATTGCTATTTTAAATGTCGCAGACTAAAGCTGATAGAGGTTATTGAACCTGTGAAAGAAGAAATGTTCACTAAGGGGGTTATTTACTAAGGGAAAATCCACTTTACACTGCAAGTGCACTTTCGAGTAAAGTCACTGTAGATTAGAGGGGGGCATGCAAGGAAAATTAAAAACAGCATTTTAGCTTGCACATGATTGGATAATAAAATCAGCAGAGCTTCCACTAATTTCAGATCTACCCCTCAGATTTAGAGCGACTGCACCTCCAAGTGCACTTGCGATGCAAAGTGGATTTGCCTTTCGTAAATAACCCCCTAAGTCTTTTCTTGAAGGTTTATATGAATTAATTCTGGAGTTCTGAGCAGCAGTCCTTAAGAAGGATGTGCTGGAACGGGAAAGAGTTCAGAGAAGGGCAACAAAGCTAGTAAAGGGGCTAGGGGATATATAGGGAAAGGCTACAAGCATTGAACTTATTCTCTCTGGAGAGGAGATGCTTGAGAGAGGATATACAAAAGTGGTATACAAATACCTCAATGGTGACCCTAGCATAAGGAAAAAACTTTTTGGTGAAAGGGAGTTTAACCTTAATCTGTGTAGAAGGTTCTTTACTGTCAGAGTGGTAAGGATGTGGAATGCTCTTCCACAAGCAGTGGTATCAGCAGAGAGCATTGATAGTTTAAAAAAACTATTAGATGGGCACCTTAAAGATCGCAATATACAGGGATATACTATATACTATTGACATAAACACATGCACACACATCCCAGGTTTAACTGGATGGACTGGTGTCTTTTTCAACCTTACTGACTATGTACGTATGTAATTATGTACTATGTAAAATTTCCTGGTTTTGTGACCCAGACTTTCTTTACGGACGGCAGCTGATAACTCATAGATATGAAAATAAAGTTGTCTCAGCATTGCATTCATCATTGTTTTTGTACTGCAAAAAGGTTGTGGTTGTGGAAATAAGCTATGCTCCCCTTAAGGCTTTACTCCTTTCCCGATGTATTGAGACCAATAAAGACTGTTTTGCAGATTCTTACCAGCAGAAGAAATACTAGTTCATAGGCTCAATTAACACACCAGCTTACATACCAGAAAAAAAAGTACTTTTTTTAAACTGAGATTTAGAAAAAAAAAAAAAAGGAAAGGAAAATCCACTTTGCACTACAAGTGCAAAATACAAGTGCAAAGTGCACTTGAAATTGCACTTAAAGTGTACTTGGAAGTGCAGTCTCTGTAAACCTGAGGGGTAGATTTGAAATGAGGAGAAGCTCGGCCAGTTTATATGCAAGCTAAAATGCTGTTTTTTTTTATTTTCCTTGCATGCACCCTTTTGGATCTACAGTGACTGCACTTCCAAGTGCAATTTCAAGTGCACTTTGCACTTGTAGTTTGCACTTGTAGTGCAAAGTGGATTTTCCTTTCATAAATAACCTCCATTGTCCTTTGTGGGTGGAAAAACATTTAATTTTTGTTCATTAATGGTTTATTAGAATTTGTTTTTTAATAGTACAAACCAACACTGAGCAAGACCGAGACAGAAAAGACTACAGAGTTCGGTGGAGATTAACAAAGAATAAAGCACATGCTCCTATTCAAAACTGAGAAAAATGTGCAGATACTGTTCCTAATTACCGAAAGAGGCTCATATCCTTTTAATAATTTGGGATTATTTCAGTGCCATGTCCATGGCAGACACGGCACAGAGAGAAGTTCAGCTGGAGCTGCATGCTCTGGATTCATCTGCCTGCCCTCCTCCCACTCAACTGAGTGCAGGAGGGAAGAAGGAGTGTTAACCCCATAGACTCTGCTTATGCAGTGTAATCTCTGCATGAACAGAGAGGAATATGAGCTGTCTACTGAGAGCTTACATCACCCTATTCCAGGTCCAACCTGGTGGGGATCTGCAGAATTTTCCCTATTGAAAATTTCCAAATTGCGTTTGTTAATTAGAAGAAGACCCTGCACCAGTTTTTTTTTTTTTACACTCTGGAAAAAAACTGGGGGGGGGGGGGGGGGCGGAGAGAGACATGAAACAGGTCTGCCTGATTAGTTAAAGGCATTGTTAACCCTCATGTTTTTTCACCCTAATGCATCGTATGCATTAAAGTGAAAAACTTTCTGACAGTGACCGGCCCACCAGCCCCCCGTTTTACTCACCCGAGCCCTTTGTTCCCTTGGTGGAGGCTTTCTGTACCTCTCTGCCCAAGGTTCTCGGCTCTTGATTGGATAGATTGATAGCGGCACAGCCATTAGCTCCCACTGCTGTCAATCAAATCCAATGATATGGGTGCCAAGGCAGAGTCCGGCATTCTGTGTCTATGCATGCATTTGGGGTTTACCGATGCAAGGAGGAGCTGCGAGAGCCGCCGGGGAACCCCAGAAGTTGGGGACCACACTGAAAAATGATCTGCACAGTGGATGTAAGTATGGTATGCTTGTTATTTTAAAAAAAAAGTGTCACGGGGTCGTAGCGCAAGCACGAACAGCATACCGAGGCAGTGGCAAAGAAACAACCAGAAGCCTGTTGGAGGCTGGTATCTGATCCAGTGTATGGACAAACTCTCTGAGGAGATAACCCGGTGACTTAAAGAGCGGCGCTCGGACCGGAGGGATGGGTGGAGGTATGAGGAGGCAGGTGTACGGGTGAGGGTGTCTTTAATTGCTATTGTTCATTTGAGCCCGCTGATCAGCGATGGACTGACCACTTCAACTCCCCCTGCTTTGATCCTCCCTCCCCACCCTCCATTAGATTAACTTCCTAAAGAACATACCACTTAAGAAGTTTTACCCCCACAGCCCTTACTTTCTGTATACTTTAGTCTGTATAATATAGCCACCTATGCCTCCTGTAGGTAAATGAGAGCCCCTAGTCCTAAGTATCTTTGCTGAACTCTGGACTGTAAATTTGGATTAAGGACATAAGATGGCCCATGCAATACCTACCTGCTCAAATATATGCATCCATATTTCAATCAACTAACAGCTATATATCCTCCTATTGGTCAGCTAAAATGTACTACTTAATTAGGAAGTGGGATGGTAGTATGTGCAGTTTATTGTAAACCAATACTTTAACCAATCCTAATCCCTGAAGCCATTTGTATGTCTGATTGTATGGATGTCTGCTCAGCTGCGATCCCCCCCCCCCCTATTTTTAACGACAACGTTGTACTTTTAATTATTTTGGAAGTTATTACTCAGATCATTATTTTTGATATACTTGGTATCATGATGTGTTTCTTCTATAATAAAAATGTAATGAAATTAACTGTAGTGTCCAGTCACTGTGACCTCCTTGGAAGGCCTTCTCCTTCCTCTTTTTTTCATTAGTGTCACTTTAATTTGGTGCATACCACAAATGGTAGTTTCCTGTGCCATTATAACAGCACATGAAGTTTTGTTTATTACTGTTTAATAATACGAGCAGGCAACATAACCATTAAGGAATAGTTATGAAATATGCAGCCATGTTGGTATTAAACACATTTAAAAAAACATAGACAACCACTTATAGAGTGATCAAGACAACAACTAGGGATTAAGCACACAAGGGAAGGGTGGAGGGGGTAAAGGTAGGACCATGCGCTACATTTAGAAGTGTAGAAACACGTTGATTGGTTCGATGTACAACATGGCCACCAAATAAATAGTTTACATATCATAATCTGTTTTTCTCTCTTCTTTTCCACAATTCTGACATACAGTACCTTCTAAGTATGCAAACAAAATTTGTCTTGAGTATTGTGGTTATAATTTGCAAGTTCCTTCATCAATCTTGTTTTATGATGTTTTTGGAACCATATTTTCATAGAGATGTAGCAGCCTTTAATGCTTATGTCTGGCATGTTTGGGCTGCCAAATTCTTGGGTGGACCCGAGGAGAACCTACTGGTTTGGTACACAAATAAAAATATTTCAGGGACTTAGGTACTAAGTGGGAGTTTAAAGTGATTGTAAGGGTTCTTTTTTATTTCTTTTAAAATAACAAACATATCATACTTACCTCCACTGTGCAGCTCGTTTTGCACAGACTGGTCCTGAACATCCTCTTCTAGGGTCCCCCAGCGGCTCTCACAGCTCCTCCCCGCATCAGATAACCCCCTGGGAGAAGCGTTCTCCTGATGGGGTTACCTTTTGGGCGCGATCCCGAGTCCAACATACATAGCCACCGGATGCATGACTCAGCCCCGCTCCCGGTGCATGCATCATTGGATTTGATTGACAGCAGCGGGAGACAATGGCTGCGCTGCTATCAATCTATCCAATCAAGAGCTGTCACATACCTAGTGGTGAGCCCGGAATGCAGAAGGAGACCTCTCTTGCGTCCCCGACTCACGGCCCCTGATGATGGTGACAGGAGGCACGGGAGTCAGAGGTAGCACGAGTGCCTGGCAGGATCAACAGCCGGTGGATGGATCAGGCTGACTTCAGGAACTGTAGCTGGACAAGCAGGCCCCAGTGACGGCAGATAGGAACCAGTAGACAGCAGGAGACCAACAGGAACAGGTGGATCACTCAGGGGCAGGCACACAGAAGAGTCAGGCAAGCCGGGTCAAACCAGACAGTCAGTACAGGAACAGATGCAGCAGGCAGAGGCAGGAACGTGGAACAGGCCGGATCGGTAACGGATGAGCACGGATGGACCAGAGGATGAGACAGGTGCAGAGTCGTAGACAGGCCGGAGGTCAGAGGCAGGCAGAAGGCAGGGAAGGTCGCAGGTCAGGCCGGGTCAATACACAAACAGATCAGATTCAGGTAATAGTCTCAGGAACGCTGTAGATCAAGCAGCAAGATCAGAAGGGAGAACTGGGTTTAAATAGCCCGCCTGGCGCCGGTAACCGTGCGCGCGCGCGCACGCTGACGCGCACACCCGCGCGCGCACCCGCGCGCACGTGAACGCGCGCACCCGCGCGACCACGACCACGCGCACCAGGCACCAGGGTTACCTTTTGGGCGCGATCCCGAGTCCAACATACATAGCCACCGGATGCATGACTCAGCCCCGCTCCCGGTGCCTGCATCATTGGATTTGATTGACAGCAGCGGGAGCCAATGGCTGCGCTGCTATCAATCTATCCAATCAAGAGCTATCACATACCTAGTGGTGAGCCCGGAATGCAGAAGGAGACCTCTCTTGCGTCCCCGACTCACGGCCCCTGATGATGGTGACAGGAGGCACGGGAGTCAGAGGTAGCACGAGTGCCTGGCAGGATCAACAACCGGTGGATGGATCAGGCTGACTTCAGGAACTGTAGCTGGACAAGCAGGCCCCAGTGACAGCAGACAGGAACCAGTAGACAGCAGGAGACCAACAGGAACAGGTGGATCACTCAGGGGCAGGCACACAGAAGAGTCAGGCAAGCCGGGTCAAACCAGACAGTCAGTACAGGAACAGATGCAGCAGGCAGAGGCAGGAACGTGGAACAGGCCGGGTCGGTAACGGATGAGCACGGATGGACCAGAGGATGAGACAGGTGCAGAGTCGTAGACAAGCCGGAGGTCAGAGGCAGGCAGAAGGCAGGGAAGGTCACAGGTCAGGCCGGGTCAATACACAAACAGATCAGATTCAGGTAATAGTCTCAGGAACGCTGTAGATCAAGCAGCAAGATCAGAAGGGAGAACTGGGTTTAAATAGCCCGCCTGGCGCCGGTAACCGTGCGCACCCGCGCGACCGCGACCACGCGCACCAGGCACCCGCAGGCGCGCACAGACGGGTGATGGACCACTGTCCCCAGCCAGCCTTTCCTGACAAGAGCATTGAGAACCCCGGGCAGAGAGAGAGCACGTTCCCGCCGGCTCAAGTTCCAGGGCTCAGGTAAGTAAAACAGGGGGCTGGGGGGCCAATCAATGCCAGGTATATTTTCACCTTAATGCATAGGATGCATTAAAAGTGAAAAAACACAAAGGTTTACAACCCCTTTAAGGAGCTGAACACGTTGCTGATAAATTATTTTAAGGTAGAGGATTGTAGGTTCTTGAAGAACTGGACTGAATTTTTGGTTTGATCCTGACTCTAATTTAGGGAAGACTGCATCTAAATTGGGAGGAGCATTTAAACTAGGATCTAGGAGGAGGGATCAGAGAAGTATATGTCATATAATGGGTCCAAGAGAAAGGGATATAGAGGGGAGTGGAACAATGGGTGAGCATAGCTCAAACTAGGCTGCAGAGAAATGACATCACCTAAGTTCAATACAGAAAGAGTTGCAGAATACGTTGTAGTACGAAAATTAGCAATATTAGAACATTAAATACTAATACAAAAAGAAAAAAGAAATTGAAAGAGCCAGAACTTTATTTGAGGAGCATTTTGACTTTGCGGCATCATCAGAAACCTCGTAAACAACAGGACTGCTAATATCCAGGTTAACACTCTATTTTGGAGGGACAGAACTGGCAGAAGAAGTGGAGGGGAATGCATTTATGTGAATAATGATGGGAAAGAGAACATTAGAGAAGATATCACTAAGGAGAATTGTGATAGTCATTATTGCTGGAGATTCATATGAGTGCATCAAATAGTAAATGACTTTTGGGGATGTATTATAGCCGCCATAACATAAAGGATGAGGAAGAGTTTCAGGTTCTTCAGGGCAATGTTATTATTATGAGTGACTTTAACTATCCTGATATTGATTGGGCAAAAGGGACTGCACACTCAACAAAAAGCTTGTCATTTCCTAAACTTATTACAAGACAATTTCATGGATCAGATAGTAGAAGGCCCAATGCTCTGTTGGATCTATTGATTTCAAACAAGAGGGAGCTCATTACAGATTTGCAAGTTAGGGACAACTTGGTAATAGTGATTTCTGTGGTAATTATACTGGCCAAATTTGCTCAAATGAGAGGCAGGTTGGCTTGACAAGCACTCTAACTAAAAAAAAAATAAAAATAAATAAAAAACGTCAATAAGCTGAAATCCTTACTGTATGATACTCAAAAAGGGCCAAATATTCTCAACAAAGAAGACAAAAGGCAAGTGGTAATGTTTTAAAGGCATATTGAATAGGTATATTTGTCAATGAATTCTATTAGGTAATAAATATAAAATAACTAAATTAAAACATACTGTGTGTGGCAATAGTTTCGTTAAAAAAACAAATAAATGAGGAAAAAAATAAATCTTTAAAAAGTAAAAATTGAAAGAGACATCTTCTGCATTCCATAATTACAATGCATGCAACAAGCAATGCGAGGGAACATTTTTTTCTAATGAATGAATAGTAAAAAGGTAGAGAATCAATGATGGAAAGAATCTAGGGGTGCTTGTAGATCACAGACTCAGACTTTAATCTGAATAATATCTCCAATAGTTAGGAAGAAAGGAATGTGTATTTTACTTTAGATTCACTTAAAGAGAAACTCCACTTTTTTGAGAAAAAAACATTTCCCTCTGAGTGATCTATGTACATTGCAAGGATTTTAACAAAGTTTGTTGCAGATTCCTACCTTTTGTTATTCTGAAGAAATCACTGTTTGTTTCTCTGTGCCCAAGTGCTAAGTGAGTGTTATGGCAGTGGTTTCATAATTATCAACCAGCCACTGCACCTGCAGAACTTTCATGAGGAAAATTAGAGGGTCTGCACCCCTTTAGATGTGCTTTTCTATTGGGTAGGATGAGCCAAACACCCCTCTAGTTTGGTTCGCAGCAGAACATGCGAACAGGCAAAAAAATTTTTTCAAACAAGGTTAAAGTCTATGGGACACAAACATGAATAATCAAAAGTGCTAATTTTAAAGGCTTATATGCAAGTTATTGTCACAAAAAGTGTTTGGAGACCTGGGTCCTGCCCCAGGGGACATATATAAATGCAAAAAAAAGTTTTTTCAGGAGCAGTGATTTTAATAATGCTTAAAGTGGAACAATAAAAGTGAAATATTCCTTTAAATTTCATGGGGGGGGGGGGGGTGTCTATAGTATGCCTGTAAAGTGGTGCATGTTTCCAGCGTTTACAACATTCCCTGCCCAAAATTACATTTCTAAAGGAAAAAAAGTCATTTAAAACTACTCGCAGCTACAATGAATTGTCTGTCCCAGCAATACACATAAAAGTCGTTGAAAAAAATGGAATGGGAAAAAAATGTAAAAAAAATTAATACAATTGAGGGTTCCTCCCAAATTCTATACCAGGCCCTTCAGGTCTGGTATGGATGTTAAAGGGAACCTTTCGCCAAAAATGAAAAAAAAAATGGTGTGGGGGTCCCCCTCCAAATCCATACCAGACTTACGTTCGACTCAAACATCAGGCTCATCCCTACTATTGGGAGTATTTCACAAAACTTGACATTCATGCTGCAGGGATACCAAAAATCTGACTTGTATCTTAGTGCAGTCTTCTGGAACAATAAGTGATCCAATCATACAAGCAGGACATTTTTCTGGGGGGGGGGGGGGTGGACAGAACACCTTACAGTAGCCATATTGCATTTTACATAAAATAACAGAGCTGAAGATTGAAGAGGAAAGGTAATTTTTAGTACCATTAAATTTAAATATGACTTGTGTTGTTGTATATGTTATATTTAATTTTTTTTTATTAGCTTTTTTTACCCCAGGGAAGTGGAGTTACCCTTTATTGGGGATGAGCTTCAAGTTTGAGTCGAACTCATGTTCGACTCGAACATTGCCACCGAACAGCGAACAATTTGGGGTGTTCGCGGCAAATTCGAAAAAAGACATGGAACACCCTGTACAAGTCTATGGGAGAAATCTAAAGTGCTAATTTTAAAGGCTTATATGCAAGTTATTATCATAAAAAGTGTTTGGGGACCTGGGTCCTGCCCCAGGGGACATGAATCAATGCAAAGAAAAGTTTTAAAAACTGATGTTTTTTCGGGAGCAGTGATTTTAATAATGCTTAAAGTGAAACAATAAAAGTGTAATATTCATTTAAATTTCATACCTGGGGGGTGTGTATAGAATGCCTGTGAAGGGACGCATGTTTTCCGAGCTTAGAACTGTCCCTGCACAAAGTGTATTTCTGCAGGAAAAAAAGTAATTTAAAATCACTCACGGCTATAATGAATTGTTGGCTCCCCGTAATACAGAGAACAGTCATTGAAAGCCATTGATAAAAAAAAAAGTGTGGGGTTCCACCAAATTCAATTACCAGGCCCTTCAGGTCTGGTATGGATATTAAGGGGAACCCCGTGTCAAATTTAAAAAAAAATGACGTGGGGTTCCCCCAAATATCCATACCAGACCGAAGGGTCTGGTATGGATTTTAAGGGGAACTCCACACCAAATGTAAAAAAATAATTGGTATGGATTTCCCCCTAAAAATCCATACCAGACCCTTTATCCGAGCACGCAACCTGGCAGGCCACAGGAAAAGAAGAGGGGACGAGAGAGCGCCCCCCCTCCTGAACCATACCAGGCCACATGCCCTCAACATTGAGATGATGCTTTGGGGTCCCCCCAAAGCACCTTGTCCCCATGTTGATAAGGACAAGGGCCTCATCCCCACAACCCTGGCCGGTGGTTGTGGGGGTCTGCGGGTGGGGGGCTTATCAGAATCTGGAAGCCCCCTTTAACAAGGGAACGAATTGGGGGGAACCCCACACTTTTTTTTTTAATCAATGACTTTCAATGACTGTTCTCTGTATTACGGGGAGCTGACAATTCATTATAACTGCGAGTGATTTTGAATGACTTTTTTTCCCTGCAGAAATTACATTTTGTGCAGGGACAGTTCTAAGCATGGGAAACATGGGCCCCCTAATAGGCATACTATACACACAAAAGAAATAAAACCGTGCTGAGACCCCCAAAAAGGTTTTTTTTCCTACTTATCAAAAAAGAAAAAATATTTTCAGATGAATAACCAAGAAATTAATCTTAAAAATAAATACAAATAATTGAGAAAAACTTTTTTTCAAATGAATATTCAAAGGATGTAAGGCTGCTGCTCCACTGTGGAATACACACACATAGAAATAGATAAAAAATAGAAAAAAGGAGCTGCGCCAAATAATAAAAAACAAATCAATAAACCAAACACTATAAGAAAAAGTCCATGGAAAGTCTATGTTATTCAGGAAAGGAAAGCGATCGCACCACAGTGATTCCACACTTCCTTATCGCTATTGTGCCCAGCCACCGACAAATAAGTGCGCTTACCAGACGGTAAAAGCACAAGGAGCGTTTAGAATCCCAAGCCACTGACAGCTCCTCGCCTTCACCAAACACTTTGTCACTCAGGAACAAACAATCCCAAATTGCACGTTCATAATATAAAAAGAAAAGAAGCCTCCCATAGTGTAAAAAACTTCAATGCTCTTTTAATTATAATAGAAATGCACTTACATAAAAACCAAAGATTTCCGCATATAAAAACAAGCCAGCCGCCAAATGAGAGCCCGTCCTCCTCTCGTAACACGTGGTGAAGTCACAGCGTGCCCTCCCATACGCGTTTCGTCATACGTGACGTTTTCAATGGGGAACGGGCCTGCCGCAACACACCACCATTAAATAGGGCCAGACCTTCTGAGACATAGAGGTCCAGCAAATGAAACCATCTTAGTTGTGGGCAAAACAACTATATCTCCCAACATAATATAAGAGCAAAAATGAAAGGAACATTGTAACGCGGATGCCACTCCCCAGACTGTTCCACAAATGTTGGCACCTAAAAATTGAATTAAAGAAACGAAAAAAGTTTATATATATATATTAAGTACCCAAATTATATTAATATTGCATCCCATAAAAGACAATGATGACACAATACCAATATTACCCTCAGGTAAGTGACACATAATGGGCTACTATGCGATGCATAGTAGTCCATTATGCTTTGCCTTTGCAGGGAATGAAAGAGGAAGTAAACCCATCAGGGTTTACTTCCTCTTTAAAGCTGTACCATACCCAAAAAAACTTTTGATACCTAAAAAAATATATGTAAATATATAAAAAAATATATATAAAAAATATATATATATATATATATATATATATATATATATAAAATATATAATATTTCTATATTTCACATGTATATGTACATGATATACAGAACAAAAAAAATACATCATATATAAAGTGAATCGGAACACCCTAGATAGGGAGTAAATATGTGAACCAAATCCCTTAAATGTGCTATACTAACCTTATGCACACATAATATAATTACCCCACATATAAATAAAATTAGTGATAGCCATTAACCAAAATAGTACCACCCAATAGTTCTCTTTTTTAGCAGCAAAACCGAAAAGAAGACCCAACATTTTTTTGACTATTTATGTATAAAAATAAAAATAAAATTAAATAATACTGATGATAAAAAATATTACTAATGAGAAAAATATGAAAAATATGAAAAATATGAAAAATATGAATTAAAGATTGGATTTACTGGATCGTCTATTTCGTCCAAACAACCCCCAAAATTTTAAACTTGGGCCTCTACTGAAAGCCCGCTATGTAAACGGTGTTCAAATCACACATGTGAGGTATCGCCGCGATCGTCAGAGCGAGAGAAATAATTCTTGCACTAGACCTCCTCTGTAACTCTAACCTGGTAACCGAAAAATAAATAAATCGTTGCCTGTCGAGATTTTTAGGTACCGTAGTTTGTCGTCATTCCACGGGTGCGTGCAATTATAAAGCGTGATATGTTTGGTATCTATTTACTCAGCGTAACATTATCTTTCACATTATGCAAAAATTGGGCTAATTTTACTGTTTAATTTTTTAAAAAATTCAAGTGTCGCTTTTCCCAAAAAGTTGCATTTAAAACACCGCTGCACAAATACCGTGTGACATGTAATATTGCAACAATCTCCGTTTTATTCTCTAGAGTCTCTGCTAAATATATATATATATATATAATGTTTGTGGGTTTTAAGTAATTTTCGAGCAAAACATATGGATTTTAACTTGTAAACACCAAATGTCAAAAATAAGCTTAGTCATGAAAGGGTTAATAAGAATGCTGAGCTTGACATTTAATTATTAACCCAAACATCAAATACAAAACTGAAATATATGTATACTGTATGTTTACTGTTTACTTTACAAAGTATTTGCCATCTTGTTCTGTCAGAACCAGTGGCGTAACTAGAACCTTCAGGGCCCCGATGCAAGAAACCATGAAGGGCCCCCCTGAACCCCAGCCAGGGCCCTTCCCTCCGAGTCCGGTGGTGGAACTCCAGGGTGTGGTCACAGGTATGACCTTTGTGAGCCCTGTAGTTCCACCACTGGCATCAGTGGTTTTTTTTTATTATTATTTTTTTTATTTTTAGGTGCCCCATTGGGGGACTGTCCCTAGGCAGGATGGGGTCCCCATCCCCAGAAGAGATGAGGTCCTTTTCTCCAGGGCAGATGAAGTTACTGCCCCCAGGTGAGAAGGGGTCCCTGTCCCCAGGGGAGATGGGGGTCCCTGTCCCCAGGGGGAGATGGAGGGGGTAAGTAATGTTGTGTGGGGGATGGGGTCCTCTCACTCACCATGACCAAGCTGCAGGCCGCGCACTCATCCATGTTGGCCTGGGCTCCATCCAGTGTGCTGGACAGGTGATCAGCATATCTCCCAGAAAGACCTTTCATCATCTGTGTATGACGGGGGAGGAGGGGGGCTGGCAGATAAGCCTGCAGTGTCCTCTGGGGAGCCGGCTCTCATAGGGCTGCACTGCATCTGTGTGCTTAAAGTTTGTTTACCCTGGAGAAGTATGCAGTGCAGTGTGGGCCGGACTCGGGGGGGGGGACTCTAGCTGGGGAGAACAGACATCAGACTGAGCGGCAATGCATGGAGCAGGAGAGGGGTACTCTGAGGAGCCAGCCGAGGACCCAGGTCATGCGGGGAATGCACAACTAAAGAGCAGCCAGTGCGATAGTTGAGCATGGAGCTCTGCTAGTCACCCTCCACCTCCAGCCACCCATGTGCATGGTGCACTGGTACCCATAGCTGCCTATGCTGCTGCCGGCCATATGTAGAGGGGGCTGCATGGGCCCCCTGCAGCACAGGGCCCAGTTGCGGTCGCGACTGCTGCACCCCCTATAGTTACGCCCCTGGTCAGAACACAGAACACAACAGGCAGGTTACATACTTATTTCTTGCGTGAGCTTTGTGACCTTCTTTGCATCCCTCCAGCCTAATCAACATCAGCATCCCTTTCAGTAAGCATGGAGGTTACCCAGAAAGCAGTAAAGCAGAATTTGGAGTCTTATGCCCCATACACATGATCTGACTTTCCAACGACAAAACCGTGCATTTTTGTTCGAAGGTTGTTGGCTACAAATTGTCTTGCATACACACAGTCACACAAATGTTGGCAATTGGGAACGTGGTCAAGTACAAGACGTATGACAAGCCGAGAAAAAGGAAGTTCAATAGCTAGTGTGGCTCCTGCTTGATTCCCAGCATGCGTCAACTTTTGTGCAATGGACTTGCGTACACACGATCAGAAATTCTAACAACAAAGTTTTGTTGGTGGACAATTTGAGAACCTGCTAGCCAACATTTGCTGGCGGAAAGTCCAACAACAAATGTTTGATGGAGCATACTCACGGTCTGACTTTCCGCCAACAAGCTCACATCCAACATTTGTTGTCGGAAAATCAGATTGTGTGTACAGGGCATAAGAATCCTGGTTTTGCAATGTGGCATAGGTGAGTGAAAAGAATGGTTGAACAATTGTCAAATCCTTCAGGTAAAACAGAACACATGGTGTGAATTTTTCTGTTTTCTTGGAGTTCTGCTTTAACACTGGTATAAGCCAAGAACATATACTTTGAATGCATTTCCATTCTTTTATGTGCATTACAGATGGACAAAATCAGTCTTATTTAATAGTACCTTCAACAGAGAAACATTTGCCAGACAATGAATGTGCACAGCTTGTTTGCATAGTTATTCTACCATTATAGGCACAAACATTGCCTTGTTTTACCTCTCTGCTCGTGCTTTCAACTCACGGGAGCCAGAACCATAAAGCAACTTTTGAAATGGAAGATAGCCAAGTAGATGGTAAGTGGCTAATTAGTCACTAATTAGCATCCCTTGAAAGAAAACTTCAGTGAAAACTTGGCTGAATTAATATTTTCATCTATGACTATTTATTCAGTCATAAGAGTCTGCTTTCAAATTAGATGCTTTAAATTTCTATTCATGCTGAGCTGTAGACCTTGCCAGTGCACTCAGTCTATTAAGGTAATGTATGTAACTAAATAACACATGTGCATACAAATGTGCCTGTGTAAAGAAATGGCCAATAAGTATTAGGTGACATGAGCTAAAGTGTACAAACGTAAGCTAGCTACATTTTCTAGCTTATCCATAAACAGAAAAGCAATTTAGGCTGTCCAAGTTTTACAATAGGCTGTAAAAATTTAGGATTTTTAAGGGAAGCTAAGCCGGAAAATCAAGATAATATTTGTCATACAGGTAATTTTGTACTTTTATTTTTCATTTTCTATATCTATTAAATTACATTTTTCAAATGTAAAACTGAAGAACATGTGTAAAAAAGCAAATAAGCATATCTTTATAGGAAAAGCACTGGGCACAGACAAAATATCACCCTTATGTCTGAAGGTCTGCTCTAATTAGCTGGCACCAATATTATCACATATGCAACAGATCACAACATGCCTGGATTGCTGAACTGGGTATTTCTGGAGGGTGAATGGAATGCTGCATTTTTTCTTTTTTTTTAGGTATAGGGGGCGTATGCCAATCACATCACTCGGGAACCTATGCACGTGCCCGGTGGCTGCGATGTCCTTAACCGGGTGGCCCGCCCCTCTGGTGCTACGGGGAAGCCATAGGGATGTCCCCATGCATCAGAGGGGGTGGGGTCACCCAGCGATGTCACCGTGTGGCCCCGCCCTCAGTTATAAAAGAGTTGCCACCTGAGAGGACAGTCATTATGGCAGGTGCCTCCCATGGAAGTGGGTCGATCACGTTTTTTTTTTTCAAGAGAAGAAGACTTTGTTGGACAGTTTTATTTTTTTATTTTTTAATAAAGAACTTGTCCCCAAGCCGTGTCATGTAATTTTTACCATTTTCACACTTTTTTGGGGAAATGGTAGGGGTACCTATGTACCCCATTACCATTTCACACAGGGGAGGCCGGGATCTGGGGGTCCCCTTGTTAAAGGGGGCTTCCAGATTCTGATAAGCCCCCCGCCCGCAGACCCTCACAACCACCAGGCAAGGGTTGTGGGGATGAGGCCCTTGTCCCCATCAACATGGGGACATGGTGTTTGGCTACCCCAAAGCACCCTCCCCATGTTGAGGGCATGTGACCTGGTATGGTTCAGGAGGGGGGCATGCTCTCATCCCCCTTCTTTTCCTGCAGCCTGCCAGGTTGCGTGCTCGGATAAGGGTCTGGCATGGATGCACATCACTGGACACTGTAATACAGGCATCTGCAGCAGTTAAAGTGGGTGTTGTGTGCCTCCAGCACAGTATACACATGAAGATACCCTTTATTACTGGTATATTGTTTCTGTAATACAGGCATCTGCAGCAGTTAGGGTGGGTGTTGTGTGCCTCCTGCACAGTATACACCTGAAGATACCCCTTATTACTGGTGTTCTGTTTCTGTAATACAGGCATCTGCAGCAGTTAAAGTGGGCATTGTGTGTCTCCTGCACAGTATACACATGAAGCTACCCTTTATTACTGGTGTTCTGTTTCTGTAATACAGGCATCTGCAGAAGTTGTAGTGGGTGGTGTGTGCCTCCTGCACAGTATACACCTGAAACTACCCTTTATTACTGGGTTCTGTAATACAGACATCTGCAGTGCAGAAGTTAGAGAGGGTGTTGTGTGCCTCCTGCAAAGTATACACCCGAAGATACCCCTTATTGCTGGTGTTCTGTTTCTGTAATACAGGCAGCTGCAGCATTTACAGTGGGTGTTGTGTGCCTTCTGCACAGTATACACCTGAAGCTACCCCTTATTGCAGGTGTTGTTCTGTTTCTGTAACACAGGTAGGCAGCTACAGTAATTACAGTCAGTGTACTGTGTCATCTGCTCTGTGTGCACCTAAAGCTACCCAATTGCTGGTTTTCCGATCTCCCTGCAGGCCATTACTATGTCTGGAAGGCCAACAAGGAGAGACAGACAGTCACGAGCCAATAAAAGAGGGCAAGCAGGCTCTGTGTCTAGAGACGTGGATGTGGTGCATCATCATCAGCACGTGACCATGGGACGCGCTTGTCCTTATTTTTGCCAGCTGGACATGTTGAGCTGCAACATGCCAAAGACTTGGTAGAGTGGATGACCAAGCCCTCTTCATCCTCCTCATACTCTCTCACCCAGGCTCAGGGTACTAGCAAAGCAGCTGCCAACGTGTCCTCTTCCCTCGTCTCAATGTCCTTCTGAGGAGTCCCCCGAACTGTTTGAGCACAGTGTTGGGTACATGCTCCAGGAGGATGCCTAGCGTTTTGAAGGCTCTGATGATGATACCCAGCTAGAGGAAGGCAGTCGCGTGAACGCAGAGAGAGGGGATGCTCAAGAAGGACAGCAATCTGGTAGTCATGTTCCATCAGCTGCAGCATATTGCCAGGTTTGCTCCAGTGATGAAGAGGGAGGGGGTGATGAGGTCACTGACTCCATGTGGGTGCCTGATAGGAGAGAGGAGGGGGAGGAGGAGAAGGCGGCAAATCTACAATGAGGCAGAATGCCCTCTGGGAGCACACCAACTGAATCACACTGCAGAGCTCCGCCTGTGCAGGGTGCTGCCTCTGCCCGTTATTCCAAAACTTCTTTGGTGTGGGCCTTTTTGAGACGAGTGCATCAGATCACACTGCTGCTATTTGCAACATATGTCTCAAGCGTATCTTGCGTGGCCAAAACATCAGCCACTTGGGCACCACATGCTTGAACAGACATATGTTGACCTGCCATGCAGCTCGTTGGCAAGCGTACCTTAAAGACCCACACCAAAGAACAAAGCGGACCTCTCCTTGCTCCTCATCAGCTGGGATCTCCAACCCCACTAGACCTTCAGTCCTCTCTGAAACCAGCACTGAGAGGAATGAAGGTGTAGAATTAGGTGTGTCACAGCAAAGTACTTGCGGGCACTCTTCTAGCAGGACAAATTCCCCTGCACCAGCTGCTGGACCATCGAAAGAAGTTCACTGCTAGCCATTCACATGCCCAGCGGTTGAATGCTAGCTTGGCTAAACTGCTAACACTTCAACTGCTGCCTTTTCCGTTTGTTAGACTCGGCCCCCTTCCGTGATTTTTTGCAATGTGCGGTTCTCAGTGGCAGGTTCCCAAATGCCACTTTTTCTCATGGAAGGCGATTCTGGGTCTCTACTGGCATGTGGAAGGCAATGTCCATGCCTCGCTGGACAGGGTGGACAGTGGTAAGGTGCATATTACTGCTGACTCATTGTCCAGCAGGCATGGACAGGGACATTACCTATCTTTCACGGCCCATTGGGTCACTCTTCTGGCAACTGGGAAGGATGCAGGGCAAGGTGCAGTAGTGTTTGAGGTTGTTCCGCCACCACGCCTCCAAAATGCTACTACTGGTTGTGAAACACCTCTCTCCTCCAACCCTCCTCTTCTTCCTCCATGGCCTCTTCCAGTGCTCTGTCCTCGGAACCAGCTGTGCTCTGTAGATGTTCAAGGGGCTACGCAAGTACGCTTGCAAAAATATGCCATGCCGTGCTTGCGCTGGTTTGTTTGGAGGACAGGAGCTACACTAGGGCAGATATTTTGTCAGCTCTGCAGGAGCAGTCCGAGAGGTGGTTGACGCCACACCAGCTTAAGCCAGGAATGGTGGTTTGTGAAAATGGCACCAACCTCCTCTCCGCCCTCCGACAGGGACAACTGACCCATGTGCCCTGTGTGGCTCAGGTCCTTAACCTGGTGGTGCAGCGGTTCTTGGGCAGGTACCCAGGCTTACAGGATGTCCAGAGGCAGGCCAGGAAAGTCTGTGTGCATTTCCGCCGATCATATAATGCCAGTGCTCGGCTGGCTGAGCTCCAAAAGGAGTTGAACCTGCCCAAGAACCGCCTTATATGGGACACCAGGTGGAACTCAACATTGGCCATGCTGCAGCGGCTGCACACACAGCAGAGGGCCATCAATGAGTACCTGTGCGACTATGATACCAGGACAGGGTCAGGGGAGCTCAGTTTTTTTCACCACGCCAGTGGGGCATGATCATGGATGCATGCACTGTCCTGTCACCATTTGAGGAGGCCATGAGGATTGTGAGAATCGACAGTGCATGCATCAGTGACACTGTACCTCTTGTCCACCTGTTGGAGCATACACTGTGTGGAATAATGAACAGGGCACTTGAGGCAGAGCAGAGGCAGGAAGAGGAGGACTTCCTTGCCTCTCAAGGCCCCCTTTATCCAGACAGTGTCTTTTAGGGATGATTTACAGTCCCAAGAAACCCGTGGACTTGTACATGGCTGGGAGGAGGTGGCTGCAGATCATGCTGTCCTTAGTGATCCAGAGGACTCTGCACCGAATGCCTTAGCTAACCTATGCTGCATGGCTTCCCTGATCCTGCAAAGCCTGCGGAAGGATCCTTGTATTCTTTAGATCAAGGAGAGGGACCATTACTGGTTGGCCACTCTCCTTGATCCACGGTACAAGGAATAGGTTGCGGATATTATCTTGCAATCGCAGAGGGAGCAGAGGATGAGACATCTCCGACAGGCCTTGCAGAAAGGTCTGTGCAATGCGTTCCCAGACTAGGAGGTTACAAACTCCTGGTCCTGGACAACATGTTGCTGAGACTTCGGTCAGTCACAGAAGGATTGGTGGAGAAGGTGACCGTCTGACCGATGCATTCAGGCAATTTTTTAGTCCGCAGCCCCAAAGTATGATTTCTTCCAGCAACCATCGCCAGTGTCTGATTTACATGGTGCAGGAATACCTAGGGGCAAGGTCAGACTTGGACACCTTTCCCACCAAAAATCCTCTGGCTTACTGGGTATTGAGGATGGATCACTGGCCAGAGCTTGCACCATATGCAATTGAGCTACTGGCCTGTCCTGCATCCAGCGTTCTTTCGAAACGCACCTTCAGTGCTGCTAGAGGCTTTGTAACCGATCACAGGGTGTGCCTGTCCACCGACTCGGTTGATCGACTGACCTTCATAAAGATGAATCAGTCTTGGATCACCACCAGCTACCAAGCACCTGAAGCTGATGTAACTGAGTAATTGTTTTTGAAATGTCACATCCCTTCAAGCCTATGCTGATGCTGAGTGACTGTCCTGTTATGTTGACTGACTATCCTCTTCCTCCTCAATGATCCTGCTGATAGCTTGGAAGAACATGTTTGGTTCTGGGTGACATAACCAGTGGCTAAGGCCCAATTTTTCAGCCCCTGTTTAACAGGGGTGTGTAATTACAATTTTGGATGCAATGCTTTGCAGCAGGGCTCATTCCTGCACTCCAACTAGGGTATCTGGGAGAGGTTGCAGTGTCGTGGCACCAGCACCAGTGCCTAAGGCCCAATTTTTCAGCCCTGTTTAACAGGGGCATGTAATTACAATTTTTGATGCAATGCTTTGCAGCAGGGCTCATTCCTGCACTCCAACTAGAGTATCTGGGAGAGGTCGCAGTGTCGTGGCACCAGCACCAGTGCCTAAGGCCCAATTTTTCAGCCCCTGTTTAACCAGGGGCATGTAATTACAATTCTTGATATAATCATTCACAGCAGGGTACTCCAGCGCCCATCAAGAGTCACTTTGAGGGCTTACAGTGGTGTGGCAACACCAACACCTTAGGCCCACATGTCTGCATAGCATATAGGGCAGGCCCCTACTTTCAAACATCCAACTTACAAACATCTCCTACTTGCAAACGGAAGGAGACAACAGGAAGTGAGATGAAAACCGACGGACAGCCCAAAAAATTATACAGGGGTGATAACCCTTCCCTATGTTTTTCAAAAAGCTTAAAAATAGATTTTTTGACTGGAGCTACACTTTAAAAATGTACCAGTTCAAAATTACAAACAGATTCTGCTTAACACAACAAACCTACACTCCCTGTCTTGTTTGCACTGCCTGTATCCTGTATACTGCTGTTCTGGGTATATAGGGCCTGGGGGCCCCACGCCTTTCCTTTTTTTAATTTGGGTACGGGTTTCCCCTTAATATCCTTACATGACCCAAAGGGGCCGGTAATGGCAGGAGGGCTACCCATGCAATTTTTTTCTCAATAATTTTCATCCGTATTGCCGGAACCAGACATTACATTAAAACCTTAAGCAATTTTAAGTGACTTTTTTTCCATTAAATATCATTTTGTGCAGGGACTGTTCTAAACACGGGAAGCATATGCCACTTCACAGGCATACTATAAACACCCTCCAGGCACGATATTTAAAGGAATATTTCACTTTTTTTCACTTTAATCATCATTAAAATCAGTGCTCCCAAAAAAACGGCAGTTTTAAAAAAAAAAATTGGCATTGACCCATGTCCCCTGGGGCAGGAGCAGGGTCCCCAAACCATTTTTAGCACAATATCTTGCATATTAGCCATTCAAATTAGCACTTTTTATTTCGAGCATTCAAGTCCCATAGACTTCAATGGGGTTCTAAAGTTCGTACGAATCTTTG
Source organism: Lithobates pipiens (assembly GCF_037356315.1). Lineage (NCBI taxonomy): Eukaryota > Metazoa > Chordata > Amphibia > Anura > Ranidae > Lithobates > Lithobates pipiens. The sequence continues at coordinate 186,797,101 of NW_027507903.1, forward strand.
GTCCGTTCGAAAGTTCTGGTGCGAACCGAACCGGGGGTGTTCAGCTCATCCCTATTCTAGACATGGTACAGATCTGCCACTTTACAGGTAGACTAAGGGGGCCCCCAGGCACTATATTGAAGGATTTTTTTTCATTTTTAGGCTTTCACTTTAAAAATCAAAAAACACTGCTCATTTAAAAATGACATTTTTCACAAACTTTCTTTTTATTGATACATGTCCCCCAGGGCAGGACCCGGACCCCTATGACCATTGTATGCCCAATTACTTGCATACAATATAAGCCTTCAAAATGGGCACTTTTGATTTTTGATGTTCGGGTTCCATTGACTTTATTGGGGTTCGTTATTCGGGTCTAAACTTTTGTGTTCAGATGTTCTGGTGTGAACTGGACAGGGGTCTGTTTGGCCCATCTGCCCTAACTGTGAGAGGTTACTGTGTTACTGTGGTACTATTTTATCCTTGGGCCACAGTACTGGCATCCACCAGCAGGTATAAATACCCGGCCACACATACACCCATAGTTGCCTTGGTTTCTTCCTTGCGCGCTGACCTGAACCCGAGAGCTCTGTACCTGATCCTGTTTCTGTACCTGAACCCTGTACCCTGTACTTGAACCTGTCCCCCTATCCCTCCTGTGTCCCTGTTACCTTTACCCTTGCAGCCTTATCCATCCATCCTCTCATTGTCCTGTTTGTTTGCTGTGCCCACCTGCTGACCTCCCGTTTGATGACCCTGGCCTGGCTACATTTATGATTCCGGTATTCCCTAATAAATAAATAAATATATATATATATATATATATATATATATATATATATATATATATATATATATATACTGTATATATATATACTGTATATATATATATATATATATATATATATATATATGTATGTCTGATTGTTTTTATTTGTGGGTCTCTGTCTGTGATTTGGTTGGTTGTGCACTGTATTATGTTGGAGGTTGTTGTGTTTATATTTTTGACTTATCTTAAATAAATCAAAATATTCTCACTTATATACATTTGGTTTCCTCTGTTGCTGTCCACGCAGTTCTGGTCTCACCTGATACAGGACAGCCTCATGGGATGTTTATTTCTGCAACACCTGGAGGACCATAGTTTTACAATCCCTGGTCTGCACTGATGACTAGCACTGGTGACTTGCACTGATGATTAGCACTGATGACTTGCACTGATAGCTAGCACTGGTGATCTACACTGATGACTAGCACTGATGATATGCATTGATGACTAGCACAAATGACTTGCACGAATTACTAGCACTGATGACTTGCACTGATAATTAGCATTGATGATCTGCACTGATGACTAGCACTGATGACTAGCACATTTGGGGATACATAGTGAATATGAATAACAAACAGACATAAATAAATATAAAGGTTAAACTTACATTTTTAACTATGTTCATTCACCAACAAAATATCCCAATTTTCCATACTGATACGCAGCTCTCCAGCCAGGAGTTGATCCTTATAATTTGGATCACTTTTATCATAAAGGCATGTACATTGTCTCACAAGCCTAATGAGAGACTCATTATCAATTGGCTCTCTGTGCATGACCTCCCTGTGGGCTCTGGTAGACATTGGGGGTTATTTACGAAAGGCAAATCCACTTTGCACTTCAAGTGCAAACTACAAGTGTAAAGTGCACTGAAAGTGCACTTGGAAGTGTAGTTGCTGTAGATCTAAGGGGTAGATCTGAAATGAGGGGAAGCTCTGCTGATTTTATCATCCAATCATGTGCAAGCTAAAATGCTGTTTTTTATTTTCCTTGCATGTCCCCCTTGGATCTACAGCAACTGTACTTTCAAGTGCACTTTCAGTGCAATTTCAAGTGCACTTGTAGTTTGCACTTTTAGTTCAAAGTGCATTTGCCTTTCGTACATAACCCCCATAGTATACTATCAAAATCTAGCATACAGGTTGGCCACAACATACAGAGACAACGCATACAGGAAGTGCTCTGTGGGAGAGAGGGAGCTGCCTGTGTGTAAACGAGGGGAGTACCTGGGTAAATTATTTTCTTTTTCCTGTTAAGTCACTTCACTATAGATGGGTGTAGCGCTGGCTCCTGAATAGCATGCGCTATGTTTTTGAAATTTAATGTTACACCTGAACTGCAGTTTGGTTTGGGTATAATTATTCTAAATTTTGACCTCAGCATCAGTCTGGCTGGACTATAGGGTGTTCGGCCTGGCCATAGGGGGCGCTGTCTCTTCTGGCGGGCATGGAAACACAGTCAGGTTGGGTGCTTTACTTTCTCTCTGAGCCAGCCCAGGGGGAGTGTCACTCTTGCTGTGCTTTCTGGGAGAGAGTACTTAAGATGCGGATGTCACATGGTTTGGGGTTCCGGTTCAGAAGTATGTTCTGACTCCGTGGTCCTGGTCCTCCTGACCAGCCCCCAGGAGGCCTATGGCATGGGGTACAGATCCACCCAACTTTACGTCTTGGGGCTGGCTAGCCTGAGGCGGGGAAACTAAGGAAGGGATTCGGAAGTGGTCCGGTGCCATCTCAAATTGTGGAGAGGCCCAGCAACTTCGTAGTTATCCAGGGGAGGACTTTTCAGAAGAAGGCCACGCAAGGGTTGGCTTCTTAGCAAGAGCCTGGTAAAGCTGAAGGACCTAAGTGAATCCAATCTCGCGTGGTTGCAAGATACTGGTTCCATGCGAGTGTTCTACAAGTTTCTAGTTTCCATGTTCATGTTCTACAACAAAGTCTGTAGCAGAGACTTATTCCTACGTGTTCTACAACAAAGTCTGTGGCAGAGACTTGTTCTTGACTCAAGCACCCTGTTGGTTGCTAGGCCATGTGAGAGAGGGACTATCCAGATAGAGTGAACATCCAGCTGTGAATGGCTATTGTCTGGATTTATTCAAAGTAAGAAAGTTCTTTATTACTGAATTTGACACTAAGAGTATCTGGACTTTTCAGCTAACCCTCTGATCCTATACTAAGAGACTGTTGTTAACTACGGTTTAGCAAATAAAAATCCCTTTAAGCGGATCTGTCGTCGGTCTCTAAAGTTTCTGGACCATCTACCAAGGGAAACCCCTAGACACAAGGAGCGACTGAAAGAAGGTAACCGTAAGCCCATTAAAACCAGCCGCTCCTTTGGGAGATAGTGCTACATGGGGATCCGACTTTGAGGCGACTTCCATTGAAATATATTGGTAAAAATCGCCGGAAGTAGTACAGGAACCTTTTCTGAAGTTGGAGTGATTTCAGTAGTGTACATTTAGATGGCTCTCATTCACTAGAATGAAATTTCTTATGTCCAGCGACTTGGGGCGACTTGAGGTCTTACAAGTCGGATTCGAAGTCGCTGTAGTGTAAACCGGCACTAACAGAGATAAAACATGAATGTTGCCATGGCTTGTTGCCTTGCTTTCATGTTGACCCTCTGGTATACTGAGACACTGACCTAGTACAGTTATAGAGATCAAAAAAATATATGTAAAATCACAACTAACCTGCATATTCCACTAAAACTTAAACATGAGGAAAAAAGAAGGAAGCTACTCTCCATTAAAAGCCCCCTGTCCGTTTATTTACAAGTCTGATGCACAATCTTCTCCACTTGATTCCACAGGAGACTTATAAATAAATAGGCACAGGGCTTTCAATGGAGAGTGGCTTCTTTCTTTTTTTCATTTGTTTAATACTGGAACTTACAGAGCGACCAGTAACCATTGGGAATTTGCACCCAGAGCCACTGATAAGTGCCTGGATTGGGACTAAATACTTTCTAGTGAACTAACCTGCGCGCTTGTTTTACTTTAGTGACTCAAAGTATTGAAGACGTCAATATGGTGACCGGGAAGTTAGTATTTCAGAATGAGGCTTCAGTAGCCGTCTTAATCTAATTAACCACTTGCCGCCCGCCCTATAGCAAATGGATGGCGGCAAAGTGGTTTCATAATCCTGACCGGATGTCATATGACGTGATCAGGATTATGAGCCGCTGCGCGCCCCCGGGGGCGCGCATCGCGGCGATCGTTGTTGCGGGGTGTCAGTCTGACACCCGGCAACTACGATCTCGGTAAAGAGTCTCCGACGGAGACTCTTTACCACGTGATCAGCCGTGTCCAATCACGGCTGATCACAGTGTAAATAGGAAAAGCCGGTGATCGGCTTTTCCTCACTCGCGTCTGTCAGACGCGAGTAGAGGAGAGCCGATCGGCTGCTCCTCTGACAGGGGGGGTCTGTGCTGATCGATTATCAGCACAGCCCCCCCGAGGATGCCCACACTGGACCACCAGGGACGCCACCAGACCACCAGGGATGCCAAGGACAAGGTATGCCACCCTAGACCACCAGGAATTCTAGTCAGTGCCACAATGGATGCCAATCAGTGCCCATAATGGATGCCAATCAGTGCCCACAATGGGCATCACTGATTGGCATGCATTATTGATTGGCATTGATTGGCATCCATTAGTGCAATATATTATAATACAATGCCACCTATCAGTTCCCATCTGTGCCGCCTATCAGTGCCTACCCATGCCCACCTGTGCCGCCTACCCATGCCCACCTGTGCTGCCTACCCATGCCCACCTGTGCCGTCTACCCATGCCCACCTGTGCCGCCTACCCATGCCCACCTGTGCCGCCTACCCATGCCCACCTGTGCCACCTAACCCATGCCCACCTGTGCCACTTATCCATGCCCATCCATGCCAATCCGTGCCAATTTGTGCCACCTATCAGTGCCCATCCGTGTCGCCCATCAGTGCCACCCATCAGTGCCGCCTATCAGTGCCACATATCGGTGTCCATCAATGCCACCTCATCAGTGCCACTTCATTGGTGCCACCTCATCGGTGCCCATCAGTGCCGCCTTATCATTGCCCATCAGTGTAGCCCCATCAGTGCCCATCAGTGAAGGAGAAAACTTACTTATTTGCAAAGTTTTGAAACTGAAACAAAAAAAAAACATTATTTCTTTCAAAATTTGCGGTATTTTTTTATTTGTTTAGCAAAAAATAAAAACCGTAGAGGTGATCAAATACCACCAAAAGAAAGCTCTATTTGTGGGAAAAAAATTCTACAAATTTCATTTGGGTACAGTGTAGCATGACCGCGCAATTGTCATTCAAAATGCGACAGCGCTGAAAGCTCAAAATTGGTCTGGGCAGGAAGGTGTTTAAGTGCCCGGTATTGAAGTGGTTAAGAAAGGTTTTTTTTTCAAACTGTCCAAACTCTAACTAACATTTATATCTGCAAACCCGAAATGCATATATATCAGGATATTTTACATAGTGACTAGTTTGTTTTGTTTATTTTGTCTGGAATAATAAAAGTGTAGTGCAACACCATATAATAGTAATCAAAATGCTTAGGCTCCATGCACACTGAAGCTGATAAACTGCAGTTTATTGGCGTTTGAGCGTTTTTTGTAAAAGCCCATAAACTCCACTCTATGTTAGCCTATGTGTCCATGCACACATGGACGTTTTTCAGCTTTAATGAGCAGTGGAGTTTATGGGCTTTTTTCTGAACGCCAGAAATTCGCGTTCAAAGTGCCGTTTTTCAGCGGCAAAAAACGACAAACGCTCATTAACGCTCATTAACGCTCGTTCATTAGTGTTCGGCATTCTATTTTTCAATGCATTGTGGGATTTTTGGAGTGTCCTCTGTGTATTTTTATAAAAAACGCCCATTAACGCTAACGCTGTAAAACGCTCATTAACGCTCATTAACGCTGGTATAAAACGCTGTTAAAAGCAGGTTTTTCAACCAGCGTTTTCTGCCAGAAATCTGGCGTCCAGAAATAGCTTTTTTGAGCTTCAGTGTGCATGGAGCCTTAAAGTTCATAAAGTCCATAATCAATCTTCAATCACCATCTTGAATCAAGTGCCATACATCTTCAAAAATCAAATAAACAGTGTCAAATTGATCTCTACCACTAGTAACATGAAGCCGCTCACCTCCCCTTATGACCTCCAAAAGGTCAAAAAATTATCAATCCCCTTTGGGGTTAGTTGCTAGGGTAGGAAATAGCCTCCAACATACTGAAGACTCCAAATGCCACTCACAATCTCAAAGAACATGAAGATTTATGGCACTTGATTTAAGATGGTGATTGAAGATTTATTATGGACTTTATGAACTTTAAGCATTTTGATTAGTATTAAATGGTTTTGCGCTACACTTTTTTCATTAAATATATTCTCTTGGGCATGGTGAGAACACTCTGATAGTGTTTAGCTTGCAACCATATATATTTTTTTATTTTCATTGCACTGATGGTATTTTGTTTATTCACTAGATTTACTGACCTGTATGATGTCCTTAGTTTTTGGTGTTGGCCTGTTGAGGTCATCATTTGTTCTCCATATTCAATCAGACTGATGGCAACTGTGTTTAAATATATCCTTTGCATGGAACAGTTACTGTCTCTTTGACTATTCTGCAGCACTTAATGTAAAACACAGCTAGAAGATGGGTAAAGTTGTATCATTTATCAAGAATATATTCTAGATGTGCTATGTTTGGAAGTGCTTTATGGTGCTCCTAAAAAAATATGAGTGTGAAAACATGGTCTTGTTTTATTTAGTAACACACTATATAAAAGCAAATAACATGAAATCAGTAGTAATAAAAGATATAATAGCATTAATAATGAGAATCACAGTTTTAGAAAAACAAAAACGTGGCTAGACTTTTTGGTATTAAAAATATGTGAAGGGGGGGGCGTGGCCTGAGGTGCAATGGAGTAGGACGTCTGCGGTGTGAGCTCCGCTCGTCCATACTCCTGATTCTATCATCCTGCACCATCCTTCCTCCACATATCATCTGGATGACCCTGCCTCACCCCTCGCTCTAGCCCTGAAGCCGTCTGTCCGTTTTGGATGCCGCACGGAGCCGCGCCGGTAAGCTCTGCATGCCTGGGGACTGCCTGTAGGAAAGACCACGGCTTTGGCCTAGTCGCCGGAACGGCGGCCACTTTGCTTCACCCGGCGGCAGCTTTCTTGGGCCTTTTCTGTCCTCCGATCCACTCCGGAATCGCTGCAAAATACCCCCGGCTACCGGACTGCCCTCGGCCGCGGGTGTGGTGACCGCTCTGCCGATAGCGGCCGGTGGGATAGTCAGCGGCACCGGCCTAATTCCCGGCCGGCGGCCATCTTGCTCCACCCGCGGCGGCCCCTATAGGCCTCATTGCCAATCTATACTGCTGTAACCCCCTGCCTGTAGCTGCCAATTCGCCCCTTGCCACCCAGGAAGTGCCCCTCTACCCTGCAGCAGCTGGTTGGGTGGCCTGTGGGACCGGCCTGGGCCCTGGAACAGTGGCCATTTTGCTACACCCTCTGCAGCCCCTTTGCTACGTACTTTGTGGCCTCCTGCTCGCCCTGTGCCCGTTTCTCCCCTGCTGCAGCCGCTGATTCCTACAGCCCCTTAGCCCCCATCTACTAGCCTTGCCTGCGGCTTTTTGTGACTGTCACGAGAGGGGAGGGTGAATAGCTGGCCTAATACATAGCAGCCATTTTGGAACACCCCGGGCTATACTGGACCATGTCCCCACCTAAAAAGTCCAACGAGGCCGCTGACAAACTTGCCAGGTACCGCCGCCATGAAGAGGAGCACCGGGCCAAGGATGGCGCTGGTGCTCCCCCTGACGCAGACCACTCTATGTCGGCCACTAATCAAGTTCTGGACGCTATAGCCCTATGTCAGAGCACGCTCACCTCCAAAATTGAGGAGGTCAAAATTGATGTGTCCCTCATCCGGCAAGATCTCTCTACCCTTCGGGATCGTGTGGCGGAGACAGAGACCCGCATCAGTAGAGCTGAAGACATCATACACCCCCTACAACACACTACTGATGAGGTACGCCGTCAGCTGCAACAGCTTAGCGCGAAACAGGATGACATGGAAAATCGTCTCCGAAGATGTAATCTCCGCTTTATCGGCCTCCCTGAGACAGCTGAAGGTAACGATCCAGCGGGTTTCCTCGAAAATCTCCTGACCTCCACCTTCGGCAGAGAGGCATTTTCGGTGATGTTCGCAGTGGAGAGAGCTCATTGAATTCCGGCCCGTCCCCCTCCCCAGGGGGCCCCACTGCGTACCCTGATTGTGAAATTTCTTAACTTCAGGGACCGTGACAAAATCCTCCGCCTGACTAGAGAGAGGGGTAATATTCCCCATACCAATACCCATGTGGCAGTATTCCCGGACTTTTCCAGTGAGGTGCAACGGAAGAGATACAAGTTCCAGGATGTTAAGCGACGCCTCCGGGTTCTACACCTTAAATATGCAATGCTGTATCCTGCGAAGCTTCGCGTGGAACACGAGGGCCGAACCCACTTTTTTGATGACCCTGAATTGGCATCCACCTGGATTGACCAGAGAGAACACCGAGCCTGAACATGTTGCCCTACCTGCAAGCTGTGGATGTTTTTTCTTCCCTTCTTCCGCTCCCATGGGTGCCCGCGATCTCTCCTGCTGCTACTTTGGCGATTAAGCCGTCGCTTTGTGCACCTTGTCAATAGCTGCCCTTGCAGGGCCAGCGGATAAACTCGGGAAGATTTTTTTTTCACCTCGTATTAGATCTTACAGCATGACTATCCTTTCCCGGCATTCTCGCTGGCCTGAGATCCCTGCCTTCCCTGTACCTCAGGAGCACCTGGGGTGGACTGAGGATTACCCGTCATCCAGGACTGTTCTACTGTACTTTCTTCATCATCCATATGGCGGGCGGAGCTCCCCTCTGCTCAGCTGTGATGGTATCACACCTTTGTGGCCCCTACTCCCCGTGCACCTTCCAGAGGAGAAGTCGCCCTCCTAGGACTTTTAGGATTTTTGTGCACTTTTCCCTCCCCCATTTGTCTAATTTTTTTTCTCCCCCTTCGTTTTTCTCTTTGTTACTTTGGGTATCTATGCTCCTCTGCAATTAAGTTCCATGCCTCCAATGGGTTTTAACCTGTGGATGTCCCCTGTTGGTACCCAGTTATGGGATATGATGTCCAAGCCGTGTTGGGGTGGCGCTGGACTGGGTGGGGGGCGGGATGTTGTGGTTTTTGTTTTTATTTTTCTTACGCCACTATGTTTGTTAATGTTTGTTTATGCTGAAGGTACTATGTTAAAGTCATACATGCATTATTGGAATTGGCTGCTATTGTGTTTTGTGCGCACTGCATTGGCCATGACTGCTCTGCTGATTCTAGCCCGCCTATGGTTTATTGTTTACACCCTGCACCCACCATGAGCTCTCTAAAGTTCCTTACGTGGAATGTCAGAGGCATGCGGAATAAGATAAAACGCACTGCCGCCCTGACATTCCTTAAGTCCCAGCGAGCTGACATTATTGCGCTTGTTGAGACCCATGTTACTGGCCATCTCCAGTCCTCTCTTAAAAAACTGTGGATAGGTTGGGCGTACCATGCTACCCACACCTCGTACTCCAGGGGGGTTTCGGTTCTAATTGCAAAAAGGGTGCCATTTGACCTAGTGCTGCTCCAGACGGACCAGCAGGGCAGATATGTATTCCTACATGCCACCATTAGTGGAGCCCCTATTTTGATAATAGCCTGCTATGTCTCCGCCCCCTTATAACTCAGCTGTACTCAAGGAGGGCCTTGCATTCATGGCACACTACCCCTCGGTGCCGGCAGTGTGGATGGGGGACTTTAATATGACCCTGATTCCCGCTCTGGACCGAATGGGCACACCGGACTCCCCCGGTGACCCACCTGCCCATACCAGACTACATCGTATATTGACGGACTTTGCTCTTGTAGATACATGGCGCCACAAGCATCCACATGCTAAAGCATACTCGTGCTTTTCAGCCAGCCATAACGCAATGTCCCGAATTGACTTTGTTCTCATCTCACAGACTCTGACACCCAGACTGGAAGATGTGGGCTTTGCTCCGAGAATTCTCTCGGATCACTCCCCCTACTGGATTACGATGCGGCTCCTGAAGGCCTCTCCCTCTCCTACTTGGCGGCTGAACCCATTTTGGCTAACCGCTCTGCAGGAGCAAGAAGACATCCCTACGGAATTGCAACACTATTTTACAGTCAACGGGGATTCCGCTGCCTATGATATAGTGTGGGACACATTTAAGCTCTACGCCCGCTCCCTGCTCACCACGCGTATTAACAGACTTAAGCGGTCGTCAAAACGTGTTATCCAGCAGGCTACAGATCACCTACAAAGACTGGAGGAGGAGTTTCGTGGAGACCCCTCGCCTGCCGCGGCTACTAACCTTAAGCTCCAGCTGCGACAGGTCTCCCAAATGCACACGGAGCAGGCCAAGCAGCGCATCTTTTTCTGTAGGCAGAGGATATTTGAATATGGAGAAAGATCGGGCAAACTACTTGCTTACCTCGCCCACCTAGATTCCCATCCCCCAGTCGTGGTCTCACTGATAGACACCCAGGGGAATGGTATTACGGATCCACAACGGGTGGCGGAGGAATTTGCGAGATTTTACCGAGCACTTTACGCCACTCGGGTCACTCATACTCCCCAAGACACCAGAGACTACCTAGCGAGAGTTACATTTCCCAAACTGACAGACGCCCAACGTGACATTTTAGAGGCCCCTATTACTGAGGAGGATATTTCTGAGGCTATCTCCTCTCTGGCCACTTCTAAAGCACCAGGACTGGACGGTCTACCGCTTGAATTTTATGCCACCTACTCTGAAATTTTGACCCCTAAACTTCACGACTTATATAAATCCATATTTGACACAGGAATCCTACCCCCCTCCATGAGAGAAGCACAAATAGTAGTGATTCCCAAGCCAGGGAAGGACCCAAACTACCCGGAATCGTATAGACCTATCTCCCTACTACAGGTCGACATTAAAATACTGGCCAAGATTGTTGCCTCCCGCCTTAATCAGGTCATCCTCTCACTGATCCACCCTGACCAGACTGGCTTTATGCCAGGAAAAAACACCGCCATGAATATCCGCCGCTTACTCATGAACATCCAGGGATCCCATGATGAAGTCGGCTCGCGGGTAGTGGTGGCCTTGGATGCTGCCAAGGCCTTCGACTCCGTGGAATGGAACTACTTGTGGGAATGCCTCTCGGGATTCGGACTTGGCCCCAACTTTATTCGATGGGTCCAACTCCTGTATCAATCCCCGAGGGCCAAGGTGCTTGTGAACGGCTGGCTCTCTGATCAGTTCCCGCTGGAGAGAGGGACTCGACAAGGTTGTCCCCTTTCTCCCATGCTGTATGCATTGGCTGTGGAACCACTAGCTATTATGGTTCGCGCAGACACCAGAATTTGTGGCCTTAGGATGGGAGATCTGGAGGAAAAGATCAGGATGTATGCTGACGATACACTCCTATACTTAGTCGACTCGGGTCCCTCTCTCCTTGCAGCCCTTCACACCATAGACTGTATTGGTAGTCATTCGGGTCTGAGCATCAACTGGTCTAAATCCTAGATCCTTCTGCTTGATCATTTCCCCCCTGTGCCCACGTCCCCTCCTCTAAATCTTCCTAGGGTTTCCGTGATCAAGTATTTAGGAGTGCAGGTCACTAGATCGCTGACAGACTATATACCCCTGAACATTGAACCCCTTTTCACCCTGATCAAGAACAAGACTCAAACCTGGGCCAGACTACCTCTGGGTGTTATGGGACACATCAATCTGGTCAAATTGATACTCCTGCCCAAGATACTTTATTTGGTGTGGCATGCACCCCTGTATATACCACAACAGTTTTTCAAGACGATTGAATCAATTCTTAATTCATTTATATGGGGCCACAGCAGACACAAATTGTCTTGGAGACTTCTGAAGAACCCAGTGACAATAGGAGGGGCTGCTCTTCCAGATTTCCAGGATTATTATCTTGCCTCCCAGTTGTCCCACTTCTATCACTTTGACAAGAGTGAGCTACCAAGATACCAGACATTACTTTGTAAACGCCCTGACGACCCAGCCCACACCCCACTTCAGTCAGTCCTTAGGGCCCCACTGTCCAGACGTCCCCCTCATCACAAGGTAGACATGCTGACGCACCACCGGAGGATATGGCGGGCGGCCCTTAACAAACTTGGGACCCCACAGGTTCATTCTTACACTCCTCTCTGGTTCAACACTCATTTGCCTGAATTGCTGTCCGTTCCGGACCCCGCAGCCTGGACGCGCTATGGGATCCTGTATGTGCACCAAATTATGACTAACGCTGGGATTAAATGATGAGGATGAGGAGTGGGACGAAGTCTTGGGGACGTGAAGAGAGTCTCCCCCAGGCTCTCGGACCGCCTCACACAGCTATACATTCTACATAGGACATACCTGACCCCCCAGAAGATAGCACGGTTTAAACCCACGTATAATCCAGGATGCCGCTTATGCGACCACACTCCAGGCTCCTTCTATCACCTCATATGGTCCTGTCCGGTTATCCAAACATACTGGATACAGGTAATTCACTTTCTCCATGACCAAATGGGCTCTCCTGCTAGCCTTGACCCGAAGATGTGTCTGCTTGGTCTCTTACCAGAATTAGAAGCTGACAAGTCCCTTCGCACCTTCCTACATGAAACACTGTTCCTGGCGCGAAAAGTGATTGCTCGTGGCTGGATGCAGGCCCTCCCCCCCACGGTCCAGTGCTGGAAAAAAGAGGTTAACGATACCCTCCCTTATAAGAAATTGGTTTATACACATAGAGGATGTCCACTTAAATACGAGCGGATCTGGGGTAGGTGGTTGGGAGATGGGGAGACTTGTACTTGATATGCTGTTATACTGATCCTTTGCCCCCCTCCCCCCTCTGCTTATCCCTTTCGGTGCTTCCTCCACCTTAAGGACCTACTTTTATTATGTCCCCCTCCCCCTTTTATTTCTCCTTTTGCCTGCTCCCCCTCCCCCGGTTGACACAAATTAGCTCTAATAATGCATCTACCCATGATGGGTGTCGGACCCCTATACAGCGCAGCTAACCCAATGCTCTCATGTATGCAACACTGCCTTGGCCAGATTGGCCCACGTTATTTGATGTATCGTATATATGCCTGCTATGTATGTTATCTTCTGTTTCTTTCTTTTTTTTTCAATAAAGTTTGTTTTTCGATTAAAAAAAATATGTGAAGGGATTTTTAGATAGATAGATAGATATATAGATAGATAAAGCTAGATCTTTGTAAACCTGTTTTATGTGCAAACCAGCACGTGTAACCATTCAGGGCTCACAATATTTGTTAGAAACATTCTTAATGTAAGGTTGCAAAGTTAATGTTTAATCACATTCTCTGATGTTTGTAATGGTCATTGAACTATTTGACCTACATACCATGGCCTATTCTTTTTTCTTTCTGATCTATATGTGTTTAGGAACAGTTTAATAGTTTTTACTAGTTCCATGCTGGAGGTGATGACAGCCTAGAGCACAAATACTGCTATCACTTTAATCTACTCTTTTATTGATTGGTGGCTGCTAGCTCTCCACACTTGATTTATGAACACAGCATGTAGAAGACCTACAGCACTGTTACTAGTAGAAAGTCATACAGCACAATTCAGCATGTACTCAGAACAGATGAAAAGACAGGCAAACCACTGTGTTTTTAATATATTATACACATTTGTTATCATTCAACTTTTGTTTTTTCATCAGATATTTACTTTTTGATCTGCTTTATTCAAGAGTGGAAATTTGAAAATTACCGTATATCAGAACAATAATGCCTTGGTGTTTGAGTGACAGCAGAAGCGAAAGCTGTTGAGATTTTAAAAAGATGAAAGCAGCTGAAACTGAAAATAATATGTACATCTCTTTCTTCAAAATGTAGTATAGACCTGTGCAGTTCAGTCCCCAAGGGGCGTTATTCCTCTGCAGTTGTAATAACCTGCCACTAATGAACTATGGTTCAGTTCACTAAATAAAATGGTTATGTCTGGGACAAACCTTTGCCTGAATTTAGCTCTTTAACCTGCACTCCAAAATAAATATATAAAACATATTATAAAACACTGTAGTGCACCTTTAACTACTTGAACTCCGGAAAGATTTTACCCCCTTCATGACCAGGGCATTTTTTGCTATTCAGCATTGTGCTACTTTAACCAGAAATTGCATAGTCATGCAAAACTGTACGCAAATTAAATTTATATATTTTTTTCACACAAATGGATCTTTACTTTGGTGGTATTTAATGACCACTTGTTTTTTTTTGTTATATGACCGAAATTTTTTTTTTAAAAAAGGAAGATATTTTCTACTTTCTGTTATAAAACATAATCAATAAAATCAAATTTATATATATATATATATATATATATATATATATATATATATTGTGAGGGGGTTCGCTCGGTAGCGGGTGTGTGTGACCCCCTGGATGGGTTCACAACACAAAGTCAGGCACAGCAGACAGCGGTGTAGGTGCAAAAGACAAAAGGTCCAGTTTATTTAGGCTACATGCAGTGATACATACAACAGCCAAACAAAATAAAACAAGAAAATAAATCCTGGTCAGCTTGACCTCTAACTACACACGTAGACTCCCTGTCTAACAACTGGGTGCAGCCTTGTGCTGCCCCAGTCCCTGTCTATATTGTAGGGGTTTGCCACACAGGCGTTAACTCACCGCACAGAACAGATCTCAGACTCCCCAGTCTATACACACAAAACTGGTTCCAGGATGGAGCATCTCCCTATGCATGCTGGGGTTTTTTGTAGAGGTCTTAATGAGCCCACTTACTACAGCTGGGCTCATTAACTCTTCCCCTCTAATTGTAAAAGTCTGCATACAGCCTGAATCTAGGACACACATATTTCCCATCCTGAATACAACCAGGTGATTTTACCTGCGTGCTGCCACATACCCCCCCCTCTTGTTTCAACCTTGGGGTTGTAACACCAGCAGTCAGACACGCATGTATCCGAGACAAAGCATCCACATTCTCCATTTTAACACCAGGGCGATGCTTAACTGTAAAGTTAAATTCCTGTAGGGCCAGGAACCACCTATTTACCTTTCTATTGGTCTCCTTGTTCTGAGCCATCCACTTTAAAGGAGCGTGATCAGTCACCAGGTCAAAGTGCCTACCTAGCAGATAGTACCGAAGGGAATCTAGAGCCCACTTCACTGCTAAACATTCCTTCTCAATCGTGGAGTAATTTACCTCATGGGACTTTAACTTCCTGCTGAGGTAAATGACTGGGTGCTCTTCCCCGTTCCAGACCTGGGATAACACTGCTCCTAACCCAACGTCTGATGCATCAGTTTGTACAACAAAGTCCTTAGAGAAGTCTGGTGAGTACAACACTGGCTGGCTACATAAGGCTGTTTTTAAGGACTGAAATGCTTCCTCAGCCTCTGGGGACCATTTAACCATAACCGACTCTTTCCCTTTTGTCAGGTTGGTGAGGGGCACAGCCTGAGAAGCAAAATGGGGAATGAATCGTCGATAATAGCCAGCGATTCCCAGAAAGGCTCGTACCTGTTTCTTGCTGTTGGGACGTGGCCAACTCTGTATGGCCTCGACTTTATTGACTTGGGGTTTTATCACCCCCCTCCCAATAGTGTACCCAAGATATTTGGCCTCCTCCTGTGCAATGGTACACTTCTTTGGATTGGCCGTAAACCCAGCTTCCCGGATGGAGTCTAGGACTGCTTGTACTTTTGGCAAATGTGAGACCCAGTCTGTGCTATGGATAATCACATCATCCAGGTAAGCTGCAGCATATTTATGATGGGGCCTCAGAATCTTATCCATTTTCCGCTGGAATGTTGCCGGTGCATTCTGTAACCCAAACGGCATTCTCTTATATTGGAATGCCCCATCTGGGGTTACAAACGCAGTTTTCTCCTTGGCCGACTCGGCCAGGGGAATTTGCCAATACCCTTTGGTGAGATCAAGAGTTGTCATATATCGGGCTGTTCCCAGCCGGTCAACCAACTCATCTATACGTGGCATGGGGTAGGTGTCAAATTTTGTAACTTTATTTAATTGTCTAAAATCATTACAAAACCGCCAGCTCCCATCAGGTTTGGGCACTAGTACAAGTTGCTCAATGGTTTCTTCTGCCCTTTGAGCCACTCGATACAGCAGGTCCCTTTCCATAGTGAAGTAAGGATAAGGGCAAGTCTTATCTGGGTTCACTAACTCGCCATCTATTTTCACCACATTTTCCCGTGCCTTTATTAGGGTGGGGTCTTTTAACTGTTCTGTGGCAAAATTTTCCCTGTGAACCTCAAGATCCGAAAACTCCACAGACGGCATGTTTTCATCTGAGGATGTTGGCTCCTCCCCAGTTTCTCGAGTTTCCCCCACCAATACCGACAAGGGAAATTCAGGAGAGTCCTCACCACTCCCAGAGGAATTCTGGTCATCTTCCTGGTTTATAGGGGCACCAATGGGGGCCTCAGGACAATCCCAGAGTTCCCAGAATTTTGGAAAATCCCTTCCCACAATAGCATCATGTGGTAACTGAGACACTAACCCCACCTGATGAGAGAGGTTACCTTTGGGGGTCTCAAAAAACACTGAAGTTACAGGATACTCTCGGGTGTCCCCATGCACACAAATAACAGCCACCCTGTTCTTCCCAGAGACCTCTGTAGTAACTAATTCAGCTTTTATCAATGTTACCAGGCTACCTGAATCTAGCAACACATCAACAGGTCTACCATTAATACACATTTTACATAAATGTTTCTCAGGTCCCCGAATGGCAGTGCATGCAACTGTCGCAAACAGCGACTGACGTCTCTCCCTTATAAAGTCACATTGCATAGGCTCATCCACAACTGGGCAATTGGCTGCAATATGTCCCTCTTGCCGGCAGCGGTAGCAAATAATTTTTTTCGCTGCCTCTTGCAGCATGGGCTTCCTGGGCTGCTCCCGCCAGACCTTAGGTAGAACTCCCACTCTCTCACTCTCTCCACCCTCACCCCTTGGAGTCATCTTACCCGCCACTGGGGATGATCTGGTCTTAGGGGGGAAAGTCCGTGAGTCCCTGGAAGAGGTGGTCAAGTTCTCTGTAGCCAAGTACCTCTCAACCAGATCCACAAGTTTATCTGCATTTTCTGGGTCTCCATGGCTTACCCATTTTTGGATGGCAGTAGGAAGAGCTCTCAGGAAACGATCCATAACCACACGTTCCACGATGTTTGGTGCGGTCAAAATCTCTGGCTGCAGCCACTTCCTGCTCAGGTGAATGAGATCATACATTTGAGACCTGGGAGGTTTTCCAACCTGAAAAGTCCAGTTATGCACACGCTGAGCCCGGACTGCCAGGGTGACACCCAGCCGTGCCAATATTTCTGCTTTTAGCACCACATAGTCTTTTGCTTGGTCAGGCTCTAGGTCATAATAAGCTTTCTGCGATTCCCCAGTTAACAGAGGGGCCACCAGTCCAGCCCATTGCTCCTTAGGCCACTTTTCCCTTTCAGCAGTCCTTTCAAATGTGGTCAAAAACACCTCCGGATCATCCTCTCCAGTCATTTTTGTCAGTAAACGGCTCACACCAAAGGTTGCGGTATTATTGTACCCACTTGCTTCATTGGTCTGCGGACGTTGCTGTATCAATGTCTCTATTTGCTGTTGAAAATTCTGCTCTTGCTTCTGCAACAGGTCTATGAAGCGGGCTTCAGATCGCTGCTGGGCTTGTTGCTGAGCTTCCAAACTCTGCTGCAAAGTTGCATTTGTCTGCTGCTGATTTGCATTTGCCTGCTGCTGGGCGGCAAGGCTCTGTTGTTGAGCTGCAAGGCTCTTTTGTAAAGCTGCATTTGTTTGCTGCTGGTTTGCATTTGCTAGAGCCAGCTGTCTCAGTATCTCCTCCATGCTGGCCTTAACAAAAAAAAAAAAAAAAAAAAAAACTGCCAAAATTCTCCACCAACTGTGAGGGGGTTCGCTCGGTAGCGGGTGTGTGTGACCCCCTGGATGGGTTCACAACACAAAGTCAGGCACAGCAGACAGCGGTGTAGGTGCAAAAGACAAAAGGTCCAGTTTATTTAGGCTACATGCAGTGATACATACAACAGCCAAACAAAATAAAACAAGAAAATAAATCCTGGTCAGCTTGACCTCTAACTACACACGTAGACTCCCTGTCTAACAACTGGGTGCAGCCTTGTGCTGCCCCAGTCCCTGTCTATATTGTAGGGGTTTGCCACACAGGCGTTAACTCACCGCACAGAACAGATCTCAGACTCCCCAGTCTATACACACAAAACTGGTTCCAGGATGGAGCATCTCCCTATGCATGCTGGGGTTTTTTGTAGAGGTCTTAATGAGCCCACTTACTACAGCTGGGCTCATTAACTCTTCCCCTCTAATTGTAAAAGTCTGCATACAGCCTGAATCTAGGACACACATATTTCCCATCCTGAATACAACCAGGTGATTTTACCTGCGTGCTGCCACAATATATATATATATATATATATATATATATATATATATATATATATTAACTAGCTTGTGCGAAAGTTGTAGCATTTACAAATTGTTGTGTGTATATATATATATATATATATATATATATATATATATATATATACAGTATATTTGAAAATTGATTAACCCTGATATCTTGGGACCCCAGAATGCCATGACAGTACAAATACTGTACCTCCCAAATGATCCCTTTTCAGGAAGTAGACAGTCCAAGGTATTTAGTAAGAGGCACTGTGAGTTTTTTGAAGTTGTCATTTTTTGTCACAATTTTTATTAATTAAAATTATATAACATTTTATTAATTAAAAATATATAAAATTTGTTTTTGTCACAATTTTTTTTCTTTTTCTTTCTAAAGTGCAGTACAGCTCCATCATATAACTGGCATGGCAGTGATCAGGGATACTGGCACTATATAAGCAATAGTTTTAGCTGTCATGAATGGATTGTCTGTGTTTGATTGCCCATACTGCAGTATGTGTCTTTGAATTAGGCCTCACTGACTAACTAGGGACAGGTAGCTTAGACAGTATATGTAGTTCCAAAGACATCCACAGCAAACACTATTTAATCTAGTTATGTACGCATTAAAAAAAACATTATATTAGCTTTCAAATGCCTCACACACAAGACTTCACAGTGAGAGAATGAAGGACAGCACTATTATATTGCACAATGTTTTTGTAAGTTCAAAATTGGTGCTAGTATTGGACCCTTTAAAGCGTAACTCCACTTGTGTTGAGAAAAAAACATTCCCCCCTGGGTGATCAATGCACATTGCAAGGGTTTTAACAGACTTTGTTGCAGATTCCTACCTTTTGCTACTGAAGAAATAGATGTTTGTGTGTCTAAGTCAATGTGTACAGTAAATCTTGACTGGGAGTAACTTTTTCATTATTAATCAGCAGATGCACTTGCAGGGTTTTAGGTTCCATTCACCCCAATGCGTTTTTTCATGCTTTTTGCATAATTTCTTTTAATGTGGGTTCTTTTTTGATTCAATATACTATAATGAAGAAGCTGCAGAAAAGCATGTAGTGTGTTTTTAACTGCAATTTTGCAGTGATTTGCATTTTGTGTTTTTAAATATACCTAACAACAAATTCCTCTCCCCCCAGAAAAAAGAATGAAAAAAGTAAAAAGCAAATCATGGCAAAATTGTGGTAAAATTGTGGTAAAAAACACGGAAAGCACATCAAAAAGCACTGCAGAAACACTTTAAAAGCAACATAAATAGATGTGAATCAAGCCTTAATGAGGAAAGTGACAGGGTCTAAACCCCTTTAGGCTCTATTCACACTATGGCATTCTGGATCGGCACTCAAATCAGGGTGCAATTTTGCAGCCTTTGTCACCTGACGAATCACTGTAAAATTGCACAACAAAATCGCAAGACGCCTGATGCCCAAAAGAAGTTCCGTAACCTTTTTAGGTGTCAGGCATCTCCTGATTCTGTTTGTGCATTTTTACCGTGATTTGTCAGGTGACAATTGTGGAAAAACCATGATTTGCGTGCCATTGAAAATAACGGGGATCACAAGGGCGTCGCACAATTTACGCCAATTTGGATCAAGGAAATTCTGGCTGTGATCCGACACATCATAGTGTGAACAGAGCCTTAGCCCTTGTACACACGGTCGGAGAATCCGTCGGAATGTGTCCTATCAGACTGTTTTGTCGGATAATCCGACTGTGTGTGGTATGCATCGGACTGATTCCGTCGGAATATCCATCGGACCCAATTTTCCAACTTGTTGGAAATATTTCCCGACCAACTGGGCCAGTCGGACATTTTCCGATCATGTGTAGCCTACTCCGACGGATAAGGTGCCACGCATGCTCACATTCAAATTCCGACACGGAAGGGCTTGTTCAGGTAAAACTACTGCTCGTAAGCGATATAGCACATTCGTCACGCTGCAATGTTAAAAATTGTTTCATCAACCGCATTCTCTTGTTCTTTACAATGCTGCAAGAACGAACTTCTTTTAATGCTCATAGTCACACACACTTCTCCCGAACGGATTTCAATACTCTTTTTTAACCATTTCAGCAATACAATTTTAGTTTGCGTCACATCTACACAATTTTAGATTAGGTTTTTTCTTTTTTGGATGTTTTATTTGGGGGATTCCCTAAAAATCAAAAAGACAGTTTGCTCATTTCTCCTTTTTTTTTTTTTTTTGTGTGTAAACTTACAACAACAACATTATTCTATTTTTTATATTTTGTTTTTCTTTTTTAATCTACAGGAGGTTGTTTAGTGTTGTTACCCCTTGTTATTTATTTCACTTTGTATTTTTGAAATGTACCTGCCTGCTCACAAATAAACTGGCCTTTTGGAAGGAAAACACATACGCAAGTATTTCTTCAAAACAAAAAATACCTTTATTTTCGGTGTCAGTAACAGATTTCGGTGTCAGTAACAGATAAAGAGCGAGGCAGCAATGTCGAAACTGGGGAGATTCGTGAAGCCTTGGGCCCCCAGGGCACACATCAGCTATTTAAATGCAAAAATTGGTGGCCTGAGGAATACATATCTGAGGGAGAGAAGTCTGGTCCTGAAGTCCATGAAACCTGGAACAGCAGCAGATGACATCTATGTTCCCAGGCTGTGGTACTACAACAGGCTGCATCTTCTGTCAGACCAGACTGAACCCAGGTCATCACTCTCTGGTCTTCCTTCCACGCTTCCTTCCAGGCTGTGGCTGTGGTGCTGGAGGTGGTAGAAGGAGGAGGAGGAGGAGGAGCAGGGGCATGGGCCAAACCACACAAGTGTGTTTCTGGTGTCATTTGGCCCAACAGACCCGTGTTGAGGGTGTGGAGAATAACCTCCTCACACAAGATCTGTTGCCCCTGCTGCATTTTATCAAGCTTGCATGCAACCATGGCTGCAAAGGCCTCTTGGCAGGTGGGTTTTGCTTGGAGTGCCGCAGAAGCCTCACCAATCAGCCTCAGGGCCGACTCCTCAACATTCCCCCCCTTTCTCGCCCTTCTGCGTGGAAGGCGGAGGGGAGGGACCTGGCATTCGGTGATACTCCTTTGGCTGCCCACCGCCTGGCTGCCTCTTACCCCCGCCTCCTCCTGGCTGCCACTTTCCACAGCCATCTCCTGGCTGCTGCATTCCACACCCTCCTGGTCCTGGCTGAGTTCTTCCTGTGTATGAAAAAGGGACATAGTTTGAGTTTTTGGTTCCTCAAACACACACAATTTTCACATCAAGACTGTTGCAAATTGTTAACCAATAGAAAAGACTATCATTCTGAGCCCAGCATTTTTCTTTCTGGTCCCAAAGGTTTTGGCCACTACTGTCTATTGATATGTGAAACACTTTATAAACTCAGCAATTAGGGAGCAAAAATCAAGTTAACATCATTCATTTTGACTACACAAATATGTACAACAATACTATACCTGGCTCAAGCTGGGCTCCTCCATTTCTTCCTGAGTGGAAGGCCCAGGTTGGGCGTCGGAAGACTCAGTGGGTGTGGAATGGAGCATAGGACGCGTGGAAGGAAGAGTAGAGAGGGATTCTCTGACCTCAGCCTGGTCTGACAGAAAATGCATCCTGTCATAATACCACAGGCTGGGGACATAAACGTCATCTGCTGAAGCTCCAGATTTCACGGACTTCAGCACCTTCTTCCTCTCCTTCAGATATGTACTCCTGAGGGTCCCAATTTTCTTTTTTAAATATTTGACATCTGCCCTGGGGACCACCGGCTTCACAAACTCAACCAGTTCCAACAGTGCTGCCTGCCTCTTTTGTCTGTTACTATATAGAGGGTGTGTTGATTGCCACCGGATGGGCATGTCTCTGTATTTATCGATGAACAGAGGGAGGAAGCTATGGTCATTAAACCCGTCCATAATGTCTGCAAGACACAACACAAGACAAACCCTAATGTCAGGCTAAACTCCACAAATGCAGGCCTCAATCTAGAAGCAGTGTAGCCTAGTGATGTACCAAGTTCCAAATTTTACCTTCGTTTGCGCGTTCGTCGCCTCAGCTTCTCCCTCTGTTCACAGATCGTACGGACGACACACGCGTGTTACGTTTTATATACAGTGCGCATGCATCAAACTCCGGCCGCCCCTGACGTTCTTTCCAGACTATTCCCTGCCCCTTCGCTTCTGGCGCAGTGGGGAGAGCACATGGTGGAGAGAACACAGGTGCGCACTAATAATTCCACTAACGAGGAGGAAGGTGAGGAAAGCCCGGAGCCTGAAATGTCCCGATCCAGGAAGAGAAGATTTAAGGCCTCAAATATGTCTTTTGGAGAGATGTTGGAGATGGTGGACATATTGAACAGGACCAACTATGATGGGAAGTATGGACCTTACCCAAACTCATATATCAGAAAGGCCGAGATCATGACTAAAGTTGTGGAGAGTCTTCTGCATAATTTTGGGGTACACCGATCCATGGATCAACTGAGAAAACGCTGGTCAGACCTGAAACTGAGGGAGCACGAGCAGTACATAAGGATAAAGCGTGTTCTTGACAAAAGTAAGTAGTTGTCGTGTGTTCATATGATTATTATTGCTTGCATACTGCTCCATGTGCTTTGAGTTCATGTTGTGCATTTTAAAATGGCCACTTTCAAGTTCATGGTTTCATTCGTTCGTAGGAAACATCGTTCTTCCGGTAAGTATTCCAGCTGAACATAGTGTCCCCAATAATGTTATGACCTTGAAGCTCGGCCAAAATAAACAATTGAACAACACTTCCGAACAATGTTTCATATTGTTAATTCTGCCCTCTGTGTGCTAATTCTTTATTTTTTTCCAATCTCATAGGGGAGAGAAGACTCGGCAAGTATGAGGACACCAGGGACCCCACCCCTCACAAAGCAGAACAGAGTAGCAGGAGGAGGAGGAGGAAGGAGAGATCGTGGAGGTTGGGCAAATTGTCACCACAACAGGTGAGTGTGGGAGAACACAGCTTCCGGTAAGCTCATCAATGTATGTCACCATATTTATATTACATGGTGTTTTTTTTTTGCTTTGTTTTGTAGGTGATGTGGAAGAAGATTCCCGTTTTACCAGTGAAAGTGCCCAGATCGGGGATATAATGGGGTGCAATCGGGATTGGGAACATATCCTATAAAACATCAATGATGTAAATCAAAAATTTAAGAACATCATTGATGTTTTGGGGAGAGTGTGAAACACCCAAAACTAGATAGGGTCTTATTTTTCAAATTTTCCAAACAAAATGTTGTATTTCTCAAAATTCTAAATTTGGAAGATGCACAGAGTGTGTAAACATGCATTATCTCCCATCATGGGGTATCAATGTACGTGTTTTGTGTAAAGTGGCTGAGATGAAGGGGTTGCAGCCCCAAAGCATGTATATTGATCCCCCATGATGGGAGATAGCACATGTTGACACACTGTGTGCATCTTCTAAATTTGGATTTTTCAGGGGTGACACCCCATGTGATGAAGGCAATATCAGCCCAGTTTGTACATACTCATGTCTGATATTGTCTTCACTTTTCAAAGTTGAACTTTGTAAGTTCCTGTGTTCTGTATTTTACAGTTAGATACATGCCTGTTTACCCAAAAACAGCAAGTAATCCAAATTTTTATTAAACTCTGTTTTTGAAACACACAATTTCTTGGTTGGTTGTATAAACCTTTTCAAAATGCACATGTGAATGTGCTTGGATTAAAAAGTTAAATTATCAACAATGTGTGGCCTCCTTTTTCATGGCAACAAAAATGTATTTGGAGTACAATTTAAGTTTGTGCTGAGAAGGAGTGTGATTTACTAAAGTCAACTCTACTTTGCACTCCAAGTGCAGTTTCAGGTGTAGTTTTGCAGTGCACTTGTAGGACATAGTGGATGTGCCTTTAATAAAAAAAACACCCACAGTGATGTGTAAATTTGGACAATCATGCCATTTTCCTGCCATGGTGCTGAAAACGATTTTGGTCAGTAATGCACTACATACATTAGTTACCAAAAAAGAAGGTGTGTGTGTAGCAGACCCACAACATAATAACATTATCTGAAGAAGAGACTGTCCCCTCATCTCGCTCTGAACTTGGGTTTGCACTGTTGGTGAAAAAAGGCACAACTTGAAAAAACCTAATTATACCTAGGAGACACCTAAAACCAAGCCAAGCAGTAAATGAAGGAGTTTCAGATCAAAATTTATTTTTAAAATGCCGCTCAGACATTGTCTGGCATATCAATGGCCCCCCTACCCACAAAGTAGTCCATGTATTGTGTTCTAACCTCACGGGCGCTTTGGGGAGGCAAGCCAGGATGAGCATGTTGAAGTCCCGTGAGGTTATCTGCATTTTCCATCAAGTCTGCTTCTTGTTGGCCAACTAAGACCGCATAGTTCACAGAAACTTTTTTCAAATAATTGTGCAGAACACAGCACGTCAGCACTATGTGATTCAGTTTGTATTCTGCCATGTGAATAGGCATAAGAAAAAGGCAGAACCGGCTGGCCAGTATACCAAAAGTGTTCTCCACCACTCTTCCGGCTCTGGACAGGCGGAAATTAAAAATACTCTGGTCTGGGGTGAGGGTCCTCATGGGGAAAGGCCGCATCAGATGGTTCGCCAGGGCAAACGCCTCATCCGTGACGAAGACGAACGGGAGTCCTTCCTGATTCTCCTCTGGGGGTGGCAAGCCCAGACTGCCACTCTGGAGACGCCAGTAGAACTCCGTCCGTGCGAAGACTCCACCATCCGACATCCATCCATTTTGCCCCACGTCCACATACAAAAACTCATATGTCGCAGACACCACCGCCAACATCACGATACTATGAAACCCCTTGTAGTTATAATAGTACGATCCCGAGTTGGGTGGTGGGACGATGCGGACGTGCTTCCCATCTATTGCTCCTCCACAATTGGGAAAGTCCCAACGACTGCCAAAGTGGGAGGCCACAGTCTGTCATTCCTGTGGCGTTGAAGGACACTGTGGAGTGAAACAAGAACAAAAATTAGTAATTTGACCAATCAACATTACAAGCAGATTAGACACAAACATTTTGTGACAAAATTAGTATAACATTTTGGGAACTGAGTATTTAAAGCCTAAAGTCTAATGTCCCCTTATGAGAGTCATCACCCCCCCACCCCCCCCCCCCATATGATGGGCCCTTGCTAAAAATTGAGGGGGGGGGTGTTTAGGACAGGTAACCCTCTCCACTTGATTGAGAGCTGAATGGCTAAATAATGTGTGCTACTTTGGGAAGCCCCTCCTTACAGGTAAGAAGTGTCATAATAACAAAAAGAAACCAAAATGGAAGCACTTTTTAAAATTCTGCTATTACATATCCAGAAAATTAATAGATTTAAAAAAAAAAGCTTTTTAAAGTATTGAGGCAGGCCCTTGCACTACATGCTTAGGTGAATTCATCCATAAATGTGAGCATCAAAAAGGTAGATATAGTGTGTATTGGGTTTGGCAAAGTCATCAGATAGAGGATTGCTATCAGCTGAGCTAGCAGTTGGGGGGAGGGGGGTTACTAATGAGTTTGGCACAACCCCCCAAAAAATAAAAATGTCGCTCTGCATGAATTGAAGCACACACATCACATTTGTAGACATTTTAGGGGGTGTTTAGGGAAAAGCAATACTATGGAGCTGACAAAAGACATTGGTAAGTGACTAGACTATAGTTTTATTGGCCAAGAAGAGCATGGTGGGGAAGTTAGTGAGGCAAATATGCCTGAGGACAAAAGGGCAGAGTATATGAATTAGAGCATATTGCAATGATGGTAATTAGGGAATGAGGAAAGAAATGCAAGACATTAGCAATCATGAAATACATAGAATGTGATGTTAAAGGATAAAACTTACCTTCATATAGTCCTTCTGCAGGACCTGAATGATGGCAGAACAGGTCTCTGGAATAATGAGCCCCAGAGCCTGGGGGGAGATGCCTGTAGAGAACTTGAGGTCCTGAAGGCTTTTCCCAGTCGCCAAGTAGCACAACGTGGCGATGAGCCTCTGCTCCGGAGTGATGGCTTGCCGCATGCAGGTATCCTGCCTGGTGATATAAGGGGTCAGCAAAGCCAGCAGATGGTGAAAAACGGGGTCCGTCATCCGGAGATAATTCCTGAAATCATCAGGATTATTCTCCTGGATCTCACGGAGCAAAGGTATGTGCGAGAACTGGTCACGCTGGTGCAACCAATTCTTGGTCCACAAACGCCTCCCCTCCCTGTTCATGGACCGGGCTTGTGTCAAAGTAACAACCCCAACACGAAGCCCCTGCACAGCATAAACTCTACGATGAGTACATAGAGGAAACATGGTTTGAAAACAGTCGGCTGGTCAGAACGGACACCAGAAAGCACCGATAAACAGCAAGGCCTGAAAGAACGACCTGAATAGCAGAAGCAAGCAGACAATAAGAAATGCCTTTCAAAGCGTACTATACCAAGATATAGTCCACAATGATCAACAAATACTTACTGACTGCACGCACTGATTATCAGATACGCAAAGACAAGCACAAACTGAAGAGCGGTAGCGATCTGAATCACAAATCTGAAAAGCGCGAATCGTCTCTCACCAAACTTCTACTAACACGCGATAGACACGAGATCAGCAGAAGGATCCCAAAGGGTGCCGGACGTGGAGCTGAACTTCCCTTTTCTAGTCCCGCCGTACACGGCTTACGTCACCGCGTTCTTGGCAACCGCTAAATCAGACAACTTGGTCCGACCGTGTGTATGCAACAGTTTCGGACACAATCCGACGGATTTGGTTGGCAGAATGTCCGACCGTGTGTACAGGGGCTTAGACATTAGACATGTGCATTCGTTTTCGTCCGAATGCATTTTCGTCCGAATTTCAGCTATTTTCGTTTTCGTTTTGACAAACGATAACGAAAGCACAAAATCCGAAAAACGAAAGATCCGACATAAATAAATGCTTTATTTTCATTTTCATTGTTACAACAGTTCGATATAGAATAGGAGATTCGACATGACTCTGACAACAATCTGTCTATAGAACCTGTGGTCGAATGTGCTTAACCTTACCTCTATTAGTCCAAGATTATATAGAGAAAATATTCGACAGAGAAAAAAGATTTGACAGAGAGAAAAGATTCTGCAAGTTACTGTCCTAAAAAGTGTTTGGGGACCCGGGTCCTGCCCCAGGGGACATGTATCAATGCAAAAAAAAGTTTTAAAAACGGCCGTTTTTTCGGGAGCAGTGATTTTAATAATGATTAAAGTGAAACAATAAAAGTGTAATATTCCTTTAAATTTCGTAGGGGGGGGTTGTCTATAGTATGCCTGTGAAGGGGCGCATGTTTCCCGTGCTTAGAATTGTCCCTGCACAAAGTGTCATTTATGCAGGAAAAAAAGTCCTTTAAAATCACTCGCAGCTATTATGAATTGTCGGCTCCCGTAATACAGAGAACACTCATTGAAAGTCATTGATAAAAAAATAAATAAATAAATAAAAAAAAAAGCGTGGGGGTCCCCCAAATTCAATTACCAGGCCCTTCAGGTCTGGTATGGATATTAAGGGGAACCCTGCCTCAAATTTAAGAAAAAATTTGACGTGGGGTTCCCCCTAAATATCCATAACCAGACCCTTCAGGTCTGGTATGGATATTAAGGGGAACCCCGCATCAAATTTAAAAAAAATTTGACATGGGGTTCCCCCTAAAAATCCATACCAGACCCTTTATCCGAGCACGCAACCTGGCAGGCCGCAGGAAAAGAGGGGGGGACGAGAGAGCGGCCCCCCCTCCCTCCTGAACCGTACCAGGCCACATGCCCTCAACATTGGGAGGATGCTTTGGGGGTCCGTGACCCCTCAAAGCACCTTGTCCCCATGTTGATGAGGACAAGGGCCTCATCCCCACAACCCTGGCCGGTGGTTGTGGAGGTCTGCGGGCGGGGGGCTTATCAGAATCTGGAAGCCCCCTTTAACAAGGGGACCCCCAGATCCCGCCCCCCCCCTGTTTGAAATGGTAAGGGGGTACAAAAGTACCCCTACCATTTCACAAAGAAAGTGTAAAAAATGGTTAAATAAAACAAACACACTTTTGAAAAATTCCTTTATTAAAAATAAAAAAAAGATTCCAGCGGCGGTAATCCACTCTTGCTATCCAGCGACGGACGGTCAGCTCTCCATCGATGTCTAATGTCATCCAGCGCAGCGCAGCATCCTTCTTCTGTCTCCGTGGAGGAGACACTACAGACATTCCGGCGGCTTGACGTTTCTTATATACGGTGGGCGGGGCCACCCGTCACCTGACCCCGCCCCCCTCTGACGCAAGGGGAAACCCGGGGTTCCCTGTGACGTAGGGGTGACCCGCACCCCTCTGATGTAACACAGGCAGGTTTCCGTTACATCAGAGGGGGGCGGGGTCACCCATACGTCACGGGGAACCCCGGGTTTCCCCTTGCGTCAGAGGGGGGCGGGGTCAGGTGACGGGTGGCCCCGCCCTCCGTATATAAGAAACGTCAGCGCCGGAATGCCTGCAATGTCTCCTACACGGAGACAGAAGAAGGATGCTGCGCTGCGCTGGATGACATTAGACATCGATGGAGAGCTGACCGTCCGTCGCTGGATAGCAAGAGTGGATTACCGCCGCTGGAATCTTTTTTTTATTTTTAATAAAGGAATTTTTAAAAAGTGTGTTTGTTTTATTTAAACATTTTTTACACTTTCTTTGTGAAATGGTAGGGGTACTTTTGTACCCCCTTACCATTTCAAACAGGGGGGGGGGCCGGGATCTGGGGGTCCCCTTGTTAAAGGGGGCTTCCAGATTCTGATAAGCCCCCCGCCCGCAGACCTCCACAACCACCGGCCAGGGTTGTGGGGATGAGGCCCTTGTCCTCATCAACATGGGGACAAGGAGCTTTGAGGGGTCACGGACCCCCAAAGCATCCTCCCAATGTTGAGGGCATGTGGCCTGGTACGGTTCAGGAGGGAGGGGGGGCCGCTCTCTCGTCCCCCCCTCTTTTCCTGCGGCCTGCCAGGTTGCGTGCTCGGATAAAGGGTCTGGTATGGATTTTTAGGGGGAACCCCACGTCAATTTTTTTTTTAATTTGACGCGGGGTTCCCCTTAATATCCATACCAGACCTGAAGGGTCTGGTTATGGATATTTAGGGGGAACCCCACGTCAAATTTTTTCTTAAATTTGAGGCAGGGTTCTCCTTAATATCCATACCAGACCTGAAGGGCCTGGTAATTGAATTTGGGGGACCCCCACGCTTTTTTATTTATTTATTTATTTATTTTTTTATCAATGACTTTCAATGAGTGTTCTCTGTATTACGGGAGCCGACAATTCATAATAGCTGCGAGTGATTTTAAAGGACTTTTTTTCCTGCATAAATGACACTTTGTGCAGGGACAATTCTAAGCACGGGAAACATGCGCCCCTTCACAGGCATACTATAGACAACCCCCCCCTACGAAATTTAAAGGAATATTACACTTTTATTGTTTCACTTTAATCATTATTAAAATCACTGCTCCCGAAAAAACGGCCGTTTTTAAAACTTTTTTTTGCATTGATACATGTCCCCTGGGGCAGGACCCGGGTCCCCAAACACTTTTTAGGACAGTAACTTGCAAATTAGCCTTTAAAATTAGCACTTTAGATTTTGAACGTTGGAGTCCCATAGACTTTAATAGGGTTCTAAAGTATGCTATATAGTTAGCTCCGTCGAATCTTCTTTATACATTCGACAGACACCATAAGCCTTCCAAGACAGATTCGACCGTAATTCATGTGGATTTTCGGACGAATGCAATTTTTGAACGAAAAACGAAATAAATAAAAACGAATTTCGGGAGTAACTAAATAAATTAAGTTTTCAGACGAAAACGAAATTCCGAAACGAAATATTTTACTCTGCACATGTCTATTAGACATGATTAACCTTTTGTTAGTATCTCAGCAAAAATGAAACTTTTGTTGCAGTGGATGTCAAAAATCTGACTTGTATCTTAGACTTCTTGGAAAATCAATCAGCCAATAACACAAGCAGGAACTGCTTTCATAGCAGTACACCAACTATGTTATCATATTGAATAAAAATTTTTAGAAAATTACAGTGCTGCAGAATAAAAAGTAAAGGTCACTTTTAATAACATTCAGTCTCAGTATGGCTTTTATAGCAATTGTATAGGATATATTGGGGTCAATTCACTAAAGGTTACTGCAAACGATAACACGGTCACGTGACTCATTTGCATAAATGATTGCATGTGTTAAAAAATGTCCAATTCACAAAAAAGGAAAAACAATTATGCAGTATTTAGCGCAAAATGAAAAATGTGCCGTTAAATATTGCAAAAAAAATTGCAGTACGCTGTTAAGTCCAATTCACAAATGAAACAGAAATTTAAAAAAGATGCAACATTTGACACATGTGGTGCTGCCCAGCTGCAGTGTGTAGATCCCCCCCAATAGCTGGTTGTTAAGGAGCTGGCTGGGAAGGTGGTCGCCATGTCCCTAACAACAGATGACTCATCAGCTGTCAGTGAGTTTCCCCACAATTAAACATTCTTAAAAAAAACAGCGTGGGGTCCCCCCCAATCCATACACCTTGTGAATTTACTGGGTGGCCCCACCCCTTAGTTATTTAAGAGCTGTCAGATAGGGGAGCTGTCAAACAGGAAGAGCCTTCGTCGGGACTGGAGATTTGTTTTTATGTTTATTTTTTCGGGTCAGCGGTGGCAATGTGCATCATGATTGACAATGGATCTACACCGGTGGACATTTAAAAAAATATAATTTTAATAAAGAAATTGTCATAAACTCGTGTTGAATTATTATTTACTTTTTACACTTTTTTGGTGAACGAGTAGGGGTAAAGGGGGCTTCCAGATTCCAATAAGCCCCACACCCACAGACCCCCACAACCACTGGTTGGGGTTGTGGGGAAGAGACCATTGTCCTCATCAACATGGAGCAAGGTGCTTTGGGTGGGCGAAGCCCCCCACCCTATAGCACAACCTCATGTTGAGGGCATGTGACCTGGTATGGTGTGGTATATTGCCTGGTATGGCTTGCTCGTTCCCCTCCTTTCCTGGCCTGCCAGGCTGCATGCTTGGATAAGGGTCTAGTATGGATTTTGGGGGAACCATACGCCATTAAAAAAAAATGGCATGGGATTCCCCTAAAAATCCATATCAGACCTGAAGGGCCTGGTATGGATTGGGGGATCTCTGCTCTGTTTTTTTAAGATATTTTTTATTTGGCGACATGTTTTTATTTTACATTCAGCTGTCAGCGGGAAACCCACTGACAGCTGATGAGTCATCGGTTGATAAGGATGTGGTGGCTTGGCTTGCTCCTTAACAGCCAACTGCTGTGAGATAAATTATTTAATCAAAATATGCTGTTAACCTCCCTGGCGGTATTCCCGAGACTGGATCGGGTGCAATTTCAGAACCAAAAGCGGTAACCTTGAGCCAGACTCGGGATCACATCGCAGGATCCAAGGAGAGCTTAATTACTTTGTCCCTTGGACCCTGCAATGTCTCCCCGCAGTGTGAGTGGCTCGTCCTCCGCTCGATTCATCTCAGAGCCGGGCTCCGTTCCCTGTGAGCGTTGCGACGCACGGAGATGGGGAACGGCGCCAAATTCAAAAAGTGAAACACTCACAATACATACAGTACACTGTAATCTTATAGATTACATTGCTGTATGAAATTATTTCACCTCCCTTTTGTCCCTAGTGGTTTGTCCAGTGCCCTGCATGTAGTTTTTATTATAAATACTGTTCTTTCTGCCTGGAAACTGGAGATTGTCCATAGCAACCAAAACTGTCCCTTTACATCAAAAGTGATTTTAGATCAGCTAGAAAACAGCGATAATAAATTAGAATCAATTGCAGAATTGAGAGATAGTGATTTGTGGGGAGATCCGTCATCAAACACTGAAAGTAATGACAGTGACAATTCTGCAACTGAGCAAATTTCAGTGTTTTTGATTTGATTATATTATTGAATACATTTTATTATTATTATATTATTTTTTGGTATAATTCTTTATAGTTATTTAATATATTATAATTTATGATTAATTTTTCAAACTTTATCATACCGGGGATGTCTACTAGACTCTGAGTTATTCCTAAGGATTACAGGCCTACAATATAAAAGCCAAAAAAATTGTACCGCTTTCAGCATCTAAAATCCAACATAATCACACTGCCAGGGAGGTTAATTACTATATCCTGTATATAAAAAGTGTATTTATTAATTTAAAAAAATGATCTGAATTTCAAATAGCCTATTATTATTCCCAACACATAAAACCTGAGTGAGGGAAGGCCAGAACTCCTTGCTAGTCAGCCTCTATTCCTTGTCAAACATTTTTATTAATTGTATGTTCAATGACAAGAATAATAACAGTATATAGTAGAAAATATTAACAACATAAGAAAGCTGATTAATATATAAACTGTGAATATAAAGATATGTATTCAATAATTATACAAACATTTGACTATCCAAATAAGTCTGGGGGTTTAGTATGGGTTTAACCACTTCAGCCCCGGACCAATAAACACCCTAAGGCCGCGTACACACGGGCGGATTTTCTGTCCAACTTAGTCCGCTGAACCATGTTTCAGCGGACAATCCGCTCGTGTGTGGGCTTCAGCGGACTTTTTTAGCGGACTGTCTGACGAACAAAGTCTTAGGCCGCGTACACACGCGCGGACTGTTCGCCCAACTTTGTCCGTCCAACAGTTTCGGCAAACAGTCCGCTCAAACTTAGCATGGACGGACATGGCCACACACGACGGACGAACAGTTTGCTGAAACCGTGCGCGATGACGTACGACGGGACTAGAAATAGGAGGTCCAAGACACAGCAAAGCACCCTTTGGGCTCCTTCTGCTGACTTTGCGTTAGTAGAAGTTTGGTTAGAGACGATTCGCGCTTTTCAGACTTCAGCTTAATTTGTCCGTTCACTGCGGCGCAGTCTACCTGTGAGGTTTGTATCTGTCTTTCGGTACGCGTGGATCAGTTGTACCTGTTATTAGGCACTTCTGGTCCGCTCGTTTCTGGGTTTCAGGTCGTTCTTCATAGGTCTGGCTGTTCTTCAGTGCGTTCAGTTGAGCTTGTCTGTCCAGCCGACCGTTTCAAAGCCATGGAGTGTGGACGTACTCGGGAACGAGTTCGTGCTATATGGGGGCTTGGTGTTGGGGTTAATACTTTGACCCGAGCCCAGTCTGTGAACAGGGTGAGGAGGAGTTCATGGACAAAGAATTGGTTGCGCCAGCGCGACCAATTCTCTCATATGTCTTTACTCCGTGAGATCCGTGAGAATAATCCTGATGATTTCAGGAATTATCTCAGGATGACGGACCCCGTTTTTCACCGTCTGCTGGCTTTGCTGACCCCTTATATCAGCAGGCAGGATACCTGCATGCGGCAAGCCATCACTCCGGAGCAGAGGCTCGTCGCCACGTTACGCTACTTGGCGACAGGGAGAAGCCTTCAGGACCTCAAGTTCTCGACAGGCATCTCCCCCCAGGCTCTGGGGATCATTATTCCAGAGACCTGTTCTGCCATTATTCGGGTCCTGCAGAAGGACTATATTAAGGTAAGTTTGTTATTTTAATATTGCATTGTATGTTTGTATTAATTTCATCATGACTTTTAATATCCATGACAGGAATATGATGTGAATGTCCCCTTTATATGAATGCATGCACTTTTTTTTTATATTTTTTTTTTTTTGGTGTCATTTTTTTTTTCCTTTAAATGTTTTATTTTTATTTTATTTTTTTTTTTTTTTCTTTAAATGTTTTTTTTTTGTGTCATTTTTTTAGCATTTTACCTTTTTTTGTGTATACATCCTGTGTGTGGAGAGAGAGATAGAGATAGATAGATAGATAGATAGATAGATATAGAGAGATAGATAGATAGATAGATAGATAGATAGATAGATAGATAGATAGATAGATAGATAGATAGATATAGAGAGATAGATAGATAGATAGATAGATAGATAGATAGATAGATAGATAGATAGATAGATAGATAGATAGATAGATATAGAGAGAGATAGATAGATAGATATAGAGAGAGATAGATAGATATAGAGAGAGAGATAGATAGATATAGAGAGAGAGATAGATAGATATAGAGAGATAGATAGATAGATAGATATAGAGAGAGAGATAGATAGATAGATATAGAGAGAGAGATAGATAGATAGATATAGAGAGAGAGATAGATAGATATAGAGAGAGAGATAGATAGATATAGAGAGAGAGATAGATAGATATAGAGAGAGAGATAGATAGATATAGAGAGAGAGATAGATATAGAGAGAGAGATAGATATAGAGAGAGAGATAGATATAGAGAGAGAGATATAGAGAGATAGATAGATAGATAGATAGATAGATAGATAGATAGATATAGAGAGAGAGATATAGAGAGATAGATAGATAGATAGATAGATAGATAGATAGATAGATAGATAGATAGATAGATAGATAGATAGATATAGAGAGAGAGATATAGAGAGAGAGATAGATAGATAGATATAGAGAGAGAGATAGATAGATAGATATAGAGAGAGAGATAGATAGATAGATAGATAGATAGATAGATAGATAGATAGATAGATAGATAGATAGATAGATAGATAGATAGATAGATAGATAGAAATATGGATTGTCAACTCATTAATTTAATTATTCCCCCCACTCAAATTTGTTTCATGTGTTGTATACTTAGTAATTAGTCCCCCCCACCCCACTTACCCACCTAATTTATGTCCCCTGGTCCATCAGAGGGCTGATTAATCTGTGAATTGGTCCGCCTATTTATATATATATATATATATATATATATATATATATTTTTTTTTTTTTTTTTGTTGTCTTTATTTTTTTCTTTAAATGTTTTTTTGTTTTGTGTCACTTTTTTTTTCTTTAAATGTGTTTTTTTTTTTTTTTTTAGCTTTTTACATTTTTTGTGTATACATCCTGTGTGGAGAGAGAGAGAGAGATATAGAGAGAGAGATATAGAGAGATATATATAGAGAGATATATATAGAGAGATATAGAGAGAGATAGAGAGAGATATAGAGAGAGATATAGAGAGAGATATAGAGAGAGATATATAGAGAGAGATATATAGAGAGAGATATATAGAGAGAGATATGGATTGTCAACTCATTAATTATTCCCCCCCACTCAAATTATGTTCATGTGTTGTAGACTTAGTAATTAGTCCCCACCCCACTCAAATTATGTTCATGTGTTGTAGACTTAGTAATTAGTCCCCACCCCACTCAAATTATGTTCATGTGTTGTAGACTTAGTAATTAGTCCCCACCCCACCCCACTTACCCACCTAATTTATGTCCCCTGGTCCATCAGAGGGCTGATTAATCTGTGAATTGGTCCGCCTACTTTTTTTTTTTTCTTGGCAGAAAACAAATTAGCAAGATTTCTGTTTAACTGTTGTTCCAAAATGTTTTTGAATTTTCTTTGTTATGAATTGTTTTTATTTAATGACTCATTTTTTTTTTGTTTTTTTTTTTTTTTGTTTCAGCTTCCTTCAACGCCACAGGAATGGCAGACTGTGGCTTCCCAGTTCGCTGCCCGTTGGGACTTCCCCAACTGCGGAGGGGCCATCGACGGGAAACATGTGAGGATTGTGCCCCCACCCCATTCGGGGTCCTACTATTGGAATTATAAGGGGTTCCATAGTGTGGTGCTAATGGCGGTGGTGTCGGCACAATGTGACTTCCTTTATGTGGATGTGGGGAAGAACGGCCGGATGTCTGACGGAGGAGTCTTTAGGCAGACCGAGTTCTGCCACCGTCTTACCACTGGTGGCCTGGACTTGCCACCAGATGCCGAAAATGTGGATGGGCTCCCGTTTGTTTTTCTGGCTGACGAAGCGTTTGGTCTGAGCGAACATCTCATGAGACCCTTCCCCCAAAGGACCCTCACCCCGGAGAGGAGGATTTTTAATTACCGGCTGGCCAGAGCAAGAAGGGTTGTGGAGAGTGCCTTTGGCATTATGGCCAGCCGGTTCCGTCTGTTGCTGACAGCCATCAACCTGGCAGAATATAAACTCAACTATGTTGTTCTGTGCTGCTGCATTCTTCATAATTTTTTAAGGAAATTTTCTGGTAACCAGTACCTGCAGCCTATTGGGCCTGAGGCCGGACTCAGGCTTCCAGAACTGACAGGGCTGGATCATGCCCTT
The DNA here is from genome assembly GCF_037356315.1 of Lithobates pipiens. Lineage (NCBI taxonomy): Eukaryota > Metazoa > Chordata > Amphibia > Anura > Ranidae > Lithobates > Lithobates pipiens. Next base: position 186,833,716 of record NW_027507903.1, read on the forward strand.
CCTGGCTTAGCCCCCCAAACAGCACGTGAGGTGCGTGACCGCTATGTCACCTATTTTAATGGTAGGGGGGCTATTCCAATGCCAGCTGACCAATAAAAAAAATCTTTTTCTTGAGATATGTCTTGTCTGTTCAAATTTTTAAGTTTGGTTCTTGTTTGCTTTTCACGTTGCTTGTATCCTACATTGTCCTAATTCAGGGATATGCAATTGGCCAACCTCCGGCTGGTGCAAAACTACAAGTCAATCATGCCTCTGGGTCTCATGCTTGTGGCTGCCAGTCTTGCTATGCTTCATGGGACTTGTAGTTCTGCAACAGCTGGATTTCCACTAATTGCATATTCCTGTCCTAGTGCATTTGTATAGCAAAGTGGTTTTTGACAATAGGAAATAAGGCCCTTTGTGACAGAAAACACAAAATGACTTTACAAACTGGTATTGAGTATTGAAAGAAGTAGACACACACATTATTTTTTTTTTTGATTTTTTAATAGTGCACATTGCAACCAGTGCCTCTTATTTAGATCTTTTTTTTTTTTTTTTGGTGTTTTTTTTTTATTTTATTTTTTTGTGAAATTGTTTTTTAAAAAATCTTTTTTTTTTATATATTTTTTTTTTTTAATTATTTTAATTTTTTTTTTTAATTTTTTAATTATTATTATTTTTTTTTATTTTTTTTTGGTAAACATAGAAATATATAAATATATCAAAAATACAACTATCACTAAAATTTAAAATAATAAAATCAGATTTTGAACTATTTACATCAAACAAGGGGTAAAGCCAAATTTTGAAGATGCACACCAAAAACATGTGCTATCATGAGTGATCAATGGACGTGTTTGGTGTGTGCAATCCCTTCCTCTCACATACTAGAATGAGGAAGGGTTTGCAAACACCAAATGCGTCCATTGCGATCCTCTGATGGCACATAGCACATGTTGACACACCGTGTGCATCTTCAAAATTTGGCCTCTAAAAACTATGTTTTTAAAACATTAAAAACGTTGTTCCAAGGGAATGAAGAACATGATCGATTGGGTTTTAGGGAAAAGGGGCTTAGATTCTCCCTAAAACATCGATCATGTTCTTCATTCCCTGCCTCATAGTGACCAGTTCTCTTTGGATGTTTATAATTTGGTTCTCTATCC